>NC_082711.1:126746408-127351460 GCF_030144855.1 Hypanus sabinus
AGGTAATTCGGCACAGTTTTGTGGGCCAAAGGGCCTGTATTCTGCTGTAGGTTTTCTATGTTTTTATATGCCCTTTACTGTGCTTTATGCAGTCTTTAACTTCCCTTGCCAGTCACAGTTACCTACCCCTGCCATTTCAGAACTACTTCTAGTGTGGGACATATCTATCCTGCGCCTTGTGAATTATTCCCAGAAACTTCAGCCATCTCTGCTCTGGCATCATCCCTGCCGGTATCCTCATCCAATCCACCTGGACAAGCTCCTCTCTCATGCCTCTGTGATTCCCTTTATTCTACTGCAATAGTTCTGCTTCTCCCTTTCAAATTGCAGTATGAATTCAATCATATTACAATCACCACCTCCTCTTTTTTTTTAAATTTACAAAATCCTTTATTACAAATATCAGTGCTATACAATATATACAAAACAGTGGCAAACACAATTACTGCACTACAAATAGACAATAGACATTACACCAGAATGTTGCCATCCCTATCCACGATGGCATTTACACCCCGCAGAGCCCAACGGTCTCGAAACTCCTCCAAGGCCGCTGTGGACTGCGCGTGTTCTTTTTCAATAGTTACCCGGGCACGAACATACCCCCTAAACATTGCCAGGCAGTCTGCCCGGGGAGATCCTCCCGCCACCCGTTTCCAAGACCCACGGATGGCGGATTTCGCCAGCCCCAGGAGCAAGTTGACTAGGACATCCTCATCCCTCCATGCCCCCTTCCTTACTGGATGACCATATATAAACAGGGTGGGACTAAAATGCAGCCAGAAGCCTCCTCAGGGTTGCTTTACCTTAAGCTGACTAATAAAATCTGGGTTACTTCACAACACTCAATCTAAGATAGCCTTTCCCAGAGTAGGCTCAAACACAAGCTGCTCTAAAAAGCCATCTCATAGGTATTCAATAAATCTCCTCTCTTGCAATCCAACACAAACCTGATTTTCCAAATCCCCTTGCATATTGAAACCACCCCCCCCCCCATTACAATTGTGACATTACCTTATTACATGCTCTTTCCAGCTCCCGTTGCAATCTCAACCCCACATCCTGGCTACTATTTGGAGGCCTATATATGATTCCCATAATGATTTTTTACCCTTGCATTTTCTTAACTCCACCCACAAAGATTCGACATTCTCTGACTCTACGTCACCTCATTCTAAAAATGTAATTCCATCTCTTAGCAAGAGAGCCAGAACACTGCCTGTGCACACTTCCTGCCTGCCCTTTCGGTACAAAGTATATCATCTGATGTTAAACTCCCAACTATGACTTTCTTTCAGCCACGACTCAGTGCTGCCCACAACACCATACCAACTAAACTCTAATCGCACCACAATGTTATGCACATTAAAATACAGTTATCAGTCTTGCATTCTTTTCCCTTCTTAATTTTGCTTCTGTGGTACAACTTAACTCTTGGCTCTCTCTACAGTTGTATCCAATCATTAGCTTGCCCATTATTACATATTACATCATCTACTTGAAAAACTGCTGGCTCATCCTCAGCTCTACCATGCTGGTTCCCAACCCACTGCCATATTAGTTTAAACCACTAACAACAGCTCTAGCATAGCAGCCAGCAATGATATTGGTTCCCCAATCCCTCCCCAAATTCAAGTGCAACCAGTTCCTATTGTACAGGTCACACATGCACCAGAAGAGATCCTAATGACCCAGAAATCTGAATCCCTGTCCTTTGCTCCAAATCTTCAGCTACGCATTTATCCGCCACCTCATTCTATTCCAATCCTCACTGTCACGTAGCATAGGCAGCTATCTCAAGATTACTACCCTTGAGGTCCTGCTTCTCAGCTTCCTTCCTAACTCCCTGTATGATTTAAGACCACCTCTCTTTTTCTACCTATCTCATTGATACCAATATGTACCACGACTTGGAAGATAACAAACAGTAACAATTTGTTTAGCTTCTGGTCATAAATGCGAGTAGGACTTCAGTTCTTAAAATGTGAATGGACAGCAGTATCAGCTTCAAGTTAAAACACAGCTTTGCCTTGCAAACAAGCTACATCTGGAGAAAGTCACCTGCTTTATTACTACACTGATGTGTATTATAAGACAACGGGATACTTAATTTGGCTTTCTTCAAAACAGGCAAGCTGACTCTATGTTACTTGATTCTTGGAAGGTTACAGACCGAATGGATAATATCATATAGCATAATCAATAACTGATCTATTAATGTTGGAAATTTTCCTACTCAAAGAAGTTAGCTTCACAGCATTAATGGTGGAAAGCTGAGATCCAAATCTCCAAGATGCTTTTAGACTGTTTTAAAAGGGTACGTGGGAAGCTAAAATGTGCGTGTAAAGTCACCCAACTGGGAGAAAAACGGTACATTAGGAATGAGTTTAGGCTCAGTAGGAATGGGATAAGAAACATCAAGAACCTATGGAAGAAACAGGCTGAACTAAAATCCTCCAGCTTCAATTTCTGCGAGAAACATTTGTTCATCTATATCTTTGGTATGCCTTTTAGCTTATCGGAATCATACCGGTGTTTTGGAAAGGTTTTGTGTTTTAGACATGGCTGTGATTTAAGATGGTTTGAAATTTGTTTTAAGAATAGTTTAAGATGTCACTGGTGAAGGTCTGAGACTACTTGCTGGTGGCAAATAATACAAGTATGTGAAGAGCAAGAGGATAAGAAGTGAAAGAATAGGGCCTATGACTAGAACTGAGCACAGTACTCCAAGAGGGGTCTGACGAAGGTCCTATATAACTGTAACATTACCTCTCGGCTCCTAAGTTCAATTCCACTATTGATGAAGGGCAATACCCCATACACCTTCTTAACCAGAGTCAACCTGCTCAGCTGCTTTGAGAGTCCTATGGACTCGAACCCCAAGATCCCGCTGATCCTCTACACTGCCAAGAGTCTTCCCATTAATACTATATTAATGAGACAGGGAAGTTATGGTAGAGTACAGAAAGCGTGAGTACAAAGGCTGTAAAAAATCTAGTCAAGAAAAGAAAATCTTACAAAAAGTTCAGAGAGCTAGGTAGTGTTAGAGATCTAGAAGATTGTAAGGCTACTAGGAAGGAGCTTAAGAAGGAAATTAGGGGGTGGAGTTTCAAGATGGCGACGTAAACATCTGCCTTTTAGGCGCTCTTCATTTTTTCAACTATAATCACCCTTTAATCAAATCTTTTCGAATTTAATCATATGAGTTGCTACTTCTGATTAACTTTTTTTTTCCTAAAACAATATTTGTTCTAATCTTGTCAAACTTAAAATGGCTACAAGCAAGAAATTGTCTAAGGATCCTTTTCCCGTCGACATAATTTCTAATCTTCTGGACGCTAAACTTGCGGGTTTGGAAGGCAGATTAGAAAGTAAATTGGGAAGTAGACTGACAAGTTTGGAAAATAAGCTTACCATGAAAATATCTGAACTTGAAGAAGCTGATAGATCTCTTGAAACTAAGCTTCAATCGCAGGCATCAGATATTCGGCGGCATGAAGATAAGATCACGACTCTTGAAAAATCAATTTGTGAAAAAGTACGTACAATTGAAGCGCTGGAGAAGAAGATTGAGTCAACTGCTAAAATTATGGATCAGTATAAGTTTAAAATTACTGATCTCGAAAACCGATCTCGCAGACAGAATTTGCGTATCATCGGATTTCCCGAAAAAGTTGAGTCCGGTGATTTAACTGAATTTTTCTCTAAATTATTGTGGGAAATTTTCGGTGATGAAGGTTTGCATAATAAACCTGTTATCGACCGCGCTCACAGAGTTGCGAGATTTTCGGCGGTGTCTGGTAAACCACGAGCGGTGATTGTTCGCCTTCATTATCCTCGGGAGAAAGAGCTTTTAATTTGATTAGCTCGTAAAAAAGGTATGATCTCTTACAATACCAACACATTTTGAATTGTTGAAGATTATTCATACAAAGTAATGAGAGCGAGAATCGCTTTTAAACCAGTGATGGCAGAGATTCACTCGATTGGACTTAAACAAGCTTTAATGTATCCAGCGAAGCTTACAATTACGCTGAACGACAACAGTCAACAATTTTTCAACACTCCGGAAGAAGCAAAGAAATTTGTTGAAGAATATCGATCTTCTAGTGCAACTTGAACAATGTGTTATATTGAGGATTTTTCAGAGAGAGGATGCCATCTCATTTTAAGTTTTAACCTATGAAGCTGGGTTACAACTTCTTATCCTGATCTACGGGTCTGGTTCTTTTTTGTTACTACTATTATCATTGTTTATAGATGCTCTTTTAATTCTTATAATATCCTTTTTTTAATTCTTTTTTCTGTTTCGGATATACACGTTTTTATTTTGTAATAATGATTTACTTTTTTTTCAAAATGTCGTTTCTTCTTCCCATAAGACTTTGCTTTCTGTAAGCGTTTATTTGTCTGCCTGTACTTAGAAATGGGATGAATGTTTTGAATTTTTTAGTCTTTTTTTATATATATTGTAGTGTCTATTAAATCTATTTTGATAACTCTTTTTTATTAATTTTTTTAATAGATTGCTGAACTTACATTTATATTTTGTAATATGGCTTTTTCAAAATGTCGTTTCTTCTTCCCATAAGTCTTTGCTTTTGAAACGTCATCTTTCTTGTATTTGAACATGGAATTTTTTTAAAGGTATATTACACTTTCAAATTTTAATGTTCATACTTAGTTATATATAATGTTCATTATATTAGTTTTTTCATTCTGACTGATATATATTTTCTTTTTGCAACCCTATATTTTAATCTGGGTGTTACATAGTTTTTTTAAATCTTTTTATGGAGTTGCCATCTTGAAATGGGGGTAATGTTAGTATTAGATTATGCGCCTGCCGCTTGGCTTTCTTTCGAAGAGTGAGGGGAGGGGGTAGGGATCTTTTTTCACACTTTTGCTTTTTATTTTTTTGCTTTTAGTTTATGGGCCGACTTTAAATTATTAATATTGTTGAGGTGTCATGTTCTCCGGTTGCTCCTGAATCAATTTTCCTTCTTCCTGAATTATGGGTTATGTGTCTTTTTAACCTTTTATGATACACACAACTAATATTGGCATGATGGATAAATCTATTAACTTTATCTCTTGGAATACTAATGGTTTAAATCATCCGATTAAATGTAAAAAAATATTTAAAGTATTCCATAGATTGAACGCTAATATTATTTTTGCACAGGAGACCCATATTAGGAGGGAGGATAATCAACGCTTTTTGAGGTTCTGGAAGGGTCAACAATTTCATTCGAATTGTACCGCCAAAATTAGGGGTGTGTCTATTTTTATAGACCCCTCAATTTCGTTTACACATCATGAAATTATTTCTGTTCCACAGGCCAGATTTTAGTTGATAACTGGCTCACTTTTTAATCGAAAAGTGCTTCTAGTTAATATTTATGCTCCAAACTTTGACTGCCCTGAATTTTTTAAACGTTTATTTACTTCCCTTCCTAATCTAAATGAATATATGTTGATAATGGGTGGAGATTTTAATTGTTGTTTGAATCCTTCGATGGATAGATCTAAACCTATTCGAACTCTTCCGAATAGATCAGCCTTACTTATTAATTCTTTTATGGTCGATTCAGGAATTACTGAAATATGGCGGTTTTTGAACCCTAAAGATAAAGAATTTTCATTTTTTTCACATGTATATCATAGTTATTCTAGAATTGATTATTTCCTTATTGATCATCATTTATTAACAGATGTTACTGATTGTAAATATGATTCTATTGCCATTTCGGATCATGCACCTTTGAAGTTATCTATCAAGATCTCGGACTCTTCCATTAATACTAGATCTTGGAGACTCAACGCTACTTTGCTTCAAGATCCAGAATTTATTACCTTCATAAAACAACAAACTGACTTATTTTTTTCAACAAACTATACCGAAGAGATTGATACTTTGGGACTCCTTCAAGGCTTTTATCCGTGGACAAATTATCTCATATTCCGTTGGTAAAAGAAAACAAAGATATTTAGATATAGCTTTATTGGTAGATAAAATTAAAGAAATTGATAAGATTTATTCCGTTACTCCTACCAAAGAACTTTATAAGAAGAGAGTTGAGCTTCAAATGGAACATAGCTTATTATTATCTTCTTCAATTGAGAATCAATTAATTAAGACCAGGGCTCAATTTTATATTCATAGTGATCGAACTGGTAAATTGTTAGCTAATCAATTAAAAGCTATTTCGACTAAGCGACAAATTTTTAAAATTCGTAAACAAGACGGTAATTTAACTACTGATCATAAAGAAATCAATAACACTTTTCAAGATTTTTATAAATCTTTATATCAATCAGAATTTGGGATAATTTTTTTAACAATTTGAATATTCCGAAACTGATAGATGAAGATCGTAGCTTGCTTGATGTTCCAATCTCTATGGCCGAAATAAGAGAGGCTATCTCATCAATGAATTCAGGGAAAGCTCCTGGCCCTGATGGTTATATTGTAGAATTTTTTAAACCTTTTTCTTCTTTGCTTTCTCCTTGGTTATGTGAAATCTTTAATGATGCGTTTGTTAAGAAGAGATTACCTCAATCTTTTTATGAAGCTACTATCTCTCTAATTCTTAAAAAAGATAAAGATCCTACTTTATGTGCATCTTATCGCCCTATATCATTATTAAATGTAGATTCTAAGATTCTTACAAAAATTTTAGCCATTAGATCAGAAAAGATACTATCACAGATTATTTCAGAAGATCAAACTGGTTTTATTAGGAATCGGTATTCCTTTTTTAATGTTAGAAAATTGATTAATATAATTTATACTTCATCACCCACAACCCCAGAATGTGTTATCTCATTAGATGCTGAAAAAGCTTTTGATAGAGTTGAATGGACATACTTATTTAATGCATTGAGAAATTTTAATTTTAGTCCTAATTTTATATCATGGATTAAATTAATATATTATAAACCTGTTGCTTCTGTTCTTACAAATAATTATAGATCCTCTTTTTTTCAATTATCTCCTGGTACGAGACAAGGTTGTCCTTTAAGTCCTTCATTATTTAATATTGCATTAGAACCTTTAGCCGTTGCTATTCGTGAATCTCCTAATATTTTTGGTATTACCCGTAATGAGAAGTTATACAAATTATCACTTTATGCTGATGACTTGCTGTTATATATTTCTGATCCTGACAGGTCTATTCCCGCTATTTTATCCTTGTTGGCTCAATTTGGTAGTTTTTCTGGTTATAAACTAAACTTAGATAAGAGTGAATTATTCCCCTTAAACGCGCAAACCTTATTGAATGACAGGATACCATTTAAAGTTGTTACTGATAACTTTATCTATTTAGGTATAAAAATCACCAAGAAATATAAAGATTTATTTAGACTGAATTTTTTACCTATGCTTCATCAAATTCAACAATTTACTACAAGATGGTCTCCCTTATTCCTATCATTAGTTGGTCGGATTAATGCTGTTAAAATGATGATTTTACCGAAATTTTTATATTTATTTCAAGCCTTACCAATTTTTATTCCTAAATCTTTTTTTGACAACATTGATCCAAAAATTTCCTCATTTGTGTGGCAAAATAAAAACCCCAGGTTAAGTAAAAGGCAATTACAAAAATCTAAAAAAGATGGTGGTTTAGCTTTACCTAACTTTAGATTTTACTATTGGGCGAATAATATTCGTAACCTAACGTATTGGAAATTAGATTTGGACTCACCATTGTGTCCACAGTGGGTAAATTTGGAATGTAATGAGGTAAAGGGACATTCTCTATTCTCCGTTCTTGGTTCTTTTCTTCCTGCTGATTTAGTTAAATTCAATAAACAGATATCTAATCCTGTTATCAAACATACACTACGAATTTGGTTTCAATTTCGTAAGTTTTTTACTCTGAAAAACTTTGTTCTTGATAGCCCTATTTTACTTAATTTTTTTTTTCAAACCTTCATTGACAGATCAAGCTTTTAGCATATGGAAAAGGAAAGGTATAAAATGTTTTCGTGATCTTTTTTTTTGAAGGTACTTTGAGGTATTTTGACCAACTTTCCAACAAATTTAAATTGCCTAAATCTAATTTTTTCAGATACTTACAAATCAGAAATTTCTTACATAAAGTTCTACCATCTTTTCCCAATTCAACTTCAATGGATTTCTCAGATTTGATTTTTACCTTTAATCCTTGTCAGAAGGGATTAGTAGCTTTTATTTATAACATGATTATGAAGATACAACCAGAAATATCAGATAGAATTAAACAAGAATGGGAAAAAGAACTTCGATACAATATATCAACAGATAAATGGGAAAAAATTTTACAAATGGTTAATTCCTCTTCTATATGTGCTAAACAATTTTAATACAATTTAAAATTGTACATAGAGCTTATATGTCTAAAGATAAGCTTGCTCGATTCTATTCTCATATTAACCCTCAATGTGACAGATGTCATTCAGAAGTGGCTTCATTGACCCACATGTTTTGGTCATGTCCCACTTTACATAACTATTGGAAGGACATATTTGTTACCATTTCCTCAATTTGGAATATCGATTTACAACCTCATTTTATTACTGCAATTTTTGGTATACCAAATGAGGATGGTAATCAGTTTTCCCCTCCAATCAGACGAATGATTGCCTTTGTTACTTTAATGGCCAGAAGGTCTATATTACAAAACTGGAAAGAAGTAAATCCTCCTACCACGTCTCAGTGGTTTTCTCAAACTATTTCTTATCTGAGTTTGGAAAAAATTAGAAGCACTATTTTTGACTCATCAATTAAATTTGAAGAAACTTGGGGACCGTTCATTCGACATTTTCATATGAATTAATTTGGCCTTTTTCAGACATTCTCTCTGCTTATTCTTGTCCAGGTATGGAGTTCCGGAGTTTTTTGACACTATCATATACTTATAAACTGTTATTATTGCCCATGTTAGTTTAGTTTAGTTTTTTTTCAATATATATTTTCAAATTTTTTTTTCCTTTACTTTTGACGATTATTTCTGTTTTTTTTCATTTATAATTATATAGACTTGATTGATTAATGTACCATTTTTTGTTGATGTTTAATAGGATATTATTATCCTATTATTAATGCAATTTCAAGTCTATTGTATTTATAACCTATTCATTACTATGTTATGTTTTTTTTTATATATATATATGGATATCAATAAAAAGATTGAAAAAGAAAGGAGGGAGGGAGGAAGGGAAGGAAGGAAGGAAGGAAGGAAGGAAGGAGGGAAGGAGGGAAGGAGGGAAGGAGGGAAGGAGGGAAGGAGGGAAGGAGGGAAGGAGGGAAGGAGGGAAGGAGGGAAGGAGGGAAGGAGGGAAGGAGGGAAGGAGGGAAGGAGGGAAGGAGGGAAGGAGGGAAGGAGGGAAGGAGGGAAGGAGGGAAGGAGGGAAGGAGGGAAGGAGGGAAGGAGGGAAGGAGGGAAGGAGGGAAGGAGGGAAGGAGGGAAGGAGGGAAGGAGGGAAGGAGGGAAGGAGGGAAGGAGGGAAGGAGGGAAGGAGGGAAGGAGGGAAGGAGGGAAGGAGGGAAGGAGGGAAGGAGGGAAGGAGGGAAGGAGGGAAGGAGGGAAGGAGGGAAGGAGGGAGGGAGGGAGGGAGGGAGGGAGGGAGGGAGGGAGGGAGGGAGGGAGGGAGGGAGGGAGGGAGGGAGGGAGGGAGGGAGGGAGGGAAGGAAGGAAGGAAGGAAGGAAGGAAGGAAGGAAGGAAGGAAGGAAGGAAGGAAGGAAGGAAGGAAGGAAGGAAGGAAGGAAGGAAGGAAGGAAGGAAGGAAGGAAGGAAGGAAGGAAGGAAGGAAGGAAGGAAGGAAGGAAGGAAGGAAGGAAGGAAGGAAGGAAGGAAGGAAGGAAGGAAGGAAGGAAGGAAGGAAGGAAGGAAGGAAGGAAGGAAGGAAGGAAGGAAGGAAGGAAGGAAGGAAGGAAGGAAGGAAGGAAGGAAGGAAGGAAGGAAGGAAGGAAGGAAGGAAGGAAGGAAGGAAGGAAGGAAGGAAGGAAGGAAGGAAGGAAGGAAGGAAGGAAGGAAGGAAGGAAGGAAGGAAGGAAGGAAGGAAGGAAGGAAGGAAGGAAGGAAGGAAGGAAGGAAGGAAGGAAGGAAGGAAGGAAGGAAGGAAGGAAGGAAGGAAGGAAGGAAGGAAGGAAGGAAGGAAGGAAGGAAGGAAGGAAGGAAGGAAGGAAGGAAGGAAGGAAGGAAGGAAGGAAGGAAGGAAGGAAGGAAGGAAGGAAGGAAGGAAGGAAGGAAGGAAGGAAAGAAAGAAATTAGGGGAGCCAGAAGGGGCCGTGAAAAGGCCTTGGTGGGCAGAATTAAGGAAAATCCCAAGGCATTCTACAAGAAAGTGATTGGTGAAGCCAGGTTGGGAAGGAATGATAAATGGCTGGATAAGTAGGAATCTAGTAAGAGAGCAGAGAAAGGGAAGGAGGAGGGTACCTGAGGTAGTTGATAGACAGTAAGAAGGAATAAGAGGCTAGAGTGTCCAGAAAAGGGATAAGAGGCCAGAGCGGGGAATAGAAGGAGGGAGGAGGAGGGAAAATATTTTGTTATTGGAAGGAAAAATTGATATTCATGCTATCAGGTTAAAGGCTGCCTCAATGGAACATATGATGTTGCTCCTCTGCGCTGAGGGTAGCCTCAACTTGGCACAAGAGGAGACGACGAACCAACATGTCAGAATGGGAATGGGGAATTGGAATTAAACTGTTTTGCTACTGGGAACTTCCAATCTTGTGCAAGTGGTTCCCTCAATTTACAATAGGTCTCACCAATGCAGAGGAGGTCACATTAGAAGCACAATAGATGGCTCCAGAAGATTCGGAGGTGTAGTGTTGCTTTATTTGGAAAAACTGTTTGAAGCCTTGAATGGAAGTGAGGGAGAAGGTGAATGGGCAGGTGTAGCACTTTGGACACTTCCAAGAACAAGTGCCTGGAAGAAGATTAGTGAGGAGGGACGAATATAAAGTGAATCATAAAGTGAGTGATCCCTGAGTAAAGCGGAGAGATGAGCAGAAATAAAGACATGTTTGGTGGTAGGATCCCTTTGGAGATGGCAGAAGTTGCAGAGGATGATGTTTTGGATGTAGTAGATAAGAATAAGACAATCTCTATCTCTGTTAAGGCAGTGGGAAAATAGGGTGAGCGTGGACGTTCAGAAAATTGAAGAGATGCAGGTGAGAGCAGCATCAATGGTGAAGGAAGGGAAACCCAATTTTTGAAGGAAGCCAACTCTTGTTATCCTGGAAAGAAAAGCAGCATCCTGGGAACAGATGCAGCAGGGATGAAGGAACTGAGAGAAAGGAATTCATTTTTACAGGAGCCAGGATGGGAAAAAGTATAGTCAAGATAATCAGAAAGAGAAGCAGGTTTAATAGCACTGGCATATGTCATTAAATTTATTGTTTGGCATCAGCAAATAATTGCAATATATAATCGCAGCAAGAGGCGGAGAGGGAAGAGGTAAAAGAAGCTCCAAGAGAAGCTGGGTTTTTTTAACTAATCGGAGCAAAGAGGCTAGACTGCGCAGGTTTAAAAAGAAAGTCCTCCATATACAGCAGCCATCGCCGGAGTGGACTGAGGCAGAGTGGGTCGGCTTTGGCTCAATTAGGCTTTGGCCAGAACAGGCAGAACTGCGCAAGCGCATGAAAGTCGGCCTCTGAGATCAGCGGGGGAATTTTTAAATAGTGAGCAGAGGCTGAGTACGAGCTTCACTCTTGGTGAGGTAAGCCCGGGTAAGCTCCTTTAATTAATCTAATTAGCTTAGGAGTAGGTAATGGAGGCAGCAGTTAGGGCAGTTGAGTGCTCCGTTTGCAGTATGTGGGAAGTCAGGGTAAGCACAGCTGTCCCTGATGACTACACCCGCAAAAGGTGCATCCAGCTGCAGCTCCTGACAAACCATGTTAGGGAACTGGAGCTGGAGCTGGATGAACTTCAGATCATTCGGGAGGCAGAGGCAGAAATAGACAGGAGTTTCAGGGAGATAGTCACCCCTAGGAGTCAGGAGACAGGTAGTTGGGAGACTGTCAGGAGAAGGAAGGGGAATAGACAGGAAAGGCAGAGCACCCCATGGCCATTTCCATCAACAATAAGTATACCGTTTTGTATACTGTTGGTGGGGACGACCTACCAGGGACAAGTTGCAGTGGATACGTCTCTGGCACCTAGACTGGACCCTCAGCTCAGAAGGGAAGGAGGGAAAATAGGAGAGTAGTAGTGACAGGGGATTCAATAGATAGGGGGACAGATAGGAGGTTCTGTGGAAGATATCGAGAATCCCAGGTTGTCTGTTGCCTCCCTGCTGCCAGGTTTTGCGATAATAGCAAAAGGATAGAAAGGGATTAAATTGGTCCGTTAGAGAATCAGAGTGGACAGATATGTGTGGAGCAGAAAGAGATGGGGGAGATTTTGAACAATTTCTTTTCTTTGGTATTCACTAAGGAGAAGGATATCGAGTTCTGTAAGGTAAGGGAAACAAGTAGAGAAGTTATGCAAACTATGACGATAAAAGAGGAGGAAGTACTGGTGCTTTTAAGGAATATAAAAGTGGATAAATCTTCAGATCCTGACAGGATCTTCCCTAGGACCTTGAGGGAAGTTAGTGTGAAAATAGCTGGGGCTTTGACAGAAATATTTCAAATGTCACTAGAAACAGGGATGGTGCTGCTGGATTGGTGTATTGCTCATGTGGTTCCATTGTTTAAAAAGGTTTCTAAGAGTAAACCTAGCAATTATAGGCCTGTCAGTTTGATGTCAGTGGTGGGTAAATTAATGGAAAGTATTCTTAGAGATGGTATATATAATTATCTGGATAGACAGGGTCTGATTAGGAACAGTCAACATGGATTTGTGCGTGGAAGGTCATATTTCACAAATCTTATTTAATTTTTTGAAGAGGTTACAAGGAAAGTTGATGAGGGTAAAGCAGTGGATGTTGTCTATATGGACTTCAGTAAGGCCGTTGACGAGGTTCCGTATGGAAGGTTGGTTAGGAAGGTTCAATCGTTAGGTATTAACATTGAAGTAGTAAAATGGATTCAACAGTGGCTAGATGGGAGATGCCAAAGAGTAGTGGTGGTTAACTGTCAGGTTGGAGGCCGGTGACTAGTGGTGTGCCTCAGGGATCTGTACTGGGTCTAATGTTGTTTGTCATTTACATTAATGATCTGGATGATGGGGTGGTAAATTGGATTAGTAAGTATGCAGATGATACTAAGGTAGGTGGCGTTGTGGATAATGAAGTAGGTTTTCAAAGCTTGCAGAGAGATTTAGGCCAGTTAGAAGAGTGGGCTGAACGATGGCAATTGGAGTTTAATGGTGATAAGTGTGAGGTGCCACATTTTGGTAGAAATAATCCAAATAGGACATACATGGTAAATGGTAGGGCATTGAAGAATTCAGTAGAACAGAGTGATCTAGGAATAATGGTGCATCTCATGTGGAATCTCATGTGGATAGGGTGGTGAAGATAGCTTTTGGTATGTTGGCTTTTATAAATCAGAGCATTGCATATAGGAGTTGGGATGTACAGTCGGCCCTCCTTATCCGTGGGGATTGGTTCCAAGATCCCCTGGGATAGCAAAAATCGTGGATGCTCAAGTCCCTTATTTAATCTGAATCAGTGCAGTGGTCATTTGCACCCAGCGGAACCCCGGACTTTATTTAACATGTTCAGAGCAGTGGGCATTAGGACCCGGCGTAGATTTGAATCAGCAGTGTTTCTGTTCATGAAAATAATCACGATCGCAATTGAAAATAAGGTGTAAGTAATAAAGCAATTGGAAAGAGGTGAAACACCATCGGTCATTGGAAAAGCTATAGTCGGTCAACAATCGGAACAATTTTAAAGGAGCATGTGAAAGGCCCTGCCCCAAGGAAAGCTACAATTATTACTAAGCAACGCAGTGGTTTAATTATTGAAATGCATATGTTTCTTAAGTGTTTTATACATATAAAAAAGTAAAATATGTACTATATACTAAGAAAAACATTTGACTAACTGACGCTAAATATTACCGGATGTACCTGTTCCAACTTCAAATCCGATTTAAAGACGGACTCATGAATGGAACTCATTCATAACCCGGGTACTGCCTGTACTATTAAGTCATTTCTAGATTACTTATAATACCTAATACAATGTAAACGCTATGTAAATAGTTGTTATACTGTATTGTTTATGGAATAATGACAAGAAAAAATAGTCTGAACATGCTCAAACAACGAGTGCTGGAGAGCGAACTTACGGGTTTTCCCGATCCGCAGTTGGTTGAATCCGCGCATACGGAATCCGCGGATAAGGAGGGCCGACTGTAATGTTAAAATTGTACAAGGCGTTGGTGAGGTCAAATTTGGAGTATTGTGTACCGTTCTGGTCACCCAATTATAGGAAGGATGTCAACAAAATAGAGAGAGTACAGAGCAGATTTACTAGAATGGTACCTGGGTTTCAGCACCTAAGTTACAGGGAAAGGTTGAACATGTTAGGTCTTTATTCTTTGGAGCGCAGAAGGTTGAGGGGGGACTTGATAGAGGTATTTAAAATTATGAGGGGGATAGATAGAGTTGACGTGGATAGGCTTTTTCCATTGAGATTAGGGGAGATTCAAACAAGAGGACATGAGTTGAGAGTTGGGGCAAAAGTTTAAGGGTAACACGAGGGGGAATTCCTTTACTCAGAGCATGGTAGCTGCGTGGAACGAGTTTCCCGTAGAAGTGGTAGAGGCAGGTTCAATATTGTCATTTAAAGTAAAATGGGATAGGTATATGGACAGGAAAGGAATGGAAGGTTATGGGCTGAGTGCGAGTCAGTGGGACTAGGTGAGAGTAAGCATTCGGTACAGACTACAAGGGCCGAGATGGCCTAAATCTATAAATTACAATAAGCATAATAAACAGATTAAAAAGAGAGAAAAAATAGTGAGTTAGTATTCATGGGTTCATTGTCCATTCCGAAATCATACGCTGGAGGGGAAGAAGCCGTTCCAAAAGAATTCAGTATGAGTCTTCAGGCTGCTGTCCTTGATAGTAGCAATGAGAAGAAAGAATATCCTGGGTGATGAGGGTCATTAACTAGAATAATGAAAGGATAGAATAAAGTAGGATGCAGCTTAGACAAACCAAATCTCGCTGTGCAACCTACTGTATAATATAGTGATAACTTGAGCCTAGAAACAACAAATTGCCCCCTTGTTAGAAACCAAGCACACGGGTGGGTACAACATGTTTGTGATAGATGTATGGGAATATTGTGTATCCCTTCCAGGCACATATGAGGTAGCCACCACATCAATAAACCGTAGAGTTACTTATAAAGCCTGGAGAACAGATGCTTGACTACAGCCTCTCAGAAAAGAATACTAGGAATAAGTAATTAATGCAGAAAAAACAGGTAGTTGCAAAGGGTTCACAAACTTTTTCTTGCAACTGTAGATAGGAAGCATAAAATCACTTGCAGAAGTGATTAATAACACCCTAACTGAAAAGATTCCAGCCCAGATATTGAAGGTAATACAGGAATCCTCTGACATAGATTCTTCTACACTTGAAGAAAAGTAGACACTGTAATGTCACTGAATGCTCCCACTCATGGGAACATGATGTTGAAACCGTCAGACTAGAACATTGTGAAAAACTCTGTATATGAAGACTTCAACATTAGACAGCTTAATGCACTTTCCCTTCTTAGACATATGAACATATTTACTACAAAGATAATTGGTTTCCATTTCTTCAGGTCTGGCCACTATTGCACTCTGTTGTTAAATGTTAAGGTAACATGATAATATTCTGCATTTCTGGGCTATGTATGAAATGGTTCAGGAAGCCTCTGATCCATTTTTTTTCTTGGCATGGGAAGTTAAGATGGAAGGAAGCAATAAAGCAGAAGCTAAGATAGAATGAAAATATTTCCCTCACTGGTGAAGCTGATAAGTCCAATAAACTTTTTTTTTAAAGAGGTTTTAGACCCATAGACTATTGTATTCACCCAGATTTCCTAGTGACCTTTAATTAAACTGTTGTGGAATAGTTCATGCTATGGTGAGAATAATAACAACTTACAACAAAAATTACTTCAGAATTATCGGTGTCATCACCTATTCAATAATATTTCAAATAGGCTTTGGCTGCAAATTGAGAAACAGAAAAACAAGCCTATGACGATTTAACTGCTGAAGACCAACTAATAATGCTATATTTTGGGGCTGCACAGTTGGTCAACAGACAGTGTTATAGACATAGACAAGCTTTGCTGTGTATTCTGTTGCATGGGGTTATCATTAACAACAGTGAGAAAACAACAATTTAGCCCTAATTGACAATAAAATAACACAGAGTGCAGCCATTCCTTGCAGTGCTCAATCTCATAAAAGCACTAATGTGATCCTTCTGTTCACTCAAAAGGTAAAAATTTCTGATGATAAATGATGTTCATACATACTGCTATCAGAGGAACACTCGCTTTTTAAGGTTTATTAGAGGAAATGACTCTTTGGGTAATTTGACGACTTAATCTATGTTACGCGTGTCAAGACAAACACAAGTCCAGTTTCAAGAAATGATTTATGATGGACTTGACATTCATCAACAATGGTTAGAAGAATCTCAACTGAATTCAAATATTTCTCTATACATTATGATAGCAATTGAATTGACATGATCAGATGAACAAGACACCTCCTTTCACAATATTCCTTTGCAGACTCATACCTCCTTACCCTGGCCTCACCTTTTTTTTACAGTCCTGATGGGTCTCGGACCGAAACATCAACTGTTTGTTCCTGGTCATAGATATTGCCTAACCTGCTGAGTTCCTCCAGCCTTTTGTGTGTGTTGCCATTATTTTTCATTTACCTATTCAGATGTTGCATGGTTACTCTTTGAACATGGTAGCTTTTATACAGCGGCATGCAAAAGTTTGGGCACCCCGATCAAAATTTCTGTTACTGTGAATAGCTAAGCGAGTAAAAGATGAACTGATTTCCAAAAGGCATAAAGTTAAAGATGACACATTTCTTTAATACTTTAAGCAAGAAAAGTTTTTTTATTTCCATCTTTTACAGTTTCAAAATAACAAAAAAGGAAAAAGGCCCAAAGCAAAAGTTTGGGCACCCTGCATGGCAGTACTTAGTAACACTCCCTTTGGCAAGTATCACAGCTTATAAACGCTTGTTGTATCCAGCTAAGAGTCTTTCAATTCGTGTTTGGGGGGCTTCCGCCCAACCTTCCTTGCAAAAGGATTATAGTTCTGTGAGATTCTTGGGCCGTCTTGCATGCCTGCTCTTTTGAGGTCTATCCACAGATTCTTGATGATGTGTGGGTCAGGGGACTGTGAGGGCCGTGGCAAAACCTTCACCTTGCACTTCTTGAGGTAGTCCATTGTGGATCTTGAGGTGTGTTTAGGATCATTATCCTATTGTAGAAGCTATCCTCTTTTCATCTTCAGCTCTTTTACAGACTGTGTGATGTTTGCTTCCAGAATTTACTGGCATTTAATTGAATTCATTCTTCCCTCTACCAGTAAATGTTCCCCATGCCACTGGCTGCAACACAAGCCCAAAACATGATCGATCAACCCCCATGCTTAGCAGTTGGAGAGGGGCTCTTTTAATGAAATTCTACACCCTTTTTTCTCCAAACATACCTTTGCTCATTGTGGCCAAAATGTTCTATTCAAAAGGTTCAAAGGGACAGCTAAACAAACCTCATGAATTTTGGAAACAAGTCCTGTGGACTGATGAAATTAAAATAGAAATTACTCAGGGTAACCCATAGCCCTCTATTTTTCTAAGCTCCATGTACCTGTCCAGGAGTCTTTTAAAAGACCCTATCTTATCTGCCTCCACCACAGTTGCCAGCAGCCCATTCCACATACTCACCGCTCTCTGTGTAAAAAAAATTATCCCTGACATCTCCTCTGTATCTACTTCCAAAAACCTTAAAACTATGCCCTCTCATGCTAGCCATTTCAGCCCTGAGAAAGAGCCTCTGATTATCCACATGATCAATGCCTCTCTTTATCTTCTACACCTCTATCAGGTCACCACTCATCCTCTGTTGCTGCAAGGAAAAAAGGCTGAGTTCACTCAACCTATTCTCAGAAAGCATTCTCCCCAATCCAGGCCACATCCTTGTAAATCTCGTCTGCACCCTTTCTATGATTTCCATATCCTTCCTATAGTGAGGCAACCAGAATTGAGCACAGTACTCCAAGTGGAGTCTGACCAGGGCCCAATTAGCTGCAACATTACCTCTCGGCTCTTAAACTCAATCCCACGATTGATGATGGCCAATACACCGTATGCTTTCTTAACCACAGACCCAACCTGCACAGCAGCTTTGAGTGTCCAGTGGGCTCAGACCCCAAGATCCCTCTGATCCTCCACACTGCCAAGAGTCTTACCATTAAAACTATATTCTGCCGTCATATTTGACCTACCAAAATGAACCACCTCACACTTATCTGTGTTGAACTCCATCTGCTACTTCTTAGCACAGGTTTGCATCCTATGAATGTCCCGTTGTAACCTCTGACAGCCCTCCTCACTATCCACAACACCTCCAACTTTGTGTCATCAGCAAATTTACTAACCCATCCCTCCACTTCCTCATCCAGGTCATTTATAAAAATCACGAAGAGTAGGGGTCCCAGAACAGATCCCTGAGGCACTCCACTGGTGACCGACCTCCATGAAGAATATGACCCGCCTACAACCACTCTTTGCCTTGTGTGGGCAATGTTCCCTTAGATCCCATGCCTCCTTACTTTTTCAATAAGCCTTGCATGGGGTACTTTGTCAAATGCCTTGCTGAAATCCATATATACTGCATCTACTGCTCTACCTTCATCAATGTGTTTCGTCACATCCTCAAAAATTCAATCAGGCTCTTAAGGCATGACCTGCCTTTGACAAAGCTATACTGACTATTCCTAATCCATATTATACCTCTCCAAATGTTTATAAATCCTACCTCTCAGAATCTTCTCCATCAACTTACCAAACACTGAAGTAAGACTCACTGGTCTATAATTTCCTGGGCTATCTCTAGTCACTGTCTTGAATAATGGAACAACATCCACATGCCTCCAAACCTCTCCCGTCCCCATGGATGATGCAAAGATAATCGTCAGAGGCTCAGCAATCTCCTGCCTCGCCTCCCACAGTAGCCTGGGGTACATCTCGTCCAGTCCCGGTGACTTATCCAAAGTGATGCTTTCCAAAAGCTCCAGCACATCCTTTTTCTTAGTATCTACATGCTCAAGCTTTTTAGTCCGCTGTCTGTCATCCCTAAAATTGCCAAGGTCCTTTTCCATAGTTAATACTAAAGCAAAGTACTCATTAAGTACTTCTGCTATCTCCTCCGGTTCCATACACAGTCTTGCACTTGATCGGTCCTATTCTCTCACGTCTTATCCTCTTGCTCTTTAAATACTCGTGGAATGCGTTGGGGTTTTCCTTAAACCTGTCCACCAAGGCCTTCTCATGGCTCTCCTAACTTTTTTCTTAAGCTCCTTCCTGCTAGACTTATAATCTTCTAGATCTCTATCAGTATCTAGTTTTTTGAACCTTTCGTAAGCACTTCTTTTCTTCTTCACTGCATTTACAACAGCCTTTGTACACCACGGTTCCTGTATCCTACCACCCTTTCCCTGTTTTATTGGAATGTAACTATGCAGAACTCCACACAAATATCCCCTGAATATTTCCCACATTTCTTCCATACACTTCCCAGAGAACATCTGTTCCCAATTTACGCTTCCAAGTTCTTCCCTGATAGCCTCATATTTCCCCTTACTCCAATTAAACGCTTTCCTAACTTGTCTGATCCTATCCCTCTCCAATGCTATGGTAAAGGAGATAGAATTATGATCACTATCTCCAAAATGCTCTCCCACTGAGAAATCTGACACCTGACAAGGTTCACTTCCTAACACCAGATCAAGTATTATCCAAACCTTCTTGAACACACCTGAAAAAAAAATCCATTCCATCTAAACCCCTCGTTCTAGGGAGATGCCAATCAATATTTGGGAAATTAAGATCTCCCACCTCCGACAACCCTGTTATTATTTATCTGCTCCTCGATGTCCCTGTTACTAAAAAAACACCCAGTAGAGACATGGACCCCTTCCTATTCCTAACTTCCACTCACAGAGACTCCGTAGGCAATCCCACCATGTCTTCCTCCTTCTCTGCAGCCGTGACACTATCTCTGATCAACAGTGCCATGTCCCCACTGCTTTTGCCTCCCTCCCTGTCCTTTCTGAAACATCTAAAGCCCAGCACTCGAAATAACCATTCCTGCCCCTGAGCCATCCAAGTTTCTGTAATGGCCACAACATCATATCTCCAAGTACTGATCCACACTCTAAGTTCATCCGCTTTGTTCATAATACTCCTTGCATTAAAATAGACACATCTCAAACCATCAGTCTGAACGCATCCCGTCTCTATCACCTGCTTATCTTCCCTCTCTCACTGTCTACAAGCTTTCTCTATTTGTGAGCCAACTGCCTCAGTCTCTTCAGTTTGGTTCCCAACCCCCAGCAATCCTAGTTTAAACTCTCCCCAATAACGTTAGCAAACCTCCCCGCCAGGATATTTGTCCCCCTGGGATTCAAATGCCACACATCCTTTTTGTACAGCACATTCCTGCCCCAAAAGAGATCCCAATGATCCAGAAATCTGAATCCCGGCCCCCTGCTCCAATCCCTTAGCCACGTATTCATCCTCCACTTCACTCTATTCTTACACTCACTGTCGCGTGGCACAGGCAGTAATCCCGAGATGACTACCTTTGTGGTCCTGCTTCTCAACTTCCTTTTTAACTCCCTGTAGTCTGTTTTCAGGATCTCCTCCCTTTTCCTGCCTATGTCATGTGTACCAACATGTACCACAACCTCTGGCTGTTCTCCTTCCCACTTCAGGATATCGTGGACGTGATCAGAAACATCCCGGACCCTGACACCTGGGAGGCAAACTACCATCCGTGCTTCTTTCCTGGGTCCACAGAGTCACCTGTCTGACTCCCTAACTATAGAGTCCCCTATCACTGCTGGCATCCTCTTCCTTTCCCTACCCTTCTGAGCCACAGGACCATACTTTGTAGCAGAGGTGCAGCCACTGTTGCTTCCCCCAGGTAGGCCATCCCCCCAACAGTACTCAAGCAGGAGTACTGTGCTCCCTAGGCCTCTGAATCTTGCCCTTCCTTCTCCTGACTGTTACCTGCTTATCTCTCTCTCCAGGCCCCGGTATGACAACCTGCCTATAGCTCTTCTCTATCACCTCCTCACTCTCCCTGACTAGACAAAGGTCATTGAGTTGCATCTCCAGTTCCCTAACATGATCCCTAAGGAACTGCAGCTCAATGCACCTGGAGCAGATGTGGCCGTCTGGGAGGCTGGGAGTCCCATGGACTTACCACATCTGACACCAAGCACAGAATACCAGCCTCACACACATTCCTCCTGTCTGTATTCTACACAGATAACCTACCTTGCCTCAACCTGTTAACGCCTAAGCCCTGTTGAGCCAATACTTCCTACTCTTTGCCAGTATCCTAACAACCTTCTCCCAAGTAATGGCAACTTCACACACTTCTGACTCCTCACACTCTTGGAATTCAAGCATACTGCTAGTTTCTTCCACAGTGAAGACTGATGCAAAATAATTACTCATTTTGTATGTTATTTCATAGTGACCCATTACTACCCTTCCAGCATCATTTCCCAGCGGTCTGATATCCACTCTCACTTCTCCTTTATACTTTATTTATCTGAAGGAACTTTTGGTATCCTCTTTAGTATTATTGGCAAGCTTACTTTTGTATTCCATCTTTTCCTTCTTAATGACATTTTTCGTTGTGTTCTGTTTGTTTTTAAGAACTTCCCAATCCTTTAACTTCCAATTAATTTCTAATCTAGTATATGCCCTCTCTTTGGCTTTTATGTTGGCTTTCACTTCTCTTGTTAGTCATGGTTGTGTCTTCATTCCTTTAGAATACTTCTTCCTCTTTGGATGAATATATACTGTGCCTTTCCAATTGTTCCCAGAAATTCCAGCCATTGCTGCTCTGCTGTCAACCCTGCCAGTGTTCTTTTCCAAACAATTTTGACCAACTCCTCTCTCATGCCTCCGTAATTCCCTTTAATCTACTGTAATACTGATACATCTTTTAGCTTCTGTTTCAATTCAGGGTGAATTCTATCACATTACGACCTCTTTCACAAGGGTTCTTTTACCTTTAGCTCTCAAATCAATTCCAGTTCATTGCACAGCACCCAATTAGGAATAGCTGATCCCATAGTGGGCTCAACAACAAGCTGCTCTAAAAAGCCAACTACCTGTATACTGAAATCCCATGACTACTCTAACAATGCTCTTTTGGCATGCATTTTTAAACTCCCATTGTAATTTGTAGACCACATCCTTAATCCTGTTTGGGGATCTGTATGTAACTCCCATCAGGGTCTTTTTACCCTTGCAGTTCCTTAGCTCTACCTATCAGACCATAAGCCCATAAGACATAGGAACAGAATTAGGCCATTCAGCCCATTGAGTCTACTCCACCATTACATCATGACTGATACCACTTAACCCCATGTACCATATTCTTTGATGTCCTGACTAATCAGGAAATTATCAATTTCCATCTTAAATATACCCACAGACTTGGCCTCCAGCACAGTCTGTGGCAGAGCATTCCACAGATTCACTACTCTCTAGCTAAAAAAACTCTTCCTTACTTCTGTTCTGAAGTGGGGACACCTCTTTTACCGTTATTAGGGGGAGAGAGAGAGAGCCTGTGGTATGTTGAATACTGGGTGAACAAGTAGACATTGAGGTACTGCAAGTCTGTGTCTTTATTGATGCTTTGCTGCATACTTGAGTGCTTGGTGGGGGGTACCCATGTTTTTTTGCTGGTGGAGGGGGGGTGTCATTGCTTTGCTGCTGCTTATGTGTGGGAGGGGGGAATTAGGGGGGCTTTGGGGTACTAACATTTAACTCTCATTCATTCTTTGGGGTACTCCTCTGGTTTCATGGATGTTTGCAAAGAAAAAGAATTTCAGGATGTCTATTGTATACATTTCTCTGACATTAAATGTACCTATTGAAACCCAAAACGTCGTTCGTCAATTTTGAGGCTGTGCCCTCTAGTTCTAGACACTCCCAGCATAGGAAACAACCTCTCCGCATCTGCCCTATCCAGTCCTTTCAACAGTCAGGTTTCACTGAGATGCCCCCGCATTCTTCTAAATTCTAGTGAGTACAGGTCCAAGGCTGCCAAACGCACCTCATATGTAAACCCCTTCAATCCTGGAATCATCCTCATGAACCTCCTTTGGACCCTCTCCAATGACAGCACATCTTTTCTAAGATATGGAGCCCAAAACTGCTGACAATACTCCAAGTACAGCCGGACTAGTACCTTATAAATCCTCAGCATTATCTCCTTGCTTTCGTATTCTATTACTCTTGAAAGAAATGCCAACATTGCATTTGCCTCCTTTAACCTTCTGGGAGTCTTGCTCGAGGACCTCTAAGTCCCTCTGCTCTCTGCTGTTTTAACCTTCTCCCCATTTAGATAATAGCCCGCACTATTGTTCCTTTTACCAAAATGCATTATCATACATTTCCCAACACTGTATTCCATCTGCCACTTTTCTGCCCATTCGTCCAATTTGTCTAAGTCCTGCTACAATACCATTGCTTCCTCAGCACTACCTACCCTTCCATCTATCTTTGTATCAAACAATGTGAAAAGTAGCTGACAGCCAACCAGAAAAGGCCCCCTTTATTCCCACTCACTGCTTCCTGCCTGCCAACCATTCCTCTATCCACGCCAGTATCTTTCCTGTAACACCATAGGATTTTACTTTGTTAAACACCCTCATGTGTGGCACCTGTTCAAGTGCCTTCTGAAAATCCAAGTAAATGACATCCATTGCCTCTCCATGTCATGCCTGCTTGCCACTTCCTCGAAGAACTTGTAACAAATTTGTAAGGTAAATTTTCCTTTACAGAAATCATGCTGATTTTGACTTATTTTCTCATTAGTCCCCAAGTACTCCAAACCCCTGAAAAATCATCCTTAATAATAGATTCCACCTCTTTCCCAACCACTGAAATTAGGCTAACTGGCCTAAAATTTCCTTTCTTTTGCCTTCCTCCCTTCTTAAAGAGTGAAGTGACATTTGCAATCTTCTAGTCCTCTGGGACCATGCTAGAATCAAGTGATTCTTGAAAGGTCACGATCAATGAATCCATTATCTCTTCAGCAACCTCTCTCAGGACTCTGGGATGTAGTCCATCTGATCCAGGTGACTTATCTCTGAGTCTGCCTAGCAACAATTCCACACCCTCCAACCTGATCTCACTTCTTTCTAATGATTTCATTTCATTTTTCACCAACAAAGCCACACCACCCTTTCTGCCTACCTGCCTGTCCTTTTTATATAATGTGTATCCTTGGGCGTTAAGCTCCCTGCTACAACCTTCTTTAAGCCATGATTCAGTGATAACACAGCAACACACTGTACATATTAACCTTTAAAAGTGCTACAAGCTCATTCACCTTATTCTGTATACTGCTTGTATTGAAATAACACCTTCAGTCCTGTATTCACTCACCCTTTTTGATTTTGTCTGCTGACTACAATTTTGCCCTATCATCAGCCTCTCCTTGCTAGGTGTCTCACGGCACACAGCCTCTGTTTGTAAACCCATCACCTCTTCCTTTGCACCACATTCTGGTTCCCATTCCCCTGCCAAGTCAGTGTAAACTCTCCCAAACAACTCCAGTCCAGTATTTGTTGCTTTGTGTCTTAACTTCACCATGCCCCTATTGCCCTGTAACTCATCCCACTGGCTGTGATAAGCCTCATCTCCTGCCTGTCCTTTCTATCATCTCAGTTGCACGCTATCTTTGATTTATTTCTGTTTTCCCTTTCCTCAGCCTTATCACTCCGGTTCCCATCCCCCTGCCAAAGTAGTTTAAACCCTTCCGAACAGCTGCCTGCTAGGATATTGGACCCCTTTGGGTTCAGCTGTAACCCATCCTTTTTGTACAGGTCATGCCTCCCCCAGATGAGCCTCCAATGATCCGGGAACCCAAAGCTCTGTCCACTACACCAGTCTCTCAGCCATGCATTAACATCCCTGATCATGCTATTCTTGTGCTCGATAGCATGTGGCACCGGCGCAATCCTGAGATTACTACCCTGGAGGTCATGCCTTTCAGCTTCCGACCCAACTCATCGAATTCTCTCTTCAGAACCTTCTCTCTTTTTCCACTTATATCATTTCTACCAACGTGTACTGTCAAGGTACTTCTCCAGCAACAATGAATATAGAATACAGACAGGTTTTTTATAAACAAATAAACATTTATTTAACTCTGTTCAACAAAAATGAAAAGCAAACAAACAACTAACTTAACCGGAAGTTAACGGCTATACAGCAACTGGAACAGTTCTTAAAGCAATAAATGCGAACACAGTTCTTAAAGTGGTAAATGCGAAAGTCCAAATGATTTATACAGTCAAGACGTACAAACAAGCTGGATGAACTCAGCAGGTCGGGCAGCATCCGTTGAAAGAAGCAATCAACATTTCAGTTGATGTCTCGGCAACAGTTGGAGATGAAAAGATCGAGTGCAGGTAGAAGGCTCGGTGGGGGTGTCCAGGAGTAGGAAGAGTGTTGAAGACCGGAGAAGGGGTCATCAATAGGGGGAGGGGAATCCTTGCTAACATAGTAGGCTCAGAGACGTAAGCAACAAAAGAACAGTTCAGCGTCATGCTGGGCACAGAACTCACTGAGGTGTGGACGGAGGGGGACAAAAGTGAGGCCCTTGCTGAGCACAGAACGCTCTGCCTCAGAGAGGGGAAGGTCAGAGGGAATGGTGAAGACACAGCAAGGGTTGGGGCTGGGGTCAGAGGAGGGTAAAGAGTGGGAGGTCTCAGGAGGGTTGGGATGTTCAGGGAGAGCAGGCTGAGGGGAGGATGAGGGATCATAGGAATGGAGGGGAGATGAGGGGTGGAGGGAGGGTTGGGCGTCGCGGGGAGGATAGGGGGTAGTAGAGGAATAAGACGAGCGGTAGGACCCAGCGGCAGTAAGAGCGGTCCCAGTCTGGATAGGGTCAGGATTGCGGTTCGAGCTGGATCTAGAGCTATGGGTGTCGGAGTCTGTGGCCTGCAGGGCACCAGAACTGAGGTCCGAGTCAGAAGCGAGTGAGTCCGTGGCGCGCTGGGGGCTGCTGCCCATGTCCAGGAGGCCATGGTTCTGGTCAGGGTTAGAGTCAGTGGCGGATGGGTCTTCGGCCTGCCGGAGGCCTGAGAAGTCAAAGTCCGAGAGGTCGGGGTCGGGGTCGTGCTGGAGACGGTCATCATGGGCTGTAGGCCAGTGAGCTTGTGATCCTTCTTGGATGCGAGGAAGGAGAAGAAATGGCAGTTGGAAGCATGAATCCGGCGGAGAATGGTAAAGGAGAGGTCAGAGAGACTTTCCTGAAGTTACGAATTCCTCGACGATGTGACGATACCGCTGATCCCAGCAGAAATATGTCTTGCCCAAAAGACTCACGATGAAGGAAATAAAAACGGCTTAAAGGAACTGACTTTTCCCTTGGCAAATAACACTGCCCCAACCCTTTTCTGCTCTTACAGGCAGGGGTTATCTCGGATGCAGGTTACTATTTCCTGAACGAAGATCCAATAAGGTCGATCCTGTATTAAACTGTCGATGACACCAACATTATTTGATCCTTCGGGTTTCCATACTTCAGTAAATACTTCACTCTCCAACTGAATTGCAAAGTTAGATCAAACCAAAACTGGCAGCATTTGGCGAAACTGCTGGCAATAACCTTTGAGACTTAAGATAGAAAGTAAAACTCCACTTTAAAACAACACTGCATCATGAGATGAATATGCAGCATAATGGAGTAACTGATGAATTAAATGATGAACTAACCTGTGTCATAGCAGGGTTTTCCCGTTTTATACCTGTTGGAACAGGCCATAACATGACCTCACACAGGCGGGAAAATTATGTCACGTGACCTCACACTGCTGGGAAATTACATCACCCCACCATCACAAAACCATTACATCATGCTCACCAGATACTCAATTACATCATGGTGATAACACAGTCACAAGATACCCACGGGGTACGTAACAGTACCAAGACTACTGGTTGTTCACACTTCTCCCTTCAGAATACTCTACACCCGATCCAAGACATCCTGCACCCTGGCATCTGGGAGGCAACACACCATCCGGGTATCTCTATCAGGATGACAGAACCTCCCGTCTGTTCCTCTCACTAAGTTTTTTACTCAGAGAGTGATGAGTACGTGGAATGGACTGCCGGCAATGGTGATGAAGGCGGATACAACAGGGTCTTTTAAGAGAATCCTGGATAGGTACATGGAGATTAGAAACATAGAGGGCTATGGGTAACCCTTGGAAACTTCTAAACTAAGTACATGTTAGGCACAACATTGTGGGCTGCCCCTCACATCTCCTCTGTACCTACTTCCATGCACCTTAAAACTGTGCCATTTCATGTTAGCCATTTCAGCCCTGGCAAAAAGCCTCTGACTATCCACACTATCAATGCGCCTCATCAACTTAATACACCTCGTATCAGGTCACCTCTCAACCTCCGTCACTCCGAGGAGAAACGGCCAAGTTCACTCGACCAGTTCTCGTGAGACATGCTCGCCAATCCAGGCAACATCCTTGTAAATCTCCTCTGCACTCTTTAGAACCATAGAACCATAGAACATTACAGCACAGAAAAAGACCTTTTGGCCCTTCTTAGCCGTGCAGAACCAGTTTTTCTGCCTAGTCCCACTGACCTGCACCTGGACCATATCCCTCCGTACACCTCTCATCCATGTACCTGTCCAAGTTTTTCTTAAATGTTAAAAGTGAGCCTGCATTCACCACTTCATCTGGCAGCTCATTACACACTCCCACCACACTCTGTGTGAAGATGCCCCCCCCCCCAATATTCCCTTTAAACTTTTCCCCCTTCACCCTAAACCCATGTCCTCTGGTTTTTTTCTCCCCTGGCCTCAGTGGAAAAAGCCTGCTTGCATTCATTCTATCTATACACGTCATAATTTTATATACCTCTATCAAATCTACCCTCATTCTTCTGCACTCCAGGGAATAAAGTCCTAACCTATTCAACCTTTCCCTGTAACTCAGTTTCTCAAGTCCCGGCAACGTCCTTGTAAACCTTCTCTGCACACTTTCAACCTTATTAATATCTTTCCTGTAATTAGGTGACCAAAACTGCTCACAATACTCCAAATTCGGCCTCACCAATGTCTTATACAACCTCACCATAACATTCCAATTCTTATACTCAATACTTTGATTTATAAAGGCCAATGTACCAAAAGCTCTCTTTACGACCCTATCTACCTGTGATGCCACTTTTAGGGAATTTTGTATCTGTATTCCCAGATCCCTCTGTTCTACTGCACTCCTCAATACCCTACCATTTACCCAGTATGTTCTACCTTGGTTTGTCCTTCCAAAGTGCAATAATTTACACTTGTCTGTATTAAACTTCATCTGCCATTTTTCAGCTCATTTTGCCAGCTGGTCCAAATCTCTCCGCAAGCTTTGAAAACCTTCCTCACTGTCCACTACACCTCCAATCTTTGCATCATCAGCAATTTTGCTGATCCAGTTTAGCACATTATCATCCAGATCACTGATACAGATGACAAAAACAATGGACCCAGCACTGACCCCTGTGGCACACCACTAGTCACAGGCCTCCACTCACAGAAGCAATCCTGCGCTACCACTCTCTGACTTCTCCCACTGAGCCAATGTCTAATCCAATTTACTTCCTCACCACATATACCTAGTGACCGAATCTTCCTAACTAACCTCCTATGCGGAACCTTGTAGAAGGCCTGACTGAAGTCCATGTACACAACATCCACTGCCTTCCCTTCATCCACTTCCCTTGTAGCCTCCTTGAAAACTCTGATAGATTGGTTAAGCATCACCTGCCACACACAAAGCCATGTTGATCCTCCCTAATAAGTCCCTGTCTATCCAAATACTTGTAGATCCTACCTCTTAGTACTCCTTCCAATAATATATCTACTACTTACGTCAAACTTACCGGCCTATAATTTCCTAGGTTACTTTTAGAGCCGTTTTACAACAACGGAACAACATCAGCTATCCTCCAATCCTCCAGCACCTCACCTGTAGACACAGACATTTTAAATATATCTGCCAGGGCCCCTGCAATTTCAACACTAGTCTCCTTCAAGGTCCAAGGAAATACCCTGTCAGGTCCTGGGGACTTATTTACTCTGATTTGCCTCAAGACAGTAAGCACGTCCTCCTCTTCAATCTGTATAGGTTCCATGACCTCACTACTTGTTTGCCTTATTTCCATTGACTCCATGCCAGTTTCCTTAGTACAGACAGATGTAAAAAACCCATTTAAGATCTCCCCCACATGTTTTGGTTCCATACATAGCCCACCACTCTGATCTGCAAGATAACCAGTTTTATCCCTTACTATCCTTTTGCTCTTAATATACCTGCAGAAGCTCTTTGAATTATCCTTCACCTTGCCTGCCATAGCAACCTAATGTCTTCTTTTAGCCCTCCTGATTTCTTTCTTAAGTATTTTTTTGCACTTTTTATACTCCCCAAGCACCTTATTTGCTCTGTGTTGCCTATACCTGTCATTCATCTCTCTCTTCTCCTTTATCAGAGTTTCAATATCCCTAGAGAACCAAGGTTCCTTATTCTTCTTCACTTTGCCTTTAATCCTGACAGGAACATACAAACTCTGCACTCTCAAAATTTCTCCTTTGAAGGCCTCCCACTTACCAATCACACCCTTGCCAGAGAACAACCTGTCCCAATCTACGCTTTTTAGATCCGTGTCTGTGATACATCCCCTGCTTTACATCTCTTCAAAGATTTCAAGTTCCCTGGCCCCCACTGTCTCATTTTCACCATGGATATCCAGTCCCTATACACCTCCTTCCCCCACCAGGAAGGTCTCCAAGCTCTCTGTTTCTTCCTGGATTCCAGACCCAGCCAGTCACCCTCTACCACCATTCTTCTCCGCCTTGTGGAATTAGTCCTCACCCTTAACAATTTCTCCTTTGGCTCTTCCCACTTCCTCCATACTAAAGGTGTAGCCATGGACACCTGCACAAGTCCTAGCTATGCCTGCCTTTTTGTCGGCCATGTGGAGCACTCTATGTTCCAAGCCTACACCGGTATCTGTCCTCCTCTTTTCTTACGCTATATCGACGACTGCATCGATGCTGCTTCCTGGACACATGCTGAGCTCATTGACTTCATTAACTTCGCCTCCGACTTTCACCCCGCCCTCAAATTCACCTGGTCTATTTCCAACACCTCCCTCCCCTTTCTAGATCTTTCTGTTTCTATCTCTGGAGACAGCCTATCCACCGATGTCCACTACAAACCTACAGACTCCCACTGCTACCTAGACTATTCCTCCTCCCACCGTCTCCTGCAAAAATGCTATCCTTTTCTCTCAATTCCTCCACCTCCGCCGCATCTGCTCTCAGGATGAAGCCTTTCATTCTAGGACAAAGGAGATGACTGCCTTTTTTAAAGAAAGGGGCTTCCCTTTGTCTACTATCAACTCTGTCCTCCATCGCGTCTCCCGTATTTCACGCACCTCTGCCCTCACCCCATCCCCCCGCCAGCCCACCAGGGATAGAATCCCCCTGGTCCTCACCTATCACTCTACCAGCCTACAGATCCAATGTATAATCCTCCGTAACTTCCGCCACCTCCTACGGGATCCCACCAACAGACACATCTTCCCCTCCCCCCCACTCTCGGCTTTCCGCACGGATTGCTCCCTACACGACTCCTTTGTCCATTCATCCCCCCCTTCCCTCCCCACCGACCTCCCTCCTGGCACTTATCCCTGCAAATGGAAGAAGTGCTACACCTGCCCCCACACTTCTTCCCTCACCACCATCCTAGGCCCCAGACAGTCCTCTCAGGTGAGGCACCACTTCACCTGCGAGTCAACTGGGGTGATATACTGTATCCGGTGCTCCCGATGTGGCCATTTATACATTGGGGAGACCCGCCGCAGACTGGGAGACCGTTTCGCCGAACACCGGCGCTCGGTCCTCCAGCAGTGGCGACACACTTCAATTCCACAGACTACTCCAAAAGCTCCAGCACATCCTATTTCTTAATGTCTTTATGCTCAAGCTTTTCTTTATTTTTAAATAAAACTTTCACTACGTTACTTAAACCTTAGTTATCCTCTGTTTTATCAAAGTCCCTTTAAATCAGGTAAACTTCCTCAATCTTTTTATGAAGCTTTTATTTCTCTTTTTCTTAAAAAAAAATAAAAATCCAGCTGAATGTTCTTCATACAGACCGATTTCTTTATTAAATGTTGATGAAAAATTTTATTGAAAATCTTAGCTTGAATTTACGTCGGTTATTGAATGTAATATATTCACCATCCGAAAAAAAATCAGAGTGTATACATCATCCTTAGATGCAGAAAAAGTCTTTGATAGAACTGAGTGGAATTATCTTTTTAAGACCTTAATTTTGGGTCTAATTTTATTTGTTAGGTTAAATTAATTTACTTCTCTCCTACCGCTCAGGTTATTACTAACTCTCAAATTTCTAAGCCCTTTAAATTACAGCGAGGAACTAGACAAGGTTGCCCTCTTAGTCCTTTACTTTTTGCTTTAGCTATAGAACCCTTAGCAATAGCATTTCGAGAATCTAAGGACATTTCTGGTATACTCATAAAATTTCGTTATATGCTGATGATATTTTACTTTTTATCTCTAACACTGAAACTTCTTTACCTTCGGTTCCTTCTTTAATTTCTCAGTTTAGTTATTTTTCAGGATATAAGCTGAACTTACATAAAAGTGAGCTATTTCCTTTAAATGACCTAATGTCATCAAATGCCAAATTTCCGTTCCAAGTTGTTACAAGTCAATTTGCATTTCTAGGTATAACAATTACAAAAAACTTTAAGAATTGAATTAAAGAAAACTTAAACCCTTTATTGAATTATGTGAAAAAGACACTTTCTAAATGGTCTCCTCTTTCTTTATCCCTAATTGGCCGAATTAATGCGATTAAAATGAAGATTCTTCCTAAATTTTTGTATCTTTTTCAAGCTTTACCTATTTTTATTCCTAAGACCTACTTTGATTCTTTAGATTCAATTTTAACATCTTATATTTGGAATAATAAACAAGCTCATTTAAGTAAAGTTTACCTACAAAGAAATAAAGAGATGGGGGGATTAGCCCTACCCAATTTTAGGTTTTACTATTGGGCTGCCAATATAAGGAATATTACTTTCTGGTCCTATTACATTTATCTAAAAGATTGCCCATCATGGGTCTCCTTAGAAGTTAATTCTGTAAAAAATTCCTCTATTGTCTCTCTTCTTGGATCATACTCTTCTTTTTCAGCAAATAAAACAACAGATAATACAATTGTTAAGAAAGTTTAAGGATCTGGTCTCGATTTAGAAAATTTTTTGGTTTAGGGAATTTTTCATTATCATCTCCTATTCTCCTTAATTATTTTTTTATCCCTTCCATGACTGACAAAGTCTTTAAGGATTGGGATGAACGAGGCATTAAGTGTTTTTGGGAGCAGTTTATCTCAGGGTCTCTTGCTTCATTTAACCAATTGTCAACTAAATTTGCACTGCCAAAAACCCATTTTTACAGATACCTTCAAATTAGAGATTTCTTACATTTCCAATTAACTACTTTTCCTATAGGTCCTGATAAAAATTTACTGGACGATCTTTTATATTTAAAACCTTTTGTTAATGGCTCTATTACCAGACTCTATAGCTTGTTGATTGATTCTAGACAAGACTTTTTAGATAAAATAAAAAAAGCTTGGGAGGATGACCTAAATTGTCAGATTTCTGATGAAGGATGGAATAAAATTCTTAAACGGGTTAATAAATCATCTTTCTGTGCTCGTCATTCTCTTCTACAATTTAAAGTGGTTCATAGAGCTTACATTTCTAAACAGAAGCTGTCAAGTTTTTATCCGAACGTTTCTCCACTTTATAATAAATGCTGCAACTCTGCTGATGCCTCTTTAATTCATATGTTTTGGTTTTGTCCTAAAATTGAAAAGTTTTGGCGGGAAATACTTCATACCTTCTCACAACTTTTTAGGGTCCAATTTGACCGAAATCCCCTTACCACCTTGTTTGGTATTATTGCAAATGAAGATATAACTTTAAATACTCCTAACCTACAGGTTTTAGTTTTTACCTCTCTTTTAGCAAGGAGAGCAATCTTGCTTAAATGGAAGGAGTCTACCCCTCCTACACATCTTCAATGGCTACATGATATTATGTCTTATTTAAATTTAGAGAAGATCCGCTGCTCAGTCTTAAATTTGAAACAATCTTTTTATGGTATCTGGGGACCTTTCCTAAATTACTTTTCCAATTTATAAAGCTTAACAGTGAACAGACTTTTATGTATATTTCTATCTTCTCTTCTTAAGAGAATATGTTTTTTTCTAATTATCCATTATCATCCATCAGCTTTTGTCTTTGGTAGTTGGTGTAGGTGATTGACTTTTTTTTATATAAAAAATTTCTTTTATGATGTTTGACCTATCTTTAAATTTTTGATTACGGAGTGGTATACCTTTATGTGATATGCTATAACATTTTGATCAATTTTATTACAATATATGAATGTACACACTTCATGTTGAGATGTATCTATGTGTTGCACTCTGTAAATCTTGTTTTCCTTCTGAATAAAAATACTGAAAAAAAAGCTTATCAATCCACTGTGTCATCCCTACAATTGCCAAGATCCTTTTTCTGTAATAAACACTGAAGCAAAATATTCATTAAGTACCTCAGCTATCTCCTCAGCTTCATTCACACTTTTCCACTGCAACACTTGATTGGTCCTGTTCTCTCACAATTTATCCTCTTCACATACTTGTAAAATGCCTTGGGGTTTTCTTTAATCCTGCTCGCCAAGGCCTTCTCATGGCCCCTTCTGGCTCTCCTAATTCCATTCTTAAATTCCTTCCTGCTACCTCAATCATTACCTAGTTTTTTGAACCTTTTGTAATGGAAGAATCACAGTGAACTAGGAGCATTTCCTCCAGCTTCGGTGTCTGTGATGGATAATTTGTTCATTTACAACTTTGGTATCTGGTTTTAGTTTACAGGAGTTGCACCTGTGTTTTGGAAATCCTTTGTTCTTTGTATTGTGTAAACGTATTCTGTTTTTGAAATGATTGTAATTTAGAAATGTCTGAGATATAAATCCTCTGAGTTTTAAATATGTTTTCAGGAAGCTGTCTGGACTTAAATGTCTATCACTGAAAATAAATGAACTGTGTTTTAAACTACTTTGTTAGCTACAAGTATCTTCTGCTGGAATAATGGATATTGGCAGATGAACAATGTGGAGAATAAACAGGAAGTAATCTAGTCTTTGAAGATTGAGTAGTTACAGTAAAATTATCCTTTAATGAGAGTACTCATGACTATTTATATATCTGATAGGGCCTAATATCATTTGAATTTAGAATTTCACAGTCAGCAAACACGATACTATCACACTTTCCAAATCCAAAGTATAGATATATTGCAAGAATCAACTAAAAATCAGAGGGCAAGACATACCACTCCTGCTTAACTTAAAAAGAAAGCATATGATTGTACAAAGGGAGATGACAGATAAAGAAATGATGCAAAAAAAACACATAGATTAATAAGGAAGTAAAAATCTGAGTACAAGCTAAAGCTTGCCTGAAATCTATAAACAGAAACTAAGAATTCCTATACATACTTCAAAAGTAAAAGATTAAGAGCATTGTTAGGGAATTAATAATAGAAAATAAGGAGATTGTAGATAAACAGTTATTTTTTATTAGTCTTCTGAAATGAGTAACAATACCTAGTAATGGCTCTAAATGTAGAATTGTGTGTGGGTGAAGAAAGGAGAGAGGGAGAAACACTGGAGAATAAGTGACCAGTAAGACAAATGATGTATTCAATTTTCTGAAATTTCCTAGATTTCAATGCCTAACTCCTTTACTCAATAAGGAACAGAAACCAAAAGCAGGAAAGTGTAAGCTGGTTAAGCTAATCATTTGAGATAGGAAAAATGTTTGCAGCTATTATTACAAACGTTACAGAGTAAAACTAACAAAATGTCAAGCGAATCTGGCAAAGTCAATGTGGTTTTCTGTAAAGGAAATCATATTTGAATGTACTACTTTAGTGGCATCAGCACTGGACTTCAAGGCAGATGGTCCTGAGTTCAAACCTAGCCAGGCACCAACCTGGGCAGCAGTAGTATCTGTGCGGAAGAAAGGCCTGGCAATCTACTTCCATATCTTCCCTCCCTACCCCTCTCAGTTTTTCGCAGGGATCTTTCCCTCCGCGACTACCTGCTCCACACGTCCCTCCCCACAGAACTCCCACTTGGCACTTATCCCCGCAAGCGCAAATGCTACACCTGTCCCCACACCTCCTCCCTTACCACCATTCCGGGCCCCAGACAGTCCTTCCAGGTGAGGCAACACTTCACCTGCAAATCTGCTGGAGTCATCTATTGCATCCGGTGCTCCCAGTGTGGCCTCCGATACATTGGCGAGACCCGATGCAGATTGGGGGACTGCTTCGTCGAGCACCTACGCTCCATCCGTCACAATAGACAGGACCTCCCAGTTGCCACCCACTTCAACTCTGCCTCTCTAGATATCTAGAGATGTCCATACATGGCCTCCTTTACTGCCATGATGAGGCCAAACTCAGGTTGGAGGAGCAACACCTCATCTACCATCTGGGTAGCCTCCACCCTGGTGGTATGAACATTGAATTCTCCAATTTCCAGTAATTCCCTCCCCCTCCCCCTATCCCAGGTCCCTCTCTGCCTCTCCCCCCTCTCAACTTTCTGCTTCTTTATCGCTACAGTTCTTTCATGCTTATCCCCTCCTCCTCCCCACTTTATCTTTCTTCTGATTGGTTTCCCACCTGGTGCCTCTAGGCCCTACCCCCTCCCCTATCTCTATTACTGGGCTTCGGCCCTCTCTTCCCCCCCCCATTCCTGATGAAGGGTCTCGGCCCGAAACGTTGGCTACTCCTTTCTCATGGATGCTGCCTGGCCTGCTGAGTTCTTCCAGCGTTGTGTATGTGTTCTTTGATCCACAGCATCTGCAGTTACATTTTTGTGTTTTACTTCCATATCTTGCCATGAAAACCCTCTGGACCCCATAATCCATGAGAATACAAAGAGTTGGACTCTACTAAATGACTGAACAACAAGCTTTAAAGTATTAACAAGTGCCTTACATAAAGGGGACACCAGTGAATGTATTAATTTCCAGCTGGCATTTGATAAGGAAAGGTACAGCAAGTATTATGCCACAATGATCCTGGGCAGTCAACTTTTAACCATTTCTTTGATTGGGGTGGAAATACCAAAAGGCTGGTTGGGAAATACACCATTAATAAAAGTTAGTCATGAAGAAGATATACTCAGTGACTACTTTATTAGTTACCTCCTGTACCTAATAATGTGGCCACTGAGGGTATGTTCATGATCTACCGCTGCTGTAGCCCACCTACTTCAAGATTTGACATATCGTGCAGTTAGAGATGCTCTTCTGCACACCACTGTTGTAACACATGGTTATTTGAGTTATTATCACATTTCTGTCAGTTTGAACCAGTCCAGTCATTCTCCTCTGACAAACAAGACATTTTCACACACTAAACTCAGGCAACTGCTCTTTTTTTGTTTTCCACACTGCTCTGTAAACTCTAGAGCAGGAATGGGCAACCTAGGGCGCATGTGCCAGAAGTGGCGCATTGGATGATTAGAACTGGCACATTACACCCCAGTGATAATAATAAAAGAGTAAGCCGACTCATGCAAAAAGTATTAATCACAAACCGATTTGTAGAAAAAAAACTATAACAGAAATTCAAGTAGCTTAGAGCTACAAATGGATTTTACTGAGAATACATCTAAAACTTAGCAATTATTTTTAGCGATTTTATTAATTCGTGCACATCCTTTGGCGAATGTTATCTTCTTTCACATTAATCGTTTTTTAATTTTAAAAAATGTTCAATGAGTCAAACTAGGAAAGAAGGACTTTTGTTTTGCAGTTGTTCCATTACTGTTCAATACATATTTGATGCTTGTTTGATCCTGAGGCGCCAGCGTCTGCACCAGCGGTGCGTTGTAGGTTTTTGCCAGTCAGTTTACAATTGACACTCGTGTGCTATGGAGTTGTGCTTTGTTCGTCCTTTGTGAACATTTGCAATTTTGTACTTTTTCAAAAAATTAAGCCTTGTTTTTACATTGTTATTCATTACAGTGCAAAAGAAAATGAGCAAAAGAAAAGCAGAAAGTGATAGTAAGCGTGAATTCAATGAACAGTTCTTATTTATAGTGGGTCCGTCAGGAAAACCGTTGTGAATTATTTATGAAAACACTTTCTCATAATAGAAGACGTGATCTTAATAGATACTATAGAACACAACATCAGACTGAAATAGAAGGGAAACTGAAGCTAGTGCTTGGGTCTGAGTTACAGAAAGAACATGTGATTAAAAAAAGGAAGAAATCAAAAGAAGACAAAATATATTTGCTAAAAGTCTCATTAAGTTAAGTTTATCTTGTTTTTATATTAAATCAATATATCATGCAAAAACACTAAATATGTCTATATTAACATATTTTTACAAGAATTGAATGAGGGTACAAGAGTTGTATGGTGCATCTGAACTTGTGCATGAAAAAATTGATGCATGGAATGTAAAAGGTTGGCCACCCCTGCTCTAGAGATCGTTGTGTGAAAATTCCAGATGACCAGCAGTTTCTGAGATACACAAACCACCCCATCTAGCACCAACAATCATTCCACAGTTAAAACCAATTAGATCGTATTTCTTCCCCTATTCTGATATTTGGTCTGAACAACAACTGAATCTCTTCTTCTTCTTGATTTTAATGCTGGTTAGCAGTCCAACTTAAATGTGCATTATTGCCACCAACTGAACTAGAGTGCAGTGGAGAGATTGGAGGGGGGTTGTGGGGGTCCCTACTACTTCTTTTTTCAAATGAAAAGCTAAAAAGCCCTATACAGTGGCATGCAAAAGTTTGGGCACACCTGGTAAAAATTTCTGTTACTGTGAATAGCTAAGTGAGTAAAAGATGACCTGATTTCCAAAAGGCATAAAGTTAAAGATGACACATTTCTTTAATATTTTAAGCAAGATTACTTTTTTATTTCCATCTTTAGTTTCAAAAGAACAAAAAAGAGAAAGGGCCCGAAGCAAAAGTTTGGGCAATCTGCATGGTCAGTACCTAGTAACACCCCCTTTGGCAAGTATCCAGCTTGTAATCACTTTCTGTAGCCAGCTAAGGGTCTTTCAATTCTTGTTTGGGGGATTTTTACCCATTCTTGCTTGCAAAAGGCTTCTAGTTCTGTGAAATTCTTGGGCCATCTTGCATGCACTGCTCTTTTGAGGTCTACCCACAGATATTTGATGATGTTTAGGTTGGGGGCCATGGCAAAACCTTCAGCTTGCACCTCTTGAGGTAGTCCATTGTAGATTTTGAGGTGTGTTTAGGATCATCATGACCCACTTTCTCATGAGCTTCAGTTCATGGATGACATTTTCCTGTAAAGTTTGCGGGTACAATTCAAAATTGATAGTTCCATCAATGATGGCAACCATCCTGGTCCCAAGGTTGTTACAGAACATTCTTCCAATAGCCTTCTGGCTTATTCACATGGACTTTAGCAAACTTTAGACAGGCAGAAATGTTCTTCTTGGACAGTAGTGGCTTCCTTCTTGCAATCCTGCCATGCACACCATTGTTGTTCAGTGTTTGCCTTATGATAGACTCTTGAACACTGACATTAGCCAATGCAAGAGAGGCCTTAGATGTTGCCCTGGGGTTCATTGTGATCTTCTAAAATAGTACACGCCTTGCACCTGCAGTGATGTGTGTTAGTCGGTCACTCCAGGGGAGAGCAGCATCGGTGTTGAGCTTCCTCCATTTGTACTCCATCTGCCTGACAGTGGATTGGTGGAGCCCAAACTCTTTAGAAATGGTTTTGTATCCTCTTCCAGCCTGGTTACTCAACATCTTTTTTTCTGAGGACTCAGAAATTTCCTTTGATCGAGGCACACTTCCGAAACCCTGTGTGGTGAAGATCAGACTTTGACTGCGAAGACCCAGGTTTATGTTCTTTAAGTAGGGCAGGGCCTCCCACACTCACAACTTACACTAATTTCCCCTTCAAATGACTGATAATCATAGAGGTTCATATACTTTGTCCAACAACTACATGTAACATTGAACAATTGTTCTCTGCCAACCGGAGAAACATCCATTTATACCAACTCTCTGCCATCTATTGGTTAACCAATGCACTATCCATACCAATACACTTCTTCTAATTCCATTCACCCATATCTTATTTATAAGTCTCTTGTGCAGCACTTTATTGAACGCCTTCTGGAATCCAAGTATACAACATCCACCTGTTCCCCTCTATCCAGTGCACTCATTATGTACCATAGCATAGAAGCCAGGACCAACAGGCTCTGGGACAATTTCTTCCACCAGGCCATCAGAATGATTAATTCATGTTGATTTGAGTTTATTTCTATGTTACATTGATTGTTCTATTTATTATAAATTATTATAAATTACTATGATTGCACATTGTATATTTAGACGGAGATGTAACGTAAAGATTTTTATTCCTCATGTAGGTGAAGGATGTAAGAAATAAAGTAAATTCAATTCAATTCACAATATGACCTCCAGAAAATCTTCACTGCAACCTTCACCATTTTCCTCACTATGGGCTGGGCCCTTTTATACATAATAAGGTCCCTTGGAGATTGATAGTTATTAACTTTCCTAAATATCTTATTTCTCTCCCTAATCGCTTCTGCACACTCCTCAGTCCACCATGGTACAACCTTTCTCTTATCAATGGTCTTCTTAATAGGAATTACTTCCAATGCAGTTTAATGAATAATGTGACATTACTTTCACTACCAAGATCCACAGCATGCTCAATATTCAGCCCTGAGAGATGTTCAACACATATAGCCTTAAACTTCTCCCAATTTGCTTCACCAAAATCTCACCTCCTAAAAGTGGCCTACTGCCCCCTATATAAATCCAAACCCAAGCTTATAAATATAGGAAAATGATCACTCCCCAATGTTTCATCTCCCATAACATCCTACATTCTCACTGCAACCAGTATGTTCAAAACTAAAATTAAATTTATAGGACTTTCAGAACTATTGTGAACATTAATGTTTTTTCCCTTCTCCCTTCCCTCTTCTTCAATTCCCCACTCTGCCCCCCCCCACCTCTTTCTCTTCTCTGCAACTGCCTAGCGCCTCCCCCTAGTGCCTCCCCCTAGTGCCTCTTCTCTGCCACTTTCTCCCATGGTCGAATTTCCTCTGTATTCATATTCCTGCTTCCCAAACACTTAAATATTTCAGACCTTTCAGCTTCTTACTTCATAACCCCTCCCCCACCTTGCACCTTCTTATTTTGGCTTCTTCCCCCGTCTTATTTTTTTTACTTATTTTCTCCTACTTTTCTTCTAATATTTGTGTATTTGTATATCTGTGCACTTGTAATGCTACTGTGACACAGTAATTTCCTTTGGGATCAATAAATTCCAGTCCCAGTGAAGGGTCTCAGCCTAAACATTGACTGTCTGTTCATTTCCAGAAGAATTCAAGTTCCTCCAGCACTTTTTTGTGCCTTGCACAGCAACACCACAGTTTTGATATGCAGCAATACTTTGTCCTCTGCTAACTGTAATGAGGGAAATTTGCATCACATAATGTAATTGATTGCAAGTTATAGGAACTTGGTGATCATATTTTTGCAGCATCAATAACTAATAGTTGTACATAATATCTTTGTAAATATACATTTCTGATGATACAATAATACATACAAGAGTTCTGAAGTTTTAAGTACTTAAAAAAACGAGACAAAAGCCTCAAACTTAATCTAGAGGCAAGCATTAAGAGTCAGTTTATGGTAAAATTTACATGCAAGTCAAAAGTACCTCATATGCCAAAAAAATAACAGAGGATGCTGAAAACACTCAATGTTCACTTGGTCTAGGTTTTCTGTATTCAGTAGGTTTCAGTGAAATCCCTCCCCCCCCATTCTTCTAAACGTCAGCAAGTACAGGCCCAGAACAATTAAACCCTCTTCATCCCATTCATTCCCAGAATGATTCTTGTGAGTCTTCATTAACTCTGTCTCTTTCTACCAATACTACCTGACTTACTGAGTACTTCCAGCATTTATGTTTTTTTGTTTCAGAATTCCAACATCTGCTGGTTTGATTTTCATCAAAGGATATTGACTCTTTAAAATAATATGTTCTGTCAGGCTTAAAAAAAAGCTGAGACTTACCTCTGCCTGGAAACTCTTCAGTAATGGAGCTACCAGCTTCCTCAAGTCCTGTAGTTAGATGGGAGTTGTTTTCAGAGTGGTGGAGAAGCAAGGGAGTTTGCAGGGATGAAGTTGATGGATATCAGAGCAGGTAGAAAAAAAAACAGAAAAACATGACATTAGCAGAGTAGTAATCTTTTATATATCACACCTTATTCATCCTGTGTGACAGCATTACCTTCCAAGCTACAAAACTACTGTAAAATTATTTTACCGTAACTTCTCACTCCACCAAATGACAATTCAGCATGTGTCCCAAGAGCATAATGCACTTTAGTTGATGTTCCCTCAATGTTGGACTTGGACATTCAAAAAGGAATACTGTTGATTGAAATCCATTGAATTAGCTTATTCTAAGGGAGCAGAATTAGGCTCTTCTGTCCGTCAAGACTGATCTGCCATTCTATCATGGTTTCTTTATCATCCCTCACAACCCCATTCTCCTGCTTTCTCCACGAAACCATTGACACTCTAGCCAATCAGGAACTTACCAACCTCTGCAATAAATATACTGAATGATTTAGCCTCCACAACAGTCTGTGGCAATGAGTTCTTCATCCCCTGGCCAAAGAAATTCCTCATCTCTGTACTAAATGTATATCCCTCTGTTTTGGGGCTGTGCCCTATGGTCATAGATTCATCCATGATAGGAAACATCCTCTCCACGTTCACTCGGTCTAGGTTTTCTGTATTCAGTAGATCTCAGTCAGATCCTCCCTCATTCTTCTAAACTTCAGCAAATACAGGCTCAGAACCATCAAATGTTCCTCATTCCATTCATTCCCAGAATAATTCTCGTGAATCTTCGCTGGACACTTCCCAAAGCCAACATATCTTTTCATAGATAAAGGGCCTAAACTGCTCACAATCCTCTAAGTGCCATTTGACCAGTGCCTTATAAAGTCTCAGCATCACATCCTTGCTCTTAGATTCAAGTCCACTCAAAATAAATGCTAAATATTGCATTTTGTCTTCCTTACCACATCTGATTTTTTGATTTTTCTCCCCATTTAGAAAGCAGTCTGACTTTATTCCTTCTACTAAAGTGTATGACCATATACTTCCTTAACACTATATTCCATTTGTCACTTCTTTGCCCATTCTCTTAATCTGTCTTCTGCAGACTCCCTGCCTCCTCAATACTACCTGCCCTTCAGCTTTTCTTCGTATTATCTGCAAACTTGGCTACACATAAACAATTCCATCATTAAAATTGTTGATGTATAACATGCAAAGAAGCGGTCCCAATACTGACCACTATTGAACACTACTAATCATCGGCAGTCAACCAGAATTCCCACTCTTTTCTTCCTGTCAAACAGCTTATCTTCAATCCATGCTACTATCCTTCCTGTAATATCTTCTTAAGCAGCCTCACATGTGACACCTTGTCAAAGTCTTCTGAAAGTCGAACATCCACTGACTGTCCTTTGTCTATCTTGTTTGATATTTTCCTCAAATAATTCCAACAGATTTGTCAGGCAAGATTTCCCTTCAAGGAAACTGACTTTGGCCTACTTGATCTTGCGCCTAAGTACGCCAAAACCTTTAATAATGGATTCCAACATCTTCACAACATCTGAAATCAGGCTAACTGGCTAATTTCAGGCTAATGTGGTGGCGTGCTGGGAAGGCAGCATTAAGAAGAGGGACGCCTCACGTCTTAATAAGCTGGTAAGGAAGGCGGGGTCTGTCGTGGGCACAGAACTGGAGAGTATGACATCGGTGGCAGAGCGGAGGGCGCTGAGTAGGCTACGGTCAATCATGGAAAATCCTGAACATCCTCTGCACAGCACCATCCGGAGACAGAGAAGCAGCTTCAGCGGCAGGTTGCTGTCAATGCAATGCTCCTCAGACAGCATGAAGAGATCATTACTCCCCAACGCCATTCGGCTCTACAATTCAACCACCAGGGGCAAGACATGTTAAAGTGCCGGGCTTCGGACTGAGCTTAAGTTACCACTCAATGTACTTTAGTAAACTATTTAAGAACTTTTTAAAAGCTATTTATTAATGCTTTTTGGGAGGGTGATTTTTTTGATGCATATCATATTTATACTGAGTTAAATACTGTACGTAATTAGTTTTGTTACAATAAGTGTATGGGACACCGGAAAAATGTTGAATTTCCCCTTGGGGATGAATAAAGTATCTATCTATCTAATTTCCTTTCTTCTGCTTTGTTAAGAGTGGAGTTACATTTGCAGTCCTCCTGACCCATTCCAGAAACTACTGATACTTTAAAAATCATAACTAATGCCTTCATAATCTCTTCAGCTACCTTTTTCAGAACCTTCGGGTGTCATCCATTGGTCGAGGTGACTTATTTGCCTTCAGACCTTTCGGCTTCCCAAGCACCTTCTCCTTAGTAATAGTAACTTCACTCATTTCTGGCCCCTGACACTCCCAATCATCGGGCATAGTGCCTTCCACAGTGAAGATTGATGTAAAATACTTACTAAGTTCACCTGACATTTCTTTGTCCCCCATTACTACCTCTCAATGCCATTTTCAAGTATACACTCTCAACTCTCTTTTATTCTATATTTCTGAAAACACCTGGTACCCTCTTTAATATTGCTGGCTGGTTTCATATATCTTTTTTCTCCTTAGTGTTTTAAATGCCTTCTGTTGATTTTTCATAGCTTCCCAATCCTCTAACTTCCCATTATTTTTTGCTGTATTATATGCCCTCTATTTTGCTTTTATGCTGTCTTTGACTTCCCTTGTCAGCCATGGTTGCCACATCCTCCCTTTAGAATACTTTTAACCTTTGGGATGTATCTATTCTGCGCTTTCCAAATTGTTCTTAGTAACTCCAGCCATTGTTGTTCTATTGTCCTCATCTGACTGTTCCCTTTCAATCAACCTTAGCCAACTCCACTCCAAGCCTCTAAATGCCTTTCCTCCACCATTATACTGACTTCAGCTTCAGTTTCTCCCTCAAACTACAGGTTGAATTCTGCATCATGATCAGTGCATCCTAAGGATTCCTTTACCTTGTGTTCCATAATCAAATCTGATTCATTATACAACACCCAATCCAGAATTACCTTTCTCCTTGAAGGCTCATCCACAACCAGCTCCAAAAAGCCACTTTGTAGGTACTCCCACAAATGCCTTCTCTTGGTATCTGAGTATCATAACAATTGAAATCCCCCCCATAACTATCATAACATTGCCCTGATTACATGTCTTTTCTCTCATTGTAATTGTAATTTATATCCCACATCTTGGCTACTGTTTGGGGGCCTGTATATACTTTCCACTAAGGTATTTTTACCCTTGCAGTTCCTTAACTCCACCCACAAGGGTTCTACATCTTCTGATCCTATGTCGCCTCTTTCTAAGGATTTGATTTATTTTTTTAACCAACAGAGCCACCCAACTTCCCTTCCTACCACCAGCTTGTCCATTTGATACATGGTGTATCCTTGGGTGTTAAAACTCCTAACTATGATCTTCTTTCAGCCACAACTCAGTAATATTAACAAAATCATACCTGGCAATCTCTAACTACACTACAAGATAACTAATTCTATTTACTGCATGCATTCAAATACAGTAGGTTCCAGTTAATGGGTCATTGGTTGATCAGGGCAGCTGCTTATTTGGGACACTATGCCTTTTAATTGGGGCAGGAGACTGTGGTCAAACTGTCTAACAGCCACACCACTGCAAGCAAACTAATTAGTTCCAGTTGCATGCATTTGTGTGTCATTAGGCACTATATTGTGCTTGGAGCAAAAAGTTTTTTAACACCATCAGCTTATGTTCAAAACGCAGTGATTTTTGTCACCAATAGTTGCTGAGAAATAAGCAGTAAGAAAATTCCAAACTCTGGTCACTGCAATTTCAAACATTCCGACTTGGATTTTCAGCTGGGAGTGAAAATGGAACAATTTTACTACTTCAACAAGTTAGGATCAATGAAGAATTAAGGTATCCACAATCATCTTGAATGTTACAATGAAAATGAAGATTTGGAGGATGCAATCGTTGATAGCATTGTATGAAGGAAGTCTATTATCTGCACTAGTAGTCTGCCGTGATTTTGTTCATTGAATACACTGGATAATTCTTCCATCAATAAGTACTAGGAACTAAGACACACTTTTATAGTTCTGTAGTATTATTTGTAGTGTTCCAATTTGTGCTGTATTTCAATTAAATATGTAATGTGTTACACAGTTTATCTTTTTTATACCTTTCTAATTATTTCCATGAAACTTCAGCTACTTGGGACAGCTGCTTATTGATCCAAAATGTAATACCATAAGAGATATAGGCACAGAATTAGGCTATTCTATCCATCAAATCTGCTCCGCCGTTCCTTCAGGACCGATTTATTATCCCTTTCAACCCCATTCTCCTGCCTTCTCCCCATAACCTTTGATGACATGAATAGCCAACCTCTGCTTTAACATGGCCAGCGCACCCATATGTGGTAAAGTATTTCACAGATTAACCATCCTCTAGCTAAAGAAATTTTTCCTCATCTCTATCCTAAATGGACATTCCTCAATTCTGAAGCTGTGCTCTCTGGTCCCAGACTCACCCACTATAGGAACCATCCTCTCCATAGACAGGCTGGTGGTGAAGCCAAATTTGGAGTATTGTGTACAGTTCTGGTCACCAAATTATAGGAAAGATGTCGACAAAATAGAGAGAGTACAGAGGAGATTTACTAGAATGTTACCTGGGTTTCAGCACCGAAGTTACAGGGAAAGGTTGAACAAGTTAGGTCTTTATTCTTTGGAGCGTAGAAGGTTGAGGGGGGACTTGATAGAGGTATTTAAAATTATGACGGCGATAGAGTTGACGTGGATAGGCATTTTCCATTGAGAGTAGGGAAGATTCAAACAAGAGGACATGAGTTGAGAGTTAAGGGGCAAAAGTTTAGGGGTAACACAAAGGGGAACCTCTTTACTCAGAAAGTGGTAGTTGTGTGGAACGAGCTTCCAGTAGAAGTGGTGGAGGCAGGTTCGGTATTATTTAAAGTAAAATTGGATAAGTATATGGACAGGAAAGGAATGGAGGGTTATGGGCTGAGTGCAGGTCGGTGGGACTAGGTGAGAGCAGGCGTTCGGCACGGACTAGAAGGGCCAAGATGGCCTGTTTCTGTGCTGTAATTGTTATATAGTTACATCCACTTTATCTCAGCTAGTCAACATTTGGTAAGTTGCAATGAGATTCCTCCTCATTCTTCTAAAAGCCCAGAGGGATCAGACGCTCCTCATATGTGAACCCTTTAACTCCTGAGATCATTCTCGTGAACATCTTCCGGACTCTCTCCAATGCCAGCAGATGAGGGACCCATAACTGCTCACTATATTCCAGGGCAGCGTGACCAATGCCTTATAATATCTCAGCATTATATCCTTTTAGTCCTTGTTTATTTAGTCATCTCAAAATAAATGCTAACACTGCATCTGCCTTCCTTACCACTGATTTAACCTGCAAGTTAACCTTTAGGGAATCCTGCAAGAAGACTCTCAAGACACTCTGAGCCTCTGATTTATGAATTGTCGCCACATTTAGAAAATAAAACAGTCCATGCCTATATTCCTTTCTCCAAGGTGCATGACCCTGTACTTTTTTGTATACTTCCCTGCATCATATTCCATCTACCACTTATTTCAAGTCAAGTCAAGTCAACTTTTATTGTCATTTCAACCATAACTGCTGGTACAGTACATAGTAAAAATGTGACAATGTTTTTCAGGACCATGGTTTACATGACACAGTACAAAAACTAGACTGAACTTTGTAATAAAAAAAACACAGAGAAAGCTATACTAGACTACAGACCTACACTGGACTGCATAAAGTACACAAAAACAGTACCGGCATTACAATAAATAATAAACAAGACAGTAGGGCAAGGTGTCAGTCCAGGCTTCGGGTATTGAGGAGTCTGATAGCTTGGGGGAAGAAACTATTATATAGTCTGGCCGTAAGAGCCCAAATGCTTCGGAGCCTTTTCCCAGACAACAGGAGGGAGAAGAGATTGTATGAGGGGTGCATGGGGTCCTTCATTATGCTGTTTCCTTTGCGGATGCAGCGTGTAGTGTAAACGTCCGTGATGGCGGGAAGAGAGACCCCGATGATCTTCTCAGCAGACTTCACTATCCGCTGCAGAGTCTTGCGATCCGAGATGGTGCAATTTCCGAAGCAAGCAGTGATGCAGTTGCTCTGGACGCTCTCAATACAACCCCTGTAGAATGTGATGGGGATGGGGAATATTTGCCCACTCCCTCAATCTCTCTGTCCTTCTGCAGACACTACCTACACTCTGTTCTGTCCGCAAACTTGCCGTCAATTCCTTCATCCAAATTATTGACATACAACATGAAAATAAGTAGTCCCAACACCTACCCCAGCAGCACACCACTAGTCACCAGCAACCAACAAGAAAAGGCCCTCTTTATTCCTACTCCTTGCCTCCTGCCAGTCAGCCTGCTCGTACCTTTCCTATAATACGATAGGCTCTTGTTAAGCAGCAACATGGGCTACACCTTCTGAAACTCCAAATAAATAACATTGACTGATTCTGCAAATGTCTGAAATGCAGTGCAACACATACAAAATGCTAGAGAAAGTCAGCAGGTCAGGCAGCACATATGGAAAGGAATAAGCAGTCAGTGTTTCGGGCCAAGACCCTTCACCAGGAGAGATGAAGAATCCCATTTCACACAGCCACCTTGCTTGAAAAAATATCTCCTCTATCTAATCTTAAAAAACATGTCCTCTGGTATTTAACATTTCTACCCTAGGGGAAAAATACTGATCCCATCTGTTTCTCATATTTAAAAAAAACTATTACATCTCTTCTCTGCCTCCAACACTCTAGGACGAAATGGACAACAAATATTTTCGAAACTCTTCCTCAGAAGACCACCTGAAGTTGAACACATATTTAATTTCAGACTACTTGCATCATGTAGGAATTAGGAGAAACAAGAAATTAATTTTTATTAAATATAATGCGTTTAATTGCATAACGATGCTGACTCTTTGCAATAGTTCAACTAAGCTAAAAATTATTTGTTTTTGATTTTTGCTTGTAGTGTGCCTGAGGCTTTTCACCTAATTGTCCAGCAAGAATCAGCCAGTATTGATGGATTCCAGTTGCCCTGATACGATTTCTCTATGACTCCAATGTCCTGGTGAAACCTTACACTGTGCTTGACAGTGACAACATAAGATTTACAGGGAAGATGTATAAATGTGAATGCAGAAAAATAATGTGAGTGACATGTTGCAATTCATGAATTTGAATGCTTGAAGTATGTTGTCAACCAGTCAAATGTAGTTTGGTGCTCTGTCGTTGTGAAGAAAATATATGACATCCTTGAATACCTTGCATGCAATTTTCTTCAGTCCCACTAGAACTACCTGTTTAATTTGTGGACCAATGAAGATACCTTCCTTAATCTTGGTATCCCTACCAATTAAAGGAAGCATGCCATACACCACCTTTACCACCTTATCTTCTTGTATTTTAACTTTCACTGAACAGTGGATAAAAGGGGTAATCACCCAACACATGCCCTGTTCTCATTGCTACAATCAGGAAGGAGGTACAAGAGCCTAAAGGCACACACTCAACAATTCAGCAGCAGCTTCTTCCATTCTGCTATCCGATTTCACCGTGAACACTACCTCACTACTTATTTTTATTTTAATTTTGCACTACTTATTTAACTTAACAAAATTCAGAATTTTCCCTTCCATTATTATGTATTGCATTGTACTGCTGCCACAAAGCAAACAAATTTCACAACAAATACCAGTGATATTAAACCTGATTCTGATTCTGGTTCAAGGTTGAGGGGTAAAAGCTGCTCCTAAACCTGGTGGTGTGAGTCCTGAGGCTACTGGATTTTCTTCCTAATGGCAGAGCAAGAAGAGAGCATGCTTTGAGTGGTCAGGTGCCTGATAATTGCTTTTCCTGCAACATCACTTCATTAGGTTTGCTCAATGATAAGGAGGGTCTTCCCGTAATGGAAGAGGCCATATCCACTACTTTTTGGAGGCTTTTCTGTTCAAGGGCATTGGTGTTTCCATACCAGATTGTGATGCAACAAGACAATATACTCTCCACTACATATCTATACAAGATTGTCTAAGTTTTAGATGTCATACTGAATCTTCGCAATCTCCTAAGGAAGTAGAGGCACTGTCATCCTTTCTTCAAGATCAGCCTTGTGCACCAGACCCAGGACAGGGCTTTCAAAATATTAATACCAAGGAATTTAAAGTTGCTGACCATCTCCACCTCTGATCCTCCAACGAGGATTGGCTCGTGGACCTCTGATCTCCTCCTCCTGAAATCAATTTTCAGCTACTTGGTCTTGATTTTCAATATCCCTCCTATATTCTGATTGGTCACTGATCCAGCCTGCAACCATTGTGTCATCAGCAAACTTAAAAATGCCTTTGGAGCTGTGTTAAGCCACATAATCATAAGTGTAAAATAAGTAGAGCAGGGGATTATGCATACAGTTTTGTGGTGCACATGCGGATGATGGAGATTGTGGAGGGATGACTGGCTTGCAGGTACAACAAGTTATTAAGATGGCAAACAGAATATTGGCCTTCATTGCTAGAGGGTTTGAATTCATTTTATTTCCTAACCCTATACTCAGATTAAGATTTCTAAAGTTCAATCATTTAATTGCATATGGTGTACTATCTGATGTTTTGCGTTTCGGATTTGTGACGGGGTAACACATTATGTAGCATCCACACAAACGAGATTTATCAGTTTGGCAGAGCCAGAGGCAGTCTTTCCCCGTACGAACACATGCTTGCCGAACCTGAGGGTTACATAAAATTATAGTGGGTAAAACGCTAGGACAAGATGCAATACAAGAAACCAAACAGTATCATAAGTCAGTGTATTGATGACATGTCACATGATGTTGAAGAGGTTTTGTGTGAAACTGAAAATCAGCAGCTTCTCTATCCAGGTTGATGAGTCCACAGATTCCACCAATAAATGTCATGTTGTAGCATTTCTAACATTTGTAAATGATGGTGAAATTTACCTATTGCAAAGAGCTCCCCAAATCAAGCAAAAGCTAAGGTATATTTAATGTTTGCTCTTCATATCTGGACACTAAAGCTCTGTCTTGAAGGAATTGTGGAGGCAACTTACTGACGGTGCCCTATCAATGGTTGGCTCCATGACAGGTATCGTTGCTCTTGTACAAAAAAAGAAAATCCTGATGTTGTCACAACACATTGCTTCAACATTGCAAAAAAATTTTCATGTTGTAAATAGCATTGATTAAATTCAATTTACAACTTTTATTTAAATTAAATCTACTGAGCCCACCTTTAGAAAAATTAAGTCACCTGTTAGCTTAAGCAAGTTATTTAACAGAAATTTGTTCTATCTGTCTTATGTTTTAAAAATTTATGAAAGGGAAAGAATTTCAAGGAAGGTGAGCTAAACTTAACTACCAGTATTTTACAAGAAAGGTTGGCTAAAAATTAATTCTCTACTCAAAAGAGCAATGACAATTATTTCTGGATTATATCTACAACTTACAGATCATGCTAATGTATTGTAAGCTGTAGATATAATTTTTATGCAGGTGATCCCTGAGATCTGAAAATTATTTCAAGGGATCCTCCAGGGCAAAAAGGTTAAAAAAGGCTGGACTAAACACTAAGTTTGGCATAAACCAAACAGCAGACATAATCAAAAACACACCATTCCTACCGCGAAGCATGATGGTAGCTGCATCATGCCGTGGAGATGCTTCACTGGAAGGCTTGTGAAGGTAGACAGTAAAATAAATGCAGCAAAGTACTGGGGAAATCCTGATGCAATTTGCAAGAGAACTGCGACTTGGGAGCAGATTTGTTTTCAAGCAAGACAATGATCCCAAGCACAAAATAAAATCTATGGAAAAAAGTACTGTTGACATATCTGGCCAAAACCCTTCGGCAGGACTGGAGGGGAAAAAAAGCTGAAGAGTAGATTAAAAAATTTAGTACTACAGGTAAATCTCCGGGGCCTGAGCAGGTATATCGAAGAACTCTTTGACAAGTTACAGAAGAAATTGCAGGAGCACTGGCTGAAATATATGCATCAACAATAACGGTTGGTGAACTGCCAGAAGACACGAGAGTAGCTAACATTGGGCCCCTCAACCATCAGGCTCCTGAGCCAGAGGGGATAACTTCACTCACGCCAACACTGAAATGTTCCCACAACCTTTGGACTCATTTTCAAGGACTCTTCATTTCCATTCTCAATATTTATTGCTTTATATTATTCTCATTTTTCTTTCTTTTTATATTTGCACAGTGTGTTGTGTTATGAATGTACCACAGCTCTGAGGGGCCGAAGGGGCAGGAGCAGCCCCCTCCTTCCGGAGAATCGCAAGAGCACTATTAATTCGGGTCTCAGACCCAGGCAAATGAGAGACAATGTAATGGTTTTGGCCATAGCTCTTAGAGACACCTGTGCAGAGGGCATGACCCTGCTACGTGACAGCTACCACGGATATGGACACCCTCGGGCAATGTGGGGGTGGGGATTGCATCACCCTACTTTGATGGACATCTACCACTCTGCAAGTCAAGATAAAAGGGGACTGCAGAAGGCGGTACCCCAGAGAGATGCACCAGAAGGACTCGATCGCTCAACCCATGATAGCTGGAAGCCAGTCAAAAGCCACGTGCTTTTGTAACTTCTCTGCCTGGGGAGCAGGTGGCTGATGATACCGAGAAGGACTTCCAACTAGTAACAGGGAAACAACGCTCCCCTGATTCAATGGAGTTGCTTCGTCAAAGACCCGGGCAAGTTTTGTCGTTTCTCCTCACTCTCTCTGAAACACGTGAAACCCAGCAATTCCCCAAAAAGACTGAAGCCTGTAGACTTCTGAGTGACTTTTATATTTCCAACGGACAATATATTATCCCCTAGACAACAGTCGAGATTATTTCTTGATGATTATTGCTATACCCGCGCTTTAGATTGAGTTTTGCCGATATATATGTTCTGAATGTTTGTATTAACCTTACTTTTGTGCCCCCCTTTATGAATAAAACCGTTCGAAAATAGTGCCATCAGACTCCAACGGACCTCTCTATCTTTGCTGGTGAGTTATCCAGTTACAGGATACGTAACAGTTGTCATTTGCACACTGGTTGTTTGTCTGCTTGTTGGGTACAGTCTTTCATTGATTCCATCGTGTTTACTGTGAATCTCAGAAGAAAGTTCATATCAGGGTTGTATATGGTGACATATATTTCCTTTGATAACAAATGTGCTTTGAAATTTGGACTTTTGAACTTTTTATTTAAGAAGGGCTGCAAATCTACAAACTAGAGACCAATAACCTAACAGCTAGGCTCGATAGGTTACTATAGCGAATAAGATATACAGGTATTTCGAAAGACAGGAATTTATTTGGGATAGCATAGTGATTAGATCATAAGACTTAGGAGCAGAATTGGGGCATTCGGTCCATCAAGTCAGTCTCCTTTGCCACAGCACTGGAGAGGGATAGGAACAGACAAGTTAGGAAAGCATTTAATTGGAGTAAGGGGATGTTCTCAGGGAAATGTACGGCAGAAATGTGGCAAATGTTCAGGGGATATTTGCATGGAGTTCTGCATAGCTACGTTCCAATGAGACAGGGAAATGAATGGTAGGGTACAGGAACTGTGGTGTACAAAGGTTGTTGTAAAACCAGTCAAGAAGAAAAGCTTAGGAAAAAGATTTAGAAGATTGTAAGGCTAGCAGGAAGGAGATTAAGAAAGGAATTGAGAGAGCCAGAAGAGGCCAGAAGGTCTTGGTGGACAAAGATTAAGGAAAACCCCAACGCATTCTATAAGTATGTTAAGAGCAAGGGGATAAGAATGAGACATGAGAGAATAGGACCAATCAAGTGTGACAGTGGAAAAGTGTGTATGGAACCAGTGGAGATAGCAGAGGTACTTAATGAAAACTTTGCTTCAGTATTCACTACAGAAAAGGATCTTGGCGATTGTAGGGATGACTTGCAGTGGACTAAAAAGCTTGAGCAATTAGACATTAAGAAAGAGCTTCTGGAAAGCAACAAGTTGGATAAGTCTCCGGGACCAGACGAGATGTACCCCAGGCTACTGTGGGAGGCGAGGGAGGAGATTGCTGAGCCTCTGGCGATGATCTTTGCATCATCAATGAGAACGGGCGAGGTTCCAGAGGATTGGAGGGTCGCGGATGTTGTTCCCTTATTCAAGAAAGGGAGTAGAAATAGCCCAGGAAATGATAGACCAGTCAGTCTTACTTCAGTGCTTGGTAAGTTGATAGAAAAGATTCTGAGAGGCAGGATTTATGAACATTTGGATTGTGTTGCGGATAATCTGGAGGACTGTCAGAGGTTTAAGCGGGATATTGATAAGATGCAAAACTGGGTTGAGAAGTGGCAGATGGAGTTCAACCCAGGTAAGTGTGAAGTGGTTCATTTTGGTAGGTCATATACGATGACAGAATATAATATTAATGGTAAGACTCTTAGCAGTGTGGAGGATCAGAGGGATCTTGCGGTCCAAGTCCACAGGACACTAAAAGCTGCTGCGCAGGTTGACTCTGTGGTTAAGAAGACATATGGTGCACTGGCCTTCGTCAATCGTGGGATTGAGTTTAGGAGCTGAGAGGCAATGTTGCAGTGATATAGGACCCCGGTCGGACCCCACTTGGGAGTACTGTGCTCAGTTCTGATCGCCTCACTACAGAAAGGATGTGGAAACCATAGAAAGGGTGCAGAGGAGACTTACAAGGATGTTGCCTGGATTGGGGAGCATGTCTTATGAGAATAGGTTGAGTGAACTCAGCTTTTTCTCTTTGGAAAGACAGAAGATGACAGGTAACCTGATAGAGGTGTATAAGATGATGAGAGGCATTGATCATGTGGATAATCAGAGGCTTTTTCCACAGGCTGAAATGGCTAGCACAAGAGGGCACCTTTCTAAGGTGCTTGGAAGTAGGCACAGGGGAGATATCAGGGGTAAGTTTTTTTTGTGCAGAAAGTGGTGAGTGTGTGGAATGGGCTGCCAACAACGGTGGTGGAGGCAGATACAATAGGGTCTTTTAAGAGATTCCTGGAATGGTACATGGAGCTTAGAAAAAGAGGGTTATAGGTAACCCTAGGTAATTTCTAAGTAAGGACATGTTCAGCACAGCTTTGTGGACCAAAGGGCCTGTATTGTGCTGTAGGTTTTCTATGTTTCTAGGTCTGTTTCATCATTCCATCAAGGCTGGCTTATTATTCCTTACAACCACATTTTTCTGCCTTCTCCCAATAACCTTTGACATCTGTCCAAATTAAGAACCCATCCAGCATGGATTCCAGCAAGGTGGCAGCGCGACTGGTCACAATGGCTTCTACGGGGTCAACAAAAATTGTTGCTATTCTACTTAAATGTACATCTAATGATCACATGATCCTGCTATGAATTCAAAGGACTACAGGTTTACACCATCAACGAGTTACTCGCTGGCAGAGATAATGAAGGAGCTGTGCAACGTGCTGCTGCCTGAGTAGATGGAGGCTTACAGTCAAATAGCGAGTAGTGCCATGGTAGCTTCTCTTGAGATCCCAAGCCCCCTTTTGACATATTAATCTGGTACACCGCAAGTTCGATCGCTGATTTATTGGATGCAAGTGGGGGGGGGGGGGGGGGGGGATGGAGTGGCCTAGTCCTTTGTTGTAGTTAGGAGGAGGCCTGAAGCCACAGTGACACCTTCTTTCAGCCACACAGTGTAAGCGAGCAAAGCCAGTTGCACTTCACTGGGAACAGTGTGGCACAGTTCCAGAATGGAGTCGAAGCTGCCTTCCCAGGGTTTCACTTGGCAGAAGACGAACTCTGTTGCGGCCAGCTGCAGACTTTTAGCAGCAATTAATGGACTCAGGCTTTAAGCTGTGGGGTTGCTTGCTTTTCAGAGGCATCCGAGCTATCATACTCCACCAGTGGAGGAGTAGCACAGTTGTGGACACTTAAGATTTAAAATGGACTGAGGGGTCTGGACTATATACATATATATTTGCCTGTTTGTGATTTTACTAATATTCTATGTGTGCTTGTATATGCAAGGACTGGGCCTGAAAGACATTGTGCCACCTAGCAGGAGCCCGGAGCCAGTTGACAGATATTATCAGTGGGCCGGGGGGGGGGGGGGGGGGGGGGGTGGTTCTGGACTGTCTTGCTTGACTATATTCATGAGTATTTATATATGTTTAAATGAAAATTAAATAGATTGAAGTGAATTGAATCAATCTCCACTTTAAATGTACCAAAAGACCTGACCTCCACAGCCACCTGATGTGGAAGATAATGTTTACAAATTTGATCATGGTTATTTGAAATAGTAATCAAGAAGGTTGTAAATATAGTCTAAATAGACTTCAGTAAGGACTCTGATAAGGTCTTGAATTGTAAACCATGCTACAGAAGTTAAATCACATGGGATCCAGGAAGAACTAGCGAAATGCATACACAATTGGCTTAATAGTGTGAAGCAGAGGATCATGGAAGGTTGCTTTTTGAACTGGAGGGCTGTGACTCTTGCCATACCCCGGGGCTCAGTGATGGACCCACACATAATTTGGATAAAAATGTACATGGCATGTTTATGAAGTTTGCAGATTACAGTAAAATAGGTGGTGTTATCAGGAAAACAGTTATCAGGATTTACAGAGGGACCTATCTTAACTGGGGAAGTGAAACTGGATCGTCTGCAATTGAATCCTCGACTTCCTAACTGGAAAACCACAATCTATCCGGACTGGTGATAACATTTCCTCCTTGCTGACAATCAACACTGACGCACCTATGTGGTGTGTGCTTAGGCCACTGCTCTACTCTCTTTATGCACATAACTGTGTGGCTAGGCATAGTTCAAATTCCATCTATAAATTTGCTGACGATACAACCATTAATGGTAGAATCTCAGGTGGTGACAAGAGGGCGTACAGGAGTGAGATATGCCAACTAGTGGAGTGGTACCTCAGCAACAACCTGGCATTCAATTTCAGTAAGACGAAAGAGCTGATTGTGGACTTCAGGAAGGATAAGACAAAGGAACACATACAGTGGCATGCAAAGGCTTGGGCACCCATGGTCGAAATTTATGTTACTGTGAATAGCTAAGCAAGTAAAAGATTACCTGATTTCCAAAAGGCATAAAGTTAAAGATGACACATCTCTTTAATATTTTAAGCAAGATACTTTTTTATTTCCATCTTTTACAGCTTCAAAATAACAAAAAAGGAAAAGGGCATGAAGCAAAAGTTTGGGTACCCTGCATGGTCAGTTCTTAGTAACATATCCTTTGGCAAGTATCACAGCTTGTAAACGCTTTTTGTAGCCAGCTAAGAGTCTTTCAATTCTTGTTTGGGAGATTTTCACCCATTCTTCCTTGCTTCTAATTCTGTGAGATTCTTGGGCCGGCTTGCATGCACTGCTCTTTTGAGGTCTATCCACAGATTTTCAATGATGTTTAGGTAGGGGGACTGTGAGGGCTGTGGCAAAACCTTCAGCTTGAGGTAATCCACTGTGGATTTTGAGGTGTGTTTAGAGATCATTATCTTGTTGTAGAAGCCATCCTCTTTTCATCTTCAGCTTTTTTTTTACTGTGTGATGTTTGCTTTCAGGATTTGCTGGTATTTAATTGAATTCACTCTTGTCTCTACCAGGGAAATGTTTACGTGCCACTGGCTGCAACACAAGCCTAAAGCTTAACAGTCTAGCCCCCGCTTAACAGCTGGACAGGTATTCTTTCTGTAAAATTCTGCACCCTTTTTTCTCCAAACATACCTATGCTCTTTGCAGCCAAAAAGTTCTATTTTAACTTCATCAGTCCACAGGACTTGTTTCCAAAATGCACGAGTCTTGTTTACATGTTCCTTTGCAAATTTGTGATGCTGAATTTTGTGTTAAGGATGCAGGAAAGGTTTTCTTCTGCTGACTCTTCCATGAAGGTCATATTTGTGCAAGTGTCGCTGCACAGTAGAACAGTGCACCATCACTCCAGAGTCTGCTAAATCTTCCTGATGATCTTTTGCAGTCAAACGGGGGTTTTGATTTGCCTTTCTAGCAATCCTACTAGAAGTTTTCTCAGAAAGTTTTCTTGGTCTTCCAGACCTCAACCTGACCTCCACTGTTCCTGGTAACTGCCATGTCTTAATTACATTATAAACTGAGGAAACTGATACCTGAAAACACCTTTTCTTCTTATAGCCTTCTCTTGCTTTGTGAGTATCATTTATTATAATTTTCAGAGTGCTAGGCAGTTGCTTAGAGGAGCCCATGGCTGCTGATTGTTGGGACAAGGTTTGAGGAGTCAGGGTATTTATAAAGCTTTCAAAGTTGCATCACCCGGCCTTTCCTAACGATGACTATGAACAAGCCATAGCCCTAACAAGCTAATTAAGATCTGAGACCTTGGTAAAAGTTAACTGAGATCTCAAATCTCTTGGGGTGCCCAAACTTTTGTATGGTGCTCCTTTCCTTTTTTCCCCCACTCTAAAATTGTACAAAACAAAAATAATACACTAATTTCGCTTAAAATGTTAAAAAGAATGTTTCATCTTTAACTTTATGACTTTTGGAAATCAGTTCATCTTCTACTTAGTTAACTATTCACAATAACAGAAATTTTGACCAGGGGTGCCCAAACTTTTGCATGCTACTGTATAATCTTCATAGAGGGATCAGAAGTAGAAAGAGTGAGCAGCTGCAAGTTCCTGGGTGTCAAGATCTCTGAGGATCTAAGCTGGTCCCAGCATATTGATGTGATTATAAAGAAGGCAAGACAGCGGCTATATTTTATTAGCAGTTTGAAGAGATTTGGCATGTCGACAAATACAGTCAAAAACTTCCATCTTCTAAAGTTGTACTGTGGAGGGCATTCTGACATTCTGCATGACTGTCTCATGTGGAGGGGCTACTGAGCAGGACCAAAAGAATCTGCAGAACGTTGTAAATATAGTCAGCTCCATCTTGGGCACTAGCCTACAAAGTACCCAGGACATCTTTAGGGAGCTGTGTCTCAAAAAGGCAGCATCCATTATTAAGGACTTCTAGCACCCAGGACATACATGCCCTTTTCTCAATGTTACAATCAGGTTGGAGGTACAAAGCCTGAAGGCACACACTCAACGATTCAGGAACAGCTACTTCCCTTCTGTCATCTGTTTCCTAAATGGACATTGATACTTTGGACACTACCTCACTTTTTAAAAAATATACAGTATTTCTGTTTTTGCACATTTTTAAAAATGTATTCAATATACATAATTGAATAACTTGTTTATTTATTATTATTTTTATTTTTTATTTATTGTTTTTTTTCTTTGCTAGCTTACGTATTGCATTGAACTGCTGCTGCTAAGTTAACAAATTCCACATCACATGCCGGGGATAATAAACCTGATTCTGATTCTGAAGTGCGCTGAAGGTGGCAAGTGGAATTTAAGTGGTTAAGTCTGAGTTGTTCATTTTGGAAATACAAATCAGGTAGGGCATTCACAGCCAATAGTAGGGTCTCGAGGGGAGTTGCAGACAGTGGAACCCAAGTGTACATGTTCATGGTTTCCTGAAAGTGGCGTCACCAGTAGACAGGTGGTGAACACTGGCCTTCATCTGTCAGGGCATTGAGTATGCAAGTTGGGATGTACAAGACATTGGTGAAGCTACACTTGCAATACAGTGTCAGTGCTCTAGGAAGGATGCCATTAAGATGGAAACCCAAAGAAAATCAACGTCAAATTTGCTCAATGTGGTGTCAAGTCTAGAAGAATGCTCATCTTATTCTGAAATGGCCTGGTGATGAAAAAAGTGATGTATTGAGGATAGACGAATAGAACCTTTGATTGGCCTTATTTGGGCCAATTCAGTTCTGAGCAATGAATCTCATAAAATATACATTAGCCTTTTCAATGATAAAAGTGCAGATTTGCCTGAATGACACAAGGTTTAAATTTCGAGAAGCAAGTGGCCTACTTCTGCTTCTATTATCTTACGTTCTTCCTGCAGCATGTTCCTTTTGTTGGAGTTGAAAATCGTTACACAAGTGAAGCTAACACAAACACAATTGACAGATAGAGAAACACAACCTTTAATGAAAATAATTTATATTCTTCCCAGAGAAGTAACATTAAATATCTTAGAAGTAAGTCAAGCTTAGAACACAAGGAATCAACGAGTCCATTTGAATTTCCAGCACATTCAATGGATTGCTAAGATAAACAGAACAAATTGATTAGTTAGGCACAATTGAAGACTGATTTTAAAATTTCTCATCTTTGCATCCAAATACTTACAGACACTGACATAAGGCACCAGTATAATACAAGTAATCAATACTATATTGTACCTGGTGGTTGTTTGAATATTACAAACTTCAATTAACATCTAATTACTCGACTAAAGGAAATAAAGGAGCCAAATATTTCATTAAAATAGACAAAAACAATCTTGTTAACAATGGAACTGCATCTGAAAATCGTGATTGCCAAGGAACCTGTCCAATGGAACAACAAACTAAGGTTGTAATTTGTTCACTGAATTGAACAAAAGAAAATGAAAGGTACCATGAACATGAACATGAAGAATTTTCAATGTAGGTCACTAAAGCACTGAATAAAATTGCTTACTGTAGGGCAGTTCTAATACAGAGTCCTCACATGGCTGTATTTCCACTGAGTCTGACAATTTAACTTTTTCGCTCCTATTGATAAACAAACATTTCTACGTTGTTCTGATTAAAACCTTCTACAATCTCTTTACGCCAAATGTATATAACAGTGTTACCTTTTAAATGACTGAATGTTACAAAAGACACATTAAGACAGACATGACTAACTGACTTTACGACGGACTGACTGCGGACAGCAGTGCTAGACAGTGACCAATGACTGATGTCTCACGCTCAGCACTCTCAGCATGATTTAATTCTACAGGGAAAACATTCAAATCCCCAACCTAATTCACTGCACAGAATTAAGGTATAATTAATGTATTTTGTCAGTGTGCATGTTGAACTATTAAATTCACAAAATGCAAATAGAATGAAAAGGGAAAAAGTTGATGGTTACTGTAAAATTCTAGATCACATTAGTAGTAATCAAAGGTGGGTTTATCTAATTTACTTTTCCCACATACTGACTATACTCTTGTTTATGTTATTTGTTTTTAAGATACATCCTAAATTAGCCCTGTACTTTTACACCTTTTTTTATTACTAAGAGGAGTACACATGTTCCCATAGAAATATTTTAACACTTTCCTGGTAATGATTTGTTCCAAAGCAGCCAATGGAGTATTTTTGAAAAGTTCAAAATAACTTAAAACGATTTATGTAGAAATGCCAAGGAAAGAAAACTTTATTTTTAACCTTGTTACAACAGGGATGGAAAAGGAGGAAGGAAGCCTGAGGTCTTTTGCCTGCATGTACACCAAAGCAATAAAACCCAACCTCTGGTCTGTGCTGATAACTTATTCAGTCAGGGCAATGTTAAGATCACAAAATGGGATGATCAGGAAAACGAAAGAACTTCAATCCTGAAATACAACTGTAAACGTTCAATTAAGTAAACCATCATGACTAAAATGTCACTTGGCCTGACAGAAAGACTGAAAGCAATATCAGGAAGATCAGTTCTTAAAGGTATTGAAGACAGTAAAACAGGTTAGACACTTCGTAAAGATTGCTGCCACCAATAGTTAAGCAGCTTAAGGTTGCAAGGAGCAGCGCAGGGGGCAATGGTGTGAATAGAAAAGCAAGGCTATTTTTAGAAACAATGTGCTGACAGGCAGTGAATTGAAGTAGAGTGAATCAGATTGAGGTTCTAAGGAAAGACTAAGAAACTAGTCTTAAGATTAGAGACTAGGAAAGTAAAGTTGAAAGAAATTGAAATGTTGAGGGTTTCAATAGCAAAGTATGATAGGAGAAAGGTTAAACGAATGATCTACTGAAGGCAACAACATGCAATCCTGATACAGACTTGAAACTCAGCAAAATGCTCAAAGTCTGCATGGTTTTTGTCCAAAATAGGCACAATAGAAAGTGCAACATGGGGACTGCAGTTGCTGGAATCTATAGCAACACATAAGATAGAGGAACTAATATCCAGATATTCTGGATGAAGAGGTTTGACCTGAAATGTCATCGAGCCATTTTCCTCACTGATGATGCCTGACCTGCTGAGTTCCTCCAGCATCAAGAAGGTGCAACAATGCATTCTTTATATTTACAGATGTCGTTTACTTATTCACACAGATTATTCTGTCCAGCTATAGCGCGCGCTCTCTCTCTCTCTCTCTCTCTCTCTCTCTCACTCTCCCTCCCTCCCTCTCGTTGTAACCCTCTGAATTCCCACCCATGTCGCTAATTTTCACACCAATTTTAGCATAATATGCTGCAGGTGTTCAAAGGGTATGCATAGTTCAGTACATCACTTAGTACAACCCTCTGAGCATCTTAGGGAGCTCGTTATGTTAACAGAAATAGAAATTATTGATAATGCTGATTGGTTTAGAATATCATCCAAATTCAATAGACAATGCCACTCTCAAAAATGTTAGGTACTCCTTGCCTTTTACATGAAAGCTATATTGGAATTTCTGGTACAAATCTGTATAGTACAAATCACAAATTTCATAATTTATGTATTTTCCAGCAATACTGTACCAAATACTGGTAGCTCATCACTGGAATAATCTAATAATTAATTCAAAGTGAACACTGACCTAAAGAGTTGAAATTGACAAATCTAAACCTGCTTTTAAACTTCTCTAAACAATAATTGTGGTGCATTTATAAGCCACTTTAACTTTTGGTGCAAAACAACTTTGCTGCTCTGAAACATGTCCAAAAAACCTCAATGTATTTTTTTTAAACATAATCACTGTAACGTTACAACAGGTTCCTAATAGGTATATGCAAGAATTTCAATTACCCATCTTTGAAAATTAATGAGATTCTAAATCTAGACCTGCACAATGGTCGGAACAGGAACAGCCAGACACCAAATAAGAAAAGTGTTGACTTACAAAACTGAACTACATGAACTTCATAAAGATGGGATACAATTCAAAACATGAGATAGTTACAATGAACACGATGAAGCCAGGAAATCAGTTGATGGGTGAAAGGGATCTTAGCAACCTCTTTAATGGTTCCTCTGTGTATCCAATTTGTCATCTTCTTCTCTCATTTTAATTTATCTCTATTAATTCCTCAAATATAAAATCATGTAATTTATGTAATTTCACATTAACACACCACTTAGAGGGAATTGTCCATCTTCAGCTGCATTTGGTATTAACCCCCATCTCAAATAGGAAATAAAATAAAGATGTTTTCTTCAAACATCTAACAAGAACCAGCAACAAATAATGACATATTTCCAAGTTAGAATGATGCACAAACTTGAAGAGCAGACCTCGCCCTTCTTTAGTCATGGAAGAGGTTGTGGTTTTGGGAGGTGCTACTAGAGATCAGGAAAGTAGTCGGAGCGCACTGATATAAATGATACACACTGCAATCTTTCTGCACCAGTAATGAAAAGAGTGAATGCTTAGGGTGGTATATGAGGAGTCAATCCGGTAACCTTTCCCCTTATATCCACTGGGTGGATACATTTTTCCTTCTTCGTTTTTCAAGATAAGGGCATCACTGACAAAGCTTGCATTTACTGTCAACCCTTAAATATCGTTGAAATGGTGCTACTGATGGAGCCAATTAGTGTGCACCTTCTGAACAGCTGCAATCTCCATTCAAAATACTACCACAACACAGCTGGATAAGGAAATACAGGACTTAGATGAAGCAAAGCTGTAAAATTTGTGTATCTCCAAATCAGAATGCAGTCTAAATTAGTAAACTGGTTTATTATTATCATGTAAGGTACAGTGAACAGCTTCCTTTTGCATGCCATCCAAACTCATCATTTCAGTACAGCAGTGCGTGGAGGCAGTACAAGGAAAAAAATGACGAAATGCAGACACCTCTGGTGCACAAAATGCACTACTCCAAATTACCTGGAAAGGGTGCTCTGGATAACATGACAGGAGAAAGTAAAGAGTTCAAAATGGCAGAACAAGATGGGAAAGAATGTGAACATTAAGGGAGTACAAAACACGAACTTAAGTGCCATGGAGGTGGAGATCCACTCAGAATGCTAGAAGGGTCAGGGGATTGGAAGGTCAGAAGGGGAACAGCATCTGTTGGAGGTACCAGAAACTGCAGAGTCCATTAAATGGCAGTGGGCCAGAACATAATAAGCAAGGGAATCATATCTGGGCTCAGAGAGTGGAGAGAGAAAACAAAAGGATGAGAGCAGACATGCAAAAAATAAAAAGGACACAGTTCAGCCCCTATCAACAACACTGGAGGAAATCCACAATCAAGGGAAAAGGAAAATATATTAGAAAAATTTAGTCAACATGCCTGTGAGGTTCAGCCTGCAGCAGAATACAGTAGTTATCATAACTCTCCACTGGAAAGAGACAATCAAGGAAGGAAAAGAAAGAACTATAGATGGAGTATGTGAAGGAGCATGTAGAGCAAATTGAAAAATAGCCAAGACAATGAACCTTTGTTTCCATGTCATGAGTGAGAGGTAGCATCAGTCTCAGGAAAAACAAAAGAGAAGTGAAAGATGTACAAAATAGAGCTGAAAGAGGGAACACTCTACATATCTTACAAAGAGACTTACACAGCTTTTATTTGTAAGAAAAAGAATAAAAAAGGAAACTACCCTTAGTTCATCTGGTCACAGCCAAAGAACACACACTCAGTGGCTACTTTATTGGGTACACCTGCTGATTAATGCAAATATCTAATCAGCCAATCATGTGGCAGCAAATGAACGCATAAAAGCATGCAAAAATGGTCAAATGGTTCAATTGGTGTTCAGACCAAATGCCAGAATGGAGAAGAAATATGATCTAAGTGACTTTGACTGTAGAATGTTGATGCTGGACGGAGTGGCTGAGTACTGGACACAGAGTCTCAGAAACTGCTGATCTCCTGGGATTTTCACGCACAACCATCTCCAGAGAAAGGTGCAAAAAAAGGCTGCTCTGAGCTGTACCTAATAACTCTTTACAACCATTCATCTGTATTAGACAATAGACAATAGGTGCAGAAGTAGACCATTCGGCCCCTCGAGTCTGCACCGCCATTCTGAGATCATGGCTGATCATTCACTATCAATACCCAGTCCCTGCCTTGTCCCCATATCTCTTGATTCCCCTATCCATCAGATATCTATCTAGCTCCTTCTTGAAAGCATCCAGAGAATTGGCCTCCACCGTCTTCCGAGGCAGTGCATTCCACACCTCCACAACTCTCTGGGAGAAGAAGTTTTTCCTCAACTCTGTTTTAAATAACTGACCTCTTATTCTCAATCCATGCCCTCTGGTACTGGACTCTCCCAACATCTGGAACATATTTCCTGCCTCAATCTTATCAAATCCTTTAATTATCTTAAAGGTTTCAATCAGATCCCCTCTCAATCTCCTCAATTCCAGCGTGTACAAGCCCAATCTCTCCAATCTCTCTGCGTAAGACAGCCCTGCCATCCAAGGAATCAACCTAGTGAATCTACGCTGCACTTCCTCAATTGCCAGAATGTCCTTCCTTAAACCTGGAGACCAAAACTGTACACAATATTCCAGGTGTGGTCTCACCAGGGCCCTGTACAAATGCAAAAGAACATCCTTGCTCTTGTATTCAATTCCCCTTGTAACAAAGGCCAACATTCCATTTGCCCTCTTCACTGCCTGTTGCACTTGCTCATTCACCTTCATTGACTGGTGAACTAGGACTCCTAGGTATCTTTGCATTTCTCCCTTACCTAACTCGACACCGTTCAGACAATACTCTGCCCTCTTGTTCCAGCTTCCAAAGTGGATAACTTCACATTTATTCACATTGAATGACATCTGCCAAGTATCTGCCCACTCACCCAGCCTATCCAAGTCTCCCTGTATTCTCCTAACGTCCTCTTTGCATGTCACTCTGCCACCCAGTTTAGTATCGTCAGCAAACTTGCTGATGTTATTCTCAATCCGTTCATCTAAATCGTTGATGTAAATCGTAAACAGCTGTGGTCCCAATACCGAGCCCTGTGGTACCCCACTAGTCACCTCCAGCCAGTCCGAGAAACACCCATTCACTGCTACCCTTTGCTTTCTATCTGCCAACCAGTTTTCTATCCATGTTGAAACCCTGCCCCCAATGCCATGAGCTCTGATTTTACTCACCAATCTCCTATGTGGCACCTTATCGAATGCCTTCTGAAAATCTAGGTACACAACATCCACTGGCTTACCCTCATCTAACATCCTTGTTACACCCTCAAAAAACTCCAACAGATTAGTCAAGCATGATTTGCCCTTGGTAAATCCATGCTGGCTCGGCCTAATCCTATTTCTGCCATCAAGATGTGCCACTATTTCGTCCTTAATAATGGACTCAAGCATCTTCCCCACGACTGACGTTAGGCTAACAGGGCGATAGTTCTCCGTTTACTCCTTCCCTCCCTTCTTGAAAAGTGGGATAACATTAGCCACTCTCCAATCTTCAGGAACTGATCCTGAATCTAAGGAACATTGGAAAATGATTACCAATGCATCCGCAATTTCCTGAGACACCTCTTTTAGAACCCTCGGATGCAGACCATCTGGACCCGGGGATTTATTAGCCTTCAGTCCTACCAGTCTACTCATCACAGTTTCTTTCCTAATGTCAATCTGTCTCAATTCCTCTGATATCTTATGACCCTGGCCCATCCATACATCTGGGAGATTGCTTGTGTCCTCCCTGGTGAAGACAGATCTAAATTACGCATTAAATTCTGTTGCCATTTCCCTGTTTCCCATAACAATTTCTCCCAATTCATTCTTCAAGGGGCCAACATTGTTCTTAACTATCTTCTTTCTCTTCACATAGCTAAAAAAGCTTTTGCTATCCCCTTTTATATTCCTGGCTAGACTGAGCTCATACCTGATTTTTTCTCTCCGTATTGCTTTTTTAGTTAAGATCCACTGTTCCTTAAAACTTTCCCAATCATCTGTATTCCCACTCATCTTAGCCCTGTCATACTTCTTTTTCTTTAATGCTATACAATCTCTGACTTCCTGTGTCAACCACTGTGGCCCCTTCCCCCTCTTTGAATCCTTCCTTCTCATTGGAATGAACTGCTTTTGCATCTTTTGTATTATCCCCAAGAATATCTGCCACTGCTGATCCACTGACTTTCCTGCCAGGGCATCCGCCCATTTAACTGGCCAGCTCTTCCCTCATGGCTCCGTAGTCTCCTTTATTTAATTGCAACACTGACACCTCTGATCTGCCCTTATCCCTCTCAAATTGTAGATAAAAACTTATCATGTTATGATCACTACTTCCTAATGGCTCCTTTACTTCAAGATCACTTATCAATTCCTGTTCATTACACATCACCAAGTCCAAAATAGCCTCGTTCCTGGTTGGCTCAAGCACAAGCTGTTCCAAAAATACATCCCTTAGACACTCCACAAACTCCCTATCCTGGGGTCCAGCACCTACCTGATTCTCCCAGTTCACCTGCATGTTGAAATCTCCCATAATGACTGCATTACCTTTAGCACATGCCAATGTTAACTCCCTAATCAACGTACCCAATATCCACGCTACTGTTTGGGGGCCTGTACACAACACCCATTAGGGTCTTTTTACCCTTACTGTTCCTCAGCTCAACCCACACAGACTCTACTTCCCCTGTTCCCAAGTCACCTCTTGCTAAGGACTGAATCTCATTCCTCACCAACAGGGCCACCCCACCCCCTCTTCCCATATTTCTGTCTCTGTGATAGCACGTATACCCTGGTACACTCAATTCCCAGGCCTGATCCCCTTGCAGCCATGTCTCCGTTATCCCAACAATATCGTAGTTCCCCATTTTCATCTGAGCTTCAAGCTCATCTGTCTTATTTCTGACACTAAGTGCATTCAAGTATAGAATTCTTAGCCCATTCCTCCTCTCTTTGCTTAAAACACTGTCTACTATACCTAACCCAGCTCCTTGAACTTCCATCAGGCTAATTGCACCCTGAATTTTGATGACCTTCTCAAGATCACCCAAACCTTCTACACATTTAACCCCATGCTCCTTCTGACCAACCCTCTGGATCTGGATCCCTGCCCATTGGTGACATCAAGGATCTATCCAACAGATCTTTAAATTCCATTTTTTCTGACATCCTTGATCATAATCCCACTCCTCTTATATTGCCACTTAGTATCTCTCTGCAATCTCACAAATTTTCACTTGGCCACATTGAGGCAAATGTCTCACCTGCCCCAATTTATCCAGGTAATTAGCATCCTGCCTCAGTCCTTTCCACTCCTGAAGCATCTCTAAACACAGAGCTTTGTTTCCATTCCTGTTCATCTTAACAGACTATGACTCCCCATTAGTCAGCTCCTTAAAATAACCCAGTTCCATCCATAACCCCTGCACATTCCAACTGCTGACCAAGACACTGCTGCTGCATATTAAAAGGGTGAGGGGAATGGAGAAGTCAAGGCAGTCTATGTCACGTCATCAACTGAAAGTGAAAATGTCAGAGATGAAAAGACTAACAGCGGTAAAAATTGATGTCCAAAATGAAAGCGTCATCACTGGGTGTTAAGGATTCTTTGCCAGCAGGCAGTAAGAAGGAGGCAATGAAAAAGATGTCACCGTGTTAGCCTAGAATTCCTTGAGGTGGCAAGTGCAGGGCTACAGGTGAAAGGTGATTCAGGTATGACTGGAGTGGGCGAGGGCAGAGAAGAACTCAAGGTGATTGACGTCACATCACCAAGAGAGGATGGGGGTTTCTTAGAGGAGTAGTGTTGGAGATGCTGTTGCACATTCCGAGGAGCATTGTTTTACACTCCATCTGCTATTTTATTCCTTAAAATTTAATGGATCATTGTCCTTTGTGACACTTGAACAAAGTTTTGTTCAATATTGTAAAAATGCCTGAAAGTCTCTTTCAAAGTTCAATAAAATCCATATCCCACATTCACTCCTCACATTCACATTCACATCCATTGAATTATGATGCATAGTTTTTCCTTCATTAATCTATATTGGCTCACACGCAGATCCATAATTTTCCAGGATTCTCAACACCTTACACCAACACTCCTGTGTTTTTCCTTACATCATGTTAACTGGTCAGCATTTTCCTGGGTTTCCATGCAGGCCTTTCTGGTGACTTATTTCTCCATCCTCTTAATGGGTTTCCAATTGGTGTGAAGCAGAATGTGTAATTTCATGAACTCCTTTGTCAACTAAACCATCTTAACCCAGGCATTTGACTTGAATTGATTTCCATTAACTCACTAAGGTTTGCCCACCAAATTCTACCGCAAAACACAGAGTTTCCACAGATCCATTTGGAATGCTTTTTAATGGTTTGATCATTTGATTTAGTGGCCACCTCAGAGGGCTTAGAGAATTTCTGTTCTTTGTATTCACTGAAGTTCTAGTCACATGATCTTCCCTGAATTCTCCCAACCAAATCCACCCTTTCTATATTAATTCTGTAGACCTATTATTGTCCTCTGTTGTAAACACTGAATTATACAAGAGGACAATGAAGTAAAATGCAATCTTTTCCTGATTTATAATTTTTCTCCTTTTATAATGGATTTCCTCCATTAACAGCATTACTTTTTCAATTACTATACCATTTTAACTTTAGAGATAAAGTAAATTTATAACAGCAATGTAACAAACATACATTATTTCAAAAATTCCTAGAACTAATAACTGCACCCAATCCTACAACTTGCAGCAGGATTTATTGATTGCCCTGGTTCCACTGTAAATACAGTCGGCCCTCTTTATCCGCAAATTACGCAAGTGCGAATTCAACCAACTGCGAATCGCGAAAACCCGTAAGTGCTCTTCCAGCACTTGTTCTTCGAGCATGTACAGACTTTTTTTTCTTGTCATTATTCCCTAAACAATGCAGTATAACTATTTTACATAGCATTTACATTGTATTAGGTACTATAAGTAACGTAGAGATGATTTAAAGTATACGGGAGGATGTGCGTAGGTTATCATGGATCGGCATCAAAAAAAATCGGAAGTTCTCTTACTAAGTAAGTCGGAACAGCTACATCTGGTATTATTTAGTGTCAGTTAGTCAAACGTTTGTCTTAGTATATAGTATATCTTTACATTTCTAGCCATATGAAATGCTTAAGAACATATGTTTCAGCGCCGGGCTCGGAAGCAGGAGTGACAGATCGCTCCCGAGTTTGCTCTCCACTGTGTCGGGTTGATGTGGAGGATCAAAAACACAAAATCCTAAAACCGAAAAATTAAACCACCCTTCTTCCACCATCAACTCTGCTCTCAAACGCATCTCTCCCATTTCCCGCACATCTGCCCTCACCCCATCCGCCCACCACCCCACTCAGGATAGGGTTCCCCTCCTCACCTACCACCCCACCAGCCTCCAGATCCAACATATAACCCTCTGTAACTTCCGCCACCTCGAACGGGATCCCACCACCAAACACATCTTTCCCTCCCCACTTTCTGCTTTCTGCAGGGATCGCTCCCTACGCAACTCCCTTGCCCATTCATCCCCCAAACCCCCATCCCTTCCCACCGATCTCCCTCCTGGCACTTAGCCTTGTAAGCGGAACAAGTGCTACACCTGCCCTTACACTTCCTCCCTCACCACCATTCAGGGCCCCAGGCGGTCCTTCCAGCTGAGGTGACACTTCACCTGTGAGTCGGCTGGTGTGGTATACTGTGTCCGGTGCTCCCAGTGTGGCCTTTTATATATTGGTGAGACCCGACGCAGACTGGGAGACCGTTTCGCTGAACACCTATGCTCTGTCCACCAGAGAAAGCAGGATCTCCCAGTGGCCACACATTTTAATTCCACGTCCCATTCCTATTCTGATATGTCTATCCATGGCCTCCTCTACTGTCAAGATGAAGCCACACTCAGGTTGGAGGAACAACACCTTATATACTGGCTGGGTAGCCTCCAACCTGATGGCATGAACATTGACTTCTCTAATTTTCGTTAATGCCCCTCCCCTTCTTACCCCATCCCTGATATATTTAGTTTTTTTTCTCTCTCTGCCCATCACTCTGCCTGTTCTCCATCTCCCTCTGGTGCTCCCCTCCCCCTTTCTTTCTCCGTAGGCCTCCCGTCCCATGATCTTTTCCCTTCTCTAGCTCTGTATCCCTTTTGCCAATCACCTGTCTGGCTCTCAGCTTCACCCCACCTCCTCCGGTCTTCTATAATTTTGCATTTTCCCCTCCCCTCTTACTTTAAAATCTCTTACTATCTTTCCTTTTAGTCCTGACGAAGGGTCTCAGCCCAAAACGTCAACAGCGCTTCTTCCTATAGATGTTGCCTGGCCTGCTGCATTCCACCAGCATTTTTTGTGTATTACTATATAGTACATACAGCAATTTAAAAAAATGAATGTCACAATATTTTTTATATCTGATAACTAATTCAAGTACAAGAATACATATTTTACAACATAAAAATGCTTGGAACTATCTCAATAAAAGTAGTCAGATGTATGTTGTAGACCATAAATAACACAAAGAACAAATGTTCAGGCAAAACAATTTTTTTAGTAATCTTCTTAGTGTTCCAGTCATAAATGCAACAGACCTTGCAACCCAACTGATCCATGGCAATCAAAATGACCCATCCATGTCAGCCCCATTTGTCATCATTTGGCCCCATAACTTTCTAAACATTTCAATGTAACTATCCAACTGTCTTTTAAATTTTTTCAGTGTACCTGCCTCAATCTTCATCTGGCAACTCATTCCAGACATACCACCACTTGTGTAAAAAAACTTGCTCCTCAAATTACCCTCTCACCTTGCCCTTAGTCTTGATTACCCAATCCTGGAAAGACTTAGTGCATTTACCCCTCATGATTTTATATAATAAATTGTTCATTACTCAGTCTCCTATTCTCCAAGCCTGTCCAACTTCTCCATATAACTCAACCCCTCAAGTTCTGACAGCATCCTCATAAATCTTTTCTGCACTCTTTCCAGTTTAATAACATCATTCCCCTTTAATAACATCTTTTGTATAGCGTGTAGTGTGTAGGCCTCTGTTAGTCTTGAGAGACCATGGATTTGCACCTTGGAAAGTTTCCAGGGCACAAGCCTGGGCAAGGTGTTTTTTTTTTTATGGAAGACCAGCAGTTGCCCAAGCTGCAAGTCTCCCCTCTCCACGCCACCAATGTTGTCCAAGAGAAGGGCATTAGGAGCCAACCTAATCATTATTAGGACCCATACAGCTTAGCACCGGTGTCGTCGCAGAGCAACTTGTGGTTAAGTGCCTGGCTCAAGGAAACACATGCAGCCTCAGCCAAGGCTCAAACTAGCGACCTTCAGATAACTAGATGAACGCCTTAACCACTTGGCCACGCGCCAACATTTGTATAGTAACGTAACCAAAATTGAACACAATACAGGCAATCCCCGGGTTACGAATGAGATCCATTCCTAAGTCTGTCTTTAAGTTAAATTTTTAAGTAAGTCGGAACAGGTACATATGGTTCTTATTTAGCGTCAGTTAGTCAAATGTTTGTCTTAGTATATATTTTACCTTTCTATGCACATAAAACACTGAAGAAACACTTTCAAATACACTAAAACATCTTAAACATAATAATACAGTACATACAGTACTGTACTGAAGAGAGAGAATCTCTGTGTGTATGTGTCAGTATACAGTACTGTAAAAAAATTAAAGAAATAGTTCCTAAAACAGTTTAGATAGAAAAAAAGAAAAAAGATCATGATGAAAGGTTAACACTTACTCTTGTTCCACTGATGTCTTGTATGCCGGAAGGGGCACATTATGATAACATTGATAATTGGATGATGCAGGAGAAGATGATGGAGAGATGACTACTGTTGAAGATGATGGGCCTGATGTTGGAGAGGATGAACCTGGTGCTGGAGAGTCAGGGTTTGATTCTGCAGCTGGAGAGGGGTGGGGGTTACTACTGGAGTCAATTTCTTGAAGTAGGCATCAAGGGAGGATTGTACAGAACTTTTCTTTTCCTCAGCATAAATGGCCTTGTAGTAGCTGAGCCCTTCAGTAACTGTATGGTAAACTTTGGTGAACCTCTCTGTACAAGTGGCCCCCATTTTTCAAACATTCGCTTTATGACACCTCACTGTTTCGAAAGACCTACATTAGTTACCTGTTTTTGCTAACAGAAGAGTGTTTTCACTTTTATGAAAAAAGGCAGCACACGCCCCAAGCAGCCAAGCTCCTCCCACGGAACTGCATTCTAGCCGCCATTGCTTAAACACATGCCTGTGACCATCTCTGATTTATCTCCATACATTTTGTTAGCAAGATGAGTTCTAAGGTATCAGAAAAGCCTAAAAGAGCTCATAAGAGTGTTACACAGCGTAAAATTAGACATAATTAAGCATTTTGATCATGGTGAACGAAGTAAGGACATTATCCGTGCGTTGAACTTGCCTGCATCCACCATTCGCACTATTTACATGCAGAGAGAAAGAATCTTGAAAGCTGCCGATGTTACTGTTGGTTCTGCTCGTAGCAAAGTGGTCTCTTTTAGTGGGCATCCAATAATGGATAAAATGGAAAGTCTTTGCTTGAGTGGATTGATAGGTGTACAAAGCATGGTGTGCCCCGTTATACTTAAGGAGAAATCAGTCAGTCTTTTTAATAAGCTGAAACAGAAAACACTGGACAATGGTGATGAAAGTGTTGCGAAAGTGGAATTTAAAGGTTGTCATGGGTGGTTTGATCGGTTTCTGAGGCGAGAGCAGCTTCGTAGCTTAACATTTACTGGAGAGAGTGCTTCGGCAGATACTGAAGCCGCCGAAAAGTTCCCAGCAGAACTGAAGGTGGTGGTTATTCATATAAGCAAGTGTTTATTTAACTACAATTACATATAAGAAACTACAATTTATTGAAAAAAAATTGCCCAGCTGTCTTCCCTATTCCAGTGAGTGAAACTACACTGTACATACATTAATTCTGCTTTATATAGGCTGTGTATTTTTATGTGTTATTTGGTATGATTTGGCAGCTTCATAGCTTAAAAGGTTACTGGAATGAGTGCTTCCGCCGAGAGCTCTTGCATGAGATTTTCATTACATTAGACAGTGCTGCAATGATTGCTGAAAAGTATTTCTGCTTTATATAGGCTGTGTATTTATATCATTCCTTCTTTTACTATACAGGCAGTCCCTGGGTTACGTACGAGTTCCATTCCTGAGTCCATCTTTAAGTTGTACGTAAGTCGGAATAAGTACATCCCATATTATTTAGCGTCAGTTAGTCAAACGTTTGCCTTAGTATATAGTATGTATTTTACCTTTCTATGCATATAAAACACTTAAGAAACATTGTTTTCCAATAATTAAACCACTGCATTGCTTAGTAATAATTGTAGCTTTCATTGGGGCAGGGCCTTTCACACGCTCTATTATTCTCTTTATTCATTATCCTTTAAAATTGTTCCGATCATTGACCGACTGTAGCCGAACGATTTTCCAATGACCGATGGCATTTCACCTCTTTCCAAACGCTTTATTATTTCCACTTTATTTTTTAATTGTGATTGCTTCCCGTCAATGAAACAAAAACGCTGCGGGCGGCAGGTCCTGAGCTCCACCGGCTCCCGAGGTCCTCTGGGTCCGAAGGACCACCGCACTAAAGTCCCCAGGTCCTAAAATCCACCGCACTGAGACAGGCTAAATGGGACAAGTGGAGGCTGTGCTGGGTTTGGGTATTTGATCCTCCACAATATTCTGTGTGGGAATTTAAACTGGAGGTGGCAGTGTTTTTTTTTAGGTCAAGTTACAAGCTCGACATCAAACCGGCAACGGGAGCGGTCTCTCACTGGATCGAACTCGGGAACCTCCATTCTCCAGCCTAGCGCTGATCTCACAGCGCCACCAGGGGCAGGGGGAGGGGTCAGGGTAAATCTTATTGAGAAAAATTTAAGCCATATACAAGTTAAACACTCAACACAGTGTCAACAGCAATGACTTAAAATGGCGGACGGCGTTGCGATCCAACTTAAAATGGCGGACAGCGTCACAATCTAGCTTAAAATGGCAGACAGCGTTCTCTTTCCTTGGTTTGTAAGTACAAGTTGTCCGTAAGTTGGACGCTCGTGACTCGGGAACTACCTTTATGTTACTGCTATTTTAGGTTTTATGTGGTGTTTGGCATGATTTTGTAGGTTATTTTTGGGTCTGGGAGTGCTCACAAATTTTTCCCATATAAGTAAATGGTAATTGCTTATTTACTTTACGACATTCTGCTTATGAACCATTTCATAAAAGCGCTCTACCTTTGGACAGCAGAGGAAACCTGTATTAGGATCTTGCTCCTCCAGCTTTGCCATCCTGCTTCAATGAGACGAAAGGCTTCAGCTAACAAATCACGGGAAGAGATGCCTTAATGATACGGCAAAGTGCCCTCACATTTAGGGAGCGATACACAAGCAAAGGCTTGAATTTGAAATCCCCGGATGCGTTGCCCCCAAGCACTAACGTTAGCCTATCCTTCGATGCCTTATGCCCTGGTGCACTTTTTTCCTCTTTCAAAATGAAGGTCCTTTCAGGCATTTTTCCCCCCCAAAATAAGTTATTCTTATCTACATTAAATATTTGGTCTGGCAAATAACTTCCCTCCTCAATAATTTTTTTCAACATTTCAGGAAAATCACTCATAGCACTTACATCAGCACTTGCTGCTTCACCTTGCACTTTAATATTATGTAAATTTGCCCTCACTTTGAAACGACTGAACCAACCCCTACTCACAACAAATTCTTCATCACAATCACCTTCGCTTGCTGCACGTGCAGCTTTTAAATCATTGAAGAGGCTTCGAGCCTTTTCTTGCACTAAAGTAAGGCTAATAGGCATATTACACTGATTTTGATCGTCTAACCAAATTATCAATAGCCTTTCCATTTCAATAATTAAACCACTGCGTTGCTTAGTAATAATTGTAGCTTTCATCAGGGCAGGGTATTTCACATGCTCCATTATTCTCACCTTATCCTCTAAAACTGTTCCGATCATTGACCAACTGTAGCCTAATGCTTTTCCATTGACCGAAGGAGTTTCACCTTTTTCTGATCACTTTATTACTTCAACTTTTGTTTTGGTTGTGTTCTGTACTGAAACATTTTTGGAAGTCTATTTTCTCTACAATTTCTAAAGTTTTAAAAATTAATTTACAACCTAATAAATTGACAGTTTTATTTGGTACAGTGCCTCAAAATATTCATGGTATTTCTCCATCAGACCAACATGTAATTGCATTTGTTACATTATTGGCCAGAAGGGCTATTTTGTTAAAATGGAAAGATGTTTCTGCTCCTACCTTGATACAATGGTTCTCTCAGGTGATGTTATGTCTTAATTTGGAGAAAATCAGAAGTCGAACTTTCAATTCTCGATTTGATTTTGAGAAAAGGTGGGGTTCATTTGCCTGCTACTATCATTTGATTTAAGTTCATTAATACGGTTTCCTTCCGATTTTTCTTTAAGTGGATTTGAGTTGGCGGATTGATGTTTTTTTTCTATGGAAGCCTGTATAATGTATCGCTCCAGGGTTGTACTCGATGGGTTTTTTTTTCCAGTTAGTAGGGGTTCCTTTTTTTTCCTTCTTTTTCTTTCAAAAACAAATATTCTTAACACTTTATTTTCTCTTATTATTATTGATATATTGCTTAGCTTTGTTAATCAGTTATTTGCAAATTTAATTCCTTATTGTATATAATGACATACTGACTTAATATTTTTGTTAATCTTCAATAATAATTAATAAAAAGATTTTAAAATGAAAAAAAATATTTCCGTTTTATTTTCAACCCTGATTGTTCTCCTTTTTTTTTGATGCATCACCAACACTTGCATCGGATTTACGCTTTGGAGGCATGGTTACAAAGGTAAATAAGAGAAAAATTTAAGCCAAGTACAAAATTACACACTCAACACACTTTTAACGGCAACGTGATCTGACTTAAAATGGCGGATGGTGTTTTCCTTCCTCAAGTCGACGAACCGCTGAAGCCGCACAATGTTTTCCAATTTTTAATATAATAGGCATTATGGCAGTCCGTTCGTGAGTACAAGTTGTCCATAAGTCAGACTTTCTTAACCCGGGGACTTACTGTACTCCAAATGTGATCTCAGTGTTATGTAAAACTGTACAATGGCCTCCTAACTTTCAAATTCAATATCCTAACTGATAATGACCAGCATGCCAAAAGATTTCTTCACCACCCTGTCTACCTACAATGCCACTTTCAGGGAGCCATATACTTATACCACAAGACCCCTCTATTCTACAACACTCCAAAGACGCGCCATTCATTATGACTGATTTGATTTCCCAAAAATTAATGGAAGAATTAAATTCCATTCCTCAGCCCACTTACTCAGCTCATCAAGATTCCCCTGCAGTACTGGATAACATTCTTCACTGTCCACCATAACTCATTAGAGGGGGCAGAATGGAAAGATGAGAAAATAAGCGTGAATTGAATTGAACTGAATTGACTTGACTTTATTTCTTACACCTTTCACATACATGAGTAAAAATCTTTACATTACATCTCTGTCTAAATGTGCAATGTGCAATCATAGTAATTTATAATCATTTATAATAAATAGAACAGTCAATGTAACATACAGTACACTCAAATCAGCTCGCGGTAATCAGCCTGGTGGACGAAGCTGTCCCAGAGCCTGTTGGTCCTGGCTTTTATGTTGCGGTACCGTTTCCCAGATGGTAACAGCTGGAATAGATTGTGGTTGGGGTGACTCGGGTCCCCAATGATCCTACAGGCCCTTTTTACACAATTGTCCTTGTAAAAGTCCTGTATCATGAGCAGGTCACAACTATAGATGCACTGGGTTGTCCGCATCACTCTCTGCAGAGTCCTATGATTAAGGGAGGTACAGTTTCCATACCAGGCAGTGATGCAGACAGTCAGGATGCTCTCAATTGTGCCCATGTAGAAAATTCTTAGGATTTGGGAGCCCTTACCAAACTTCCTCAATCATCTGAGGTGAAAGAGGCACTGTTGTGCCTTTTTCACCACATGGTTGGTGTGTACAGACCATGTGAGGTCCTCAGTAATATGAATGGCAAGGAACTTAACACTGTTTACCCTCTCAACCCCAGATCCATTGATGTCAATAGGGATTAGCCCATCTCCATTCCTCCTGTAATCCACAACCAGCGACATTGAGAGAGAGGTTGTTTCCCTGACGCCACTGTGTCAGCGTGACGAGTTCTTCCCTGTAGGCCACCTCGTTATTGTTTGAGATAAGGCCAATCATCGGCAAATTTAATTAGCAGATTAGAGCTGGGGGTGGCGACACAGTCATGGGTATACAGGGAGTAAAGGAGGGGACAGTACACAGCCCTGAGGGGATCCTGTATTGAGAGTCAGAGGGGTGGAGGTGAGGGGGCCCACTCTTACCACCTGCTGGTGATCTGACAGAAGTCCAGGATCCAGCTGCACAAGACAGGGTCAAGGCCGAGGTCTGAGTTTCTTGTCGAGCCTGGATGGAACTATGGTGTTGAATGCTGAACTGTAGTCCAAGAAAGGCATTCTCACTTAAGCAACCTTCTTCTCCAGATGCATAAGTACTGTACGTAGAGCAGTGACTATTGCATCGTCTGTCGATCGGTTATGTTGGTAGGCGAATTGTAGGGGGTCCAGTTTGGATGATAACATGCTGCAGATGTATTCCTTGACCAGCCTCTCAAAACATTTGCTTATTATTCAGGTGAGTGCGACAGGACGCCAGTCATTCAGGCATGCTACCTTGTTCTTTTTTGGTACAGGGACAGTGGTGGATAATTTGAAATAGGACAGCACTCTACAATGGGAGAGGGAAAGATTAAAAATATCTGTAAACACACCTGCCAGTTGTGCTGCGCACATCCTGAGTACTCGCCCTGAGGTGCCATCCGGTCCCTAAGCTTTGCAACTGCCGCACTCATTGGAAACATTTTCATACCTCAGCCTCAGAGATGACCAGGTTGCAGGTTGTAGCAGCGGCTTTCCTCAGAGCTCAGAGTTAGCGGCAGAAAACCAAGTATAAAAGCGATTGAGCTCATCTGGGAGAGAAGCCACGATGTTGGCGGCAACGCTACATTTTGCTTTGAAGTCTGCGAGGTTATGCAGCCCTCGCCAAAAGTCACTTGTGCTATTCATTGTGAATCTTGACTCAATCTTGTCCCTGTATTGACATTTTGCAGCCTTGATAACTTTGCACAGATCACAGCTGCTTTTCTTGAGCTCTAGCTGATTGCCAAAATATTGATCCAGGATTTCTGGTTCAGGAAGACCCTGACCAACTACAGGGGGACAATATTGTCAATGCACTTCCTGATGAAGCACATGACTCCATCAATAAACTTGGAGACATCCTCATCATGGAAGACATTTCAGTCGACATCATCAAAGCAGTCCTGCAGCATGGAGGCCGATTGGTTGGACCAACAGTGGACGGTTTTAACTACGGCTGCCTCGTTTCAGTTTCTGCCTGTACATCAGCAAAAGCAGGATCTAAGAGTGATCTGATTTTTCAAAAGCTGGGCGAAGGAGAGTAAGCGTTGCAGAAGGGATTGTAACAGTGGTCAAGTATCTTATCTCCACGAGTGCTCACCTGGATATACTGTCAAAACTTCAGAGAGACTTCTGTCAGCAATGCTCTATTAAAGTCACTGGCAAAGATGAAGGCAGCCTCTGGGTGTGGAGACTCCAGCATGTTGATGGCCTCCTACAGTTCCTTGAGAGCCAGGTCAGTATCAGCCTGCGGCAGAATGTACACCACTGTGATGATAACAGCTGTGAACTCCCTAGGCAGGCAGTAAAGTTTGCACAGCAGCACCAGGTATTCCAGGTCTGGGGAACAAAAGGATTTGGGTGCATGCAATTCTGGGGGGTCGCACCAAGCACTGTTGACCACGAAGCATACCCCTTCTCCTTTACTCTTCCCAATGAGGTTTCTCGACCTGTCAGACTGGAACAGGGAGGACCCAGAGGGTTCGATGACTGATCTCCTCCATCAGCCAAGTCTCCATGAATCACAAAATGTTGTATTCCTTTGTTTCCTGCTGATAGGAGATTCTGGCTCTCTGTTCACAAAGCTTGTTATCCAGGGACTGAATGTTAGCTAGGAGTATGCTAGGCAGCGGCGGATGATTTGCACACCATCTCAGCTTCACCAAGACGCCAGCCCTTCTCCATCGCCTCCAGTGTTTCTTCTGAGGTAGTGACAGTGTAGGAGATGAGTCTCCCATGGATCGCGCAAGCAAGGAATCCCTGTTTAGAAAAGGCAGCACATAGTGGGTAAATGCTGTCTTTCTGATGTTCAGAAGGGTCAGTCTATTGTATCTGATGTGACTATCAGTTACTTGAACAGAAAGTGCTAAGAAAACCGTAGAAATTAGTAGTATACTGTAGATTTGGAATGGAGCTTGCAACATGGCCAATGTATGTGGCACCATCTTTAATATGATTTATGATTCAGAGAAATGGGAGAAATGGAGATGCAGGGGAATGTCACGAATCAGAAGAAGATCAAGATAAGGCAAGTGCTGTTGATGTCATCAAAGACCTAGTGGCAAAGGTCTATAAATCATGGGCTATCTACCTCTTGATTTTATATCCTTAAATGAATTACAGATATGGTTCCTCTGAAGAATCACTTTCAAAAGGAAATCTGCAATTCCCAGTAACAGGGTTAAAGTGCATCCTAAAAAGCATGCTAATGAGAACAAAATAATCCAAGTGACAAAGCCACTGAACACCAAAGAATGGACAATCATATTAAAAATAAAATTGTTGAAAAGTATTAGAACGTTAAAACCAAGATGGTGGCGTGACGCAGCTTGCAGCGGCCACTCCGGAGCTGATTATCTGTTATTTGTGAAATGGGGTGCCGTGCGCAATCATAATCGATTGAAAACGAACGTGGGAGCATGGAGGAACATCGGGAAATCTCCAGGAAGACCTTCTTCATTGCTGCTGCTGCTGTGAGGTCTGGGACTCTGCTGGGAAGAACAGGCCCCCAGTCCTCGGGATCACGTTGCCAATGGCCGTTGGCAGGGCAGTCTTAATACACTCGGCAGAGGATGGTGCTCGGAGAAGCTGTGCCAGAGGGAATGGTCATCGACTCGGAGGTTCGACGGACTCAGGGTCCGCTGCGGTCAGGTCGCTTTTGGTGTGTGCTGCGTCTGTGAGGCTAGGTTCGATGGAGCTTTCATTGTGTGCTGCATCTGCGAGGCTGAGTCGGGCGGCGCTGTGGAAGTCCATAGTGGGGGTATTCCCTTCTGCCGCTGGCATGGGATGGCGAGTCTGTCGGGACCCTGGGGACTTGTGGAAACTGTGTGGTGATTTCTTTTGAACTTATAGTCCTTTAACATCTTTGGACTATTTTTACTGTGCCAATGGTCTGTTTTTTTTATCAATTATGCTATTGTTTGCACTATTGTAACTATGTGGTTTTGTGCAGGTCTTGTAGCTTTAGTTTTTGGTCTTGTTTGTCTGGTGGATTTGGAGCTCCTTTCCAAGGAGCTAAGACGGTAGTGTGATATTAATACGCAGCAGCCTCTCCAGACTCTGGATTGGGGATTGCCAAACGTTATGTGGATTTTCTGGTGTAGTCTGTTTTGTCATATGCTTTTGTGATATCATTCTGGAGGAACGTTGTCTCATTTTTTAACTGCATTGCATTTGTGGTTTCTAAATCACAATAAACAATCTGAATTCTCAGCTGAATGTCATTTAGGTACATTAACAACACTGGACAAAGAAGCATACATGTACAGTCCCAGTGCTCTCAAAATTTAACAGGATTTCACAGAAGACTTTCCTTAGTATGCCCAAGCATTTTGATAAAGCTCTTCCTCCAAACTTTTGATTTAATTTTCCATATCTGGCATAAAGCAGATTTACACATATTTAGTGAAAATTTAATTGAGAAAGAAAATGTTCTGTTGTATCACTGTGAATGGATGATAAAGGCCAAGGCTGGATTTAGAGGATTCTAAATGGTTGCAAATGATTATCAAATTCAAGTTGAAGGCATGAAGACCAAATTTCCAACGTGGGACCAAACGTGAGCAAGGCCGTTCGGCGGCTGGCTGATCATATTATGCGTTTAGAACGGGAACACACAGATTCGCTGTTGATCGTCCTAGGAGATTTCAACAGAGCTAAACTGAATCACGAATTCCCGAAATACAGACAACATGTTAACTGCCCCACCAGGGATAGTAACACTCTGGACCACTGTTATACTATCCTAAATAATGCTTACCATTCTATTCCCCGTGCAGCATTAGGACTCTCTGACCACTGTCTGATCTACCTCATCCCAGTCTATAGGCAGAGACTTAAATCTGCTAAGCCTGTGGTGAGGACAGTGAAGAAGTGGACCAGTGAGGCGAAACAGCAACTTCAGGACTGTTTTGACACCACTGACTGGGGTGTCTTTGAAGCTGCAGCCACCAATATACATGAACTGACAGACACTGTGACATCCTACATCAGTTTTTGTGAGGATACATGTGTACCCACAAAAACTTTCCGGACCTTCGCCAACAATAAGCCATGGTTTACCCCCAAACTCAGACATCTTCGCCAAGCTAAGGAGGACGCCCACAGGAGTGGGAATAGGGTCCTGTACAGGCTGGCCAGAAATGCACTGACCAGAGAAATCAGAGTGGCCAAGCGGTTCTACTCCAAAAAGTTGAGGAATAACTTCTCAGCTAACGACTCATTGTCGGTGTGGAGAGGCCTGCAGGAGGTCACTGCCCCCCCTGCTGAGGTTAACAAAGCTTTGGCTCTCGACCTTAATACCTTTTACTGTAGATTTGAGAGGGCCCATCTTACATCTGTCCCTTCCCCCTCTTCGGTCTCTCTTCCTGTCTTCCCGCGGCCATCACTCACTGGCACTCATCCCCCAATCACTGCAATCACCTCCCCACCATCTCTGCCCAGCCCCCCTAGATCACAACTTAGAATCAGCGAAGGAGAAGTATGTCGACTGTTCCAGCGACTTAATACCCGAAAATCTCCAGGCCTAGATGGGGTCTCCCCCTCCTGTCTACGAGCCTGTGCTGATCAGCTGGCTCACATCTTCACTCATCTCTTTAATAGATCTCTGGAGCTGAGTGAGGTTCCGACTTGCTTCAAGCGCTCTACCATCATCCCGGTCCCCAAGAAACCCACCATCACAGGACTGAACGACTACAGACCTGTCGCATTGACATCTGTGGTCATGAAATCCTTTGAACACTTGGTATTGAACCACCTGAAGACCCTCACCAGTAGCCTGCTGGATCCCCTGCAGTTTGCCTACCGGGTAAATAGGTCAGTAGATGATGCAGTCAACCTGGGACTGCACAATATCCTGCAACATCTGGATCGTCCTGGGACTTATGCTCGGTTACTGTTTGTGGATTTCAGTTCGGCGTTTAACACCATCGTCCCTCATACCCTCTGCTCCAAATTGTCTCACTTCACTGTGCCACCTGACCTCTGCGATTGGATTTACAGCTTCCTGACCAACAGAAGTCAGCAGGTAAGGATGGGACAGGTCATCTCGGATACTCGAATCACCAACACCAACGCCCCCCAGGGGTGTGTCCTCTCTCCACTGCTGTTCTCCCTCTACACCAATGACTGCACCTCCTCCAACCCCTATGTGAAGCTTTTGAAGTTTGCAGACGACACCACCGTCATCGGACTCATCCAGAACAGTGATGAGTCTGCATATCCACAGCAGGTGGACCAACTGGCGCTCTGGTGCAGTCGGAACAATCTGGAGCTAAACACGCTCAAGACAAAGGAGATGATAGTGGATTTCAGGAGACATCCCCCCGTTATGTCCCCCCTCACAGCCCTCGGCAGCCCTGTGTCCACCGTGGAGAACTTCAGGTTCCTGGGAACCACCATCTCTCAGGATCTGAAGTGGGAGCAGAACATCAGCTCCATCCTGAAGAAGGCCCAGCAGCGGATGTACTTCCTGCGGCTCTTGAGGAAATATGGTCAGCCTCAGGAATTGCTGCTGCAGTTCTACACTGCAGTCATTGAGTCTGTCCTGTGCATCTCCATCACTGTGTGGTTTGGAGTCGCCACCAAGCAGGATAGAAACAGACTACAGCGCACAGTGAGGACTGCCGAGCGCATCATTGGAGCCTCCCTGCCCTCTATTGTGGACCTGTACTCTTCCAGGTTGAAGAAGAGGGCGGGGAACATCATAAAGGACTCCTTCCATCCTGCGCACGGACTGTTTGAACTGCTTCCGTCTGGTAGGCGCTTCAGATCCCTCCAGACTAAGACTAATAGGCACTGAAGAAGTTTTTTCCCTACTGCGGTCACTTTGCTGAACAGTTAACTGCCAGTTAACTGTCGGCTAACTGTTACTTGGATTGCACTACTTGTATGTATAATCTATATTTTCATTTCTATTTATCATTATTATTGTTATGAGCAGAGAGACAACATCGGCCGGAAGTAAATTCCTTGTATGTGTACAGGTACTTGGCGATTAAAGTCTGATTCTGATTCTGATTCTGGTGGTGTCAGCTGACATATTTCTGCAGTTTTGTCAATAGTAGTTATCCAGAGGAGAAAAGGAATGAATGAAAAGGAAGAAAGCAAGAGAAAAGAATCCCAGTGCTGAAACTGTGATAACACAAAACATGGATACTGAAAGCAGAACACTGGAAATGTCCGAGTCAGGTTGTGAGAAAAGTGAAAACAGATATTACAGTTTGATTACCTGCCCAGTTCAGATACAAAATTGACAGCCTAGTTATCTGAAACAGATGAAGTCAATGTTAAATCCCAAGAACTATAATATGTCTATTTAGAAGATGAGATGCTACTCCTCAAGCTTGCACAGGATTTAGATAGTGCAGTTCAAGAGGCGGCAGACAGCGCAGGAAGAAAATTAAACTGATAATGCAATTGGATGTTCACAGTCACCCCTGGCAAATTAATCCAAATGTTCTACAAAACAGCCACCCAATCCGTGTTCAATTTTTGCAATTGTAGAGGAGGCCCTAAAAAAAAATCACCAGATACATTATACTAAATTGAACATGCTACAAATGAATCACTCCTTCACCTGAAAGATATGAGTTTTCAGGAGCACTTCCAACTTTTTTTTTTAAGTTCATGTTTCCAGCAGCACAGATATTTGTTTTTCAAAAACTGATGTTAATTTGATCACACAGCAACAATGTACAATAATCTACTTGCACCTGTAATAAAACCCCTTGATAACTGAGAAACCAAGGACTGCTGAAAGAGACTTGTCAAAAATCAACAATGAAAGTACATTGAGAGAGTTCTGGAAAAAATGTGTCCACACCTGCAGCAGATATAGGCCGCAAGGAACAAATGAGATACTTGACAGGTTTAAGAAATATAAAAGAACACTTGAGAGGGAAAATCAAGAGGGCTAAAGGTAGTCTTGAGGTCAGTCTAATAGACAAGGTAATAGAGAATCCCAAGAGCATCTACAGAGCTCTTGAAATTCAGTGTAGTCACTGATGCATGGAGCCAAAAGAGACAGGAAGATCTTAAAATGGATTTTTGGATATTTACTTGGGAGATGGAGAGAGTCTATAGAACTGAGGCAATACAGCAGTGAAGTCATGGACCATATGCTGAGTACAGGAGGAGGTGCTTGGTGTCTTGAGGCAAATTAGGGTCGATAAATGTTGGAGAAGAGGGACAATTTGATCAAGGTATACAAAGTTATGAAGGGTACTGATAGGATAAATACAAGCATGCTTTTTCCACTGAGATTGGGTGAAACTAGAACTAGAGATCATGGGTTAAGCATGACAAGTGAAATATTTAAAGAGTCATGAGGAGGAACGTCACTCAGAGGGTGGTGAGAGTGTGGAATGAGCTGCCAGAAGAAGTGGTGGATGACCTGGGCCAGGAATAACAGGGAATTCTCCACCATAGAACACTGGCATAGTTCTCATCTCAAAGAATCTTTACTTCCAGTTTTATTACTTGTACAAAAGTAAGCACACAGCACCAGTATGGTTATAATACTACCTGAAGAACATTGTGTCTGACTTGAGATAGCCAAACCGAAATTCCAGTTACAGATTGACCATGTTATTGGTAATACCTTCCTAATTCCAGCATAATTATACCATGCATCTAAAATAGGTCTCCTTGCAAAGTCCCAAGTTAAAGACTGTTCACCAACTTTAAAAAGGTGCCCACCCACTGAAATGTTCAAAGTTTTCTAATGCTCTCCAGAGGTTATCAAAAGTAAAAGTGATAAAGGGGGGAAAATCCCCATTCCCTTTTAACTGACCGCCTTCACACTAAAGCAGAATTCTACAAATAGCTTTGCTTATATTGCAACATGGAAACTGCAGCATGCTTAAAATTCCCAACAATGTTAACCATGTCAGATGCAGATCCTTCCCTACATCCAGGAACACCTCTGGAGGCAACATACAAAGATCAGAGAATCCTCAACTCATGAAATGTAAAAATAGTTTTCCCCCTTTGCATAATAAAGAATGTAGATAATAGAACTAGTACACCATATAGACCCACTCAAATCTGCATCACCGTTCAAAATGATCACACCTGATCTGCACTTTGTTCATTTGCTACACGATATCTATATCCTAATTTCCTGGGAACAGAAAGTCAATTGATCTCAGTTTTGAAAACACTAAATAACAGACCATTCACAGGTCCCTTGAGTTAATAAATTTCAAAACTCTGTAACCCCAAGCAAATATGTTCCTCCTTATAGTGAGAGTAGTTTATCAAATCTGTCCCTGGTTCTAAATTCTTCAACCTGAGCAATTAATCTGAATCTCAAAACACCATACTTGAAAGAGGCTAAGTGTGCAAGTTTACTCTTTATATCACATTAATTCACAATGCCTTTCAACTCGGATTCAAGGGCAGAGAAATAATTTCTCTGTCATACACATATGGATTATCTCCAAAATAAATTTAGGAAGATTTATCATATGCATTACTTCTTTATATAACTATTGTGTAGAATGTTTTAAATCCATAAAATACAGGTCCACATAACAAAGACAAACCAGGAGATTTTAATCTATATATAGACTGCATGAATTATATTTATTCTAATAAAGAGGAAGCTAAATCAAGGAATCTATACAAGATAGTTTTATGGATGAGTTCTGCTACCATATAGGGACCCCAGCAGCATCAGCTAAGTTATGGTTCTCTCATCTCCTGGTCAGCACACAACTTCACATCAGTGTAAAGTTCTATACATGATGAATTGCTGCTTGTGTTCCTTCTCTGAAACAATACAACAGTAAACGGCAGGACTTTTAAAAGCATTAGAGCAAACAGAGCAAACTGATCCACTAACCTGGCGGCCACGGAAAGAGTCTTAACCTCTTTCTCTTCTAAGTATGTCTGTATCTCACGAGGGACACACTCTTTAAATTCCTCGATCAGCATCAGCTGTCTCACTTTGTGGTAGTCCTTGTCTACCTCTTTCGAGGCACACCACCGATCAAAGTACCTCTCCTTTCACAGGCAAACTCTTTATATTTCTGGTTCCCAGACTTCCTCAAACTGCAAAACTTCTGTCGGTACACTTCTGGCACCATTTCACAGACCTTAAGCACAGCCTCCTTCACAGCATCATAATTAGTTGACTGAGTCACAGACAAGGCAGAATATGCTTGCTGCACCTTCCCTTTTAACACACTTTGCAGCAATACTCCCCAGTCCTCCCTCGGCCACTTCCTGTTCTGAGCCACTTTCTCAAAATGTAGGAAGTACCTATCAACGTCTCCTTCAGCAAACGGAGGTACCAACTTAATTTCCTGTCTGACATTAATTGATACACCCCTCTCACCACCACGGCCTGACACTTGACCCTCTTGACGCTGCAACTGCCTCCCAAACTCTCTCTGTTTCTCTTTCTCTCTGCAGCCTCAAACTTACTCCTCAAATAACTCTTTCCCAACACAATATTCAGCTATTTTTCTCCTTTGTCGTACTCCTCTGTATTCCCGAAAGTTTCCATTTTTTAGCAATGTCACATAGAACCTCCTTTCTGGCTCTCCTCAAAAACAGAGGAGTAGGGTTCTCTATAAATTCAATAGCCTCCATTTCGGCTGTTCTCCACACACAGATTAATTACAAGGGATTTCCCCAATTAAGACAAGCCCCCATAATTTTGAAAATTGGCTCCAACCAAATTTGTTCAGAACCCGGACACAGACCCCAATTTTGTCACGAATCCCTATACATATATCTCCGCAATTGTGTGTGTGGATACAAAAATAATAGTCCCGGAGGTAGATATCAGTCTTACGGTGTCAGGTAAGTTTAAGCAGTTCAGTTCACTTTGTGTTGCGTCAAGTTGAATTGATGGAGAGAGAGAGTTAATTGAGTTGTTGTTTAAGTTGGCAGCTTTAGTTGTTCTTGCTTCCGAAGTCTTTGGAGTCACTTCGTGTCAACCTCACACAGACACAGATGGACAGAGCCCCTTCTAGGGAATGGTCTACTAACCCACGGCATGGGTTCACCACCAGCAGACCCCCAAAGGCAAGCTCTTACCCACACTGGTAATCATGGGTCGAAATTAATCGGTCCGTGGCTTCCAGCCTTGTGGTGGTCTTAAACTCCACGAGTGGTTTCTCGGGTAGCTTCCACACTTCTCCCATGTCGTGTCTCCTCTGCCGTTATCAGACCAAAAGGCTCAACTTTTTAAATTCCATCCGAAATTCCAGGCGTCCGTTAGCTCAACCGCTCTGAGCTGTTACCATGGCAACTTCCCAGCTCGTTTCTCAGCTGGCGCCATACTCTCTCTCTCTCTCTCTCTCTCTCTCTCTGTCTCTCTCTCACAAGGTCACAATTAAAAGTGTTATCAAAATCAAGCCAGAGTCCTCTCTCTCTCTTAATTGCCTCCTTGTTAATTAGACTGCTGAATTTTCTAGCAGTTTCCCACCTGCGTGACACTTGGACCACATCTTTTAATGCTGGATATAAATGATTTAGATGATGGAATAGATGGCTCTGTTACCAAGTTTGCAGATGATATGAAAATTGGCGGGGAGCAGGTAGTGTTGAGGAAATGCGTAGGATGCAGAAGGATTTAGACAGATTAGGAGAATGGGCAAGTAAGTGGCAAATGAACCAATGTTGAAAAATACATGATAATGCACTTTGGTAGTAGAAATAAATGTGCGGCCTGTTCTCACCGAAGCCCTGTTGCGGCAAAGCCTTACCACTCTGACAGAGTGCTCTTAGACAGTCCCCCTCTTTTTTAGATTCTGGGTTTTTAAAGCACTTCACGAGACTTGCTCGAGAATGGTTCTACTGTGTCTGCACCGTACTTCAGAGCTATCAGAACCACTTCCACAAGTTCTAGAGTCAACTCCTGCAACCACCATAGGTAAGGTCCCAGAACCTGAGACTGTGTCCAAGCTCAGTAATCCGTCAGGAAAGACGTGATCCCATAAGAATAAGAAAGCCTCCACCGTGATTAAATCTTCAGACCTGAATGAGATAATTTAAAATTTCCTATGCTGTGCTTGCCTGTACAGTAGCTGTATTAGATAGTATTTTCTGTATATAGTTGAAATGCATTCTACATTGAATTGGAATTTATAGTTAAACAGGGAAGAGAGTTGTGTATTTAATATTTCAATAGTATTTGAGTAATATTGTAAATACAGTGGCATGCAAAAGTTTGGGCACCCCTGGTCAAAATTTCTGTTACTGTGAATAGTTAACTGAGTAGAAGATAAACTGATTTCCAAAAGTCATAAAGTTAACGATGAAACGTTCTTTTTAACATTTTAAGCAAGATTAGTGTATTATTTTTGTCTTGTACAATTTTAGAGTGGAAAAAAAGGAAAGGAGCACCATGCAAAAGCTTGGGCACCCCAAGAGATTTGAGATCTCAGATAACTTTTACCAAGGTCTCAGACCTTAATTAGCTTGTTAGGGCTATGGCTTGTTCATAGTCATCATTAGGAAAGGCCGGGTGATGCAACTTTGAAAGCTTTATAAATACCCTGACTCCTCAAGCCTTGTCCCAACAATCAGCAGTCATGGGCTCCTCTAAGCAGCTGCCCAGCACTCCGAAAATTATGAATGATACCCACAAAGCAGGAGAAGACTATAAGAAGATAAAGTGTTTTCAGGTATCAGTTTCCTCAGTTTGTAATGTAATTAAGTAATGGCAGTTAACAGGAACAGTGGAGGTCAAGTTGAGGTCTGGAAGACCAAGAAAACTTTCCAAGAGAACTGCTCATAGGATTGCTAGAAAGGCAAATCAAAATCCCCGTTTGACTGCAAAAGACTTTCAGGAAGATTTAGCAGACTCTGGAGTGGTGGTGCACTGTTCTACTGTGCAGCGACACCTGCACAAATATGACCTTAATGGAAGCGTCAGCAGAAGAAAACCATCCCTGTGTCCTCCACAAAATTCAGTGTCAGAGTTTGCAAAGGAACAGCTAAACAAGCCTGATGATTTTGGAAACAAGTCCTGTGGACTGATGAAGTTGAAATAGAACCTTTTGGCTGCAAGGAGCAAAGGCATGTTTGAAGAAAAAAGGGTGCAGAATTTCATGAAATAACACCTCTCCAACTGCTAAGCACGAACATAGAACACAGAACAATACAGCACAGTACAGACCCTTCAGCCCACAATGTTGTGCCAACCCTTAAACCCTGCCTCCCATATAACTGCCCACCTTAAATTTCTCCATATACCTGTCTATCCACGACGGTGGATCGATCATGCTTTGGGCTCATGTTGCAGCCAGTAGCAGGGGTAATATTTCACTGGTTGAGGCAAGAATGAATTCAATTAAATACCAGCAAATTCTGAAAGCAAACATAACACCATCTGTAAAAAACCTGAAGGTGAAAAGAGGATGGCTTCTACAACAGGATAATGATCCTAAACAACACCTCAAAATCCACAATGGACTACCTTAAGATGTGTAGTCTCCTGACCTAAACATCATCAAAAACCTGTGGATAGACCTCAAAAGAGCAGTGTATGCAAGACGGCCCAAGAATCTCACAGAACTAGAAGCCTTTTGCAAGGAAGAATGGGCTAAAATCCCCCAAACAAGAATTGAAAGACTCTTTGCTGGCTACAGAAAGCGTTTACAAGCTGTGATACTTGCCAAAGGGGGAAGTACTGACCATGCAGGCTGCCCAAACTTTTGCTTTGGGCCTTTTTCCTTTTTTGTTATTTTGAAACTGTAAAAGATGGAAATAAAAAAGTAATCTTGCTTAAAATATTAAAGAACTGTGTCATTGTTAACTTTATGCCTTTTCGAAATCAGGTCATCTTTTACTCACTTAGCTATTCACAGTAATATAAATTTTGACCAGGGGTGCCCAAACTTTTGCATGCCGCTGTATATTATTTGCTTGTGTGTTCTTGTTTGTTCAAATAATTCACTAACGATTATATGTAAAAATACATGAATTGCACACATCATGATGCCAGCAAGTGATAACTGCATTCCCTGCTTCAAGTAAAAAATGAAGTACAGGTGCCCCCACCCCCTTTACAAAGGTAGAACGTTCCTATGAAACTTTCCTTAAGCCAAAATGGCGTAAAGCAAAGAACCATTTTGGAAAACCATTTGGGAAAAATTTTCATAAAAGCAAAAATCCTCTTTGTAATGCGAAAATAGGGTACTGATGTAGGTCTTTTGTAAAAGCGAAGTGGCGTAAAGTGAACATTTGTAAAGCGGAGGACACCTGTACACAACTTATCTCCCAACTCTCTTGTTTTCCTTTGAATTAGTTTAATGTTTTGAAGTTATAAAATAGTCACCCCTCCTTATTCGCGAGTTCCACATGCGCGAACTCAACCAACCGCGAAACGAGAAAACCCAGAAGTGCTCTTCCAGCACTTGTTCAAGCATGTACAGACTTTTTTTCTTGTCATTATTCCCTAAACAATGCAGTATAACAACCATTTTACATAGCATTTACATTGTACTGGGTATTATAAGTAACCTAGAGATGATTTAAAGTATACGGGAGGACGTGCGTAGGTTACCGTGGATTGTGATTGAAAAAAAAAATCGGAAGTTCTCTTACCATGTAAGTCGGAACAGGTACATCCAGTATTATTTAGCATCAGTTAGTCAAACATTTGTCTTAGCATATAACATATATTTTACCTTTCTATGCATATAAAACACTTAAGAACGTATGTTTCAGCGCCGGGCTCGGGAAGTTCCCGAGTTCAATCCAGTAACAGATTGCTTCTGAGCGCACTCTCCTTCCGTGCCTGGTTGATGTGCATGATCAAAAACCCAAAACCCAATAATTAAACCATTGCGTTGCTTAGTAATCATTGTAGCTTTCATCGGGTCAGGGCCTATCTCACTTTATCCTTTAAAATTGTTCCGATTGTTGACTGACTGCAGACTAATGCTTTTCCAATGACCGATGGCATTTCACCTCTTTCCAATCACTTCATTATTTCCACTTTATTTTCAATCGTGATCGGGATTATTTTCGTGAACAGAAACACTGCGGATTCAGAGCTCGACTTCCAGGTCCTAATGTCCACCGCATTGAGACAGGTTGAATAAGGGATTTGAGCATCCGCGATTTTTGGTATCCGCGAGGGATCCCGGACCAATCCATCGCGGATAATGAGGGCCAACTGTATAACAGGTTGATCCAAGCAGCATGGAGAACTTGCCACAGCTCTTCTGCAGACATTAGCTATCTCGCATGCTTCTGTCTCTCCAGGATATCCCAGACAGTCTCAATGATGTTGAGATCAAGGCTCTGGGATTCTATTAATTCTGACCAGATCACCAGCAGAAATGCACACACAAACCTGCAAAGGGAACCTCCACCATGCTTCACTGTTGGCTGCGACACTTATCTATGTAGCACCCTCCGGTTCTCTAAGGCCATACTGCGTCCTGTTTGTGCAAAAACTTTCAATTTTGACTTGTCAGTCCAGTATACTTGCTGCCATTGTTCAGCACTCCCATTCTTGTGTTTTTGTGCACAGCTGAGTTTCTTGGGTTTTTTTCCACTTCAAAGGAATGACTTTTTGTCAAATCAAATCACTTTTTATTGTCATTTCGATCATAACTGCTGGTACAGTACACTGTAAAAACGAGACAGCGTTTTTCTGGACCAAGGTGCTACATGAAACTGTACAAAATCTCCACTGACACGAAGAAATCTGCAGATGCTGGAAATTCACGCAACACACACAAAATGCTGCTGGAACGCAGCAAGCCAAGCAGCATCTATAGGAAGAAGCACTGTCGACATTTTGGGCTGAGACCTTTCGTCAGGACTCACTGAACTATGTAAAAACAACACAGGAAAAAAAACACTAGATTACAGACCTACCCAGGACTGCATTAAGTGAACAAAACAGAGCAGGCATTAAAATAAATAATAAACAAGACAATAGGCACAATAGAGGGCAGTCAGTTGGCGTCAGCCCAGGCTCGGGGTATTCAGGAGTCCGATGGCTTGGGGGAAGAAACTGTTACATAGTCCGGTCGTGAGACCCCAAATGCTTCGGTGCCTTTTCCCAGATGGCAGGAGAAAAAAGAGTTTGTAGGAGGGGTGCGCGGGGTACTTCATAATGCTGCTTGCTTTGCGCATGCAGCGCGTATTGTAAATGTCTGTGATGGTGGAAAGAGAGACCCCGATGATCTTCTCAGCTGACCTCACTATCCACTGCAGGGTATTGCAATCTGAGATGGTGCAATTTCCGAACTAGGCAGTGATGCAGCTGCTCAGGATGCTCTCAATACATTTCTGGAATATGATGAGGATGGGGGGGTGGGAGATAAGACTTTCCTCAGCCTTCACAGAAAGTAGAGACACTGCTGGGCTTTCTTTGCTATGGAGCTGGTGTTGTGGGACCAGGTGAGATTCTCCACCCAGTGAACACCTAGAAATTTGGTGCTCTTAATGATCTCTACTGAGAAGCTATCGAAGTTCAGCGAAGAGTGGTCGCTCCATGCACTCCTGAAGTCAACTACTATCTCTTTTGTTTTGTTCACATTCAGAGACAGGTTGTTGGCTCTGCACCAGTCCATTAGCACCTCCTCTCTGACGAGACTGCTGCTGACGAGACCCACCACGGTCGTGTCATCGGCAAACTTAATGATGTGGTTCGAGCTGTGTGTTGCAGCACAGTTGTGGGTCAGCAGAGTGAACAGCAGTGGACTGAGCACTCAGCTCTGGGGGGCCCCTGTGCTCAGTGTGATGGTGTTGGAGATGCTGCTCCCGATCCGGACTGACTGAGGTCTCCCAGTCAGGAAGTCTAGTATCCATCTGCAGAGGGAGATTTTGACAGAAACTCTTCCATGAAGATCACTTTTGACAAGACTTCAACAGGTATACACAAGTTCCAATGATTTCTGTGAGTTCAGAGCTGATAATAATGCTGGACTTATTCCGATTTAGAAAGACTGTCAGTTTCATGTATCGCTTCTCCACTGCACTCAGCTTTGGTGGCCAACCACTGCGTTTCTGGTCTTCAACCTTGCCGATTCTTTATGCTTCTTCAGAACTGAAATTCCTGCCCACCGTAAAATTTCGGCAACGGAGAGAGCAGGATGACTACACTGGTTCTTGATGCCATTGTTACTCTTGTCATAGTGTAAGAATTGATGATTTGCCACACTCACCTTTTAGTTTGGTTCTCCTTCACCCAGTCTGATTCCTTCTACACCCATTCACCAGTTTTTTTCATTCAACTCATTAAGTCATTCATAATTATCATTTTTATTATTCATTTAAGTCATCCATTTGTTATCTTTGTTCGAACAGGGCTACTTACCCACAAAATAATCATTTTTATTTGAAAAGCAGTCTATTACTTAATATGTTACTTTGTTTTTAACAGAATACATTTTTTGAAAAATGAATGCTGTAAATCCAAATTTTGCTCTTTTCGACTGATACACCAATGGAAAGACGCAAGATAAATAACAAAATTACATCAAGAATCTAGGGTGCCAAAGATAGTGATGTACATGGGAAGATTTTTTTTTAATTACAGAGTGGTAGATGCCCGAAACGTACAGACAGGGGAAAACATAGAAACACAGAAAACCTACAGCACAATACAGGCCCTTTGGCCCACAAAGCTGTGCCGAACATGTCTTTACCTCAGAAATTACCTAGCGTTACCCATAGCCCTCTATTTTTCTGAGCTCCATATACCTGTCAAAAAGTCTCTTAAAAGACCCCATCGTATCCACCTCCAGCACCATCGCTGGCAGCCCATTCCAAGCACTCATTTACCCCTAACATCTCCTCTGTACCTACTTCCACGCACCTTAAAACTGTGCCCTCTCCTACTAGCCATTTCAACCCTGGGAAAAAGCTTCTGACTATCCACACGATAAATGCCTCTCATCATCTGATACACCTCCATCAGGTCACCTCTCATCCTCCGTCACTTCAAGGAAAAAAAGCTGAGTTCACTCAACCTATTCTCATAAGGCATGCTCCCCAATCCAGGCAACATCCTTGTAAATCTTCTCTGCACCCTTTCTATGGCTTCCACATCCTTCCTATAGTGAGGTGACCAGAACTGAGCACAGTACTCCAAGTGGTGTCTGACCAGGGCCCAAATAGTTGCAACATTACCTCTCAGTTCTTAAACTCAATCCCACGATTGATGAAGGCCTACACCATATGCCTTCTTAACCACAGAGCCAACCTGCGCAGCAGCTTTGAGTGATCTATGGACTCGGACCCCAAGATCCCTCTGATCCTCCACACTGTCAAGAGTCTTACCATTAAAACTATATTCTGCCATCATAGTTGACCTACCAAAATGAACCACCTCATACTTATCTGGGTTGAACTCCATCTGCAACTTCTCAGCCCAGTTTTGCATCCTATCAATGACCCCCTGTAACTGTAACCTCTGACAGCCCTCCACACTACCCACAACACGTCCAACCTTTGTGTCATTAGTAAATTTACGAACCCATCCCTCCACTTCTTCATCCAGGACATTTAAAAAATCACAAAGAGTAGGAGTCCCAGAACAGATCACTGAGGCACACCACTGGTGACCGACCTCCATGCAGAATATGACCATTCTACAACCACTCCTTGCCTTCTGTGGGCAAGCCAGTTCTGGCTCCACAAAGCAATGTCCCCTTGGATTCCCATTCCTCCTTAATTTCTTAATAAGCCTTGTATGGGGTACCTTGTCAAAAGGCTTCCTGAAATCCACATACATTACATCTACTGCTCTGCTTTCATCAGTTTGTCTAGTCACATCCTCCAAAAATTCATTCTGGCTCATAAGGCACAACCTGCCTTTCACAAAGCCATGCTGACTATTCCTAATCATATTATGCCTCTCCAAATGTTCATAAATCCTGCCTCTCAGGATCTTCTCCATCGACTTACCAACCACTGAAGAAAGATCTCACTGGTCTATAATTTCCTAGGCTATCTCTGCTCCCTTACTTGAATAATGGAACAACATCCGCAACCCTCCAATCCTCTGGAACCTTTCCCGTCCCCATTGATGATGCAAAGATCATCGCCAGAGGCTCAATAATCTCCTCCCTTGTCTCCCACAGTAGCCTGGGGTACATTTCGTCTGGTCCCGGCGGCTTATCCAACTTGATGCTTTCCAAATGCTCCTGCACATCCTCTACCTTAATATCTACCTACTCAAGCTTTTCAGTCTGCTGTAAGTCATCCAATTGCCAAGATCCTTTTCCATAATGAATACTGAAGCAAAGTACTCATTAAGTACCTCTGCTATCTCCTCCAGTTCCATACACACTTTTCTATTGTCACACTTGATTGGTCCTATTCTCTCACATCTTATCCTCTTGCTCTTCACATACTTGTAGAATGCCTTGGAGTTTTCCTTAATCCTGTCTGCCAAGGCCTTTTTCGGCCCATTCTGGCTCTCCTAATTTCTTTCTTAAGTTCCTTCCTAAGTAGCCTTATAATCTTCTGGATCTCTATCATTACCAAGTTTTTGGAACCTTTCGTAAGCTCTGCTTTTCTTCTTGACCAGATTTACAACAGCCTTTGTACACCACGGTTCCTGTATCCTACCACCCTTTCCCTGTCTCATTGGAACATACCTCTGCAGAACACCATGCAAGTATTCCCTGAACATTTGTCACATTTCTTCCATACATTTCCCTGAGAACATCTATTCCCAATTTAAGCTTCCAAGTTCCTGCCTGATAGTCTTATATTTCCCCTTAATCCAATTAAACGTTTTCCTAACTTGTCTGTTCCTATCCCTCTCTAATGCTATCGTAAAGGAGATAGAACTGTGATCATTATCTCCAAAATGCTCTCCCACTGAGAGATCTGACACCTGACCAGGTTCATTTCCCAATACCAGATCAAGTACAGCCTCTCCTCTTGTAGGGTTATCTACATATTGTGTCAAGAAACCTTCTTGAACACACCTAACAAACTCCACCCCAGCTAAACCCCTCGCTCTAGGGACATGCCAATCAATATTTGGGAAATTAAAGTCTCACACCATGAAACCCTGTCATTATTACACCTTTCCAGAATCTGTCTTCCTATCTGCTCCTCGATGTCCCTGTTACTGTTGGGAGCAGCGGTGGAGGCAAACACAATAGTAACATAGGTATATGGTATATGGACAGGAAGGGAATGGAGGGTTTTGGGCTGAGTGCAGGTCAGTGGGACTAGGTGAGAGTAAGTGTTTGGCATGGACTAGAAGGGACGAGATGGCCTGTTTCCATGCTGTAATTGTTATATGGTTATATAACATATCATAGGCATAGGAGAAAACCAGGGGTCCATACGCCAGTCTTAATATGGGATCTGAGGTGCAGAAGGTCAGCAATTTTAAATTCCTCAGCATTATCATTTAAAGGATATGGCCTAGGATCAGCATGCAAGTTCTATTACAAAGAAGACACGGCAATATCTCTACTTTCTTAGAAGTTGGCAAAGATTTGGCATGTCATCTAAAAGTTAGACAAACTACTATAGATGCATGATGGAGAGTATATTGAATGGATGCATCACGGCCTGGTATGAAACAACAGTGCCCTTGAACAGAAAAGCTCATCCCATCATTGAGCACATCTACAAGGAGCACTGTTTCAGGAAAGCAGCATCTATCAAGTGCTCCCACCATTCAGGCCATTCTTGCTGCTGCCATCAGGAAAGAGGTACAGTAGCCCTAGGCTCCACACTAACAGGTTCTGAAGCAGTTATTATACCTCAGCCATAGGGGTTCTGAACCGGAGTGCATAACTTCACTCACTCCAACACAGATCTGTTTCCACAAACTATGGACTCTACAACACACATTCTAAATATTTATTATTTGTTATTTTGCTTTTTTATTTTCAAAATTTGCTGTCTTTTGCACATGGACTGTCTGTCCATCTTTGCTGCGTGCAGTTTCTTTGTATTTGCTGCGTGCAGTTTCTTTGTATTTGCTGTGAATGTTCACAAGAAAACACGTTTCAGGATAGTACATGGTGACATGTGAACTTTTATATTAAATTTACTTTAAACTTTGAACAGACAGGGATAGAGGGCCACGGACCATATGCAGATAGATACTACTAGGGTCAGCACAGATTTTATAGATTGAGGGTTTGTTCTTTCACTATACTGTTCTGCTGTATGTTCTACAATGTCTATACCCCATCACAAGGTAACTTCAAGCTGGATTGCCACATCCAGTGACCAATTCCTATAGTTGAATGATTGCAACATTTCTCTCTTTTTGCCATTAAAGGACACAATTGAATAGTCATGATACCTTCATGACTAGAGTTCTGATGAAGTGATATATACAGCAGGAAAACAGACCTTTCAGCTGACCAAGTATTCTCCAACCGTCAACCACCAATTTTACACTCATCCTGCATTAATCGCATATTCTGTTCTCCTCACATCCTCAATTGCCCCCAGATTCTACCATTCATCTCTAAGCCAAAGGCAATTTACCACCTACCTGTCCATCTTAGGGATGTGGGAGGAAACTGGGCCCCTGGAGGAGACCCACAGGGTCACAATGAAGAACGTATAAACTTCATACAGGCAGCACCAAGGTCAGGATTGAATCTAAGTCACTGTCCTTGTCAGACAGTGGCTTTACTAGCTGTGCTCCATGTCCTTGTCCTGAAGCATTCTCTATCCCCAACACTGACCGGCAGATTACTTTCAGCAAGTCCCGTCCCAAATCTGACCTGGAATGTTCAACGTCAGCAGGTGAAATGTAAAGCTGTTCCTGATACAAAACTAAATGCAGCATAATAAACAAAACAAAACATGATGAAAATGCTCAACTGTTCATACAACACCTGTGGAAAGGAAAACTGAGTTAAAGTTTTCATGCAGAAGACCACTGCTTGCACTGTTCAACTGCAACTGTATGAGAAAAATTCCTTAAAAAAAAATCGACAGTCTCATTTAATGTCCTTCACACATAATGTTCCCTATATGAAAATTACATGGGACTTGCACAAAAACAGATTTGACACAACTGAGCTTCATTGGTCTACAGAATCAGAATCAGGTTTATTATCACCGGCATGTGACGTGAAATTTGTTAACTTAGCAGCAGCAGTTCAATGCAATACATAATCTAGGGGAGAGAGAGCAAGAGAGAGAGAAAGAAATAAATAATAAAATGAAACATTAGTTAATCATAGATTAAAAAATGTGCAAAAATGAAAATACTGTATATTAAAAAGTTGCACTAAAAGTACAGTGACTACTGTAAGATTCCCTTTAATTCATTCTCCTCATACTTGAGCCAGATCTGCATTGTCCTGTTACATAAATGGCTCCCTGATAATTGTTCATGCTCTATATTAACACAGTTATAAGTAATTATGTTATGATTTAACTAGCCAGCTAGCACAGTGCCAGCTGATCAGCGGAGGAGATGTCCTCCTTTTCAAAGGAAGGGGCTTCCCTTTCCCTGACGATCATGATCGTAAACTTCCTGTAGTTCCAGTACAAGAAGTCTAAAAAGGGTAACAACAGTGGTTACTTATGTATTCTTATATTAAGGAACTACAAGTTTTGAGGCACAGTGGGCCTCAAAAACAAGCTTAACCTCACAGCAAATAGGACACTCATTCACTTAAGTGCCATGAGTCAAGAGAAGGTCTTGAGTATTACATTGTTTCAAGATTGAAAGTTGCTAATTTAGACAGTGAAAACTATTGTGAACTATCTAACATCTATATGCCTCATAACCAGATTCAGAAAAGAACTACTGGTGATCATGGCAAGCACTGAATCAATGTTTCCAACTTGCATTGGAAACAGTAAGTCAAGAAGTATTTACAATAGCTACAGGAATGTCAGAAATGGTCAGGTATAAAATACAATTTCCTCCCAGGAGACATTGTGTAATGTAGTTGACAACACAGTGCATCAACTCATGGATGGATCATGGGAAGAGTTAATCAAGTCTTGACAGACAGAAGAGGATTTGTCCAACAGGTGAGCATCAAGACCAAGTCCGGATAGGCCTATAACCAAGATCTGTCTTCCACAGGAGGCAGAGGTTTGAGCAGATACAGCTCTAGAAGCTTCATGACTTTGACTTGACTTACTGACTAGACAGAGAGTGGTGGTACAGATCACTCTATACTGGGTTAAGTGCTAGTAACCTCTAGCCTAAGTGACTGTCACATAACTTGACTGGAAGAAGAAAGAAGAGAAATTTGCATAAATGTTAAGATGATTGTCCATTATTTCATGCCTTCTACTTTAGAAGTACGGTTTTGTAATTATTATAGTTTAATAAGTAAGGTGCCAGGATGTGGAAGCCATGTATCTATTTTATGTCTGTACTGTATTTTGTGGTGTGTTTATTGTGATAATCAGTCATGTGGGTTGGAACATTGTAGAAGCAAATAGGTACAGTTATGTATTTTCATTTTGTTGTTTAGTATAGTGCAGTGGAAAGGGGATAAGCCACGGAGAGTGGTATTTTTCATTGATTGCTAATAATATCACTGGAACACTAATTTAGCCTGGCTTCTTAGTTATGATAATTGGGACTTCATTGGCATGCTAACTAGATCACTAACTTTGCCTAAATATGTTGGTTTGACTGCCAAATTTGTTACTTTGCTAATTTGAATGCTATAATGCTAACTTAGTCTTGCTATATATTTTTTTAAATCGCTATAAGATCATTCATCTTTGCTGGTATCATAATAAAGGATTGAATGTACCTTTCTCGATTTACTTGGAAGCACGTCATACAGTGTTGAATACCCCAGCTTAGTCTCTCAACAGATTTGCTTTCTTTCAAAGTAGTTGCTACACATCACATGAAGAAGAAAAAAAAACTTGTTGCCAAAATGCCCCCATGCAAGGAAAATACTTCCTGTGCACACACTTTAGAAATGTGTGCAGGTTCATCTAATTTCCTCCCATCATCTAAGTTTGCCAATGGTCTCCAGAATTGCAACAACACTGTTTTCAAACAAGCTCTAATAAATTGCTCAATCTTTTTAAGAGTTTTTGGTTCAAAATGACATTAAGGACCTTGCTAACACCAGATAACTGGCACCAAAAAATGCTTTAATTCTAAATTGATTTACAACGGTCTTTCAAATCCTCACGTGGCAACCTAATTACACGTTCATTCTGCAATTCTCTGTAAAACTGTACACAACTTCACAAAAATTACATTTCAAAGCAAACTGATTAGGTTTGTCAAATAAACTGCTGACTCTAGTTGAAAGCTGGTAAGTGAGTTAACTATATTTAGTACACAGAGTGCTAAAATCCTGATATCTGGGGAATATTTTGTGCTAAGATCAGGAATCTTATACAGCGGAATTAAATGGGATATAGGTTGTCTCATCAGAATTTGTATATTTATTATGTTCTGGTTTTGTCCCACTTTTTCTTTTACAGTTATCATCCAAAAATAAACCCAATTTTGCTTAGTTTATGAATTCCTACAGGTTTCTACTTCCACCACAATCCAGGATGCCCAGCCTCTGATCTGCCTTTGTAACCGCAATACTCCCATAGTTGGTCCAGTTAATAAATGGTTACTCCCAGAATGTCGATGGTGGGCAGGCAGGGTGATCTTATAAGCTGAGAGTATCTTATAAGGGAAGGTCCTTATTCAAGCAGCTGAAGACGGCAGGATCTAGGATACTGCCCAAGGATCTCCTTAACATAACCCGGCTCCCTTGTACGAGGTATGACTACTGAGTACTTCCCTTTTGATGTCTAAGTTCAGTTTTCTCTGGAACCCATGATCCACATCCAATCAAGTGCTGCATAGATATCTCAAGGAGTCAGTTTTGCACACCCCTGGAATTTAATCATGGAAATGAACAAGGAAAGGGCCTTTCAGCTTATCACACCTATACCAAATATTTTGCCAATCTACAAAGATCCCATCTGAAAGCATTAGAGCCATATCCTTCCACGCCTTTCCTATTTAAAATCCAACTAAATGCCTCTTAAATGTAGCAATTTTCCCTATTTACAGAAGTCTAAAAAGAACGGCAGTTGGCATTGCTGAATTTAAGATTTTATTACTGGGCAATTAATATTTGATATTTAATATTTTGGACACAGGACTCGGATCTAATTCCACAATGGGAAAACCTTGAATGCAAATCTGTACAAGGGTTCTTATTGGTTTCTATCTTAGGGACCTCGCTTCCCTTTGCTCTTTCTAAATTGAATAATTGAATAAATAAATGGTTAATCCAATAATTAATTATGAATATGGTTTCAATTTCGTATTTTTTTTAGCTTGAATATGTTTATTCTATCAATCCCTACTATATCTGATTTCTTTTTCCAACCCTCTGTTATGCACCAAGCCTTTTTGATATGGAAAACGAAGGGAATGACATGTTTTCATGACTTATTCTTGGATAACTGTTTCATGTCTTTTGAAAAGTTGTCTAATAAATATAATTTAGCTAGGTCCCATTTTTTTTAAGATACTTACAAATTAGAAATTTTCTGAATAATATGTTACAGACTTTTCTGAATTCGTACCCAACTGATAACATGGAAAAAATTTTAGGTTTAAACACTTATCAGAAGGGTTTAATAGCAACTATTTATGATATGATTATGAACATACAGCCAGGTATATCAGATAAAATTAAGAATGAATGGGAAAAAGAACTTCAACTTTCCTTACCTACAGAAAAATGGGAGAAAAATATTTCAATTAGTTAACTCCTCCTCTATATGTGCTAAATATGTGCTGATACAAATCAAGGTGTCTTGATGTCTAAAGTCACAAGGTCTCACATGTCTAAAGACAAGCTCGCGGGCCCACATGTCCAAACACAAGCTCGCTCGTTTTTACTCCCACATAAATCCTACCTGTGATAGATGTCATTCAGAAGTAGCCTCTTTGACTCATATGTTCTGGCCTTTTTTGCAGAAATATTGGAAAGATATTTTTAATATTATTTCAACAGTTTTGAGTATTGATTTATATCCGCATCCTATTACTGCAATTTTTGGCTTACCAACGGTGGAAAATAGTTACTTATCCCCTTCAGCTCGTCGGATGTTGCATTTGTTACATTAATGGCCAGAAGATCCATTTTATTGAATTAGAAAGAGATTAATCCTCCAACTACATTCCAATGGTTTTCCCAAACTATATCTTATTTAAATTTAGAAAAAATCAGAAGTGTCGTTTTTGACCCTTCGGTTAAATTCGAAGAAACTTGGAGACCATTTATTCAACACTTTCATATGAGGTAACCTGACCTTTTCTGAATCCTTTTTATTATCCTTAAATATTTGGATAGAGGAGCTGAGTTATTGACATTATTGATTATATCCGTTGTAATATTATAGCCCAGGTTTGTTTAGTTTAGTTTTGTTTGTTTAGCTTTTTTTTGATTTCTAATTTTCTAAATTTCTAATTTTTTTGGTATTTTTTTCTATCATGTTAAATACATCATTAGTTTGGAAGGCTTAGTACATTTGTGTTATCTACAGCTTATACTTGTATATACTGTTTATTAACTGTGTATTCCGAATCTCTCTGTATTACTGATATTATGCCTATGTTTGAAAATTAATAAAAAGATTTAAAAAGAAATGTAGCAATTTCCCACCAACTCGCATGATGTGTTCCAGATGCCAACTACTGTGTAAAACAAAACTTGCTTCACCCCGCCACTCATCGAAACCTAAGCTCTCTTGGTTTTGATATACCTACCGATGAAAAATAATTTTAACTATCCTACCTGTGCTTCTCATAATTTTATATAACCCCCAGGTTCGATGGGCTGTGTTAGCCCAGGGAAAGACACTCTCTGGCCTGCCAAACTTGTGAAATCTTGTTTGTGTGGATACTGCGTGATGTTTTCCCTGTTACAAATCAGTACCACAAAATAACAAACAATACAACAAATGCAATTAAACAATTTAGCTTTATAATTTATAGTTTGACTAGAGGGTTAGACTATAGAACACTATAGCACATTATAGGCCCTTCAGCCCACAAAGCTGTGCCGAACATGTCCTTACCTTAGAAATTACCTAGGGTTACCCATAGCCCTCTGTTTTCTAAGCTCCATGTACCTATCCTGGAGTCTCTTAAAAGACCCTATCGTATCCACCTCCACCACCATTGCCAGCAGCCCATTCCAGGCACTCACCATCCTGTGCAAAAAAACTTAACCCTGCCATCTCCTCTGTACTTACTTCCAAGTACCTTAAAACTGTGCCCTCTCGGGATAGCCATTTCAGCCCTGGGAAAAAGCCTCTGACTATCCACACAGTCAATGCCTCTCATCATCTCATACACAGGTTAATAACAAAAACAAATAAGGGCCCATTTTAATGAAACAGTCTAATGCGCACGTTGGATCTCACAACTTTTTCATTCATTAGTTCTCTATCGATTTCCCCCGTGTCGTCGACTCCCAACCCCATTCCACGTCCACTCAGTCCTGCAGCCTATGACCTCTTCATTCTGGCCTCTTCTTTCTCCATCTTCCACCGAACAAAAGCCCATGAATAGCTCACTCTCGGACAGACAAGAAAGAAAACCACTCCCCTCATTGGACATCGTACATTCCAAAGCCCCGTTATCTCTAGTCATAACCCAAACACAATGCTGCTACAGAGAAACCACTGCATTAGTAGTGAAACCTTTCCCAGAGCATTACCCGTATGTACTTTCATCAGGTTACCCTTGCCCTTCTTTGCTCCAAAGAAAACAAGCCAAGACTATCCAATCTCTCTGCATAACTCAAGTCCTCCAAACAAGTCAACATTCTGGTGTACCTGCTCTGAACTCTCTCCGGCGGAATTACATTCTTCCAATAGTGTAGCAACCAAAACTGTACTTAAGACTCTAGTGTGGCCTAACTAGACTGGTCAAGTTGCAACACAACATACAAGATCTTAAGTTCTATGCTCAACCTACAAAGGTAAGCATTTCATACGCGTTCTTCATCACCACATCCACCTGTTAACTTTTCAGGAACCCCTTGGTCTCTGTTCAACATTCCTCATTGCCCTACCCATCTCTGACTTCCCAAAATGCAAAACCTCACACTGCTAACCCATGCTCTATCCAGCTTTCCAAATGATTTATATCCTTGTCTGAAAAAAAAAATTACTTTCAATTGCCCTCAATTATAAACCACTTATTTTGAGATGGTAACTCAGATTTTAGCCACCCCACCAGGGGAAATATCATCCTTGTCAAGCCCACTTAATTATTTTTTATGTTTCAATAAGGTCATCTCGCATTCTGTACTTTAAGGTACAGGTTTCATCTATTCTGTCAATTCTCATATTAAAATACAACATTTCCTAGAATCAATCTGAGGTTTAATACACTCCCTTCTAATCCACTTATGTATTGCCTTGTGAGACTGATCTCACACACAAATTTCAGCTGCAACCTTACTATCTACATATTTGGAAAAAGATATCTTTGTTCAAATTCAAATCTTCTTGCAGTAAAGACCCATAAAATAACTATCTTTCTTGAATAAAGGAGTAACTATTTTAAAAAAAACAAAAAAAGTGAAGCGTTCCCGAATCAATGCAACATAATAAATACAGTCAACTCTACATCATCAATGGGATTTGCATCTACTGATATTAATTGTTTTAAGACTGTCTTGGTTACCCACTATTTCTTGCATGATTTACAGTTGAAGTCAGAAGTTTACATACACCTTAGCAAAATACATTTAAACTCAGTTTTTCACAATTCATGACATTTAATCCGAGAAAACATTCCCTGTTTTAGGTCAGTTAGGATCACGACTTTATTTTAAGAATGTGAAATGTCAGAATAATAATAGAGAGAATGATTTATTTCAGCTTTTATTTCTTTCATCACATTTCCAGTGGGTTAGAAGTTTATATTCACTTTTGTTAGTATTTGGTAGCATTGCCTTTAAATTGTTTAACTTGGGTCAAACGTTGTGGGTAGCCTTCCACAAGCTTCTCACAGTAAGTTGCTGGAATTTTGTTCCATTCCTTCAGACAGAACTGGTTTGTCAGGTTTGTCGGCCTCCTTGCTCGCACATGCTTTTTCAGTTCTGCCCACAAATGTTCTATCGGATTGAGGTCAGGGCTTTGTGATGGCCACTCCAATACCTTGACTTTGTTGTCCTTAAGCAATTTTGCCAGAACTTTGCAGATATGCTTGTGGTCATTGTCCATTTGGAAGACCCATTTGCAACCAAGCTTTAACTTCCTGGCTGATGTCTTGAAATGTTGCTTCAATATATCCACATAATTTTCCTTACTCATGATGCCATCTATTTTGTGAAGTGTACCAGTCCCTCCTGCAGCAAAGCACCCCCACAACATGATGCTGCCGCCCCCCAATGCTTCACGGTTGGGATGGTGTTCTTCGGCTTGCAAGCCTCACCCTTTTTCCTCCTAACATAACAATGGTCATTATGGCCAAACAGTTCAATTTGTGTTTCATCAGACCAGAGGACGTTTCTCCAGAAAGTAAGATCTTTGACCCCATGTGCACCTGCAAACTGTAGTCTGGCTTCTTATGGCGGTTTTGGAACAGTGGCTTTTTCCTTGCTTAGCAGCCTTTCAGGCTATGTCGATATAGGACTCGTTTTACTGTGGATATAGATACTTTACTGTCTGTTTCCTCCAGCATCTTCACAAGGTCCTTTGCTGCTGTTCTGGGATTGATTTGCACTTTTCACACCAAAGTACGTTCACCTCTAGGAGACAGAATGCATCTTCTTCCTGAGTGGTATGACAGCTGTGTGGTCCCATGGTGTTTATACTTGTGTACTATTGTTTGTACAGATGAACGTGGTGCCTTCAGGCGTTTGGAAATTGCTCCCAAGGATGAACCAGACTTGTGGAGGTCCACAATTTTCTTTTCTGCGGTGTTGGCTGATTTCGTTTGTAAACTTCTGACCCACTGGAATTGTGATATAGTCAATTAAAAGTGAAATAATCTGTAAACAATTGATGTTATAATTACTTGAGTCATGCACAAAGTAGACGTCCTCAACGTCTTGCCAAAACTATAGTTTGCTAATATGAAATTTGTGGAGTGGTTAAACAATGAGTTTTAATGACTTCAACCTAAGTATATGTAAACTTCTGACTTCAACTGTATGTATTGCACTGTATACATAGGAACAAAACTTTTATTTGGTATCACCACAATTTGTTTATAATCCAATTGCATTTCTGACCTCAGTTTCTAAGATAATTTCACTAAATCTGTATATTTCTTACTTCTTTATGCTCATATTGAACACTTCCAAGAGAAGAGGAAAGAAGAAATTCAACTTGCAAAAGCAAAAAATCACTTTACAGTTTGTTCATAATTGTGCCCCCTGGCTGAAGAATAAACTGCATTACTTTACCCACCTCTGGTGTGCTCTTCTTAAATTCACGACTTTCATCAATAAGCCTTTTTCTGGACTGTTCACTCTCATCCTGTCGATTGGCCAATACTGTAGCAGTAGCATCAAGTTCTCTCTGTTGAAAGGGAAGCATAAAAAGTCAGAGGAAGAAACAAGTACTAACAAAAAATCTTCTGGAAAAACAATGGAAAAAAAATTAGGCTGCTACTAAATTATACAGAATGTGAATCTAGATTCATCCTGAAAATTAACTCTGGTTGACAGTAATAAAATAAATCTCATTTGCAACTGTTTCTCTTCCTTTTATACAAGTAAGTTGGACAGTACACTACAATTCAAGTTACTCATACAGAAAGATTACTTAAATGGTTTTGATTGAATATCATCCACTGAACCACACACAAACACAAAGTGGGTCTAATGTTAGGAACGGCCACTTATCCCATGGCTAAAACAGCCTATGAAATTATAGAACCAAAGACCAGCTTCATCATTACCAAGAGAAATTATGTATCAATGGGAAAATAATAGAAATGCCTTTGAATAACAAAATCATCAAACAAAATGAAATATATCCAGTTAGTCAGCTGGTCTTATTACATCAAATGTATATTACACTTTATAAATATTCATCACAAAATATTCTAAATTATTGAGATAAGCAGATAAATTACTGTACTAAATTACTTGCTGACAATAGCAATATAAATAAGCAAGGAAGATCTCTGTTAAAAATACATCACTCTTTTCAATAAATTACTTGATCGTGCAAACAAGAGACAAGAAAAATAACCTAATGTACTGGAACAGTTAAATACATTTATTCTACTGAATTTTCCAAATACCTTTACTGTCACGTGACAATGCACTACAAATATATTTGCTTTAAAAGGTATGGTATAGTTGAAATTCAGCATATTACACAAAACAAAAATTAAAAATAACAATGAGGAAACTAGCCCAGAAGAATAGGAAAGAATTAGGCTATTCAGCCCATCAAATCCGCTTCACCATTCAATCACAGCTGATATATTTACCCTCACAACGCCATTCTTCTGCCTTCTCCCCAAAACTTTTGACACTTTTACTAATTTGACCATAAGACATATGAGCAGAATTTGGCCATTTGGCCCACTGCGTCTGCTCCACCAACCATGGCTGATCCTTTTTTCCCCTTCTCAACCCCACTCCCCAGTCTTCCCCCTGTAAGCTTTGATACCATGTCCAATCAAGAACCTACCAAGCTCTGCCTTAAAACAACCTGGCCTCCACAGCTGCCTGTGGCAACAAATTCCATAAATTTACCACCCAGGAGAAACTTCTCTACATTTCTGTTTCAAATGGACACCCCTCTATCCTTTGGCTGTGCCCTCTTGTCCTAGACTCCTTCACCATGGGAAACATTCTTTCCACATCTACTCTGAATAGGCCTTTCAACATACAAAAGGTTTCAATAAGATTCCCCCTTCATCCTTCTAAATTCCAGCGAGTACATACCCAGAACTACCAACCATTCCTCGTATGGCAATTCTTTCATTCCCAGAATCATTCTTGTGAAACTCCTTTGAACCCTCTCCAATGTGAGCACATCTTTTCTTAGATGAGGTGCCCAAAACTATTCACAATACTCAGGTGAGGCTTGGGGGGGGGAGGGGGGGGGTGTCCATTACTAGAAGTTCAAGAAAATGATGCAACACCTTATATTCTGTCTGGGTAGCCTCAAACGTGAACATTTATTTCTCAAACTTCCAGTAATTGCCACCCCACCCACCCTTTCCTTCAACTGTCCCCATTCCCTTTTCCCTTCCTCATCATATCTCCTTGGCTGCCCATCACCTCCCTTTGGTGCTCCTCCCCCATTTTCTTTCATGACCTTCTATCCTCATCTATCAGACTTCCCCTTCTCTAGCTCTGTATCTCTTTCACCAATCAACTTCCCAGCTTTTTACCTCATCCCTAGCCCACTCCCAGTTTCACCTATCACCTCATGTTTCTCTCTCCCTCCTCCTCCCACCTTTTAAGTATACTCATCTTTTTTTCTCCAGTCCTGCTGGAGGGTCTCGGCTCAGAACATCAACTGTACTTTTCTCCCCATAGGGGCTACCTGGCCTGCTGAGTTCCACCAGCATTTTGTGTGAACAATTACAAATGGTTTCTTTTAAAAAACTACAGATATTGGAATCAGATTTAAATCAATAAATTTTGTACAATTTGCAGTGTCTGTAGAAAGAGGAACATGGTTAATGTTTCTGAAGAAGATCCTTGAGAACAAAAAAGTGAGGTTCACAGCCAGTACTAAATTGTAGAAATGATATAGTACAAATGGACAAGACAAAAGGAATATTGTAAGAAGAGAAGGCCAGTAATTACAATGTTTACAGAGCAATATGGTTATTAGGTTAGTCGAGTGTGCTTCAAAGAGGAAAATCAAAAAATGGGATGTTAAAGCTGAAAAATTATGAAGCAGAAGGTTGAGCAGCAATGCAATAAGACAAGATGGCAATAACCTTCTGGAGGAGCTCAGCATCTCCGGGGGTGAGGGAACAAATTGATGGCTCAAATCAAAAACCTGCATTTGGAGAAGGGACTGAGTGTGGAGAGGGAAGACAGTATAAAGAGGACAGGATGAGAAGGCAGAGGTAGGAGATGAGGAGAGGTGGTGTTGGGATACATGATAGAAGGAGAGAGATCAAGGAAGTTGGAGCCAGGAAGGGGTTGGGATGGTGAAGGTGGAGACAGTTGTTGATAAGAGTTACTAAGTGGGAACACAAAAGATACCCAGGCAGCAATCCAATAAGTAAAGAAGATAATAATGAAAAATTAGGAGGGACGTGAAAGGCAGATGCAAAGGCCAGGTGGATGAACTATGTGGACAGTAGATGGATGAAATTAGAAGAAAAGAAGATGGCTGTCAAAGGGAACAAAAATAGGGGAAATGGAGGACAGTGGGGGAATATGTGGGGGACAAGATATGAGGAAGGACAAGATGAGGGTTACCTGGAATTGGAAAATTCAATGTTCATACCATTGAACACCACTTTATTGTTCCAGTTTTGCACTTTCGTTTTGGAGCTTAAAGTACTTTTTCCTGCCAATATTTCCTGCTGCCACAAAACAATAAATAAACAACAAATTTCACAACATACGTCAATAATAATAAACCTGATTCTGATTCGCTAGGTTGTAGTCTACCCAGGTGGAATATCAGGTCCTATTCCGTAAATGTGCATTTAGCTTCACCTTGGGCAGACTGCCATCTAACTGCCCAAACAGGTCCAGAGAGATGGTGATCTCTGTGATCTTCAATCACCCCTGGAGTTTCTAGACCAGTGGTCACCAACCCGTCGATCACGATCGACTGGTCGATCTTTGAGACTTTCCCAGTAGATCCCGAAAAAAAATGGAAAATAAATACACAAATACTGTTGAGAGATTGTTTCTGGGTTGCGGGGTTTTAGTTCTGTTCTTTCTGCCCAGTGCACGTGCTTGTAGCTCCCCGCCACGCACTACAGTGTACTTCAGTGGTCCCCAACCACCGGGCCGCAAGGAAACGATACGAGTCAGCTGCACCTTTCCTCATTCCCTGTCACGCCCACTGTTGAACTTGAACGCACGCGAAGTCATTACCCACGTGAGGTCATCAGTCGCCTAAACGCAGCGACACCCTCACGCTAGGGATCACTGGTTGGCCTCGGGTAACTGGCCACTTCGTGCGGCCGGCAGTAAGTGCCATTGCTACTGGCCTGGAGCGCGGAAAGATGGGCGCCGCGTCTGAACCTGTTCACCACACCAAATGTTCATGGGGAACCCAATGCTAAAATATTCGCAGATGACCTAATTCAGGCTCAGGGTTTCGTAAGTAGCAGAGTAGCAGGGTAGCTACTTCGCTGCAATCTACTGAAAGTCATCCCTCGAGACAAGCTTTTGTCGGCCGATAGATCCTACAAGGGGGGCTCTCCGGACTGCGACCGCCGCGGCCCCGATACGGGAACAGCAGCACCTGGCCAAGGCGTCTGGCAGCGGGTGGGAGGCTGTCTAATGAGGCAATGAAGCCTCAAAACTGCTTCGGTACCCTGAGTCCAAGCACCTTGTGCTTAAAGACAAACCCGTTGAGTTTTTTCCAGCAGAAAAAAACGTGAGCAAGCAGGACAGAAGCTAAGCGCCAAGAGCCACGTAAACTAAATTGCGGAATAGGCTGGACATAAGGAACCTGCTTCGAGTATCGCTGTATTCCAGATGTGTATAACACTTCCCACCCCCACACCCCCTGTCAGCTGGTCCGCAAGAATATTGCCAATATTAAACCAATCTGCAGTGCAAAAAAAAAGGGTGACGACCACTGGTGTTCATGCATTATTTCTACTTCCGGGTTGCGGGGGTTTTACTTCCGGTCTTTTCTGCCCCAGTGTGCAGGCATGTAACTAATCGATTTGGAGTCGATCTTGCCTTTCATTAAGGCCGAGGTAGGGGATCTTGGGCTTCAAAAGGTTGGTGGCCACTATTCTAGACAGTAAAGGCACCTATATCAGACAATTCACACAAAATGCTGGTGGAACACAGCAGGCCAGGCAGCATCTATAAGGAGAAGCACTGTCGACATTTCGGGCTGAGACCCTTCGTCAGGACAGACAATTGTTTATTGACGATAGCTCTGCCTTCATTACTAAAATTTCAAGCAAACTCAATTGCAAATTCTTGTACCCGAGACTCAAATCTCCCTTTGCACTGGATCTTTGACTACCTAACCAAAGAAGAAAACTCTGTTGTACTTTGAGAGGAGAAATCAGAGTCGTATTTACATGGTAAGGAATTGAAATATGTGGTAGAACAGAGGTACCTGGGAATACAAATCCAAAACATTTTGACAGTGGTGTCACAGGTAGATAAGAGTCATAAAGAAAGCTTTTGCAACATTGGAGAGCTTTTTGGCTTTTAGCAGGCTGAGTTGTGAACTCAGCCAGCTCCATCGTGTACACATTATTAGACCTATTGGGAGTGGTCTAAACTAATTTGGTAGGGGGATGGGAATGGGTATGATAGAGCTAAGGATGACTCTCAGAAGATGGATGTAAAGACAAGCCAATGATTGGGTACAAATGCAAAGAGTTAGATTATACCACAAAGGTAAAATTCAAAAGAGCAAAGAAGGACTGAAGGTGCTGTATTCAAATACACATAGGGTTCGAAATAAGGTGGAGGAACTCATGACACAATTAAAGATTGCTCGTGTAAAGCTGTGGGCATTGCTGAGTCATGGATGACAGAAGGCCATAATTGGCAGCTTAACGTTAAAGGATATAGTTTGTATCAAAAGGAAAGGCAGGAAGGCATAGAAGGTGGTGTGGTTCTGTTGGTAAAAGATAGAATTACATCTTTAGAAAGATGTGCCATAGGTCAGAAAACATTGGATCCTTGTGGGTGGTGTTAAGAAACTGCAAGGGTAAAAAAAAACATAATGGGTATCAATGATTGGCCTCCAAATAGTAGACAAAGTGTGGGGCTGTGATTGAAAAGGGAGCTGGGAAAGGCATAAAATAAGGATTATGACACAATTGTTATGGGAAACTTCAAAATGTATGGGGATTGGTAAAATCAGGTTGGTGGCAGATCACAAGAAAGGGACTTTGTTGAACACCTATGAAATTGCTTTTTAGAGCAGCTTGGGCTTGAGCCTACTAGGGGAAAGGTTATCTTAGGGTGTTGTGTAATAACCTAGATCTTCTTATGGAGCTTAACAGAAAGGAATTCTTAGGAGCCAGTGATCATAATATGATTAAATTCATACTGCAATTTGAGAAGGTGAAACATAAGTCACATGTTTCAGTATTGCAATGGAATAAAGGGAATTACAGAGGCATGAGAGAGCAGCTTGCCCAGGTAAACTGGAAGATACTGGCAGAACAGAGGTTTCTGGGAATAGTTCACAAGGTGCAGGAAAGACATGTTCCACAGAAGTTCTTCTCAAATGGCAGGACTAGGCAACCGTGACTGCAAAAAAAAAGCCAAGGAAAGGCATACAAGGTAGCAAAAGTGAAAAGGAATGACTGGGAAGCCTTTAAAATCCTTCAAAAGACAACCAAAAAGCCATTAGAAGGGAAAAGATTGACTATGAGGGCAAACTAGCCAGTAATATAAAGTAGGATGCCAAAAGTTTTTTTCAGTTATATTAAGAGTAAAAGGGAGGTGAGAGTTGATATGGGGCCACTGGAAATGTAGGCAGTAATGGGGGACAAAGAAATGGCAAATGAACTTAATGGGTACTTTGCATCTGTCTTCACTGTGCCAGGGAGCAGGAGTGAGCACCATTGCTATTACATTTTGGAGAGGGAGGGGGAGCAGCCAGATGTCCTGGTACATATTGGGACCAATGCCATAGGAAGGAAAAGCAATGAGGTCCTGAAAAGAGAATTTAGAAAGCTAGGTAGAAAGCTGAGAAGCAGGACCTCCCGGGTAGTAATTTCTGGATTGCTGCCTGTGCCACTCGCCAGCGATGGTAGAAACAGGATTTGGCAGATAAATGCATGGCTAAGAAGCTGGTGGAGGGGGCAGGACTTCAGGTTCTTGGATCATTGGGATCTCTTCTGGGGGAGGTATGACCTGTTCAAAAGTGATGGGTTGCTCCTGAACCTGAGAGGGACCAATATTCTCACAGGCAGGTTTGTTAAAGCAGTTGGAGAGGGTTTAAAGTAATTTGGCTGGGGGGGTTGGGAACCAGAGTAAAGGGATTCAGGATAGGACAGATGGTAAAAAACTAAAGATAGTGTACAGTCAGACTGGCAGCCGACAGGCTGAGTATCAAAACATTAGGGATGCAGAATCAGAAAAGTTAGCAAATACAGTACTCAAAGTGTTGTATCTAAAAGTGCATAGTATAAGAAATTAAGTGGATGATCTTGTTACACTATTACAGATTGCCAGGTATGATGTTGTGGCCATCACTGAATTGTGGCTAAAGGATGGTTGTAGTTGAGAGCTGAATGTCCAAGGTTACACATTATATTGGAGGGATAGGAAAGTAGGCAGAGGGGGTGGTGTGGCTCTACTGGTAAAGAATGGCATCAAATCAGTAGAAAGACGTGAGGTAGGATCGGAAGATGTTTATTCCTTGTAGGTCAAGTTAAGAAACTGCAAGGGTAAGAGGACATTGATGGCAGTTTATATACAGCACAGATTACAAAAGGAAATAGATAAGGCATGTCAAAAGGCCAATGTTATGGTAGTCATGGGCAATTTTAACATGCAGGTCCACTGGAAATAATCAGGTTGCTAATGGATCTCAAGAGAGTGAGTTTGTTAAATGCCTAAGAGATTACTTTTTAAGAGCAGTTTGTTGTTGAGCCTTTTAGGGGATCAGCTACATTGGATTGAGTGTATTGTAATGAACCAGATGCGATTAGGGAGCTTAAGGTAAAAGAACCCTTAGGAACCAGTGATCACAATATGATGGTGTTCAACTTGAAATTTGCTAGGGAGAAAGTAAAGTCTGATGTTTGACAAGGTGCCACACATAAGGCTACTTATCAAGTTAAGAACCCATAGTATTACAGGAAAGTTACTAGCATGGTTACAGCATTGGCTGATTGGTAGGAGGCAGTGAGTGGAAATAAAATGATCCTTTTCTGGTTGGCTGCCAGTGACTAGTGGTGTTCCACAGAGGTCGGTGGTCAATGTTGGGACCACTTCTTGTTATGCTGTGTATAAATGACTTACATGATGGAATAGATGGTTTTGTTGCCAAGTTTGTAGATGATACGAAGATTGGTGCAGGGTCAGGCAGTATCAAGGAAACAGGTAGGATGCAGAAGGACTTCGATAGATTAGCAGAATGGGCAAGAAAGTGGCATATGAAATACAATGTTGGAAAATGCATGGACAGGAACTTTGGTAGTAGAAATAAATGTATGGACTATTTTCTAAACTGGGAGAAAATCCAAAAATCTGAGATGCAAGGGGACTTGGGCATCCTTGTGCAAAACACCCTGAAGGTTAACCTGCAGGTCAAGTCAGTGGTTAATGGCAAATGCCATGTTAGCATTAATTTCAAGAGGTCTAGAAAACAAGATCAAGGATGCGATGCTCAGGCTTTAGAAGGCCTGGTGAGGTCTCACCTTGAATACTGTGAAAAGTATTGGGCCCCTCATCTTAGAAAAGATGTGCTAGCATTGGAGAGTGTCCAGAGGAGATTGATAAGGACGATTCCAGGATTGAAAGGGTTATCATACGAGGAACATTCAATGGCTCAGGGTCTGTACTCACTGGAATTCAGTAAAATGAGAGGGGATCTCATTGAAACCTTTCGAATGTTGAAAGGCCTAGACAGAGTAGATGTGGAAAGAATGTTTCCCACAGTGGGAGAGTCTAGGACAAGAGGGCACAGCCTCAGGATAGAGGGGCACCCTTTCAAAACAGAGATGCAGAGAAATTCCTTTGATTAGACATGGCATCAAAGGTTAAGGGGAGAAGGCCAGGAACTGAAGTTGAGGAGGAGAAAAAGAAAATCAGCCATGACTGAATGGTGGAGCAGACTTGAAGGGCCAGATGGCCTAATTCTGATCATATGTCTTTTGGTTTTATGGAAAAAGTGCTAGGCAAACTCAAAGGTGGATAAGTCACCTGGACCAGATGGGCCACAACCCAGAATCCTGAAAGAGGTTACTGAAGAGATAACAGATGCATTAGTCATGATCTCTCAAGAATCTCTTGATTCTGGCATGGTTCCAGAGAACTGGAAGATGGCAAATGTCACTACACTCCTTAAAAAGGGAAGAAATCAAAAGAAAGGAAATTATAGGCCAGTTAGCCTAACCTCAAGTGGTTAGGAAGGTGCTGGAGTTCATTATTAAAGATGAGGTTTCAGGGTACTTAGAGACTAATGATAAAATAAATCAATGTCAGCATGGTGTCTGCAAAGGGAAATTTTGCCTGACAAATCTGTTAAGAGTTCTTCAAGGAAGTAACAAGCAGAGTGAACAAAGGAAAGCAATGGAAGTCATTTACTTGGATTTTCAACAGACAGTTGATAAGGTGTCACATGAGGCAGCTTAACAGGATAAAATCCTATGGCATTACAGGAAAGATACTGGCATGGAGAGTGGAATAGCTGACAGGAAGGAGGAAGCAAGTGGGGATAGAAAAGACCTTTTCTGGTTGGCTACCAGTGACTAGTGGTGTTCCTCAGGGTTCAGTTTTGGGACCACTACTTTTCACACTGTTTGTCATACAGTGGAATACAGTGTTCGGAATAGTATGATAATACACTTTGGTGAAAGGAACAATAGCAAGGACTATTCTTTAAATGGGGAGAAGGTTCAAACATCAGAGGTGTGGAGGGAGTTAGGAAACCTTGTGCAAGACTCCCAGAAGGCTAATTTATACATCGAGTCTGTGGTAAAGAAGGCAAATGCAATGCTGGCATTTATTTTAATGGGAAATAGAATACAAAAGCAAGGAAACAATACCAGAGTTTTGTCAACAGTTTTAGGCTCCATATCTTAGAAAGGATGTGTTGTCATTATACTGAGTCCAGAAGAGGTTCACAAGGATGATTCCAGGAATGAGAAGCATTTGGCAGCTTTAGGCCTGTACTCAGTGAGATAGGGTTGCGCAGGGATCTCATTGAAACCTATCAAATGTTGAAAGGACTAAATAGGGTGGATGTGGAGAGGACGTTTCCTATGGTGGGGGTATCTAGAACTAGAGGGTACAGCCTCAAAATTGAGAGATGACCTTTTAGATAAGAGGTAAGAAGCTTTTTTTTAGCCAGAGAGTAGAGAATTTGTGGAATGCTCTGCACAGACTGCAGTGGAGGCCCAGTCCATAGATATTTTTAAGGCAGAAGTTGATCACTTCCTGATCGGCCAGGGCATCAAAGAATATGGTGGGAAGGTAGGTGTGTGATGGAAGGCTTGAGTGGGATCCAGGATCAGCCAAGATGGAATAGCAGAACAGACTCTGGGCTGAATGGCCTAATTCTGCTACTATTTCTTATGGTCTTATGCACCAGCCTCCCCAGTGAAGAGGTCATCTTCAAAAGATAATGCTTCAAAAAGACAAAGAAGCAAAAATCTGCAGATGCTGGAAATCTGAGCAACACACACAAGGTGCTGGAGGAACTCAGCAGACCAGGCAGCATCTATGGAAAAAAAGTACTGCTAACATTTCAGGCCAACCCTTCAGCAGGACCAGAGAAAAAAATGCTTAGTAGTTTTGAAAGGTTGCGGGGGAGTGGAGAGAGAAACACCAGGTAATAGGAGAAACTCGAAGGGGGAGGATGAAGCAAACAGTTAGGAAATTGATTGGTGAAAGAGACAGAAGGCCATAGATGAAAGAAAAAAGGGGGTGGGGAAGAGCACCAGAGGGAGGCGATGAGTGGGCAAGGATATAACATGAGAGGGTCAAGGGGATGGGAAATGGTGAAGGGGTTGGGGGGGGGGGGTGGAAGAGGCATTACTGGAAGTTTGCTAAATTGACATTCATGGCATCAGGTTGGAGGCTACCCAAACTGAATATAAGGTGTTGTTCTTGCAACCTAAGTATGGTCTTATTCCGACAGTAGAGGAGGCCATGGATGGACATATCAGAATGGGAATGGAAAGTGGAATTAGAATGGGTGGCCACTGGGAGATCCCACTGGGAGATCCTACTTATTCTGGTGGACAGAGTGTAGATGATTGGCGAAGTGGTATCACCCATATACAGAAGGCCACACAGGTAGCACCAAACACAGTAAATGACTTTGTAAGTGTCACCTCACCTGGAAGGACTGTTTGGAGCCTTGTATGGTAGTGAGGGATGAGGGTATGGGCAGGTAGAGCACTTGTTCCACTTGTAAGGTTAAGTGCCAGAAGGGAGATCAGTGGGGAGGGACGAATGGACAAGGGAGTCGCATAGGGACCAATCCCTGCGGAAAGCAGAAAGTGGGGCGGGGAGGGAAAGATTTGTTTGATGGTGGGATCCAGTTAGAGGTGACAGAAGTTTCAGAGAATTAGATGCTGGACACAGAGCTAGTGGGGTGGTAGGTGAGGACCTTATCCCTAGTAGCTGGCAGGAAGATAGGTTAAGAGCAGACATACATGAAATTAAAGAGATCCGGTTGAGGGCAGTGTTGATGGTGGAGGAAAAAGGAGAACATCACCTTTGTTCTATAATTAAAAGCCTCATTCTGAGAACAGATGATCACCTACTGGTTCTGTCTCGCCTCCCCCCACCTTTCAAATCTACTCCTCAGCTTTTTTTCTCTAGTCCTGCCGAAGGGTTTCAGCCCAAAACGCCGACTGTAGTTTTTCCTATAGATGCTGCTTGTCCTGCTGAGTTCCTCCAGCATTTGGTGCATGTTGCTTCAAAAAGACAGCGTCCATCATTAAACACCCCCATCATCCAGGACATAGTCAATACTCCAACATTAATGGACAATGAACCCAGGTACGCTTCCTCAATTTTTTTTGCTTGTTTCTTCTACTTATTAAACTTTTTATTGTAATTTAGTTTTATTGCAGAGCACTGTTGCCACAAAATAATACATACCAAGACATTTGCTAGTAATATTCTGATTCTGCTTCTGAATGGCCTTTATAAATCAAAGTGTTGAGTACAGAAGTTGGAATGTAATGTTGAATATAATACCTTGGTGAGGCCTAATTTGAAGTATTCTAGGTTGTTCTGGTCACCACCTACAGGAAAGATATCAACACAATTGAAAGAGTACAGAGAAAACTAACTAAGATGTTGCCAGAACTTGAGGACCTGAGTTATACAGAAAAGTTGAATAGGTTAGGAACTCATTCCCTGGAGTGCAGGAAAATGAGGGTGATTTGACAGAGTTACACAAAGTTATGAGGGGTATAGATGGGGTAAATGCAAGCAGGCTTTTCCACTGAGGTTGGAGGAGAATAGAACTAGGGGTGATGGGTTAAGGGTGAAAGCTGAAATGTTTAAGAGGAACATGAGGGAGAACTTCTTCAACCAAAAGGCAGTGATTGTGGAACAAGCTGCCGGCAGAAGTGGTAGATGCGAGTTAGATTGCAATATTTGAGACAAATTTGAATAAATACATGGGGGGGGGGTGGAGAATGGAGGGCTATATGGTTTGGGTGCAAGGTGATGAGACTAGCCAGTATAAACATGCATCGCGACTAGATGAGTCGGGGAGCCCATTTCCGTGATGCAGTGTTCTATGGCTCAATGACTAAGTCTATTGATTGAAAATGCAATTTAAAGTACTTAATAACAAAGTCACACGTGCATTTAACTCACCAGAATAAGGCACAAAATGAATGACAATGGTCCAGCTGCCCGCACCTTGCCATATTGAAAAATGTCTGCTCTCTCTTATAGTTATCCACTAAAAAGTCCCAAAGTAAGTTGTAGAATAAGTGAAAATTAAAACCATATAAGCAAACTAACAATTCTGTTTTTTCTCAATCTGTTCTTGTAATAAGATTAATACTGGCCAAACATGACTTTATTCTCCACCCTTAAATTGCTTAATAAACTATAGTTGCTTTCTGATCCCATAATGATTTCTGATCCCATAATGAGGTCAGAAAGGAAATTATATCCACACACTGAAGGATGAGGATACTTCATCAAGATTTCTCCTCCATAGAAGAGGTATCCAAAATTAGAGGACATGAATTTAGTCAAAGGAGCAAAAGATTTCGAGCCAATCTGAGGAATTGTCGCGTCCAGAAGCTTGGCAGTTTCAACGAAACCGCATGAACAGATGCGGCGTCGTTCATCTCCGGTCCAAAAGTCGTTTGGACCGTCGGGGTCACCAATTGTAGCGGTGTGCTACACGCAGCGCTGAAATAATGACATGGAGTCAGTAAACTGCAGTTAAAGAAAGATTTTATTCGAACTTCACAGCCTTGCTTTAAAGCCTCCCTGATCCCGCCCTCCCCAGGCGCGGATGCTGTAGGGGCACGTACTCACAATCCCCCGCAGGCTTTTCCCTTTGTTGGTGAAGCAGACCTGGCCTTTGTGCCGGCGCGCTGGCTATTTGTGAGCCGGTTCGAGGGCGCTAGGAAGTGGGCCGCCACATAACCCACCCCCCCAGAACCGGCGATACACCCCCCAATGTCCACAGTCTGGGCCGGACCCTGTTTGGGAAGTCGGCCTCTATGTCGCGGTGCCGGAAACTCGACCGGTTGCGCCAAGTCGCATGGGCCGACATGGGCCGGTTTGAGTCAGTCCACCGTGAAAACCTCCTCTCTCCCCCCAACGTCCAGCACAAACGTGGACCCGTTGTTCCTGAGCAATGTAAACGGCCCCTCGTAGAGCCGTTGCAGCGGCGGCTGATGCCCGCCCCTTCGTACAAACACAAACCTACAGTTCTGCAGGTCTTGGGGTACGCAGGTCGGGTTCTGCCCATGCTGAGAAGTGGGTATGGGGGCCAGGTCACCGAGCCTCTCGCATAGTCTGCCCAGGACTGCTGGGGTTCTTCCTCTTGCCCCCTTGGGGCTGGTATGAACTCCCCGGGGACGACCAGGGGTGCGCCGTATACCAACTCGGCCGACGAGGCGTGCAGATCGTCTTTGGGCGCTGTGCGGATGCCGAGTAGGACCCAGGGAAGCTCGTCCACCCAGTTAGCTCCCCTCAGGCGGGCCATGAGAGCCGACTTTAGGTGACGGTGGAAACGCTCCATCAGGCTGTTCAACTGTGGGTGGTAGATAGTGGTGTGGTGCAGCTGTGTCCCCAAAGGCTGGCCAGAGCTGACCACAGGCTGGAGGTGAACTGGGCACCTCTGTCGGATGTAATGTGGGCCGGTACACCAAAGCGGGACACCCAGGTGGCCATCAGTGCCCGGGCGCAAGATTCGGAGGTGGTGTCGGTGAGCGGGATCGCCTCTGGCCACCTTGTGACCACGATAGTCAGGAGGTGCCGCGCGACACTAGCAAGGGGCCCATGATATCCACATGAATGTGGTCGAAACGCCGGTGGGTGGGGCGGAACTGCTGCGGCAGAGCTTTGGTATCCCGCTGCACCTTGGCCGTCTGGCAGTGCATGCACATTCTGGCCCATTCACTGACCTGCTTGCGGAGTCCGTGCCAAATGAACCTGCTGGAGACCATCTGGATGGTTGTCCTGATGGAGGGGTGTGCTAAACTATGAATGGAGTTGAAAACGCATTGCTGCCAAGGTGCCGGGACGACGGGACGGGGCTGGCCGGTGGCGACGTCACAGAGTAGGATCCTCTCACCTGGGCCAATGGGAAGGTCCTGGAGCTGCAAACCGGAGACTGCGGTTCTGTAACTCGGGATCTCCTTGTCTGCCTGCTGCGCTTCTGCCAGCGCCTCAAAGTCTACCCCTTGGGAAAGGGCATGAATGGCAGGGCGAGAGAGCGCATCCGCCACGACATTGTCCTTGCCCGAGTCGTGCCGGACATCCATCGTGTATTCAGAGATGTAGGACAGATGGCGCTGCTGGCGGGATGACCAGGGATCGGACACCTTCATGAACGTAAAGGTAAGCGGCTTGCAGTCCATGAACGCGGTGAAGGGCCTACTTTCTAAGAAGTACCTGAAATGCCGGATTGCCAGGTATAGCGCCAACAGTTCCCGGTCGAAAGCACTGTATTTGAGCTCAGGTGGCCGCAGGTGTTTGCTGAAAAACGCCAGGAGTTGCCAGCGACCCGCGATGAGTTGCTCCAGTACCCCACCGACTGCCGTGTTAGAGGCGTCCACTGTGGGGGTAGTAGGGACGTCCATTCTGGGGTGCACTAGCATCGCGGCATTTGCCAAGGCTTCTTTCGTTTTAATGAAAGCGGCGGCGGACTCCTCGTCCCAGGTAATGTCCTTGCCCTGACCCAACATCAGGGCGAACATGATTCGGGCAGCTGAAGGGAGGAAGCGGAGGTACAAATTGACCATACCTACGAATTCCTGAAGGCCTTTGATCGTGGTGGGTCAGGGGAAATGGCAGACCGCATCTACCTTCGCAGGCAGAGGCCTGGTTGATTGTTAGACCGTACTCACTCAGTCGGGCATAGAGTTGACGGAGGTGGGACAGATGCTCCTGACGACTGCTGCTGGCTATGAGGATGTCGTCCAAATAGATAAATGCGAGTCCAGGTCGCATCCCACCGCGTCCATTAACCGCTGGAACGTCTGTGCAGCATTCTTCAGGCCGAACAGCATGCAGAGGAACTCGAAAAGGCCGAACGGGGTGATGAGAGCCATTTTGGGGATGTTGTCCGGATGCATCAGGATTTGATGGTATCTCCGGATGAGGTCTACCTTGGAGAAAATCCGTGCGCCGTGCAGGTTTGCTGCAAAGTCCTGAATGTGTGGCACAGGGTAGCGGTCCGGTGTGGTAGCCTCGTTCAGCCTGTGGTAGTCGCCACATCATCTCCAGCCCCCTGTTGCTTTGGGCACCATGTGCAGGGGGGAGGCCTATGGGCTGTCGGACCGCCGGATGATCCCCAATTCCTCCACCCTCTTGAACTCATCCTTCGCCAGTCAGAGCTTGTCCGGGGGAAGCTGCCGAGCACGGGTGTGGAGGGGTGGTCCCTGCGTCGGGATGTGGTGCTGTACGCCGTGTTGGGGCATTGCTGCCGTGAACTGTGGTGCCAGAACCGATGGGAAATCTGCCAGGACTCTGATGAAGTCGTTGTCAGACAGCGTGATGGAGTCGAGGTGTGGGGCTGGCAACTGGGCTTCTCCCAGGGAGAACGTCTGAAAGGTCTCGGCGTGGACCAGTCTCTGCCTCTGCAGGTCAACCAGCAGGCTGTGAGCCCCCAAAAACTCCGCACCCAGAAGCAGTTGGGCTATGGCGGCCAGTGTGAAGTCCCACGTGAACCTGCTGGAGCCGAACTGTAGCTGCACCGTTCCGGTGCCATAGGTCCTTACCGTGCTGCCGTTCACGGCCCTTAGGGGGGGACCCGGTGCCCTGTTGCGGGTGTCGTAAATCGTCGGAGGTAAAACGTTGATCTCGGCACCAGTGTCAACCAAAAAACGGCGCCCCGACCTCTTGTCCTACACATACAGGAGGCTATCCCGATGGCCAGCCGCCGTAGCCATCAGCAGCGGCTGGCCCTAGCGTTTCCAGGGAACTTGCAGGGCAGGCTACAGCGGCAGGCTCCTGCACCCCACCGCTGTACAAGCACCATTGTTCGTTGGTCTCCTCACCCCTGCCTCTGGGGTTAGTGGGCTCTGTGGCCGGGCCTGGTCTGGTTTGCTGCTGGGAGTGTGGCCTGGTGATCTGTGCGACGGACGCCCCACTCTCCTTCTTGGCATTCCACAGCAAGTCCGCCCGGGCTGCCACCTTCCGGTGGTCGCTGAAATCCGAGTCGGACAGCAGCAGGCGTATGTCCTCAGGCAGCTGCTCCAGGAATGCCTGCTCAAACATGAGGCAGGGTTTGTGTCCGCCGGCCAGAGACAACATCTCATTCATTAAAGCCGATGGAGGTCTGTCTCCCAAGCCATCCAGGTGCAGAAAACGGGCAGCCCTCTCGTGCTGTGAGAGTCCGAAAGTCGTTATGAGCAGGGCTTTGAATTCCGTGTACTTGCCATCCGCTGGGGGAGACTGTACGAAATCCTCAACCTGGGCCGCTGTGTCCTGGTTGAGGGAGCTCACCACGTAGTAGTAACGTGTGTCCTCTGAGGTTATCTGCCGAATGTGGAATTGGGCTTCTGCTTGCTGGAACCATAGGTGAGGTCGCAGCGTCCAGAAGCTTGGCAGTTCCAACGAAACCGCATGAACAGATGCGGCGTTGTTCATCTCCAGTCCAAAAATCGTTTGGACCGTCGGGGTTACCAATTGTAGCGGTGTGCTACACGCAGCGCTGAAATAGCGACACGGAGTCGGTAAACTGCAGTTAAAGAAAGATTTTATTCGAACTTCACAGCCTTGCTTTAAAGCCTCCCTGATCCCGCCCTCCCCGGGCACGGATGCTGTAGGGGCACGTACTCACAATCCCCCGCAGGCTTTTCCCTTTGTTGGTGAAGCAGACCTGGCCTTTGTGCCGGCGCGCTGGCTATTTGTGAGCCGGTTCGAGGGCGCTAGGAAGTGGGTCGCCACATAATAACCTTTTTGCCAAGCAGGTAAATTGATTCTGGACCACACTTCCAGAATACCTGGGATGCACTTGCATCAGCAGAAGTTCAAGGATCAAGAGCCATTAAGACCATAAGATATAGGAGCAGAATTAGGCTATTCAGCCCATCGAGTCTGTTCTGCCATTCCATCATGGGCTGAATTCTTCCAGTCACCCCCACTCCCCTGCCTTCACCCCATAACCCTTTGATGTCCCGGCTAATCAAGAACCTATCTCTGCCTTAAATACAATGACTTCGCCTCCACAGCCACTCATGGCAACAAATTCCACAGATTTACCACCCTGACTGAAGTAATTTCTCCGCATCTCAGTTCTAAGTGGGTGTCTTTCAATCCTGAAGTCGTGCTCTCTTGTCCTAGAATATCCTTGGATGCCCGGACCAATCTGGATATGATCAACTTCCGCCTTAAATATACCATGGACTTGGCCTCAAACGCAGTCTGTGGCAGAGCATTCCACAGATTCACTGCTCTCTGGCTAAAAAAATGTCCTCCTTGACCCTGTTCTAAAAGGTCGCCCCACAATTTTGTGGCCGTGCCCCCTAGTTCTGGATACACCCATCACAGGAAACAGCCTCTCCACAGACACCCTATCTAGTCCTTTCAACATTCAATAAGATCCCCACCACCCGCCCCCCCCCCATATTTTTCTAAATTCCAGTGAGTACAGGCCCAAAGCTGCCAAACACTCCTCATACGTTAACCTCTTCATTTCTGGAATCATCCTTACAAACCTCCTCTGGACTCTCTCCAATGACAACACACACTTTCTGAGACTGAAATTAGTACAGATGGAAAGTTAATGGTCAGCATAGACAGTGGATCATAGTATTGAACTTAATGAATCAGAAAATTTGAAGAAATGGCACTTTCACATTATTCCCACTTCGGACTTTGATAATGGTCACTACCACAAGACCAAATTAGTAGCCTAAAGTAGGGCTTTACCCTGAAAAATCTAATGACATATAAAAACACAGTACCTTTACATCTTTTCTTATCACTGAGACTGTGCAAAAAGGACTATAGTTTTTCAAGTCATATTTCAAAATTGTACAGGACTACTGCACAAGAAATGCAATTGGCATGTTCAAACATTTTTTCCAAAACATTTTTGACAATATTTTTCATATACAAACATATTAGTAGATAATTGTTTGTATCAGGAATATCCAACACCTTTTTCCAGAACTTCAGTTGGTGAGAGAAAATGGTTTCACATTGAAAAGAGACTTTTGAGAACTAGGTCGACAGCTGAGAAGCAGGCCCTTCCAGGTAGTAATTTCTGGATTGCTGCCTATGTCATGTGCCAGTGTGGGTTGAAACAGGATAGCAAACTAATGCGTAGCTGAGAAGCTGGTGCAGGGGGTAGGGCTTCAGGTTCTTCGATCTTTGTGATCTCTTCTGGGGGAGGTATGACCAAAAGTGGCAAGTTAGACCATAAGATACAAGAGCAAAAGTAGGCCATTCAGCCCATCAAGTCTACTCTGCCATGGGCTGATCCAATTCTTCCAGTCATCCTCACTCCCTGCTTTTTCCCCATACACTTCGATACCCTGGCTAATCAAGAACATATCTAACTCTGCTTTAAGTGCTCCCGGTGACTTGACCTCCACAGCTGCTCGTGGCACAGATTTACCACCATCTGAATAAAGTAATTTCTCCATACCTCTGTTCTAAATGGACATCCTTCAATCCTGAAGTTGTGCCCTCTCATTCTAGGCTCCACTACATAGGAAATAACTTGGCCATATCTAATCTGTTCAGGCCTTTTAACATTTGGAATGTTTCAATGAGATCTCTCCTCATTCCCCTGAACTCCGGGGAATACAGCCCAAGAGCTGCCAGACCCTTTCATTCCTGGAATCATTCTAGTGAATCTCTTCTGAACCCTCTCCAATGTCAGTATATCCTTTCTAAAGTAAGCAGCCCAAAACTGCACACAACATACAATTCTCCAAGTGTGGTCTCACGAGCGTCTTATAGAGCCTCAACATCACATCCCTGCTCTTATATTCTATACCTCCAGAAATGAATGCCAACATTGCATTTGCCTTCTGCACCACAGACTCAACCTGGAGGTTAACCTGCACAAGGACACCCAAGTCCCTTTGCATCTCTGCATTTTGAATTCTCTCCCCTTCTAAATAATAATCTGCCCATTTATTTCTTCCACCAAAGTGCATGATCATACACTCTCCGACATTGTATTTCATTTGCCACTTCTTTCCCCATTCCCCTAAACTATCCAAGTCTCTCTGCAGGCTTTCTATTTCCTCAGCACTATTCGCTCCTCCACTTTGTATCATCAGCAAATTTAGCCACAAATCCATTAATCCCATAGCCCAATCCACTGACATACATTGTAAGAAGCAGTTGTCCCAACGCTGACCCTTATGGAACTCCACTGGTAACCAGCAGCCAGCCAGAATAGGATCCCTTTATTCCCAATGCTCCATCTATGCGAATAACTTTCCTGTAATTCCATGGGCTTTTATCTTGCTAAGCAATCTCATGTGCGGAACCTTGTCGAAGTCCTTCTGAAAATCCAAGTACACCACATCTACTGAATCTCCTTTGTCTACCCTGCTTGTAATTTCCTCAAAAAATTGCAGTAGATTAGTCAGGCAGGATTTTCCTTTCAGGAAACCATGCTGGCTTCGGCCTATCCTATCACGTGCCTCCAGGTACTCCGTAATCTGATCTCTAACAATCGATTCCAACAACTTCCCAACCGTTGACGTCAGGCTAACAGGTCTATAGTTTCCTTTCTGTTGCCTCCCACCCTTCTTAAATAGCAGAGTAACATTTGCAATTTTCCAGTCATCCAGAACAATGCCAGAGTCAATCTATTCTTGAAAAATCATTGTTAATGCCTCCACAATCTCTCCATCTACTTCCTTCAGAACACAAGGGTGCATTCCATCAGGTCCAGGAGATTTATCCACCCTCAGACCATTAAACTTCCTGAGCACCTTCTCATTCGTAATTTTCACTGCACATACTTCACTTCCCTGACACTCTTGAATGTCCGGTATACTGTAGATGTCTTACATTGTGAAGACTGATGGGGGGGGGACGTCACCTGATGACGTAGGATCGAGACGTTGGAACCAGCTCTCCCGTAAAAAGTTAATAAATTAATGTCTAAATGAAGAAAAGTAAGTCAATACTTTCTAAAAGTTACTTATAAACTACTCCGGATTGTTTCAAGTTATGCCTCACAAACAGAAGATGAAGAAAACTACTACCATGAAGGCAACGCAAGTTGGAACAGAATCAAGACCCACTTCTGCCAAAGAACCGCGGGCTCAGATACATTATACTGCCAGCGATACAGAATAGGAAACTGCGGCAACATCGACCATTTCTAAAGGAAAAGATCAACGAGAACTGCGCAAACGTGAAGGAAGGAGCATGCGCAAACGGGAGCAACCAGAACTACAAATCCCAGTTACGACTAAAACTGAAAGTGAAAGTGAATCTGACAGAGAGTCAGATTCTCTGGAAAAATCAGACGAAGATGGAGGCAAAAGTCTTTCTGGAAATATAGAAAAGACTTTGATGCAAATAATGCGTAAACTAGGCGCATTAAAAGTAATCAAAAGAAAAATGACAAATATGGAGATGATGTTTGATAAAATGACAAAAAGACAGGAAAAATGGAAAAGAGAATTATAGATTTGGAAACTACAACGGAAGACATAGTTGAACGAATGAATAAAATGGAAAATGATACTACTGCCTGGACATCAGAAAGAAAACAATTTATGGAAAAAATTGATAAGCTTGAAAATTTTAGTAGATGAAACAATATTAAAATTGTTGGACTTAAAGAAGATATAGAAGGAGAATAATGGAAGAAGATACTCTAATTGAGATCGAAAGGGCTCACAGAGCCTTAAGGCCAAGATCTCAAGCTGATCAAAATCTACGATCAATTTTGCTAAGATACTTAAGATACCAAGATAAAGAAAAGATCCTGAAGGCGGCTGTCCAACATGCCAAAAAGAGAAAAGGGCCATTGATGATAGCAGGGAAGGTAGTTCTTTTTTATCCTGATATAAGTTATAACCTTTTGAAGAGAAAGAAGGAATTTAACCCAGCGAAAAATGTCTGATGGGAAAAGGGTTATAAATTTATAATGCGTCACCCAGCAACGCTGATTTTTTGGAGGAAGGAAAAAGAAGATTTTTTACCGATTATCGAGAAGCAGAGGAGTTCGCACAAAAACTTCCATCTATTCGCTAATTACACATAGAGACTTCCAAGCGTAATGGATTAAAGATGAAGATAGAGACAGTGAATGGAAGTGATGGACATTTAAGGATAATACAGGGGAGAAAAGCAAAATTTCAGAAATACTAATTGAGAATAGTATTTTTTTTCTTCTTTTATATATATACTTTTCTATGTTGCGGGGGGCTGGGGAGCTTTGGATCGGTTACTGCGGGATTCACGTGTGTAATCATGGCGATTGCCATGACCCGTACAACAGAGGGGGGTAATGTTGTGTTCCTTTTTTTTCACAACATTAGTAGGGGGGTATTTTGTTTTTTTCTTTATACTCTATTTTTCTTCTATCTTTCTGCCTGGATGATTGGTGGGGACACACATAGCAACATGGAGAATTTTAAAAAGATTTCCCAAGATACCACGAAAGTTGAAAGATTAGGTATTATTATAGCTTGGAGTAACATAATTAAAAATAATGACTAACTTACTGAATTTTTAAAGTTTTAATGTTAATGGGCTTAATGGACCGGTAAAAAGAAAAAGAATTCTAACATACATTAAAAAAATGAAAACAGATATTTGAAAATCTGGCGCCCTTATTTACAAAAGACAGGATTAAATTTATAGGTGCTCCGAAGATGAAATAATTGGTTATTTGGGGAAATAAATAAATATATATATTAAAGTTATTACGAACTCCATGGAGCATGTGGGGATCTTCCGATATCCAGACACACTTTCTTTCTTTCTTTTTTATAAAGGGATGTTGGGGGGAGGGGTTAAGGGGAGGTGGGTAGGGTATATATTTTTTTCATATATTTTCTTTTATTTCTGTAATTATTTGAAAACTCAATAAAAAAAGTTTAATAAAAAAAAGACTGATGCAAAATACGCATTCAGTTCCTCTGTCATCTCTGTGTCTCTCATTACATTATCTCCAGTGTCATTTTCTATTGGTCTTATACCTACCTTCAACTCTCTTTTACCCTTTATATACTTAAAAAAGCTTCTAGTATCTTCTTTGATATTAGTCGCTAGCTTCCTTTCAAAATTCATCTTTTCCTTCCTAATAACCTTCTTAGTTTCCTTCTGCAAGTTTTTAAAAAGCTTTCTGATCCTCTACCTCCCCACCAGCTTTGGCATCCTTGTATGCCCTCTCTTCTGCTTTTACTTTGGCTCTGACTTTACTTGTGAGCCACAGTAATGTCCTTCTTCCTTTCAAAAATTTCTTCTTTGGAATATATCTGTCTTGCACTTCCCTCATTTTTTGCAGAAACTCCAGCCATTGCTGCTCTGTTGTCCTTCCTGCTAATACCCCTTTCCAGAAATGGCCACAATGTCATACTTGCCAATCTATGGCTGCATTTCAAGATTGTCTATTTTATTTCTTATACCGCGTGCATTCAAATATAATACTTTCAGTCTGGAATTTGCTTTCTGTTTTAACTGCACCACGCCTCAATTGCCCTGTAAATCATCCCACTGGCTGTGATTATGCCTCACCTCCAGCCTGAACTTTCTATCATCTCTGTTGCGCACGATCATTTGATTTATTTCTGTTTTCCCCTTCCTCAGCCTTAACACTCCGGTTCCCATCCGCCTGCCAAAGTAGTTTAAACCCTCCAGAACAGCTCTATTAAACCTACCTGCTAGGATATTAGACCCCTTTGGGTTCAGGTGTAACCTGTCTTTTTTGCACATGTCGTACCTCCCCCAGAAGAGGCCCCAATGATCCAGGAACCCAAAGTCCTGCCCCCTACACCAGTCTCTCATCCATGAAGTAATATGCCTGATTATGCTATCCTTGTGCTCGTTAGCACATGTCACAGGCAGCAATCCTGAGATTACAACCCTGGAGGTCCTGCTTTTCATCTTCCTACCCAATTCCCTAAATTTTCTCATCAGGACCTCCTCCCTCACTCTACTAAGGACCTGAACCCAAGGGGAGCCAATATTCTCATGGACAGGTTTGTTAGAGTTGTTGGGAGGGTGGTTTTAACTAATTTGGCATGGGTCTGGGAACCTGAGTGAAAGGACTCAGGATTGGACGGATAGAAAAATACAAAGGTAGTGTGCAGTCAGACTGTCAGGGAGGGCAGGCAGATGATGGAAAAAAATTGCAGCCAGCAGGGTGAGTATCAGTGCATTAGGGATGCAGAATCAAATATAGTAAAGTGCTATATTTCTGTGAACAGAGTATAAGAAATAAGGAGGATGATCTACTTGCATTATTACAAATTGTCAGGTATGATGTGGCAAACACTGAATTGTGGCTGATGGATGGTGTAGTTAAATGTCCATGGTTACACATTGTATCGTAGGGACAGGAAAGAGTGGGTGGTGTGGCTCTGCTGGTAAATCAGTAGAAAGATGTGACAGAGTCGGAAGATGCTGAATCCTTGCAAGTTGAGTTAAGAAACCACAAGGGTAAAAGAACATTGATGGCAGTTATATACAGGCCTCTGAACAGTAACTGGAATGTGGACCACAGATTACAACGGGAAATAGAAAAGGTGTGTCAAAAGGGCAATGTTAAGATAGTCATGGTAGATTTTAACATGCAGGTTGATTGGAAAATCAGATTGGTTATGGTGAGTTTGTTGAATGCCTGATTTTTAAAGCAGTTTGTCGTTGAACCTATTAGGGGATCAGATATACTGGATTGGGTATTATGCAATGAACCAGAGGTGATTAGGGAGCTTAGGGTAAAAGAACCCTTAGGAACCAGTGATCACAATATGATTGAGTTCAACTTGAAATTTGATGCAGCAGTATTTCAGTGGACTAAAGGGAATTACTATGGTATGAGAGGAGTTGGCCAAAGTCAACTGGAAGGAGATGCTGGCAGGGATGACAGCAGAGCAGCAATGGCATGTGTTTCTGGGAAAAATGAGGAAAGTGCAGGATAAATGCATTCCGAAAACAAAGAAATACTCAAATAGCAAAATAGTACAACCATGGATGACAAGGTAAGTAAAAGCAAAACAGAGGACATACAACAAAGCAAAAATTAGTGGGAAGACAGCCAATTGGGAAGCTTTTAAAAAAGAGAACAACATAAAGAATCATTAGGAGGGAAATAATGAAATATGAAAGCAAGCTATCAAACAATATTGAAGTGGATAGTAACACACACAAAATGCTGGTGGAACGCAGCAGGCCAGGCAGCATCTATAGGGAGAAGCACTGTCCACATTTTGGGCTGAGACTTTTCGTCCTGACAAAGGGTCTCGGCCCGAAACGTCGACTGTACTTCTTCCTATAGATGCTGCCTGGCCTGCTGCGTTCCACCAGCATTTTGCGTATGTTGCTTGAATTTCAGGCATCTGCAGATTTCCTCGTATCAAAGTGGATAGTAAAAGCTTTTTCCAAGTACAGTATGTAAAAAAATAAGAGATGAGAGTGGATATAGGACTACTAGAAAATGAGACCAGAGAAATAATAATGGAAGCCAAGGAGATGGAAGATGAACTTAATGAGTATTTTACACCAGTCTTCACTGTGGAAGACACCAGCACTGAGCCAGATGTTAGAGGGTGTGAAGGAAGAGAAGTGAATGCCGTTACTATTACAAGGGAGAAGGAGCTTAAAAAGCTGAAAGACCTAAAAGGTACATAAGTCACCCGGACCAGATGAACTGCACCCTGGGGTTCTGAAAGAGATAGCGGTAGAGAGTGTGGAGGCATTAGTAATGATCTTTCAAAAATCATTGAACTCTAGCATGATGCCAGAAGACTGGAAAATTGCAAATGTCACTGTACTCTTTAAGAAAGGAGGAAGGCAGCAGAAAGGAAATTATAGACCAGTTAGCCTGGCTTCAGAGGTTGTAAACTGTTGGTGTCAATTTTTATGGTTGAGGGTATGGAGTATTTGGTGACACAGGACAAGATAGGGCAAACTCAGCATGGTTATCTTAAGGGAAAATCTTGCCTGACGAACCTGTTGCAATTCTTTGAGGAGAGTACAAGTAAGACAGATAAAGGGGATCCTGTGGATGTTTTATATTTGGACTTCCAGAAGGCATTTGACAAAGTGCCACACATAAGGCTGCTTACCAAAGTTAAGGGTCCATGGTATTACAGAAAAGTTACTGGCAGGTTAGAAATTTGGCTGACTGGTAGGGGGCAGCCAGTCAGAATAAAAGGATCCTTTTCTGATTGGTTGCCAGTGACTGGTGGTGTTCCACAGGGGTCTTGTGTTTGCCCCTTCTTTTTTACACTATATATCAATGATTTATATGGAATAGATGGCTTTGTTGCCAAGTTTGCAGATGATATGAAGATTGGTGGAAGGGCAAGTAGTGTTGAGGAAACAGGTAGGCAGCAGAATGACAGATCAGAATGGGCAAGAAAGTGGCAAATGAAATGCAATGTCGGAAAATGCATGGTCATGCACTTTGGTAGTACAAATAAATGTGTAGACTATTTTCTAAATGGGGAGAAAATCCAAAAATCTGAGATGCAAAGGGCTTGGGAGTCATTGTGCAGAACACCCTAAAGGTTAATTAACCTAAAAGTTAACTTGCAGGTAAGGAAGGCAAATGCAAAGTTAGCATTCATTTCAATAGGACTAAAATACAAGGGCAGGGATGTGATGCTGAGGCTTTATAAGGCATCGGTGAGGCCTCACCTTGAGTATTATGAACAATTTTGGGCTCCTCTTCAAAGAAAAGATGTGCCGGCATTGGAGAGGGTTCAGAGGAGGTCTACAAGGATGATTCCAGGAATGAAAAGGTTACCATACAAGGGACAATTGATATCACTGGGTCTGTTCTCGCTGGAATTTAGAAGGATGGGGGGGGGGGGGGAATCTCATTGAAACCTTTGTTTGAAAGGCCTAGACAGAGTAGATGTGGCAAGGTCATTTCACATGGTGGAAGAGTTTTGGACAAAGGGGTACAGCTTCAGGGTAGAGGGGTATCCATTTAAAACAGGTGTGGAGAAATTTCTTTAGCCAGAGGATGGTGAATTTGTTAGCACAGGCAGCTGTGGAGACCAGATTGTTGGGTGTATTTAAGACAGAGCTCGAAAGGTTCTTGATTGGACTCAACATCAAAGGTTACGGGAGGTTGGAGAGTGGGGATGAAGGGGGGAGAAAAGGATCAACCATGATTGAATGGTGGCGCACACTCAATGGGCCAAATGACCTGATTCTGCTCCTACGTCTTGTGTTCTTATAACTCAAGATGGACCTTTTCCAAAATATGCACAACATGCAGGATGCACACTGGAAATCCAGGTGACTTCTGGGTTATGGACTTTTGGGTAATGGGAATTCACCTTACAAAATTCACAAATGACTATAAAGACATGAGATATGGAATAAAATTCACCCTCATTATATTTGTAAGAAAAAAGATAAATAAAAGAAAATAACTTAAGTTTTCCCTAACTTTTATTTTTTGACATATGCGCAGAAGACTTAACTTTAGTTTAAATACAATTGTGACCAGGACCATTTTCTAAGATTGCAAATCTTGCTGCCAGAAGTGGGTAAGTGGGTTCATCTGTAATAATTCTAGTCAGCAAAGAAGTGGGAAAGTCAAATCGGTATAATGCTAGAGTGGAAGTAGAGTCAGCAAAAAAAAAACAGGCCCAATACATTCAAGCCAAAGAACCCACCTATTTGCCCATATTTAGTTCATATCCTTCTCAATCTTTCCCAACTATGTATCATCTGAACATCCTTTGAATGTAGAGAAGAAATACATAATTTTAGTTTCTCTAGCACCTCCAGTTGTCAAACTACAATTGGTGGCAAAGCTATGAAGGCTTTGGTCTTTTTGTCCATTTCAGAAACAAATACCGTTTTGCTGCTTTGTCAGCCAGGCAATTTTATAGACAATAGACAATAGGTGCAGAAGTAGACCATTCGGCCCCTCAAGTCTGCACCGCCATTCTGAGATCATGGCTGATCATTCACTATCAATACCCAGTCCCTGCCTTGTCCCCATATCCCTTGATTCCCCTATCCATCAGATATCTATCCAGCTCCTTCTTGAAAGCATCCAGAGAATTGGCCTCCACCGTCTTCCGAGGCAGTGCATTCCACACCTCCACAACTCTCTGGGAGAAGAAGCTCTTCCTCAACTCTGTTTTAAATAACTGACCTCTTATTCTCAATCCATGCCCTCTGGTACTGGACTCTCCCAACATCTGGAACATATTTCCTGCCTCAATCCTATCAAATCCTTTAATTATCTTAAACATTTCAATCAGATCCCCCTCTCAATCTCCTCAATTCCAGCGTGTACAAGCCCAATCTCTCCAATCTCTCTGCGTAAGACAGCCCTGCCATCCAAGGAATCAACCTAGTGAATCTACGCTGCACTTCCTCAATTGCCAGAATGTCCTTCCTTAAACCTGGAGACCAAAACTGTACACAATATTCCAGGTGTGGTCTCACCAGGGCCCTGTACAAATGCAAAAGAACATCCTTGCTCTTGTATTCAATTCCCCTTGTAACAAAGGCCAACATTCCATTTGCCCTCTTCACTGCCTGTTGCACTTGCTCATTCACCTTCATTGACTGGTGAACTAGGACTCCTAGGTATCTTTGCATTTCTCCCTTACCTAACTCGACACCGTTCAGACAATACTCTGCCCTCTTGTTCCAGCTTCCAAAGTGGATAACTTTACATTTATTCACATTGAATGACATCTGCCAAGTATCTGCCCACTCACTCAGCCTATCCAAGTCTCCCTGTATTCTCCTAACGTCCTCTTCGCATGTCACACTGCCACCCAGTTTAGTATCGTCAGCAAACTTGCTGATATAGTTTTCAATGCCCTCATCTAAATCATTGGCATAAATCGTAAAGAGCTGTGGTGCCAATACAGAGCCCTGTGGTACCCCACTAGTCACCTCCAGCCAGTCTGAGAAACACCCATTCACTGCTACCCTTTGCTTTCTATCTGCCAACCAGTTTTCTATCCATGTTGAAACCCTGCCCCCAATGCATGAGCTCTGATTTTACTCACCAATCTCCTATGTGGCACCTTATCGAATGCCTTCTGAAAATCTAGGTACACAACATCTACTGGCTTACCCTCGTCTAACATCCTTGTTACACCCTCAAAAAACTCCAACAGATTAGTCAAGCATGATTTGCCCTTGGTAAATCCATGCTGGCTCGGCCTAATCCTATTTCTGCCATCTAGATGTGCCACTATTTCGTCCTTAATAATGGACTCAAGCATCTTCCCCACGACTGACGTTAGGCTAACAGCGCGATAGTTCTCAGTTTTCTCCTTCCCTCCCTTCTTGAAAAGTGGGACAACATTAGCCACTCTCCAATCTTCAGATTCAGATCCTGAATCTAAGGAACATTGGAAAATGATTACCAATGCATCCGCAATTTCCTGAGCCACCTCTTTTAGAACCCTCGGATGCAGACCATCTGGACCCGGGGATTTATTAGCCTTCAGTCCTACCAGTCTACTCATCACAGTTTCTTTCCTAATGTCAATCTGTCTCAATTCCTCTGATATCTTATGACCCTGGCCCATCCATACATCTGGGAGATTGCTTGTGTCCTCCCTGGTGAAGACAGATCTAAAGTATGCATTAAATTCTGTTAGGGTCTTTTTACCCTTACTGTTCCTCAGCTCAATCCACACAGACTCTACTTCCCCTGTTCCCAAGTCACCTCTTGCTAAGGACTGAATCTCATTCCTCACCAACAGGGCCACCCCACCCCCTCTTCCCATATTTCTGTCTCTACGATAGCACGTATACCCTGGTACACTCAATTCCCAGGCCTGATCCCCTTGCAGCCATGTCTCCGTTATCCCAACAATATCGTAATTTTAATTAGTTTTCATTTTTGTTGGTGTCTTCCAAGCATGGGATCCAGAAAAACTGTGCGGATTTAGAATTGTATTGGCCATAGAAGGCAGAGAGTAGCTATGGATGGAGTGCATTCTGCCTGGAGGTCAGTGACCAGTAGTGTCTGTTGGGACCAGTGGGATCTATTCTGGACTCCAGCTCTTTATGATTTTTATAAATGACTTGGATGGAGAAGTCAGAGAATGTGCAAGTAAGTCTGCAGGTGACACAGAGGTCGGTGGCGTTGTGGACAGCATAGAGCGTTGTTGTAAGATCCACCTTGGATGGTTAAATTTGAAAGCAGATGTTAATGGCATGATTCCTGGGGAACAGAGCCATCCTTAAATGGCTGAAATTCAAAGACAGTTCAGCTTATACCGACTTTCCAGGTCAAGTTCGTTCATCTGAATTATGAACGGTTTAATCCCAAAACATCGATTGTGTATTTCCATTCACAGATCAAGATTTCCAAGCATCTTGACCATAAAATGGGTTTTTTTTAACTTTTTATTTGCTGGAATTTAATTTTCATTGATTAATACAAGCTCCTGCAAAGTACACATTTTTAACCTGAAATTACATTTAAACCTTAAAAATATATTGGAGTATTCTAAAGATTCAAGAAGAAAATGAACAAGTTTCAAGAACGTCGGTGAATGTAAATATTTTTTAAATCGATGATTATTTTTAAATATTTAAGGTCATAAGGCATAGGTGCAGAATTTGGTCATTCAGCCCATCAAGCTGCTCTGCTATCCCATCATGACTGATTTATTATCCCTTTCAACCCCTCGGCCCATCAAGCTGCTCTGCTATCCCATCATGACTGATTTATTATCCCTTTCAACCACATTCTCCTGCCTTCTCCCCATAACCTTTAATTCCCCTTCTAATCAAGAAATTATCAAACCCTACTTTAAATATACCCTGCCCTCCAAAGATGTCTGTAGCAATGAATTCCACTTTCTTGATCAGAAATTTCAGAAAAACTACAGCTTTCTTCAGAACAACCTTAATGTGCTGCAACCCCAGTGTCCTATATCATCTTGAACCTCCGGTCATCACACATCTCCACATTGTTTCAGCAACTGTGTTATAACAGCCTTCAATTATATAGTAATTACCTCCAGTCTCCATAAATAAACTTCCAGCTTTTCTTCCAAGTTCACTCACTCAAAGTTTAGCTCTCAGTATCCTAATCCAGTAGCCAACTAACACCATCAATAATGCTTCCCAAAAATTAAAAAATCTTTCATCTTTGCTTTCATTGTAAAAGGACCTGGCAAGATATATTGATTTATAATAAGGATGTTACGCCATGTAGAACAAAGCTTTGGCTTCAGTTTATAGTGACTGAAAACATATTCTATTTTTACTACAAGGTATTTTGAGACTTGTCCCAGTCCTCTAGGGATTCCGTGATGCTGTGCGCTATTCTGTAAATAAATGGCCTTTATTTCCTATTTTTACCTTCTCATGCCTTTAAAATTTTCTTTTATTATTTTATAACTTGGGATGCAAAGCCTTAGTACTATGCTGTGTGCAAGTATAAAAGATTTTTACAAACTAAATTTTGTATTTGCAGTAATAACACATGATAAGGTTTGTGTAGTCAAATGGCCTACTCCACCACCTATTGTATATTTTTTTTTAATCTGCATTTCAAAACTGTTAACTTTACATTTTTAGACTACCAACAAGTTAGGATAATTGTTCTTTTTTTTCAAATTTCAAATCCCTCCTTTTAAAAACTAAAATATCCTTAATTATTCATAAGTAAATTTCAATTATTCTTCTGGATCAACTAAAAGTTTTGAGAATTCATGAGCAAGAACATGAATTACAGCCAATGTAATTTCTTTCACATGGTTGATGACAATGAGCAAAACTCAAAAGCATCCTATCCTGAAGAAAAGCATAGAATGTCTAAAAACCATCTTAACCTGAAATTTCCATTTTCTAAACTTAAAACCCAAGGAGTTCCTGCTTTGTATAATTTACCACCACAGTAGAATGAGCCACAATGAATGTCACCACTTCCTGGATCCTCAATATACTAATTTTTCCTGAATGGCAAACAAAAATGCTTACAACTAAAAGGTTAAAGCACATTTTCAAATATAGCAGATATGCTTTCCGTTGTTTGAGCGAGTATTTTCATTCAGCAACTTTTGTGATTCTATTCATTATCAGGTTGCAGTATTACATTCATTTCTGCATGACTTGATTCCTGCTGTGATATTAGATTAGATTCTAGAGTTTGTGAAGAGACACTTGCTCCCAAACCAAGTAACTTCGAACACTTAAAGTTAATACATTGGTGTGACAGTTTCACATTCAGATTGTAGGATATATACAAAAAGAAATATAATGGTAATTTCCTGTTGAATGACATCACCATACAGATATGACAACTTAGCCCCTTTCTACAAGATAGGATTTTAAGTGTGCTATTGTGGCGATGTACTACATACAGAGCTAGAGAGGACATGCAGTCGGTAAGCCGTTTTGATACTTCACGGCGCTGGCGTTTAATCCCTAGTGCCCGCCCTCTCCAGGCGGAAATGGCATCAGAGGTGCATTACCAAAGTCTCCCCCCGTGCGCTAGCTATTTATGAGCCGGTTCACCTGCGCAAAAAGTGGATTGCCACATAAACCCCCCCCCCCCCCCCCCCAATGCCCACAGTCTGGATCAGCCTCTGTCTGGGAGGTCTGCCTCTGCGCCGCGGTGCCTGAACCTTGACCGGCTGTGCCAAGTCCACATGGACTGGTTTGAGTCGGTCCACCATGAAAACCTCCTCTTTCCCTCTAATGTCCAGAACGTACGTGGACCCGTTGTTGTTGATCACCTAGAATGGCCCCTCGTACAGCCGCTGTAGTGGTGCCTGATGTCTGCCCCTTCGTACAAACACAAACTTATGGTTCTGCAGGTTTTTGGATACATGGGTCGGGGTCCGTCCATGCTGTGAAGTCGGTACAGGGGCCAGGTTGCCGAGACTTTCGCGTAGTCTGTCCAGGACTGTTGCGGGTTCTTCCTCTTTTCCCCTTGGGGCTGGTATGAACTCTCCTGGAACGGCCAGGGGTGTGCCGTACACCAACTCGGCCAACGAGGCATGCAGATCCTCTTTGGGCGCTGTGCGAATTCCAAGCAGGACCCAGGGAAGCTTGTCCATCCAGTTAGGTCCCCTCAGGCGGGCCATGAGAGCTGACTTCAAGTGATGGTGGAAGCGTTCCACTAGTCCGTTCAACTGTGGGCAGTAGCCACTAGTGTGGTGTAGCTGCGTTCCCAACAGGCTGGCCACAGTTGACCACAGGCTGGAGGTGAACTGGGTGCCTCTGTCGGAGGTAATGTGGGCCGGTACCCCGAAGCATGCTACCCAGGTTGCAATCAGTGCTCGGGCACAGGAATCGGCAGATGTGTCGGTGAGCGGGACTGCCTCTGGCCACCTCGTAAACCGGTCTACCATAGTTAGGAGGTACCGCGCTCCTTGGGACACTGGTGGGGGCCCACGATATCCACATGAATGTAGTTGAACCTCTGGTGGGTGGGTTCGAACTGCTGTGGCGGGGCTTTAGCGTGCTGCTGCACCTTGGCTGTTTGGCACTGCGCGCACGTTCTGGCCCATTCACTGACCTGCTTGCGAAGTCCATGCCACGCGAACTTGGTTGGCCTGATAGATGGGTGCGCCAAACCGTGTATGGAGTCCAAAACTTGCCGCCTCCAGGCTGCTGGGACGATGGGATGAGGTTGGCCGGTAGCCACATCGTACAGGAGGGCCCTCTCACCTGGGCCTACAAGAAAGTCCTGCAGCTGCAAAACCGAGACTGTGGTCCTGTAGCTGGGCATCTCATCGTCTGCCTGCTGCACCTCCGCCAGTGCTGCATAGTCCACCCCCAGGGACAGGACCTGGACAGCTGGTCTGGAGAGTGCGTCTGCCACGACTTTGTCCTTTCCTGAGACATGCTGGATGTCCGTCATGTACTCGGAGATGTAGGACGAAAGTCGCTGCTGGCAAGCCGACCAGGGATCGGACACCTTCGTGAACGCGAAAGTCAACGGTTTGTGGTCCGTGAACGAGGTGAACAGCCTGCCTTCTAAGAAGTACCTGAAATGCCGGATTGCCAGATACGGTGCCAACAGCTCCCAGTCGAAAGCACTGTACTTGAGTTCGGGTGGTTGTAGGTGCTTGCTGAAGAACGCCAAGAGTTTTCAGCACCCCTCCAACTGCTGTGTCGGATGCGTCCGTCGTGAGGGCGGTCGGAACGTCCGTTCTGGGGTGCACCATCATCGCAGCATCTGCCAAGGCTTCCTTGGCTTCAACAAAAACAGCCGCGGCCTCCTCTTCCCAAGTAATGTCCTTGCCTTTACCCAAAATCAGGGTGTAACAAAGGGCGCATGATACGGGTTGCTGAGGCGAGGAAACGGTGGTAGAAGTTCACCATACCAACAAACTCCTGCAGGCCTTTGACAGTGTTGGGCCGGGCAAAGTGGCAGACCGTGTCTACCTTGGCGGGCAGAGGTGTTGCCCCATCTTTGGTAATCCTGTGGCCCAGGAAGTCGATGGTATCAAGACCGAACTGGCATTTGGCCGGGTTGATTGTGAGGCCGAAATCACTCAGGCGGGAGTAGCGCTGGTGGAGGTGGGACAGATGCTCCTGGCGACTACTGCTGGCTATGGATGTCGTCCAAAGAGATGAACGCAAAGTCCAGGTCGCGTCCCACCATATCCATTAGCCGCTGGAACGTCTGTGCGGCATTCTTCAGGCTGAACGGCATTCGGAGGAACTCGAACAGGGTGATAAGTGCTGTTTTGGGGATGTCTTCAGGGTGCACCAGGATTTGATGGTATCCCCGGATGAGGTCGACTTGGGAAAATATTCTTGCCCCTTGCAGGTTTGCTACAAAGTCCTGTATGTGCGGCACAGGGTAGCGTTCTGGAGTTGTAGCCTCATTCAGTCTGCGGTAATCGCCGCACAGTCTCCAACCCCCAGCTGCTTTGGGCACCATGTGCAGGGGGGAGGCCCATGGGCTGTCGGACCTCCATACGATCCCCAACTCCTCCATCGCCAGGCAGAGCTTTTCCGGGGGGAGTCTTCATGCGCGGGCGTGGAGGGTTGGTCCCTTGGTTGGGATGTGGTGCTGAACCCAGTGTCTGGGCATGGTTGCCATGAACTGCGGTGCCAGAATCGATGGAAAGTCCACCAGGATTCTGGTGAATTTGTTGTCCGACAACGTGATGGAGTCCAGGTGTGGGGCCGGCAACTTGGCTTCACCCAGGGAGAACGTCTGGACAGTCTCGGCATGTACCAGTCTTTTCCCTTGCAAGTCAACCAGCAGGCTGTGAGCTCGCAAGAAGTCTGCCCCCAGGAGTGGCCACGGTAGCCAGTGTGAAGTCCCACGTGAATTGGCTGGCGCCAAACTGCAGCTGCACTGTGCGGGTGCCAAAGGTCCGTATCGTGCTGCCGTTTGCGGCCCTCAGGGTGGGTCCTGGCTTCCTGTTGCGGGTGTCGTATCCCATCGGGGGCAAGTCGCTGATTTCTGCTCCAGTGTCGACCAAGAAGTGGCAGCTGGCCCTGGCCCTTGCAGGGCAGGCGACAACGGCGGGCTTTTGTGCCCCACCGCTGGTGGTAGAAACACCACTGTTCACTGGCCTCCTCACTCCTGCCTCTGTGTTGTGTGCGCCCCCCTGCCAGGCCTGGTCTGGTCTGGTCTGCTGTTGGGCGCATGGCCTGGTAATCTGACCAACGGACGCCACACTCTCCCTCTTGGCTTTCCACAGCTCGTCTGCCTGGACCACCACCTTCCTGGGGTTGCTGAAATCTGCGTCAGCCAGCAGCAGATGTATGTCCCCTGGCAGTTGCTCTAGGAACGTTTGCTCGAACATGAGGCAGGGCTTGTGTCCGTCAGCCAGGGCCAGCATCTCGTTCATCAATGCTGACTGCAGTCTGTCTCCCAAACCGTCCAAGTGAAGCAGGCGGGCACCCCGCTCATGCCGTGAGAGGCCAAAGGTCCCAATGAGCAGCGCTTTGAATGCTTCATATTTGCCTTCTTCCGGGGGCGACTGTATGAAATCCGCAACCTGGGCGGCCATCTCCTGGTCAAGGGCGCTCACCAGGTGATAGTAACGCGTGGAATCAGGAAATATCTGCCAAATCTGGAACTGGGCTTCTGCTTGGCTAAACCACACGCGTGGTCGCAGCGTCCAGCAAGTCGGCGGTTTTAGCGAAACTGTGTGAACAGATGAAGAGTCGGTCATCTTTGGTCCAAATCCTGTTTGGACCATTGGGATCACCAATGTAGCGATGTACTACATACAGAGCTAAAGACGACACGTAGTCGGTAAGTCATTTTGAGACTAGTTTATTCAAACTTCGCGGCGCCTGCCCTCTCCAGGCAGAAATGACGCCAGAGGTGCATTACCAAAGTCTCCCCCCGCGCGCTGGCTATTTTTGAGCCGGTTCGCCTGCGCAAAAAGTGGGTTGCCACACTATTATATGATAGAAGTTTTAAAGGTTAAAATCAGAATTTTTTTCCCTAGATTCAACCTTCTTTAATGTTTATTCACTTAATGCTCTAACTGCTAGTCGGGTATGGAGACCAGGGGATGCTGACATATAAATTAAAGCTATGTAGATAGGTACAGGACTCTTTTGTATTGTTTGTCAGCTTATTAAATACTCTCATTCAGAATAGAAGAGTATTTAAACAGTGAGACAATTACCCTTAACATAACCATCCCATTACAGCTCAGTTCCTCAAAATGTACAGTTAATTTACTTAATGTTTAAAGATCTGCAATAACCCAAAAATCACTGCAAAGATTCTAGTCTCCATTGTCCAATGTGATATTACCAAATGCCTCAACTAAAAGCACATACCCAACTATTACCAAACTTCAGTGACAAAAATCCAAGTACACAAAAGGTTCACTATTTTCAGAAAAACTGGTCTAAATCTGCAAAATCTTACATAAACCAATGGAAAGTGCATATATAGGAAACAAGTTTTGATACATTAATTAAAGCAAATTCTATAGGATGGTGGAAAAGATTTGTAGCTTGGGTTGAGGATGTTGTGAGTGGCTCACCAAGCTGGCTTGTTAGCTTGCAGATGTTTCATTATTCAGCTAAGCAACATCATCAGTGCAACTTTGAATGAACTGGTGGTGATCGATCATTATTGCTTATTGCTACTGGCATAGCTTAAAAAGGACTGTGACTTGTATTTCAAAATATAGTATTAAAACAATTATCAAGATTACATGGTTTTGGGTGGCAAGGGAGTCTGCAGAATGGATGAATAAATAAAACTTACTAGACAACAGGGTGACCCATTGGGGCACCCTTTGAGAGAAAGGTAGTGCAGTCTGATGTAACCAGAATGAACATTAAATTTTCCTAAATGCTGTTGGTATTGCTTTGCTTTGGAAATTGAAGAATAAAAACCAGTTTATTAAAGAACAAAGACATGGAGCAAGGCAAATACAGCTCCAACACACACAAAATGTTGGTAGAACACAGCAGACTAGGCAGCATTTATAGGGAGAAGCGCTGTCAACGTTTTGGGCCGAGACCCTTCCAAATACAGCTCCTCCTCGTTTAACGAAGGACACTTCTGATGGCAACATTTCTGGTTGATCTGCCACCCTTGTGCCTCTCGTTGTCATTCTGGAGCCGTGCAGTCCTTTCATGCGCTCTCTCTTCATCTCTTCTGCTGTTTGTTCTTTGTCTCTGATCTTGGAGATGTGCATTTCTCAGCTCCTTTGTCTCTTCCTCTCTCCTCCTCCTGTGCCTGCTGTTGTCATTCTGGAGACATGCATGCCTCCTCTCCTCTCATCTTTTTGTCCTGACTCTTTGATCCTGGAGTCCTGGCAGCCCTGGCCTTATCAGATTCTTGTTCTCTCCCTCTCCTTGCCGCTTCCCAACGACATTTGACGTCCCCCTTCTCTTTCCACATGGCATAATTAGGCTGACCATATTTTTTTTACCCTAATGCTGGAAAGAAGATATGAAGCAGTAATACCAAGGGAAGCTGATTATTCTTGATGATGCAGTTGATGCTCTCCTAAATGGTCATGACATTGCCAACGCTGTCCTTTGACTGCCGCAAAGGGTTTTATGGGTGTCTCGAAGTACGTCATTACGGGTTACGGGATGTTATGTCATGCTTAAATTTAGAGAAGATCCTATGTTCAGTTTTTGAATCTAGTCAAGACTTTTATATATTGTGGGGACCATTTCGGAGTTATTTTCAAAACCTTTGATTTGTTGTAAAAGTACAGATGGTGGCTAATAATATATTTTATTATATGATAAGGGTCTTCCCCCCTTTTTCTTGCTTTTCCTAACAGCTCTGACTTTGGTAGTGGGTTCAGATCTTTTTTCCATAATTTTTTTTATATTTCAATATTACGATTTAATTTATTTTTATGAATACAGGATTTTGTGATTGTAAATATATTTTTAATACAGTGTATTTGGTACTTTTTTGACTTATATATCTTCTTGTATTCTGTATTCCTTTATGCCAAAACTAATAAAAATATTGAAAGAGAAGTACGTTATTACTGTAAGATTTAATGACCTCTTATTGATGGGTGGCAGTTAGATCTGTCCCAATCCTGCACATGCTGATGGTGATATGTGACTGCTCGAAATAGAGCTGTCTTTTGCTCTGGTTGGTGTTGCTGCTGAGGCTGGCCGTGCGCATGCGTCATGGTGTCGCGTCCCGATTTTCATGATGGCAGATCGGCTCTTGAGTGAAAGCCAGCCTGTTGATTTTTGCAAATGAGCAATTTTATACGAATACATAACCCTGAACTTTGCCTGCATTCTGTAAGTTAGTGCACTTTAAGTCGATTTAGCCAAAAAAAAAGTGCCGCTGTAATGCACCGTTTGCGCTAATTGAAGGTCACAAACAGACAGACAGAGCATGAGTGTTTTAGTAGTATATAGATGACTAAAGATGAGGGCAAGAACAAAGGGTCTATGATAGACTAACCATCCAGACATTTGAACGGAGCAAACCTGACAGGTTAAATTGCTTTTCCTTGTTCCAGAATATGTGCTTCCAATATTCAGTGACTTGCCACTATCAAATCATAAATATTATGACAGGTAACAAACAAAATCATCCTTGTGTATGAAATAATGTTATTGTAAAGGTGATTTCTCATTTTTATATTTTCAGCACGATAAATTACCACAACACTAAAAGTAGCCAAACTAAGCAGCTCATCAGCAACTAGAAATGAAATGAATACTTCACAACCTAAAAAGGAACACAACTCTTCATACAAACTATTATAATTGGCCAAATTAAACAACACAAATTTTATTTTGATATATGCATGTACAGGATGCATCATGAATGTTCATCAAATTGTGTGGTAGGCTAATGGATCTATATTTAATACAAATTAAAGCTTTCATTCTCAGAATATATCAATGAAAAATTATCAGCCAAAAGTACTTGCAAAACTGAGGATTTGTGGCAGGCAAAATGAAGGCTGACAGAAACAATGCATTTTGGCCCAATACACAACCCTTCCATTATTACAGACTGCCTTACCACAAGCAAGTGTTATGAATGTACCACAGCTCTGAGGGGCCGAAGGGTGCGGGGTAGCCCCCTCCTTTGTGAGAATCGCAAGATCACTATTGATTTGGGTCAGGAGACCCAGGAAATGAGAGAGAGACGTGCAGGATGTCACGTTTCTCCCCCCCCCCCCCCCACCCCCATAGCGACGTAAAGCTACGGGACATGGCCATTGTCTCCGGAAGACCAAGTTGTGTATTTAGTACTGTACTATTCATTGAAGCCCCTCAGGGGATGACCAGAGTGGGCTGGTTGAGGGATTGCATCATCCCAACCTGATTGACATCTGAGAGCCCGTGAGGAAGTATAAAAGAGGGTCTGGGGGAACAACCCCTTCAGACGCACCAGAAGAAACGCTGGCAATCCCGTAATAGCGGGAAGCCATTTGAAGGAAGCCACGTGCATTCGGTTCCCTTGCCTGGGGGCTGGTGGCTGGTACCACGGAAAACGACTTGGAACTAACAACGGGGAACCAACTCCCCTGACTCAACGGATTGGCCTCATAAAAGACCCGGGCAAGTTTAAAACCGTCTCTCTTAAACCCAAAGAGCTGCAGCTTGAAAGGACAGTGACTTTTATCTTTCCATCGGACAATACAATATCCCCTAGACAAACGATAGAGCTATTGCTTAATTGATGATTATTATTATACCCGTGTTTTTTAGATTGAGTATTGACGACGTATATTATCTGAATGTCTGTATTAATCTTCCTTTGTGCCCCTTTATAAATAAAGACTTTTAAAAATAGTACCATCAGACTTCAACGGACCTCTCTATTTTTGTTGGTAAGTGATCCAGTTATGGGAATTTTGTAACACAAGCCAAACTGAAGTGTGCAGTCTTTCTCTACTATAAATATTGCATTAATCACTTAACACACTTCCAGAACAATGGTAACCTAAATAAATTGCTCAAATTAGTACACCAGCAATTGCTGGTTCAAAAAAAATCTGGAACTTTTACTGAATGACAAAATAAATAGATTTTTACTGTTAAATAATGTGAAAATGGTTCTGATTCCAACAAATGATTGATATCCCACTAAACTCTAGAAGCTTGTTTCGCCCTGCACCACCCACTTGTCACAACAGCAGCAAAGCTGCAAAGCTAATCCATTTGGCAAGAATTTTAGATATTCTGTTGCAAATTTAGAGATAAATCCTGGCTTCCTCTTCCCTCAAGTAAGACTGAATTAAATTATATATAGTACTTCTATTCTACCATTAGAATGTACATACACTCCCAAGTCATCACAGAAAAAAAGTCAAGTTTTGCAATTTATAAGGGAAATTATCATTTTCTCCTAATGGTGGCAAAAAGCACCTTCACTATCAAGGAAGACGTTTTTCACATACAAGAAATCACACCCAAGTGAGATGTCACCCTTCAGGTTCACTGTACAGCACTGTGTAAGTCTTGGGCACCCGAAACTTTTTATATAAATTTTGTTTAAAGACCATAAGACGTAGGACCAGAATTAGGCCATTCAGCCCATTGAATCTGCTCCACCATTCCATCATGGCTGATCCCAGATCCCACTCAACCGCATACCCCTGCTTTCTCTGGCTTTAGATGTTTATTTTTTTTGTCTTCTGCATTAGTCTCTCAGCAGATAATAGCAAATTTTGGATTTCCAAACATTAATTTCCAAAAAAATATCAGAGTATTTCATTAAAGAAAAGCATTAAGTAACACCACTTTTCAAATAAAAACTTGATTACTTTGTAGGTATATAGCCTAGTGCATGATTAAATAAACAGGTGTTAATGATCAATAACATTATGAGTTTAATGAACTAAACTGCTTAACTGAAACAGAAACGGATGTAGAAGGAATCAAACTGGGTGAAGGACAACCAAACTAAAAGGTGAGTGTGGGTAGATGTGACAGCTGGCCCTTCAAAACATCAATTCTTACACCATGGCATTAGCGTGGATAGCATCAAGACACAATGTGGTCATCCTACATCAGCAAGGTTTCTCCCATGCAGAAATTTCACAGCAGGCAGGAGTACCAAACTGTAATGCCAATGTCCTTCTGAAGAGACACAAAGGAACAGGCAAGGCTGAGGACCAAAAATGCAGTGATCTGCCACAGAAACTGAGTGCAGCAGACGAGAGATACATCAAACTGACATCCCTTCCAAACTGGAAGACATCCAGCACTGTTATCAGCTCTGAACTTGCAAAGGTGACTGGAACCCAAGTACATCCCTCTACAATCCAGAGAGGTCTGGTCAGAAATGTTCTATGTTGAAGAGTTGTTGAAAAAAGCCATTCCTCCTAAATGGAAATAAAGCCAAGAGACTCAACTGCACACAAAGATACAAGGACTGGAGTGCTGAACAATGACAGCAAGTATACTGCAATGACAAGTCAAAATTTGACATTTTTGGCTCAAACAGGAGGCAGTTGCCCGTAGAAGAGCTGGAGAGTGCTACATGAATGAGTGTCTGCAGCCAACAGTGAAGCATGGTGGAGCTTCCCTGAAGGTTTGGCTATGCATTTCTACAAATGGAGTTGGTGATCTAGTGATGAATTAATGAAATCCTCAATGCTAAGAAATACAAGCAGATTCTCATCCATCATGCAATAACATCAGGGAGGCATCTGATCGGTCCCAACTTCATCCTGCAGTAGGACAATGTCCCCAATAATATGGCCAAGGTCAGATGCTGCTTGGCCTGATGAGTTCCTCCAGCATTTTGTGTGTGTTCACTTTACAGGAATTTTTTTTACATGTGCCCAAGTCTTTTGCATTGTTCTTCATATAGAAAGATCCTGCTTAACAAAGGTAGTAATCTCCGGATTGCTGACTGTGCCATGCACCTGTGAAGACAAAAATATGTAAGGGGGTTTCTTCTTGGTGTAAGGGGTGTTTTTTGTTACTGCGTATGTTAATCAAAATGGCGTCTTTGTTCTGTTAAAAGCAGGAATGCTGCTTTCGCAGTTTGTTTGGGTTAAAGTTACTGATAACGAGAATTGTATTCATTTGTTAAACAATCGGGATTAACGTTATTCCTTCTTGTGGGTCTGTACGCTAGTGTTGGCGGGCATTTGGGGAGTCGGCACAAGGGGGTTAGAAAGAGAGAGAGAGAGAGAGGACGCAATGCTGTAAGCTGGGCGATGGACCCTGAGCGGCAGTCCGAGGCCAGGATTTTTGGCGAGGAGAGGAGACGAAGACAGACATGCCAGGGGTGCTTGGTTGATCACTTCGGGTGGTCCTGAGCTACAAGTCAAGGAGGACGGAGGGGATCGAATGGTGGCCAGAAGACTTTGTTAATTGAGCTCCAACGGTTGTGCACGAAGGGGTTTGGACTTTGATAAGTTTGGCACCTATTCTTTATTTTCTTTTCCTTCATATATACTGTATCGTTATTAATCACTTAGTTCTAGTAATATCTATAAAGTGTAATCATTTAATTGCATATGGTGTACTGTCCATTATTTAGCGGGGTGGGGACATCACACAGCATCCACACAAGCTGATTACCCAGTTTGGCAGGGCCGAAGCTGCTCCCCCTAGAGGGAAGTGAGCTGAGCGAGCCTAAGGCGTGCCAGGGGGCTACAAATAGATGATCTGGCAGATGAATCTGTGGCTGAAGAATTGGTGCAGGGGTCAGTGTTTCAGATTTGTGGATATTTGGGATCTTTTCTGGAGTAGGTATAACCTAAACTTGAGGAGATCAATATCCTTGAGGGCAGATTTGCTAGAGCCGTTGGCAAGGGTTTAAACTGGTTTGGCATTGGGATGGGAACCACAGTGATCGAGTAGTTGATACATTGGTCAATACAACATGTAAAGACTCTGAAGGAGGATAAGAAGTTGATAGGGTAAGCCATCTCAACTTTGTACCTAATCCACAATGGAGGAGCAGTGCAAAAGCACATATCAAAACAAGAGCCAATATTTTAAATCAACCATGGACAAAAGAAAGTAGTAACATTTTCTTCCTTGCAACCAAAGTGCTTCAAGAGTTCTTTGGCCATTCCTCTAGTTCTACTCTAATCTCTGGACTGTCTCAGCTTAGTATTTACTGACTCTAGAGCTCTCAACATCACACTCTACAACTGGATCCTCAATGTCCTGACCAACAAACTGCAATCAGTAAGGATAGCCAGCAAAACCTGTGCCACAATTACCCTCAACACCAGCACCCAACAAGGCTTCATCCACAGCCCCTTCATCTGCAAGTTCACAGACTGTTGTGGGCCAGTTCTCAAATGACAACCAGTCAAGAGTACAGGACAGAGATAAGAGTCTGGTGCCATGGTGTCAAGGCAACAACCTTTTGCTCAATATCAAAACAAAAAAACTGGTTATTGTCTGTATCAAGTGTTGAGGTGGAGACAGCTGAGAGTTCCAAGTTTCTAGGTTTAAAACCACCAAGAGTCTGTCCTAGACCAATCACGTAGACATTACAACCAAGAAAGTGCACCAATGCCTCAAATTTCCCCAGAAAGCTGTGGGGGGAAAAAAAATCAGTCAGCATTTACCCGATATCATTTACCAACTTTCACAAATACACCTTACAAAGCATCCTATTCCAGCTGGATGTATTATAGTTTGGTGTGCAGCAAACCATAAGAGAGTTGTGAGCACAACCATCCTTTCAATCCCTTCAATGAACGTCTGCAATTCTCACTGCCTCTGGAAAACAGCCAGCATAATCAAAAACACTTCCAACTCAGTCATTCTTCCTTATGCCTCCCCCCAATCAGGCAGAATGATGCAAAGGCTTGAAAACACATACAGACGGCCGTCCTTATCCACGGGGAATTGGTTCCGGGACCCCTCGCGGATACCAAAATTCGCTGATGCTCAAGTCCCTTATTCAACCTGTCTCAATGCGATGGATCTTAGGACCCAGCAGAACCTCAGACCTTATTTAATCTGTCTCAGTGCGGTGGACATTAGGACCCGGCGGCATAGCGCTGAATGCGCAGTGTTTCTGTTTACAAGAATAATCACGATCACGATTGAAAATAAAGTGGAAATAATAAAGCGATCAGAAAGAGGTGAAACACCATCGGTCATTGGAAAAGCATTAGGCTACGTCGGTCAACAATCAGAACAATTTTAAACGATAAAGTGAGAAAGGCTCTGCCCCAATAGAAGCTACAATTATTACTAAGCAATGCAGTGGTTTAATTATTGGGTTTTGGGGTTTTGAGATTTTGATCATCCACATCAACCCAGCACGGTGGAGAGCGCACTAGGGAGCGATCTGTCCAGAGTCCCGAGAATTTCCGGTCCCGAGCCCGGCGCTGAAACATACGTTCTTAATTGTTTTATATGCATAGAAAAGTAAAATATATACTATATACTAAGACAAACGTTTGACTAACTGATGCTAAATAATACCGGATGTACCTGTTTCGACTTACTTAGTAAGAGAACTTGCAATTTTTTTCGATCCTGATGCACGATAACCCACACACATCCTCCCGTATACTTTAAATCATCTCTAGATTACTTATTATACCCAATACAATGTAAATGCTATGTAATATGGTTGTTATACTGCATTGTTTAGGGAATAATGACAAGAAAAAAAGTCTGTACATGCTCGAACAACAAGAGCACTTCCGGGTTTTCGCGAATTGTGGTTGGTTGAATTCACGCATGTGGAATCCGCAGATAAGGAGGGCTGACTGTACAAGGCTCAAAGGCAGCTTTTCTGCTGTTATAAAACCTATAATTGGATTTATTGTACGATAAAGATGAACTTAAAATACCTAGGCATGGCACTTGTAACTTATTTGTCTACCTGCCCCGCACTTGCTCTGTAATGGTAACACTATATTCTGCAGCAAACACGAGGAAATCTGCAGATGCTGGAAATTCAAGCAACACACACAAAATGCTGGTGGAACACAGCAGACCAGGCAGCAACTATAAGGAGAAGCACTGTCAACGTTTCGGGCCGAGACCCTTCGTCAGGACTAACTGAAAGGAAAGATAGTAAGAGATTTGAAAGTAGGAGGGGGAGGGGAAATGTGAAATGATAGGAGGAGACCGGAGGGGGTGGGGTGAAGCTGAGAGCCGGAAAGGTGATTGGCAAAAGGGATACAGAGCTAGAGAAGGGAAAGGATCATGGGACGGAAGGCCTAGGGAGAAAGAAAGGGGGAGGAGAGCACCAGACGGAGATGGAGAGCAGGCAGAATGATGGGCAGAAAGAGAGGGAAAAAAAGGAGGGGGGAATATCAGGGATGGGGTAAGAAGTGAAGGAGGGGCATTAACAGAAGTTAGAGAAGTCAATGTTCATGCCATCAGGTTGGAGGCTACCCAGCCGGTATATAAGGCGTTGTTCCTCCAACCTGAATGTGGCTTCATCTTGACAGTGGAGGAGGCCATGGATAGACATATCAGAATGGGAATGGGATGTGGAATTAACATGTGTGGCCACTGGGAGATCCTGCTTTCTCTAGCAGACAGAGTGTAGGTGTTCAGCGAAACGATCTCCCAGTCTGCGTCGGGTCATTTCGCTGAACACCTACACTCTGCCCGCCAGAGAAAGCAGGATTAAACCAATTTCTATTATCCTCTCCATATAAAGCTTTGTAGAAACACCTAGAGCTCTGCTATATTCCTGTCTGCATAGCTATTTTTATTTTTATTTTTATTAGGCCTTTCCAGCCTAATGTACCTGAATTGCCCAATTACACCCATGCCACCAATTAACCTAGTAACATGCATTTCTTTCTTTGGGGCAATCCTCTGTTTTCATAGATGTTTGCGAAGGAAAAGAATTTCAAGATGTATATTGTATACATTTCTCTGACATTAAATGTACCTTTAAAGCTTCAAAGTTGGAACACTTGGAGGCAACCAATGCGGTCATATGGACAACCTACAAACTTCTTACTGACAGCTGGGTCACTAGCGATGCAACAGCATTACGTTAATTGCTTGCTACCATGCCATCCCATACTTAAGTTTGACTAAAGTCAACTACTTGGGAAGAGTGCTGTTCTGCAGAGTAAATAGGTGACAATTATTTACCACTAATGTACAACCAACAAGTTGGGATGTAAATTTTAAAACATGAATTCCTGGTGATAAAGGGGAAACAATGTTGGGCAATACTTTCTGCAGACCACATTCATCCTTACAGTTATCACCTGAACAACCCAATACCCCAACAACAATAAAATACCACAATAACCCACAGGGATTTAGAGTCTTGGGAATGTAAGCCATTTGCACTGCCAGTTCTTCAGCAACTACAGATGGTTAAACAACACATCTGACCCCTGCTGACTAGTATTCACCTTCCCCTGTTCCTCACAAGAGACGAGATTGGAGGAATGCAGAGACCTGAGATATACAGTGGACAAGATCACAAAAACAATCATTACAATCCACATTCTTTTCATCCAACCTGAAAATGATCTGTGCTGCAACTTCTGCTTTCAGAATCTGTCCAAGGATCCCCGCTATTGTGTCAGTGAGAACTATGACCTGTTCTTACTTCAATAGCTAATAAACAGTCGTGGCCCACATGTGAAAATGAATCTGAACCTGTGGAGGATGGTATACATTAGATGATGAGCAAACAAAAAGGACAAAAGGAAATAGAGGTCATTAGTACAGATTACACCACTATTCCTGTGGCATACCATTAGTCACATGCCTATAATCTAAATAACAGCTTTAACTACCATACCCTCTTTTCTCCAAGCCAGTTCTGCTAAATAAAACTGGCTAGCTCACCCTGGATCCCATGTGATCTAACCTTCTAGACTAGCCTACCATGCAGGCCTTAATGAAGCCCACGTAGTCAACATAAACTACCCTAACCTTCTCTATCTTCTTTGCTTCCTCATCAAAAAAAATTGTGAGACATGATCTCCTAAGTACAAAACCTTGCTGACTATCACTCCGCTGTCTTTGTCTTTCTAAATGCTGGTACATCTTATCTCAAAAATTGTTCCAATAATATTCCAAACAATCATGTTAGGCTCACTATGAGTACCCTTCTACTTCACAGAATATAAACCAGCACATTTCATCTACATGATATTGGTAAATAATTAGAGGCCTAACCAGAGGAAAAATTAAATCATTAGGTTTCATTGACTGGGTGTCCTTCAATGCCCATGCAGCAAAAGGAGAAATCAGAAAATAAAGAAGGCATGATGAATAAAGCTTTGTATTACAGAAAGAAAGGGCAACATAATTCATCACAGATAAAGTCTTCCCCACCAATGAGCACTCTACACAGAGTGTTGTTGCAGGAAAGCAGCATCCATCGTCAAGAGCCCCTTCCACCCAGGTCATGTACACTTCTCGCTGCTGCCATCAGGAAGATACAGAAGCCTCAGGACTCACACCACCAGATTCAGGAACAGTTATTACCCCTCAAGCATCATGCTCTCAAACCAAAGAGGATAACTTCACTCGTCCCATGACTGAAATGCTCCCACAAACTATGGACTGAATTACTTTGAAGGACACAGAGCCATGAAAAAGTACAGCACAGAAGCAGGCCCTTTGGGCCATCTAGTCCATGCTGAACCATTTAAACTGCCTAGTCCCATCAACCTGCACCCGGACAATAGTCATATATACTCCTACTATCCAAATCCCTCAAACGATGTTGAGTTCGCATGCACCACTTGCACTGGCAACCTGTTCAACACTCACCGCCCTCTGAGTGAAGAAGTTTCCCTTCATATTCCCCTTAAACTTTTCACCCTTCACCCTTAGCCCATGACGTCTAGTTGTAGTACCACCCAACATCAATGGAAAATGCCTACATGCATTTATCCTATCTATAGCCCTCATAGTTTTGTATACCCCTATCATATCCCCCCTCAATCTTCTATGTTCCAAGAAAAAAAAGTCCTAACCTATTCAATCTATCATTATAACTTGGGTCCTCCAGTCCTGGTAACATCCTTGCAAATTTTCTCTGTACTCTTTCAACCTTATTTACACCTTTCCTGCAGGTAGGTGACCAAAACTGCACACAATACTCCAAATTAGGCCTCACAAAGATCTTATACAACAACATCCCATCTCCTGTACTCAGTTCTTTGATTTATGAAGGCTAATGTGCCCAAAGTTTTCTTTACATCTGTCTACCTGTGACACCACTTTCAAGGAATTACAGACCTGTATTAACAGATCCCTTTGTTCTAACACACACTTCAGTGTCCTGCTGTTCACTGTGTAAGACTTACCTTACCCTGGTTGGTCCTACCAAAATACAACACTTTGCGCTTGCCTACGTTAAATTCCATTGGCCATTTGTCAGCCTATTTTTTCCAACTGGTCCAGATCCCACTGCAAGCTCTGATACTCTTCCTCGCTGTCCACTACACCCCAATCTTGGTGTCATCCACAAATTTGCTGATCCAGTTAACCATATTATTCAGATCATTGATCTAGATGACAAACAACAGACCCAGCACTCCATTAGTCACAGGCCTCCAATCAGAGAGACAATAATGTACTACCACTCTCTAGCTTCTCCCACAAGCCAATGTCTAATCCAATTTACAACCTCATCTTGAATGCCAAGCAACTGAACCTTCCTGACCAAACTCCCATGAGGGACCTTGTCAAATGCCTTGCTATAGTCCATGTAGACAATATCCACTGCCTTAGCTTCACCAACTTTCCTGGTAATTTCCTCAAAAAAAAACTCAAGATTGGTTAGACACAAACTACCACACACAAAGCTATGATGTGTGACCCTGTCCATCCAAATACACATATATCTAGTCCCTTAGAATACACTACAATAACTTTCCCACGACTAACAGGCTAACCAGCCTATAATTTCCTGGTTGCTAATCTCCAGTACCTCAACCTGACATTAAGGATGATTTCAGACCATAAGGTATAGGAGCAGAATTAGGCCATTTGGCCCATTGAGTCTGCTCCACCATTTCATAATGGCTGATCTAATTTTCCTCTCAGCTCCAATCTCCTGTCTTCTCCCCATATTCCTTCAAACCCTGATGAATCAAGAATCTATCAACATCTGCCTGAAATATACATGAAGACATGGCCTCCACAGCTGCCTGTGGCAAAGAATTCCACAGGTTCACCACTCTCCGGCTAATCCTCATCTTCATTCTACAAGGACGCCCCTCTATTCTCAGGCTGTGACCTCTCGGTCTTGGTCTTAGACTCTCCCAAAATAAGAAAGATCCTCTTTACATCCACTCAATAGGTTTCAATTCGGTCACCCTTCATTCTTTTAATAGCTCTGCTGGGGCCCTGTAGTTTCTGCACTTGCCTCTCAGAGTCCAACGGAACACCTTGTCAGGCCCAAAGAATTTATCCACCTTAATTTACCTCAAGACAGCAACAAGTGGTCTGTACAAGGTCCATGACAACACCACTGCTTTGTCTCACTTATACAGATTCTATGTTCATCTCCCAAGTAAATGCAGATACAAAAATCCATTTAAGATCTCCCCCATTTCATTCGATTCCATGGACAGATTACCATTCCAATCTTCTGATCATTCCGATGTCCCTTGCAATCTTTTTACTCTTATCATATCTGTAGAGTCCCTTAAGATTCGCTTTCACCTTGTCTGCAACCTCAAGCCTTATTTTAGCCCCCCTGACTCTTCATGGAGCCACAGAACAATACAGCAAAGAAACAGGCCTTTTGGCCCTGCTTGGCCACACCAAACCGTTTTTCTGCCTGGTCCTCTTATGCTCTTATACTCAATACTTTGATTTATAAAGGCCAATGTGCCAAAAGCTCTCTTTACGACCCTATCTACCTGTGACCCCACTTTTAGGGAATTTTGTATCGTATTCCCAGATCCCTCTGTTCTACTGCACTCCTCAGTGCCCTACCATTTACCTTGTATATCCTACCTTCGTTTGTCTTTCCAATGTGCAATACCTCACACTTGTCTGTATTAAACACCATCTGCCATTTCTCAGCCCATTTTTCCAGCTGGTCGAAATCCTTCTGCAAGTTTTGAAAACCTTCCTCACTGTCCACTACACCTCCAATCTTGTATCATCAGCAAATTTGCATCCAATTTACCACATTATCATCCAGATCATTGATATAGATGATATATAACAATGGACCCAGCACTGATCCCTGTGGCACACCACTAGTCTCAGGCCTCCACTCAGAGAAGCAATTCTGCAGTACCACTCTCTGACTTTTCCCATTCAGCCAATGTCTAATCCAATTTATTACCTCACCACATATACTTAGCGACTGAATCTTCCCAGCTAACCTCCCATGCGGGACCTTGTCAAAGGCCTTACTGAAGTCCATGTAGATAACATCCACTGCCTTCCCTTTATCCACTTTCCTGGTAACCTCCTCAAAAAACTATAATAGATCTGTTAAACATGACCTACCACGCACAAAGCCATGTTGACTCTCCCTAATAAGTCCCTGTCTATCCAAATACTATTAGATCCTATCCCTTAGCACTTCTTCCAATAATTAACCTACTACCGACGTCAAACTCACAGGCCTATAATTTCCTGGATTACCTTTAGAACCTTTTTTAAACAACAGAACAACATGAGCTATGCACCAATCCTCCAGCACCTCACCCACAGATATCGACATTTAAAATATATCTGCCAGGGCCCCTGCAATTTCAAAACTAGTCTCCTTCAAGGTCCGAGGGAATACCCTGTCAGGTCCTGGGGATTTATCTACTCTGATTTACCTCAAGATAGCAAGCACCTCCTCCTCTTCAATCTGTATAGGTTCCATGACCTCACTACCTGTTTGTCTTATTTCCATTGACTCCATGCTAGTTTCCTTAGTAAATACAGATGCAGAAAACCCATTTAAAATCTCCCACATTTCTTTTGGTTCCATACATAGCCGCCTACTCTGATCTTCAACAGGACCAATTTTATCCTTTACTATCCTTTTGCTCTTAATATACCTGTAGAAGCTCTTTGGATTATCCTTCACCTTGACAGTTCATGTTCTCATATTTATTGCTTTTTTATTTATTATGTAGGAATATGTATATTCTCAATAATTAATGTTTTATTTATTATGTAGGAGTATGTATGTTCTCGATAATTATTGTTTTTTATTTATTATTCATTATTGATACTTTATGATTATTGGATTTATTAAGTATGCTTGAAAGAAAACAAATCACAGTTGTATAGGATGACATCTATGCACTTAAGATGATAAATTGACTTTGAACTTTTAATATAACATTTATAACGCCATTAGCTGTCAACTAATGAAAATGGTCAAGTGCTGATTGCCATTGTGTTGGGAAAACAATAGTTTTGATTGCTTTGTAAGGGGTTAGGAACGGGGTATAGGATTTGAGAGTGACACATATAAAATTCTGGAGCAAGTCAGCATGTCAGACAGCATCTATAAAAAGGAATGAAGAGTCAGCACTTCAGACAGAGACCCTGAACTGCTCAGTTCCTCCAGAACTTTGTATGGGTTACGCTGAATTTCCAGCATCTACAGATGTTTTTGGTATAGAATTTAAGTACACAAGCCTAGAAGTATTCCAAGGGACAGAAACAGAGACTATTTTGAAATTTCGAGTACTGGTTTGGGAAGGGAGCCATGGATATTTTATTTGTATAGAAAGTTAAGAGGTGCTGGTTTTGACAGGGTTAACAATATTTAGGGACCTACCAGTACAGTATAACTTGAGAAGGTTTAAAACTAGTTGCCCCTATTAGCAGATCAGTAACACAAAAACTGAACCATGGAGATTTTCAATGAGTTGGTAAGTCATTTAGAGCAAGGGAGGGGGTAATTTGATCATACATTACACAAAAATGATTGAGTAGTTTTGTCCTTCATTACATCTTGCACATTTATCCAGCCATTTAATTTTTGACTCATGTACATTGAAAGGACATTAACTCTGCTTACATTGTAAATATGAATCATAATTAAGGTTTATTATCACTGTAGTATGTCATGAAGTGTGTTGTTCTGCAGCAAAAATGCAATACCAGGCATTAAAATTGCTACAAGTTATTAAATAAATAGAGTGCAAGAGGCAAATAATTAGGTGGTGTTTATGGACCATTCAGAAATCTGAGAGCAGAGAAGCTATTCCTAAAATATTGAGTGTGGGTCCATAAATGACTTATTTTAAACCAGGATCAGGTTTAATATCACTGGCATATGTCATGAAATGTACTGTTTTGCAATAGAAGTGCATTGTAATATGTAACTTTAAAAAGCTAAATTACAATACAATATATAACATTTAATAAATTTAGTAAATAGTGCAAAGAGCAAAGAACAGTGAAGCAGTGTTCATAGGTTCATTGTCCATTCAAAAATATGATGAGAGAGGAAAAAGCTGTTCCTGAAATGTTGAGTGTGTGTCTTCAGGTTTCTGTACCTACTCCCTGATGGTAGCAATGAGAAGAGGGCATGTCCTGAGTGTTTGCCAGCCCTAGTGGTAGATGTCACCTTCTTGAGTCAATACCCTTTGAAGGTGTTCTCAATGCTGACAGGCTAGTGCCCATGATGCAGAGTTTACAACTTTCTGTAGTTTTTCCAATCCTGAGCAGTGGCTTCTCTATAACAGAACATAATGCAACCAGTTAGAAGGCTCTCCACAGTGGTAGAAGTTTGCTAGTCATTGGTGACATAGTAAATCTCCTCAAACTCCTAACTAAGTATAGCTGCCATCATGCCTTCTCTTAAAACTGTTCACTTTCCACTGCTGATCCCTCAATGAGGACTGGTGTGCGCTCCCTGGACTTCCCCTTTGAAGTCCACAATCAATTCCTTAGTATTAGAGACATTGAGTGCAAGGTTGTTGTTCAGACAACACTCAACCAGCTGATCTATCTCATTCTGTACACCACCCATCACCATCTGAAATTCTACCAACAACAGTCATGAACAAATGATGAACTGTCATCATTATAGATGGTATATGAACTGTGCCTACAACACAGTTGGGGTGTAGATAGCAGAATAGAGCACTAAACACATCCTTGAGGAGCACCCATATTGATTGTCAGCATGGAGGTATTATTTCTGATCTGCACTGACCAGTCTCTTGGTGAGGAAGTCAAGCATCCAGCTGCAGAGAGAGGTACAGACTCTCAGGATTTGGAGCCCATTGATTAGAAATGAGGGTATGATTGTATTGAACACAAAGCTGTAATCAGTCAACAGCAGTCTGAGATAGGTGTTGCTATAGTCCATGTGATCCAAGGCCAAGTAGAGCCAATGAGATTGTGGCAATAGGCCGATGTCCTTGTTTAGGCAGGAGTTGATTCTGGCCATGACCAACCTCTTAAAGCACTTCATCTCAGTAGGTGTGAGTGCAACTGGCGATAGTCATTGAGGCAGCTCACCCTGCTCTTCTTGAGCACTGGTATGATTGTTGCCCTCATGAAGCAGGTTGGAACGGACAACTACATCAGTTGGTTGGCACGAGTTTTCAATGCCATCAGGTACACCATCAGGGCCTTATGCCTTGTAAGGGGTCACCCCCTTGAAAGACGTTCTAACATTGGCCACCAAGACAGGATTCACAGGGTCCCTTCCCCCATCCCACCTTCACTCTGTCTCCTCTTCTAGCTGCCTATCATCTCTCATGACTCTGCCTTCTTCTACTACCCATTGTGCTTTCCCCTTAAATTCCTTCTTCACCTCTCCTGCCTATCCCCTCCCCCACCCCTTGATCTTTACTCTGATTGGTTTTCCACCCTCCCCGCACCTTCATTATAGGGCCCCTGCCCCCTCCTTCAGTCCTGACAAAGGGTCTTGACCCGAAATGTTGACTGCTTCTTTCAACGGATGCTGCCCGACCTGCTGAGCTCATCCAGCTTTTTTGTACATCTTGACAGGGTCACCGAATGCTACAGATTTGCACAAGTGTAGCTTTATTCTCCCTTTGAAAACCTGCATAAAAGGCATTGAGCTCATCTGGGAGTAAAGCATCACTGCCATTCATGATGTTAAGTTTCACTTTGTAGGAAAATGGTCTATAAACCTTGCCAGAGCTGACATGCATCCATTTCAGTTGCTCAATTCAATTGGAATTTATTTTTCTCCCATAAAATAGCCTTCTGTAGGTCATACCTGGACTTCTATAATTTGGAATTACTGGTCTTGAACACCTCAGATCTAGCCCTCAGCACATCCAAGATTCAGAAAGTCTCTTTATGCATTTCTTTAAGTATCATATTTTTTCCACAAGAAAGGGGAATCAAGAACTAAAAGGCACAGGCTTAGAAACATAGAAAAAGTGACAACACAATACAGACTCTTCAGCCCACACGTCCCTACCTTAAAAATTATTAGGCTTACCTATGGCCCACTATTTTACTAAGCTCCATGTACCTATCTAAAGCCTCTTAAAAAACCCTATCATATCCGCCTCCACCATAGCCGCCAGCAGCCCGTTCCACACACTCACCACTCTCTGTGAAACTTACTCCTGACATCTCCTCTGTACCTACTCCCCAGCACCTTAAACCTGTGTCCTCATGTGACAACCATTCCAGCCCTGGGAAAAAGCCTCTGACTATCCACACAATCAATGTCTCTCATCATCTTGTACACCTCTATCAGGTCACCGCTCACACTCAACCTATTCTCACAAGGCATGCTTCCCCAATCCAGGCAACATCTTTGTAACAAGGATTTAAGGCTTAAGGTAAGATATCAAACAGAAACTTGAGGGGCAAACTTTTCAGCTGGAGGCTGGACGGTATATGGAATAAGTTGCCAGAGGAAGTGGTTAAGGCAGGTATATTAATAAAGTTAGAAACTTGGAACATAGAAACATAGAAAACCTACAGCACAATAGAGGCCCTTCGACCTACAAAGCTGTGCTGAACATGTCCTTACCTTAGAAATTACCCATAGCCCTCTATTTTTCTGAGCTCCATGTACCTGTCCAGTAGTCTCTTAAAAGACCCTGTCGTACCCACCTCCACCAGTCATCAGCACTCCATTCCACGCACTCACCACTCTATGCATAGAGAACTTACACCTGACATCTCCCCTGTACCTACTTCCAAGCACCTTAAAACTGTGCCCTCTCGTGCTAGACATTTCAACCCTAGGAAAAAGCCTCTGACTATCCACATGATCAATGCCTCTCATTATCTTGAACACCTCTAACAGGTTACCTCTCATCCTCCGTCGCTCCAAGGAAAAAAGGCTGAGTTCACTCAAACTCTTCTCATAAGTCATGCTCCCCAATTCAGGCAACATCTTTGTAAATCTCCTCTGCACCATTTCTATGGTTTCCACATCCTTCCTGTAGTGAGGCAACCAGAACTGAGCACAGTACTCCAAGTGGGGTCTGACCAGGGCCCAAATAGCTGCAACATTACCTCTCAGCTCTTAAACTCAATCCCATGATTGATGAAGGCCAATGCACTGTATGCTTTCTTAACCATAGAGTCAACCTGCGTAGCAATTTTGAGTGTCCTATGGAGTCGGACCCCAAAATCCCTCTAATCCTCCACACTGCCAAGAGTCTTACCATTAATACCATAATCTGTCATCATATTTGACCTACCAAAATGAACCACCTCACACTTGACTGGGTTAAACTCCATCTGCCACTTCTCAGTCCAGTTTTGCATCCAATCAATGTCCTGCTGTGTACAGCGGGACAGCCCTCTGACCACCCTCCACACTATCCACAACACCTCCAACCTTTGTGTCATCAGAAAATTTACTAAACCATCCCTCCACTCCTTTATCCAGGTCATTTATAAAAATCATGAAGTGTAAGGGTCCCAGAACAGATTCCTCTGGCACACCAATGGTCACCGACCTCCAGGCAGAATATGACCCATCCACATCAACTCTCTGCCTTTGGCAGGCAAGCCAGTTCTGGATCCACAAAGCAATGTCCCCTTGGATCCCATGCCTCCTTACTTTCTCCATAAACCTTACATGGGGTACCTTATCAAATGCCTTGCTGAAATCCATATACACTACATCTAACTGCTCTACCATAATCAATGTGTTTTGTCACATCCTCAAAAAATTCAATCAGGCTCGTAAGGCATTACCTGCCTTTCACAAAGCCATACTGACTATTCCTAATCATATTATGCCTCTCCTAATGTTCATAAATCCTGTCTCTCAGGATCTTCTCCATCAACTTACCTACCACTGAAGTAAGACCTACAGGTTTATAATTTCCTGAGCTACCTCTACTCCCTTTCTTGAATAATGGAACAACATCCGCAACCCTCCAATCCTCTGGAGCCTCTCCCGTCCCCACTGATGATGCAAAAATCATCGCCAGAGGCTCAGCAATCTCCTCCCTCACCTCCCATAGTAGCCTGGGGTACATGTCATCCGGTCCCGGTGACTTGTCCAACTTGATGCTTTCCAAAATCTCCAGCACATTCTCTTTCTTATACCTACGTGCTCAAGCTTTTCAGTCTGCTGTAAATCATCCCTACATTTGCCAAGATCCTTTTCTGTAGTGAATACTGAAGAAAGTACTCATTAAGTACCTCTGCTATCTCCTCTGGTTCTATATACACTTTTCCACTGTCACATTTGATCAGTCCTATTCTGTCACGTCTTATCCCCTTGCTCTTCACATACTTGTGGAATGCCTTGGGGTTTTCCTTATTCCTGCCCGCGAAGGCCTTCTCATGGCTCCTTCTGGCTCTCCTAATTTTTTCCTTATGCTCCTTCCTGCTAGCCTTATAATTTTCTAGATCTCTGTCATTACCTAGTTTTTTGAACCTTTCATAAGCTCTTCTTTTCTTCCTGACTAGATTTACAACAGCCTTTGTATACGTTTTCTGTACCCTGCCATCCTTTCCATGTCTCATTGAAATGCAGAACTCCACACAAATATCCCCTGAACTTTTGCCACATTTCTTCCATACATTTCCCTCAGGACATCCATTCCCAATTTATGCTTCCAAGTTCCTGCCTGATAGCCTCATATTTCCCCTTACTCCAATTAAATGCTTTCCTAACTTCTCTGTTTCTATCCCTTCTCAATGCTATGGTAAAGGAGACAGAATTGTGATCACTATTGATAAAGTATGTAAAAAGGATAACACTTCATTAAACAACAGCAGCCTGTTTTTCTGAAAGAAACCGCTGATGATCAACAGATGTGCTAATTTTGTTATTCAATGCTGAGCAATATTTCTTCTTGAAGGCAGCCAGCTAGGGTCTCAGGCTGCTTACAGTGTCTCCTTGTGCAGTCATGGGTAGAGATAGGACAACTCCAGCCTGTTTGTGTATGTTCTGTCCATTATTCGTATTCTGTAATTTGTCTTTGGTACTGTCAAGCAACAGATAAGTCTGACTCCAGCTTGGTATGTTTGGGGGGGGGGGGGGGGTATCTGAACGAATACATCTATTCTGTAAGAGGAATTGTGAGTTAGTTGGTAGATCGGGCAGGAACAGTCACAGGTAGGCTGTTCCTATTTGAGCGACTAACTGAATAAGCCTCAGGTGCTTTAAATAAAGAGTTTGTACCTATACGGTCTCTGAGTGACTTTATCCAGAATCAACTTCCACACTATTTCCAAAATGCTCTCCCACTGAGAGATCTGACACCTGACCAGATTAATTTCCCAATACCAGATCAAGTATAGCCTCTCCTCTTGTAGGCTCATCTACATATTGTGTCAAGAAACCTTCCTGAACACACCTAACAAACTCCACCCCATCTAAACCCCTTGCTCTAGGGAGATGCCAATTGATATTTGGGAAATTAAAATCTCCCACCACGACAACCCTGTTATTATTACACCTTTCCAGAATCTGTCTCCCTATCAGCTCCTCAATGTCCCCATTACTATTGGGTGGTCTATAAAAAGCACCCAGTAGAATTATTAACCCCTTCCTGTTCCTAACGTCCACCCACAGAGACCCAGTAGACAATCCCTCCATGTCTTCCTCCTTTTCTGCAGCGATGACACTATCTCTGATCAACAGTGCCACGTTGCCATCTCTTTTTCCTCCCTCCCTGTCCTTTCTGAAACATCTCAAGCCTGGCACTCGAAGTAACCATTCCTGCCCCTGAGCCATCCAAGTCTCTGTAATGGCCACAACATCATAGTTCCAAGCACTGATCCATGCTCTAAGCTCATCTGCTTTGTTCATAAGTACTCTTTGCATTAAAATAGACACATCTTAAACCATCAGTCTGAGCACGTCCCTTCACAATCACCTGCCTATCCTCCCTCTTGCACTGTCTACAAGCTTTCTCTATTTGTGAGCCAACCACCTCTTCCTCCATCTCATCAGTTTGGTTCCCACTGCCGCAGCAATCCTAGTTTAAACTCTTCCCAATAGCCTTAGCAAACCTCCCCACCAGGATACTGCACTGGGATTCGAGTACAACCCCGTCCTTTTTGTTTAGGTCACTCCTCCCCAAAAGAGGTCCCAGTGATCCAGAAATCTGAATCCCTGCCTCCTGCTCCAATCCCCCAGCCATGCATTTATCCTCCACCTCACTCTATTCCTATAATCACTGTCACGTGGCACAGGCAGTAATGCCTACATGACTACCTTTGTGGTCCTGCTTCTCTACTTCTTTCCTAACTCCCTGTAGTCTGCTTTCAGGACCTCCTCCCTTTTCCTGCCTATGTTGTTGGTACCAATATGTACCACGACCTCTGGCTGTTCGCCTTCCCACTTCAGGATATCATGAACGCAATCAGAAACATCCCGGACCCTGGCACCTGGGAGGCAAACTATCATCCGTGCTTCTTTCCTGTGTCCACAGAATCTCCTGTCTGACTCCCTGACTATACAGTCCCCTATCACTGCTGCCATCCTCTTCCTTTCCTTACCCTTCTGAGCCACAGGGCTACATTCTGTGCCAGAGGCGCAGCCACTGTTGCTTCCCTCAGGTAGGCCGTCCCCTCCCCCCCCCAAAAAGTACTCAAGCAGGAGTACTTATTGTCAAGGGGTACAGCCATGGGGGTGCTCTCTAGCCTCTGACTCCCACTCTTCCCTCTTCTGACTTTTACCCACTTATCTGTCTCCCCGATGTGACTATGAGCCTATAGCTCTTAATCATCTCCTCACTTTCCCTGACCAGAGAAAGGTTATCAAGCTGCATCTCCAGTTCCCCAACACAGTCCCTAAGGAGCTGCAGCTCGACACATCTGGCATACATGTTTTCATCCAGGAGGCTGGGATTCTCCCGGACTTCCCACATCTGACACCGAGCACAGGACACCAGCCTTACACACATTCTTCCCATCTGTATTCTATACAGGCAACCTACCTTGCCTCGACCAGTTATCGCCAAAGCCCTGTTGAACCAGAGCCTTCCTACTCTGTCTCTCTCTACTCTTATGCCCGCTCTATAAACTCTTCTCATTGTTCTCACTGGTTGACAACCATTCTCTTGCACAGTCGTGCCCCAATAAAACCGCAGAAGAAATATTTAAACGGCATTTCTACAGGAACATGGATAGGAAAGGTTTGGGGGGGGGGGCCAAATATGGGCAAATGGAAATAGTTTAGCTCAGAATCTTGACTGGCATGAACCAGCTTAGTTAGACAAAGGGTTTGCTTCCCTGCTGGATAACTATAACATTCCATGACTGTGTCACTTTTTTCAGTAAGTAAACCTAATTAGATAATTGGATAATTGACTGGAAAATTACAAATATCACTCTACTATCTGAGGAGGAAGGAGGCAAAAGAAAATAAATTATAGACCAGTTAGCACAACTTCAATGGTTGGAAAGATGTTGGGAGTCTATTATTAAGGATGATGTTTTGAGGTACTTGGAGGCACATAATAAAACATGCCAAAGTCAGTATGGTTTCCTTAAGGGAAAACCTTGCCTGACAAATCTGCTGGAATTCTTTGAGGAAATAACAGGGATGACAGACAAAGGAGAATCGATGGATGATGTGTACTTGGGTTTTCAGAAGGCCTTTGAAAAGCAGCCACACACGAGGCAGCTTAACAAGAACCTATGGTATTACAGGAAAGGTACTAGCATGCATAGAAGATTGACTGACTGGCAGGAGGCAGAGTGGGAATAAAGTGGGCCTTTTTTGGTTGGTTGCCATTGACCAATGGTGTGCCGCAGGAATTAATATTGGGACTGCTTCTTTTCATGTTACTTGAGTGAACTTGTTCTTTTCTCCTTGGAGCGACGGAAGATGAGAGGTGTATAAGATGATGAGAGGCATTGATCGTGTGGGTAGTCAGAGGCTTTAACCCAGGGCTGAAATGAATGCCACAAGAGGACACAGGTTTAAGATGCATGGGAGTAGGTACAGAGGAGATGTCGGGGGTAAGTATTTTTACGCAGAGAGTGGTGAGTGTGTAGAATGGGCTGCCGGCAATGGTGGCAGAGGTGGATATGATAGGGTCTTTTAAAAGACTTTTGAATAGGTACATGGAGCTCAGGAAAAAAGAGGGCTATGGGTAACCCTGGTAATTTCTAAGGTAGGGGAATGTTCAGCACAACTTAGTGGGCCGAAAGGCCTGTATTGTGCTGTAGGTTTTCTATTTCTATATTAGGATGAAGTAATTGGTGGCTTTGAGGCCAAGTTTGCAAACAATATGACGTGAAGGGGCAGGTAGTGTTGAAGCAGGGAAGCAGAAGGACTTGGATTAGTTGAATGGGTTAAAGAAGTGGCGGATGGAATACAGTGCAAGTGTATGGTCAATCACTTTTGTAGCAGGAATAAAAGAGTGGACTATTTTCTAAATAAGGAGAAAATTCAAAAATCAGAGATGCAAAGCAGCTTGGGAGACCTTGTACAGTATTCATAAGGTTAACTTGCAGGTTGAGTCAGTGTTAAGGAAGGCAAATGCAATGTTAACATTCATTTCCAGAGGATTAAAAGCAAGAATATAATGCTGAGGCTTTATAAGGCATTGGACAGACTGCACTTGGGAGTATTGTGAACAGTTCTGGACCCCTTATCTGAGCTGTCTCTGAAGAGGGTCCAGAGAAGGATCATGAGAATGATTCGGGAATGAAAAGGACAATATACGAGGAGTGTTTAATTGTTCTTGGCCTGTACTTACTGTTCAGAGAAGGGGGGGGCGGGGGAAGCTCATTAAAATCTATCGAATTTTGAAAGGCCTAGATAGAGCGGATATCGAGGAGATGTTTCCTATAGTGGGGAAGACTAGGACCAGAGGGCACAATTTCAGAATCAGGGACATCTTCAATAAAAAAAAATAAATTACAAACAAAAAAGAATCAAGGACATCCATTAAGAACAGAGATGAGGATTTTTTTTAAACCGGGGGTGATGAATCTGTGGAATTCATTGCCTGAGACAGCTGAGAAGGCCAAATCATTGACTATATTTAAGGCAAAGGTTAATAGCTTCTTGATTAATCAGGATGTCAAAGGTTATGGGAAGAAGGCTGGAGAATGGGATTGAGAGGGATAATAAATCAGCCATGATGAAATGGCCAAGCAGACTTGATGGGCTGAATAGCTAATTCAAATACTATATCTTATGAACTTCCGTACATGCAAGATAACTTGAAATTAATCTGGCTGCAAAAGCATATGACAAAAAAAGCCACAAGTATGTGTACATTATACAACCTTGAGATTCGTCTCCTTAACTGCAGCTACAAAACAAGGAAACCCAAAAGAACCCATTAAAAAACACCAACAAATACCCAATGTGCAGAGAAACAAAACTCATGCAAGCAATAAATGTAAACAAATAGCATTTCGAACAAAAAAGATTCCTCAAACACAAAGCCCAGAGCACCCAGATCAGGATACAGCCTCCGTTCAGCACATAGCAGAGTAATCATCACAGGGCACAAAGCAAGGAGCAGCGAGAACAGGCTGCAGCCTTGGCCTCAGTGCAGCAAAGAGCGGAGTAAACACTGCAGAGCAGTGAGCAGAACTAGCCAAATCCTCAGCTCTGGTCCCAATATTCTGCCTTTTCAACCCATCTGGCCCGGCGTTTAAATCTCCAACCATAGGGTTGTCCTCACTCTTTGGACTTGGGCCCTGTCACATCGATACACTCTGGGCCTAGATCCCGCTGCTACGTTTCAGTTCATACCCGATCTTTCCAAATCGGCCTGGCACTTCAGTGATCAAACTTCTCTCACTTTAGGTGGACACCTCTCAAATCTGCCTTTCCACTGATCCAACTTTGCCCCACTTGCCCCAACTTTGTCTTGAATATGACTCAACCTCGCATTGCATCTGCACGCTCCAATCCTTGACTCAGAACCAGAACCAAAATGTAAAATTTAGTCAAATTATTGCATGATTAGCAAATGGCTTGCAAACACCTTATTTGAATTGGGAGTAAATTATTTTCAAGTTGTAATTCATAACCAATTCAATTAATTTATCCTGCACAAAACAGATGCACTGAAAACAACATTACCCCAAGTTATACACACAAAATGCTGGTGGAACACAGCAAGCCAGGCAGCATCTATAGTTAGTTTCCTAGTTAGCTTTTCTTAGCTGAATTAGTAAAAGCAACTGGCTCAGCTCTTTCGATGCAGGATCCTGTCAAAATCAGCCTATGATTTCAGCTAAATACTTAATGTGTTATAAGTGCAAGTATGTAGACAAAGACAGAAAGCAACATGCAGTCATTTTCCCTCCAGTTGAAAAGCACGTGGTCAACATAAAAGTTTACAGGTACAGTAAATATAGGAAATGCCAAGGGAATAGGTAGCATGCCTGCAAGAACTCAACATTTTCACAAGAATATTAGAATGCACAGAAATAAAAATCCTCATAAGTCGTAGCCCTATCACACCATATAGAATATCTCAGCTGTTTAAAATTATATTCACTGTGGCAAAATTATCACATTCTTTAAAATTTAAAAGGAAGAATCTGTTCAGCACTTTCAGTCTCTTATTTTCAGCTACAGAGCAACCTCTCTCCAACAGTCTTCATCTGACTACACAGTTGCTAACTCAAATATAAATTAGTTTCACATACACCTTCCTAGAATGGAAGTCTTTGATTTCACATTCCTCTACCCTAAAGAGAGGAACCACTGTATGTACTAAGATCATAGCATCACAATACAAGTGCTGTTTTATATTCCACTTACTCAGCGTCTGCTGTGTGGGTGGCCCATTAGAGAAAGGTTACCCTTATTCTAATGAGCCACTGTTATCTACACACACGTGAAGTAACTTTCATGTGAATGTTAGATTGAAGTAGTCTCTTGAAGACATCACACAAGCACCTATTTGATACAGTTTATAAAAAGGTATGATGTAATATTTTTTCATTTGTTTTTGATATGGTACAGTATTTTTGGGACACAATGTTGCTAAGGTCTGTTGCTATGATACCTTGGAGCCCTACAACAGTTTAAAATTGTACACGTGGTGCACTGCCAAACTCATTGCAAAGTTAGTACTGAACTACCTGCAGAATAGAAACTCATTTCAGGCAGAGTTCTTTGTCTTTCCAATGCTCAATGTCACTTGAATGTCCTTCCTATACCATTTAACCTAATTATCAAGTCAGAATTCAGACAAATTCCTCCCATTTTACAATGCCATAGTAATTCACAGTAGCGAACAAGCAAGCATTGTCATAATCATGCACTCATTACAAGACTACTAAACAGAAATGTTGGGGCATTTATGGACCATATTGCACATTGGAATTTATACTACTGGCAAAACAGGCAAAGTGTGGATCAAAATGGCTGATTCAAAGGGGTTAAAAAAGTTAATTTATCATAATGACTCACATCCTCAGAACATTCTATAAGTACCTTTGCTATGTAAGCAGTTATATAAGCAAAAATCATTATTTCACACAGTAAAATCTCACGAACAGCAATGATCAATTATACTGTTTACTTCATGTTGGCGCCATCCTCTTATGTAAATTATGCCAAGAATATTTTGCACCCAGCTGAACAGGCAGGCACTGTTTAAAGTTTCATATGAAAAAAAACACCTCTAACATTACTAAACTGTCTGCTTATTCCTGAAAAGCAGCTTTTCCCACTAATTACTGAATCAAAGTTGCCAATATTTACTACTAACAGTCAAAAGATGGCTTGAAGATTTCTGGCACATACCAAACATTTCAACCTGTAGAGGGAGAAACACCATAGGTCAGCAGCACCAGGCACTCAAATCTTGTTCCTTTATCAGCTTGGGGGTAAAATATATTTTTTTAAACTTATTCACTGCATATGTTTTGCAATTCCTAGAAGAGCATTCAAATTAATGGGGTGGATTGAAAGTTGTACGTCTACCAGCATACCAGGAAAGGCAAGATCTAAAGCAAATCTTACTCTATTGTACAGTTGGTAGCAATCCTGTCTTCCATACAGATTTTACATCCATAGTGACACTCCAGTGCAGAGGTGAAAGAATGTCAGTCTTAATGACTGTTCAAGTGGAGATTAAAGAGATTCCTAGTAGGCCAAAGTTGGAAAACACAATATAAGCAGCAGAATGCTGAAGTATTATAATTAAAACACTCCAATGTGTGTGCAGGAAAAATATGCAGCTGAAGGTTAGTGAGAACAGGGCAGGAGCCATATAGAGTTAAAATATATCATTGAATGAGATGTTATATTGTCACCCCTGCCCTTTCACATGAATATAAAAGATCCTAGTGCAATTATAAAGCATATAGAACATAGTACAGCACAGGAACAGGCCCCTGGTCCACAATTTTGTGCCAAGCCAATTAAGCTAATGACATCTAATTACTTTTCTGCCTGCACATGGTCCATATCCTTCCATTCACTGCATATTCAGAGGAAATTTAACCAAGCTCTCAAAATAGCACATACCCTCTATTGAATCCTGATAAACCCCTTCCACACCCTCTCCAAAACCACCTCATCTAAATATCGAATTTAAAGCTACAGAATAACTTTCTGACTTTTGAACAAGGCATTGACTAAAAGGCAAACACGTTATGCACTTTCTTTTTTTCTAACTTATCAACTTGCATGGCCACTTTCAGTGAACCATGCACTTGAACCCCTGGGTACCTGGTACATCAATGCTACTGAGGCACTGTTATTAACTATGTGCATTTTCTTTACATTTGATCCCCCAAAGTGCAATACTTCACACTTGTCAGGATTAAACTTCATCTACCATATTCCAATTGGAAATATTCTACATATCCATAATGCCATCAATCTTTTTGTCACCTGAAAAACTTTCTAACCCACTCATCTACATTTTCATCCAGTACAGCGAGTTATCCCTGAAATGTTAACTGGCATTTATCCACAACTCAACATCCAGTTATTATCAAACTGCTATTGTGGAGATCTCCTTTATATAACTTGACTGCAGTGCTTCCAACATTACTAGCAATAGCACTTTGGAAAAAAGCACTTCATTAGTTGTAAAACATTTACATTCCAGTGGGTGTGAAAGATACTTTATAAATGACAAACTGTTCTCTTTCAATTGTGTGCTTTGAATAGGGACAAACAATTCAAAAGGATCCCCAGTATGAATTCCAGATCTACTTCTGAAAATACATTTCATTCATAAACCAGGGTGGACTACCAGAACCTAAAAATATTACTGATTTCACTTTTATTCCATCTGGAGAAACAGGTGAGTATACAGGACCAGACAATGATACTCTTTATAAATCAATCTTTTATCTATCTGATCTTGAGTTATATTAAACTCTTGATATAATCTATCACAAAAATATCGCTTTCTTGCCATATTTCACACCAAATGGTGTGAAACCCTTATCCATTGCTCCAGGTTCAATTTCACACCTCTACTCTAATGAAGAGCAGGACAGGAAGAAACAGCAAGCATCAATGGTGACACTAAATAACCAGAACTTAAGTTTAAGAATTTGACAGTCAAAGCTTTCAACCATAATAATAAATATTTAATTCATCAGGAGTTGTGCAAAATCACTTTGATACAACAATAAATTATCCTCAAATGGGTGCTTCTCAGCAGAGAACAGGGACCCAGTTTCCAAGATTGGTTTCCTGGTCACCGAGGGAAGATATTTTAACTCAAATTGTGGACAGGAGAAAATCCTTACAGGAAAATGCCTAATGGCATTTTATGTCTGCATCCATACATCACTGAATTATTTCAATCAAAATACAGTTGATTCTACAGCAAATGAACTAATGTTAAAATAAGATCTCACACAAATTTGAATTTATTTTGTTCTAATTTACTAGATGCTCTCTCCATCAATAATGATTGCAACAGAAATAATTTTGATCTGAAACTGCAAGGGAGGGGGAAATGGAAGAGCTTAAGCAGATCTCCAAAATGCTGTATTTAAAATCATTTCTTTCCAAGTTGGCAAGTTAAAGTCAATGGTAGTAAAGGTAACAATCCCCAAAATACAGCTTAAAAGCAAAATTTTCTCCCAAGCATTAAAGTTTACAGAACCATCTTCAAACACTTTTTAAGAACTAATATTTCTTAGCAGAAAATATACTGCCATTGAAATTCAGATTGAAAACTAAAACAGAAAGATACTGTTTTGAGAGAGAAAAAACAAAAAATAACCTCAAACCTCAGCCCAGCTTTTTGCTAGTACTGTCAAGGAGTGCCCAGGGGGTCTCACCACCTCAGGAATGTTAGAACACAAAGGAAGCTTATTCTCCCTGGTCTCCAATGGGTCTGTAAATACGCAGCATCAAAAGCTGCTTCATCAGAGACTCAACATACAAGGAAATTCAACTGGATATACATATCGTTGAGGACAAAAGTAACTGTAGTATAAATTGCATTTTTTATAATTAAACATATTTATACTCACATTTTCCCACTTTATAAAGTCACAATGTGCAAATGTTCTGAACTGATCCAAATGTCATCATTTAATTTTGTCATCACTGTTGCTATTGTTAAAATGGTTAATTGTTAATTAGGATTATTATATTCATAGTTTGGGTTATATTTATTCCACTAAATGGTGATCTCAGCTTTTAACGTATTATACTTTGGTTAAGCAAAACTCAATTATTATGGCTGAGATAAGCATTTTACCATTCCCTCAAATCACCGTATGTCCTAATACCACTCCAAAAGGTTTATTTTTCCCACCATTAGATTTCATACATGAAAAAAACTACACTGAAAAACCAAAGCTGGAAATGACATTTTTTTTTTAAAACAACAATATTAGCTGCCACCCCACCCAAAATATAAAGCCTGTCACTTCCCACACCTCAATATCTGGCACACAGCCAGAGCAATTGTGGTTTGTATGATTGTCTAACAAACTTGCAGTTATTGTACACTCTCCAAATAAAGCTTAAATCCAATCATTTCTTCTCACGGTGGGTTATTCAAGATTAGTTAGGGAAATTATCCAATAACACAAAGGAACTCATTGCTTTTCAATAATTCCCCATCTCCCAATTATCTGACCAGTCTTTCAGATGTACAGCATATACCAAATATTTTAAAGGATAACTTAAATAATTAAATATGTTGAATTGACATACTCCAAACCATATTATTTTATACAATTTAATATTTTGAAATACACCCTGAAATACCAATCTTAGATATTAAGATAATTACATTAGTTATTCTTCAAACCCATTCAGTAAAATACTTCACCTTTACATATATCTAGACAGTATTTTAATAACAAAATAAACCTGAATAGTGAACAGATTATGTCCCCATCCCCCATGAATGATGTAAAAATGTATGGAACAATACATAGACACACACTGTAATTATCATACCAGACACGCTTAGTCAGAATTCATCTTCAAAGTATGCTTCAGTAAACAAACAGAGGAGGATTAATGAAAAAGAAGTGATTCTGCCTGCTGCCTAAGCACTATAAAAAATTAATAATTATATACACTGCATAAATCAACAGCTCAAAAATAGACAGCAACATTTTTTAACCTATTCTGTGTTTGCACTTGTCTGTTTCCTTTAATACTGCAAATAACACTGATGTGGACAAATAAGGAAAAGCTGAGGGCCACTTCACTAACTCAAGATTGTCAGTATATCAGAAAACAGACATGATTCAGAAATCATGTATTGTTTCCATACTAAAGAATATACAGTGGCCTCCAGTTAGTTGCGCCATTGGTTAATCAAGACAGCTGCATATTTGGGACAACTCAAAGAACAAAAACAAAATGAGAAAATAGCTGGAATTCCCTTTGTTTATTTGAGACACTGACACTAACTGGAGCAGGAGACTTGCCGAACAGTTTCTAACTAGTGTCAGTCATGTGTACTTGTGGTACAACACATGCAAAAAGTTTTTAAATAGTGTCAGTTGTGTGCATTTATGTTCAAAAAGCAGTTATTTTTGTCCGCGATAGTTGCCAAGTTATAAGCAATAAGACAGTTCAAAACTCTTTTGTTCATAATTATTCTGTTACAATGAAAATGAAAATTGAGGATGCAATCATTAACAGCATTGTACAAAAGCAGTCCATTATCTGAACCAGATCCCTGCAGCAATTAATTTACAGTCAAAATACAACATGGATGAATTCCTCCATCAACAAATATTAGGAACTAATACAGTTTTATAGTACTGTAGTAGTATTGGCAGTGCTCCAATTTGTTCTGTATTTCATTTAAGTAAATAATTCCTTACTCAGTTAAATGATAGTTTGTCTTTGTTTTATTTTTAACTATTTCCATGAAACTTTGGCCAGCCTCTTAATTGGTCCCAATGTGTCCCAATTAACTGGAATTCCCTGTATTCCAAAGAACTTTTTTTAAAAAACATCACCTAATCAAATTAGTTGATCCATTTTTCAGAACACTACATCTTATGGACAGAGCAGCACTTCATGGTGTATGCAATTCCATTATTAGACCTTATTATCAAATCCTCAGTTCCACAGTCTGAGCTCTCCACTGCAAATCAATTAACCCACTCTAATCCTCATCCAAAATCTAATAAAAACTCCATTATTGCATATATCTACCAAAACCCTGTTTTGCACAAAAATAACATCAGAAGTATCTTGACAAAATACTAATGATACTACTCCTACACTATATCATTTGCTGCACATCAAATGCCATGTAACAATCCTGATAAGTAACAATGAAGTCCAATTATAACATGTGATCCATTTAGAGCAAACAATCCATTCTCTGCATCTCATGACTATGCCACAGCTCATTATAAAATGTTTTTTTTAAATTGTACTCCATTACCTGATCCTTATTGTTGCACCAACTTCATCCCTAATCCCCTTTGCTACGATCCTCTAAAGTGAGTTGGCATTACTGCACTCATTGATATGTCAAGACCCCTCTCAAAGTACAAAGTAAATTTTATTATCAAGTTACATATATGTCACCATATACAACTCAGATTCATTTTCCTGCAGGCACACTCAGCAAATCTAGAGCACAGTATCTAGAAAATTAATGAAAGATCAACTAGAGTGCAGGAAACAACAAACTGTGCAAATGGAAATATAAATAAATAGCAATAAATAAGGAGAACATGAGATAACAAGATAAAGAGTCCTTAAAGTGAGATCATTGGTTGTTGGAACATGTCAAAGGATGGGCAAATGAGTGTAGTTAACCTCATTTATTGCACTTGACTTTAGTGCACTTAATTCCCGTTCTTGTACCTGATGAACACGATTTGCGAATTCACCTGATTGCTGATTTGTCTCTATTAGAATGCAAGATTCCCACTGCCTCAGATCTCCATCAACGCACCTGTTTACGCTCATGTCCCTATTACTGGTCCGATACTGTCTGACCTGCTGATACTTCCAAGTTTCTGTTTATATCCCCAAAGTTCAAACTGATCAGAATTTGTACACCCCACGTCCTCTGGTGCAAAATCACCGGCAGCACGTACCCTATTAACTTACTACTGGGGCTTGCAGTTAAGTTTAAATGAATCGAATAGTTCAGACACAAAGTACGAAGCGGAAGCCAGCTCGACTCTCCCGCTCACCACATCCAACTCCGCCCAGCTCTCCAGTTTTAACAAGCCCCGAAACCAGTGAAGAGCGGCTCAGAATGGGCCGATCACACAGGAAAACTTCACAACTTCGTGCGCAGTCCCGCCCGCGGCGGAACTTGTGTCTTTACCCACCCCCCACCTGCCTGTCCCCGCGGCCGAGCGAGGCCTAATGAATCCCACCTGCCCGCTCGGGACAACCTCACCACGCCCGAAGGCCTCCTCTCTCTGCCGGCGCAGCTCCAAATCGAAGCCGCTCCGTCATGAGTTTACGGGAGGGCGGGGGAAGCCACGCTGCCGGCGCGTCGCTCAAACTTTGCTCGGCCGCCGCCGACGACTCGGCAACACAGGCAAGCTCGGAAAGTTGTTAGGGGAGTGGGCAAGCAGTCGACTGCCGCCTGTCCTGGGGCCAGGCTGGGCCTGGGCCGCCCGCCCCGCTTGCCGGCGCCATCTTGGCTGCTGGCGGCTGATCGATGATTGAACACAAAAGCAGCCGAGGGATCAATTCCTGATCAATCGGAAAACGCCGCATTCTGGCCCTAAAACCGAGTCGGAACCGCCGCTAGCCACCCCGGGTTCAGCACCGCGCTGCCCCGCACACTCTACCGCCCATCCGGGAGCCCCGTGGAGCTGCTGACCTGAAGCAGTTGTAAATCAAATTTCTTCCAATATTGAAACATCGATCCCACATTGGCGGCCATCTTGAGACATATTGAGGCAATAGAGCGAGCTGGATTGGAGTTCATAGGAAGGGGAGGGGGGGCGTGCCACAAAACCCGGCCCGGAATCCGCGCCAGCCCGGCCCGGATTGCAGCCGCCAGCAACCACAGCGGCCGAGTCCTGGTGAAGTACCACAGATCCACGGCGTTTGTTAGTGAATTGTGATTCTGTCAGTTCTGCTGGATACACAAAGTAAACTACTCTACTTGCTGGTGATTGTTTTGTATTAATAGTTCAAAAGTTCCATTTAATATCAGAAATGTATGCAATATACATCTTGAAAGTCTTGTCCTTCACAGACATCCACCAAAACAGAAGTGTCCCAAAGAATGAAAGTAAAAATGTTAAAACCCCAAAGCCCCCTTACTCCCTCCAACACACACAAGCAGCAGCAAGCACCAACACTCCCGCAAAAAAGCATCAGCACCCTCCACCTACCAAGCAAGCATTAGCAAAGAAAGATCATGATCTGCAGTACAACAAAAACTAATCATGCACCCAACAATTCAATATGCCACAGGTTCCCTCTCTCCCTCCCTCCTTAATAAAGGGAAGACATAACAAAACAACTCACTAATTTAGAAACATAAAAAACCTACAGTACAATACAGGCCCTTCGGCCCACAAGGTTGTGACGAACTTATCCCTACCCAAGAAATTACTAGGCTTACCAATAGCCCTCTATTTTTCTAGCTCCATGTACCCATCCAAAAGTCACTTAAAAGACCCTATCGCATCCACCTCTACCACCTTTGCTGGCAGCCCATTCCACGCACTCAGCACTGAGTAAAAAACTTACCCCTGCCATCTCCTCTGTATTTACTCCCCAGCACCTTAAACCTGTGTCCTCTTGTGGCAATCATTTCAGTCCTGGGAAAAACCCTCTGACTATCCACATGATCAACACCTCTCAACATCTTATACACCATTATCAGGTCTCCTCTCATCCTCCGTCACTCTAAGGAGGAAATGCTGAGTTCACTCAACCTATCCTCATACGACATGCTCCCCAATCCAGGCAACATCCTTGTAAATTTCCTCTGCATGCTTTCTATGGCTTTCACATCCTTCCTGTAGTGAGGCGACCAAAACTGAGCACAGTACTCCAAGTAGGGTCTGACCGGGGTCCTATATAGCTGCAACATTACCTCTCGACTCCTAAATTCAATTCCACGGTTGATGAAGGCCAATACACCGTACGCCTTCTTAACCACTGAGTCAACCTGCGCAGCTGCTTTGAGAGTCCTTTGGACTCAGACCCCAAGATCCCTCTGATCCTCCACACTGCCAAGAGTCTTACCATTCTGCCATATTCTGCCATCATATTTGACCTACCAAAATGAACCACCTCACACTTATCTGGGTTGAACTCCATCTGCCACTTCTCAGCCCAGTTTTGCATCCTATCAATGTCCCGCTGTAATCTCTGACAGCCCTCCACACTATCCACAACACCTCCAACCTTAGTGTCATCAGCAAATTTACTACCCATCCCTCCACTCCTTCATCCAGGTCATTTATAAAAATCACAAAGAGTAAGGGTCCCAGAACAGATTCCTCTGGCACACCACTGGTCACCGACCTCCAGGCAGAATATGACCCATCCACATCAACTCTGCCTTCTGCAGGCAAGCTAGTTCTGGATGCACAAAGCAATGTCCTCTTGGATCCCATGCCTCCTTACTTTCTCAATAAGCCTTGCATGGGGTACCTTATCAAATGCCTTGCTGAAATCCATATACACTTCATCTACTGCTCTTTCATCATTAATATGTTTAGTCACATCCTCAAAAAATCCAATCAGGCTCATAAGGCACGACCTGCCCTTGACAAAACTGTGCTGACTATTCCTAATCATATTATATCTCTCCAAACATTCATAAATCCTGCCTCTCAGGATCTTCTCCATCAACTTACCAACCTCTGTGGTAAGACTCACTTGTTTATAATTTCCTGTTCTATCTCTTCTCCCTTTCTTGAATAAAGGAACAACATTCACAACCCTCCAATCTCCCGTCCCTATTGATAATGCAAAGATCATCGCCAAAGGCTCAGCAATCTCTTCCCTCACCTCACAGTAGCCTGGGGTATATCTCATCCGGGCCTGGCGACTTATCCAACTTGATGCTTTACAAAAGCACCAGCACGTCGTCTTTCTTAATATCTACATGCTCAAGCTTTTCAATCTGTTGCACGTCATCATTGTTATCACCAAGAGCCTTTTCCATAGTGAATACAGGTGCCCCCCCCCCCCTTTACAAGGGTAGAGCATTCCTATGAAACCTTTCTTAAGCCAAAATGGCTTAAAGCGAAGGACCATTAATTTATATGGGAAAAATTTTCGTACAAGCGAAAATCTTCTTTGTAATGCAAAAACAGGTTACTAATGTAGGTCTTTTGTAAAAGCAAAGTGGCATAAAGCAAACATTCGTAAAGCGGGGGACACCTGTACTGAAGTAAAGTACTCATTAAGTACTACTGCTATTTCCTGTGGTTCCATACACACTTTCCCACTGTCACATTTGATAGGTCCTATTCTTTCACATCTTATCCTCCTGCTCGTCACATACTTGCAGGATGCCTTGGGGTTTTCCTTAATCCTGCCTGCCAAGGCCTTCTCATGGCCCCTTCTAGCACTCCTAATTTCCTTCTTAAGCTCATTCCTGTTAGCCTTCTAATCTTCTAGATGTCTAACATTATCTATCTCTCTGAACCTTTTGTAAGCTTTTCTTTTCTTCTCGTGATATTAAAATCTGTTGCATCACTTTTTTCTGTTCTCCGACTTGAGAATCAACTACAAGCTCTCTCCCACCAGTAAGAGAGAGAGAGAAAGAGAAAGCGCAATTTGCTGAGTACAGAGCCTCTGACAGGAGATCCGTTGCTCTGAATTTTCCATTTTTTCCCACAACACTCCAGTCAGTGGCATCGGCATAGAATCAGCCCATCCATAGGTCCGCAAACCCTCGGAACTCCAAAGGTGCACTCGTCTTCTAGGCTGCGTACTTGGAGTTCAAAAAGCTTCCAGGAGTGGGTCCCACCACCACAAAGAACCAAAGTCCGAGTGTAACTCCAGGTCAGGGTCAACAGAACCCCATTCAACCTGAAATGAGAAAAAATAGACATCAAAAGTAGAAATTAAGCTGTTTCTGCAGAAGAGCACGAAGGAGTCACTGTTAAGTACCATCAGAAATTGAAATGAAACAATGCTGGTGCAACAAAATTGAATTGCATTGACTTTGTTTCTCACATCCTTCATATACATGAGTAAAACCTTTACATTATGTCTCCATCTAAATGTGTAATCATAGTAATTTATAATAAATAGAACAGTTAATGTAACTTAAAATACAATCAAATCAGAGTGAGTTAATCAGTCTGATGGTCTAGTGGAAGAAGCTGTTGGTCCTAACTTTCATGCTGCAACACCATTGCCCAGATGATAGCAACTGGACTAGATTGTGGTTGAGGTGACTCGGGTCCCCAATGATCCAATGGGTCCTTTTGATACACCTATCTTTGTAAATGTCCTGAATCATGGGAAGTTCACAACTACAGATGCACTGGGCTGCCGCACTACTCTTTGCAGAATCCTACGATTGAGGGAGGTACAATTCCCATACCAGGCAGTGATGCAGCCAATCAGGATACTCTCAGTTGTGCCCCTGTAGACAGTTCTTAAGGATTTGAAGGCCCTTCCCAAACTTATTCAACTATCGAGAGAGTTGCTGTTGTGCTTTTTTCACCATACAGCTGGTGTGTACAGACCACGTGACGTTCTCGGTGATGTGGATGCTGAGGAACTTAAAGGTGTTTAGCCTCTCAACCCCAGATCCATTGATGTCAATAGGGGTTAGCCCATCTGCATTCCTCCTGTAATCCACAACCAGCTCCTTTGTTTTTGCAACATTGAGGTTGCTTTCTTGACACCACTGTGTCAGAGAGATGACTTCTTCCCTATAGGCCACCTCATTATTGTTTGAGATAAGGCCAATCAATGTGTTGTTGGCAAATTTAATTAGCAGATTAGAGTTGAGGGTGGCGACACAGTCATGGGTTTACAGGGAGTAAAATAGGGGACTTAGTACACAGCCCTGAGGGGCTCCTGTATTGAGAGTCAGAGGGGTGGAGGTGAGGGAGGCCACTCTTACCACCATTTAAAAGAGCAAAATGAATTAGACATGGAAAAAATTCAAAGTGTTTTTCTTTTTAATGTGTCCAATAATAATTTCATGAACCAAAACGGATGGCACCAACTAATTTGGATACTTGGAAAAGAATTATTTTAAGAAACTTATTCAAGTTCACCGATATTCAGAAATTGAAGACACTTCAAAGCCACTTCAACGAAATTTAAATTTATTGTCAAATCTGGTCTTGAGCAACCAGAGTAGTTTTAAAGAATAATTCCCTGCTTGACTGATGGTGGGATTGCCCTTTAGAATTCCACTATCGACCGTCACATCAGACTGTCATGTGCTCAACCTCATACCTTTGTTGCCTTTTGCTCATCTGACTGACATCCCAGACCAATTATTACTGTTTCACGTACTTATTGATTAATTACTGCACAGAAGGCAGCTATTCGACCCTTCATACCTGCCCTAGCTCTCTGTACAAATAACTCACTGGTGACCACACCTGCTCATTTCCTAATTTTGCAAAATTTTTCTCAAAGTGGTTGATACCTGTAACATGCTGCCAGAGGAATCAGACACATTTACCATCTTTAAAAAATATATATATTTAGACAGATGCTTAAACTTGCAAGACATAGAAGAATATGGTCTAAAAAACGGAAATGGAATTAGCATAGATAGGCAAAAAGGTCAGCATACACATGGTGAGCTCAAGTATCTGTTTCTATAACTACAATGGAATGGATTCCACCATACCTGCAGACAAAATAAAATGCCATTCTATTTCTCTTTCCCTTTAATTTATACCTGTAACTCCTTCACCATAAAGAACAGCCTTCCATTATGTCTTACTCTGTCAATACCTTTCATTACTTTATGTCAAATCTCCTCTCAGCTTTTTTAAAGAAAATAGTTCTTGCCTCTGGTCTATCCTTGTAACTGTTGTCCCTCATCTGGGAAACTTGTAAAGACCCTCTTTAACACCCTGATAAAATTCCCATAGTATGACAATCTGGGTTGAACATAACATTGCAGTGTTTTATGTTTTGGCCTCAATTTGGCCTTATTATAACAGCTTACTCATTCTGCTCTTTCAATGACAATGTCCCTGGTTCCTAGCCTCCTGCAAAGTTTTAGAACAATATTCTTTATTCCATACTGCCATTTTTCCTGTCACAGTAGTCTCCATTAAAAATCATCTGCTACACATCTGCCCATTTTACCAGTTCTATAACTGTTGGCAGAATCTCAGATGGTGACAAGATGGTGTCCAGGAGTAAAGTAGATCAGCTGGTTGAGTAGTGTCACTACAACAACCTGGTCAGTAAGACTTAAGAGTTAATTGTGGACTTCTGGAAGGGGAAGTCAAGGAAACATGCATCAGTTCTCACCAAGGAATCAGTAGTGGATAGGGTGTGCAGTTTCAAGATCCTGTGTGTCAACATCTCTGAAGATCTGTCCTGAGCTCAATGTGGTGATGCAATGACAAGAAAGGCACGACATCGGCTACATTTCACTAGGAGTTTGAGGAGATTTAGTATGTCACCAAAGACTAGCAAATTTCTACAGATTTACCAAGGTGAGCATTCCAACCAATTACATCACTGTTTGATATGGAGGGGCCACTACACAGGATTGGAAAAAACTGCAGAGGGTTGCAAACTCAGCCAGCTCCGGCTTCATTATGGGCACTAGCCTTCCCCAGCACCAGGGACATCTTCAAAAGGCGATGCTTCAAGAAAGCAGTATACATCATCAAGGACCCCCATCACCCCGAATATGCCCTCTTCTCATTGCTACCATCATGGTGGAGGTACAGGAGCCTGAAGACACACACTCAATGGTTTAGGAACAGCCTCTTCCCCTTCTCCATCAGATTTCAGAATGGACAATGGGCCAACCCATGAACACTTACTCACTATTTCTACTCCCTTTTTGCACTGCCTATTTAATTTTATATATCTATTTCTTACTGTAATTTATAAATGTACTTACATATTACTCTGCATTGCTGCCACAAAACCACTAATTTCCTGACGTATGTCATGTGTGATATGACACTGAGTCTGGCGCTATGGCTAAGAGCAGAGAGTTGAAGAGGACTGCAATGTTGATAGGAGATTCCCTAGTCAAAGGAACAGAGACGATGTTCTATGGGCATAATAGAGACACCCAGATGGTATGTTGCCTTCCTGGTGCCAGGATCAGGGATGTCTTGGATGGGATCCATGGCATTCTCAAGGGTGAAGGTGAGCAGTCAGAGGTCGGTACATATTGGCATCAATTACAGGTAGGCAAGGTGAGAAGGTCCTGATGAGAGATTTTAGGGAACTAGGTAGAAAGCTGAGAAACAGAACCTGCAAGTAGTAATTTCTGGATTGCTGCCTGTGCCACATGCCTTTGAGAGTAGGAATGGGATGATTTAGCAGGTGAATGTGTGGCTGAGGAACTGGTGCAGGGGGCAGGCGTTCAGATTCATGGATCATTGGAATCTCTTCTGGGGAAGGTACATCCTGTACAAAAGGGATGGGTTGCACCTGAACCAGAGGGTTTCCAATATCCTTGCAATCAGGACGGCTAGAGTAGTTCATGTGAGTTTAAACTAATTTGGTGGGGAGATGGGACTGAAGTTGATAGAGCTGAAGATGATGTAGTTGGTGTACAATCAGAGGCAATGTGTAGTGAGGAAGGGCTGCTGATAGGGCAAAACTGCAGTCAACAAAATGATTTGCAATGTAAAAGGCAGACAAAATCAAAAAGGGTGAATACAGGACTGCAGATGTGATGTTGAATGAGTGCAGTATATGGAATAAGGTAGATGAACTTACAACACAGTTACAGATTAGCATGTACGATGTGTAGCAATCACTGAATTGTGACTGAAAAAAGATTATAGCTGGGAGCTTAATGTTCAAGAATACACATTGTCTTGAAAGGACAGACAGGAAGGCAGAGGGGCGGCACTGCTTTGTCAGTAAAAAATGAAATCATATCACTAGAAAGAGATGCCATCATGTTGGAAGGTGTTGAATCATTGTGGATGGAGCTAAGGGACTGCAAGGATAAAAGATTGGGAGTTGTATACAGACCACCAAACAGTAGTAAGGATGTGGTCTACAAATTACAATGTGAGATAGAAAATGCATGTCAAAAGAGCAATGTTACAATATTCAATATGCAGGTAGATTGGGAAAATCAGGTTGGTGTTGGATTCCAAGAGGGGGATTTCTAGAACTACGAGATAGCTTTTTAGAACAGCTCATGGTTGAGTCCACTATTGGATCAGCTATTCTGGATTGGGTGTTGTGCAATGAACCAGAATTGATTAGAGAGCTCAAGGTAAAAGAACACTTAAGGGCAAGTGATCATAATATGATCAAATTCACCCTGCAATTTGAGAAGGAAAAGTTTCTTCATAGCTCTACACACCATCCTTACATATCTGGAGAAGAAGGATATTTATGTGACAATGCTGGTCTTGGACTACAGTTCAGCATTCAACACCATAATTCCCTCCAGGCTTGACAAGAAACTCAGAGACCTCTGCCTTCACCCTGCTTTGTGTAGCTGGATCCTGGACTTCTTCTCAGATCACCAGCAGAAAGTAAAAATGGGCTACCTCACCTCTGCCCCACTGATCCTCCACACAGGTACCTGTCAGGGCTGTGTACTAAGCCTCCTCCTTTACTCTCTGTTGAGGAGGGAAAAAAAAATCAGCCATGATTGAATGACAGAGCAGATTCGATGGGCCAGGTGGCCTAATTATGGTCTTATTGTCTTATGATCTTAAGGTATACCCATGACTGTTGCCACCAACAGCTCCAATCTGCTAATTAAATTTGCTGACACACTACACTGATTCCCCTAATCTCAAATAATAATGAGGCAGCCTATGTTTTTCACCTGATCTTTTTTAGGAGGTTTTTGTGTGTGCTGAGGAGGGGAATTTGGGAGTCGATGTGTCTGTTCCATTCATGCTTGTTCTTTTTTGTGCGGGGAAGAGGGATTTGGGAGGTTCATGAATGTTTTATAATTCTTTTCTTCCTTGGTTGCGACTATCTGGAGAAGGAGTATTTCAGAGTTGTATACTTTGGATAATTAGTTGGATAATTTATTAGTTGGATAATAAAATTAACCAATGAGCCTTTTAGTGGGAAGATAGAGAATTGGAAAGGTTTTAAAAACTAATGGAAGACAACATAAAAAGTCATTAAGAAGGTAAAGAATGAAAGTAAGACAGCCAATAACATTAAAGAGGAAACCAAAGGTTTCTTAAGATACATTAAGTGTAAAAGAGAGACAAGGGTGGATATCAAACCATTGGAATACAATGCTGGAGTGGCAGTAATGGAAGACAAGGAAACAGCAGGCAAACAATAAGTATTTTGCGTCAATCTTCATTGTTGAAGACACTAGCAGTATGGTGGAATTCCAGGTGTCAAGGGTCATGAAGTGTGTGAAGTTACCATTACTAAAGAGAAGGTTCTTGGGAAACTGAAAGGTCTGAAGATAGATAAGTCATCTAGGTTGCTGAAGAGATTATGAAGGCATTAGTAATGATCTTTCAATAATCATTTGATTGGTTTTGGAAGACTGAAAAATTGCAAATGTCAATCCATTCTTTAAGAAGGGAGAGAGGCAGAAGAAAGTAAACTATAGGCCAGTAATCTGACTTCAGTAGTGGGGAAGATGTTGGAGTCGATTATTAAGGATGAGGTCTCAGGGTACTTGGAGGCACATGATTAAATAGGCCATGGTCAACCTTACAAAAATCCATTGGAATTCTCTGAAGAAATAACAAGCAGAATAGACAAAGGAGAATCGGCAGATGTTGTATACTTGGATTTTCAGAAGGCTGTTGACAAGGTGCCACATAAAGGAGTGGCTGATTGGCAGGAGGCTAAGAGTGGGAATAAAGGGAGCCTTTTCTGTTTGGCTGCCAGTAACTAGTGGTGTTCCACAGGGGTCTGTGAGAGGACTGATTCTTTTTGTTATATTTCAATGATTTGGATAATGAAATTGATTGCTTTATTGCAAAGTTTACAGGCAATATGAGGATAGATGGAGGAGCAGGTAGTTCTGAGGAAGTAGTAAGGCTACACAAGGACTTAGATTAAGAGAATGGGCAAAGAAATGGCAGATATAATAGTGTCAGAAAGTGTATGTTCATGCACTTTGGTAGAAGAAATGAAAGGGTTGGCTATTTTCTAAATGGAGAGAAAATATTAAAAAAACTGAGGCGCAATGGGACCTTGAAGTCCTTGTGAAGAATTCCCTAAAGGTTAATTTGTAGGTTGAGTTCTGTGGTGAGGAAGACAAATGTAATGCTAGCATTCCTTTCAAGAGGATTAGAATAGAAAACAAAGATTAATGTTGAGATTTTATAAAACACGGAGCATTGTGAGCAGTTTTGGGTCCCTTATTTTAGAAAGAATGTGGTGAAACTAGAGAGGGTTCAAAGGAGGTTCACAAAAAATATTCCAGGATTGAATGGCTTGTCATATGAAGAACATTGATGGCTCTGCACCTATATTCACTAGACTTAAGAAGAATGAGTGGTGACCTAATTTAAACCTAATGAATGGTTTAAGGCCTTGGTAGAGAGGATGTGGAGAGAATGTTTCCTATAGTGGGAGAGTCTAAGACCAGAAGACACAACCTCAGATTAGAGAGATGTCCTTTTAGAACAGAGATGAGCCAAAGAGTGTTGTAGCTGTGGGATTTTTTGTCACAGACAGCTGTGGAGGCCAAGTCTTTATGTATAGTTAAGGCAGAGATTGATAGATTGGTCCAGGCATGAAGGGATATGGGGAGCAGGAGATTAGGGCACTTACCCTTGCAAGCATAACAAATGCCACACCTACCCCTGCAGCTCTTTCATCTTCCATTCAGGGCCCAAAACAGTCCTTTCAGGTGAGGCAACACTTCACCTGTGAGCCTGTTGGTGTCTTCCAAAGGACTCTGGTGCTCCTGGCATGGTCTGTATATCAGTGAGACTCAACATAGATTGGGAGACTGCTTTGCCAAACACCTATGCTCCATCTTCCAGAAAAAGTGGGATCTCCTGTTGCCCACCCATTTCAATTCTACTTTCTATTCTGATTCCAACATGCCGGTCCTCTTCTGCTGCACAGCCCACACTCAAGTTGGAGGACCAACACCTTATGTTCTGTCTGGATAGCCTCCAATCTGATGGCATGAAACGATTTCTCGAACTTCCCATCACTAATCTCATTTTGCTTGGTAATAACCAACACTACTCCCCTCTTCACCATTCCCATTTCCCTCTCACCTTATTTCCTTACCTGCCCATCACCTCCCTCTGGTGCTCCTCCCCTTCCATTTCTGCATGGTCTTGCATTCTTTTTTATCAGATTCCTCCTTCGTCAGCCCTTTATCTTTTTCACCAATCAACTTCTCAGCTCTTTATTTTACCCCCTCCCCCCGCCCCCCGGTTTCACCTATCACCTGCCACTTTGTACTTCTTCCTCCCTTTCCCCCACCTTCTTACTCTGGCTTCTTCCCCCTTCCTTTTCCAGTCCTGATGAAGGGCCACAGCCCAAATGTCTACTGTTTTATTTATTTCCATAGATACTACCTGGCCTGCTGAGTTCCTCCAGCATTTTGTGTTTTGCTTGGATTTCCAACATCTGCAGATTTTCTCGTGTTTGTGATCGACTCACCACTGTTTGATGTGGTCCACAGGGCCTGAATTACGTTAATTTCACCACATCTTGGAAACATGCAAAGATTTCCTGTCTCCCCCCATTGTAGTATTTGTGTCTTAAATGGATAAGTGCTACAAATCATAGGTCTGCTTGACTGTTTATAATTTCCTTCCCATTCATCCCACTTCTACCACCTGCTGGCACACTTTGACTCAGCATCTGAATTTTAAAGTAAATTCTATTTCAAAATCCATGGTGATCCTTATCTGCAAATATAATTTCATTCAATATTCATTACTGGGTTAAATTCTGGAACACCTACCCAATAGAAACGAGCACATAAGAAACAGGAGTATTATTAGGCCTATCAACCCTTTATGAGATCATGGTTAATTCATAATCTTTTATTACAAGCCTACTAGGACAGAAATGTAAAAAATTATTGGATATATCTTCATCCTATCCATCACTTCCTCACTCTGAAATTAGAAATCAACTCATATTTACACGAGGTGAGGAAAAATCAGGAGTCAATCAGGAGTGGTGGGGATCCTGTTACAAGACCTTCCCAACTGCACAGGTTTCTGGGATTTAGATGCTTTAACTCTGCAGAGTATGGACAGCTAGTCCAGTTGTTTTAAAGGGTCAGGATGGTCCCACTAATTGGCAATCATGTTTTGAGCACCAAGAATTGAGTATGTAACACTTACGCGACAGGCTGGTGTATGCCTAGGGGGAAAATTCCAGCCTCTCGCTGACCCCGCCTCCCGTATACGCAGATGCTGTGGAAAACAAGTTAACGCAGTGTCGCACACACAATATCAAACTCACACCAGATACAGTTATAGAATATACTTTAAGGATTTTACTAGAACTAAGTAATTACTAATGATACAGTATCTATGAAGGAAAAGAAAATAAAGAAAAAGGCGCCAAAAATGATCAGAGTTCAGTCAATTTAGTGCACGTCGTTGGAGCTCAACCATCGAACTGTTCGGCCCATCTTTGCTCCCTTCTGACATCCACGACCTCGCACCTGGGACCACCCAAAGTGGTCGGACAAGCAGTGCGGTACACGTCCACCTTCTTCGGCGTCTTCCTTCCCGACTCTCAAAAAGACCGCGAAATCCCAGCTCCCAGACCCACAAGAAAAAAATGACATCCAACCCCATTGGTTAACAAATGAATACAATCCCCGTTTTAAGCAATTCTAAACCTAAACAGGCTGCGAGAAGCTTCGAGAATGCTCTGCCAGACAACACTCTCTCACCAGTTAGCATAACGAAGAAGCAGTTTTACTCTTAACAAACAACGAAGCCATTTTGATTAACATACCAGTACAAGTATTTAAACAACATCTGAACTGAGGTTCAGAGCTCAATCATAAGCCCTACTAGAAATATTGTCTAATGTTTGTTTTGTGCTCAGTTCTCGATTCAGTTTGATGCTTCAGATACTCCAGCATTTGTATCCAAACCATCCTTGTCAAGGACTCTTGTCACAAATGTATGTCAAATATCAAATGAATTCCAAGTGGTTGCTGGGGGATACAAGAACAATTTAAGAAAGAAATTAGAACAAAACTAAAACCTTACCAAGTGGCAGCATGGTAGCATAGAGGTTAGTGTAATGCTTTATAGCACCTGCAATCAGAAGATAAAGGTTCAATTCCCATCTCGGACTGTATGTTTTCCCCATTACTGTGTGGGTTTCCTCCAGGTGCTCTGGTTTCCTCCCATATTCCAAAAAGACATTCAGGTTAGGGTTGCTAAGTTGTGAGCATGCTATGTTGGTGCCAGAAGCATGGCAACACTTGTGGGCATATATACATACAACAAATATATCTAATATTTAAATTGGATAAAGGAGAACCAAAATACCTTGAAACTACAGGCAGTGAGTCTCACAGCAGAGGTAGGGAAGTTGTTGGAGCAGCAGCAGATTCTGAGAGACTAATGTTCACATTGAAAGGCAGAGACTGAGAAGGAAGACTCACCATAGTTTTGTGCAGTGCAGATCATGCTTTGCAAAGATTATTGAATTTCTCAAGGAGATAACTTAGAAAATTGATAAAGGGAGAGCAGTAGATGTCCCTTAGGTGCACTCAGTAAAGCCTTGGACAAAGTGCTGCATGGTAGGCTGGTCCAGAAAGAGGCAGAAGGTAGTGGTGGAATATTCTTCTTCCTGGTGAAAATCTACAAGTCGTGCACTGCAGAGAAGTGGTGCTGGGAACTTTGTTGTTTGTAATGTATATAATTGATCAGGATGAGAATGTAGTTTACAAGTCTGCTGATGCATGGAAATTGGTGAAATTGAAAAGAGCACAAAATTGTCCAAGAATACAGCAAGTTATTGATTAGCTGGAAGATTGGGTGGAGCAATGGCAGATGAGAAGATAATGCACTTTGGGGAGTCAAATTCTGCTATTTGCCAGAGACCTTAGGGGCACTGATGTACCTTGGGGTACAAGTCCAGAGCTCCCTGAAAATGAAGAAACAAATGGATAGCATAGTGAAAAAGGCATGTTTGTCTTCATATATCAAGGTACTGAGTAGAAGACCTGGAGTATCATGCTGCGCTGAATAAAACATTGATTATACCACCTTGGCAGTATTCTGTAACACTCTATTTGCCACTCTATGGAAGGATGTGTAGTAACAGAGAAAATGCTGAAAAGATTCACCGTGGTTGCCTGGAGTGCACTGACTGGGGTAGTCATAGAGGCAAAAACATTATCAACAAGGTTGGACAAGTGTAGTTTATTCTCATTGAAGTGTTGGAGGATGAAGAGTATGGGAGTATCGATAGGGTCAATACTCAGACATATTCCCAATGCAGTAGAGTCTAGAATTAGAGTAGAGAAATTTGAAGGAATTTAGAGGGGCAAGTTTTTCCACACAGAAAATGGGGAACATCTGGAACAAGCTGTCAAAGGTAATATAACAATTATCATAGAACAGTACAGCTGAGAAACAGGCCATTCAGCTCACAATATTGTGCTGAACCAATTAAATTAGTAATCAAATGGGTAACTAAAATAATCTCTTCAGCCTACACAGTGACCATATCCTTCCATTTTCTGTCTATCTAAACATCTCTTAAAAGTCTCTAATGTTTCTGCCTCTACCACTACCCAGTCAGTGCATTCCAGGCACCCAGCACTCCGTAAAAAAAAAGTTGCCCCTCACATCTCCTTTGAATTTACCCCTCTCAACTTAAATGGATATCCTTTGGTATTAGACATTTCAAACCTGGGAAAAAGTTACTGTCTGTCTACTCTATCTATGCCTGTCATAATCTTATAACCCTCCATCATATCTTCCCTCAGCCTCCACTGCTCCAAAGAAAACAACACAGGTTTATCTAACCTCTCATTGGATGAGGTTGCACATGCACTCTAATCCAGGCAACATCTTGCTGGAAATTCAAGCAACACACACAAGCTGCTGGTGGAACGCAGCAGGCCAGGCAGCATCTATAGAGAGAAGCACTGTCGACGTTTTGGGCTGAGATCCTTCGTCAGGACTAACTGAAAGGAAAGATAGTAAGAGATTTGAAAGTAGGAGGGGGAGGGGAAAATGCGAAATGATAGGAGAAGACCGGAGGGGGTGGGGTGGAGCTGAGAGCTGGAAAGGTGATTGGCAAAAGAGATACAGAGCTGGAGAAGGGAAAGGATTATAGGATCATAGTTCCCCCCCTCCTTTATTTCTCTCTTTCTGCCCATCACTCTGCCTGTTCTCCATCTCCCTCTGGTGCCCCCTCCCCCTCTCTTTCTCCCTAGGCCTCAACTTCCACAACTTCCTAAATTTTGAACTCAATGGTTTGGCTAATAAAGACAAACATGCCAGATACATTCTTAACCACCTATCCACCTTTGTAGCCACATTCAGGGAGCTATGCACTTGGACCTCTCTCTGCTCATAAACACTGTTAAGGATCTTGTTTTTAACAAGATCTGTCTCTTTACATTTGACCTACCAAGATGCAACACTTCACATTTAGCCATGTTTAACTCCATCTGCCATTTCTCCAGCCATATTTGCAACTGATCTATAAACTGTTAAATTCTTTGCCAGTCTTCTACACTATCCAGAACATCACCAATCTTCTTATCTGCGAGCTTATTAACCCATGCATCTCAAGCTAGAAAAGTCCCTTCAACCACAACCTTCTGTATTTTATATGTGAAAGTCTGTTCTGAATCCAAACTGCCTATCCACCATGGATCTTATGCATTTGATAGGATGCAAAACTGGGCTGGGAAGTGGCAGATGGAGTTCAACCGAGATAAGTGTGAAGTGGTTCATTTTGTTAGGTCAAATATGAATGTAGAATATAGTAATAATAGTAAGACTGTCGGCAGTGTGGAGGATCAGAGGGATCTTGGAGTCCGAGTCCATAGGACACTCAAAGCTGCCTCACTCTGATGGCTAGAAGATCTATTTTGCTGAATTGGAAGGAAATTGATCCTCCCACTGTATTTCATTGGTTTTCTCAAACTATGTTATGTTTAAATTTAGAAAAAATTAGAAGTGGTGTATTTGATACTTCCATTAAAATTGAAAAGATATGGAGACCATTTATTCAATATTTTCATATGATGTAATATGACCCTGTTCCAGGCTTATTTGATTTTCCAGCTTTAATCTTATTTATGTTGAGAGGATCGGAGTTGATGACACTGATGATTATGTATTCTTGTGAGATATTATAGACAGCCCTTTTTTTCCTTTTCTAGTTTTTCTTTCTTTTCGTTTTTCTTTTTTTGCTTTTTTTCTTTATTAGCTATTAGATTAGTAGTTTAGTTATTTTTGCATAATATTATTTTTTCTTTTTTCTGTGTGTTTTTTTTTATATTATATATTATGAAATACCTAGATTTACCTTGTTCATACATATACTGTATGGTTCATGTTTTGGGAAAACTCATTTATATTGTAATCATTGCTTATGTATTCTTCCATGTGCAATGGGAATTTGTTTGTTTGTAATCCCTTTATTAATATATCAATTGTATTTTGTACATATTATTGATAATAAAAAGATTGAGAAAGAAAGATGATGAGAGGCATTGATCATGTGGATAGTCAGAGGGTTTTTCCTGGGGCTGAAATGGTTGCCACAAGAGGACACAGGTTTAAGGTGCTGGGGAGTAGGTACAGAGGAGATGTCAGGAGTTAAGTTTTTTTACTCAGAGAGTGCTGAGTGCGTGGAATGGGCTGCCGGCAATGGTGGTGGAGGCGGATACGATAGGGTCTTTTAAGAAATTTTTAGAGAGGTACATGGAGCTTCGTAAAATAGAGAGCTATAGGTAAGTCTAGTAATTTCTAAGATAGGGACATGTTCGGCACAACTTTGTGGGCTGAAAGGCTTATATTATGCTGTGGGTTTTCTATATTTCAATTTAATCATCTGGCTAAGATGTCAAACATCTTAGTAAAAATCCATATAGACAGCATCCACAGCTCTACCTTCATCAATCACCCTTGTCATCTTGTCAACAAATTCAATCAAATTAGTAAAATAAAACTTGCCCTTCACAAAACCATGCTGGCTCTCCTAATTAAGCCATGTTCTTTGAAATGCTCAAAAACTCAATCCCCAAAATTTCTCTCCAGTAGCTTCCTAATGACTGATGTGAGATGTACTGGTCTATAGTTTTCATGATTCTCTCTGGTTCCCTCTTAAATAATGGAACAACATTAGCTACTCACCAGTCCTCTGAGACCTCGCTTGTTGATAGCGAGGATATGAAGATATTGGTCAAGGACCCAGCAATCTCTTCTGTTACCTCTCTTACTAACCTGGAGTATATCCCATCAGACTCTGGGGACATATCCACCTTAATGCTCTTTAAGAGACTCCGCACCACCCCCTCCTTTATCCCAAAATGCCCTAGGCTACAGGCTCAATACACTCAGTGGTAGTTGTGTCAGATACAATAAAATAATTTAAGAGTCATTTGATATGTCACTAAAAAGGGATTGGAGGGAGAAGGACCAACAACCACTGCAAGTCAATGGAACTGTGAGGCAGCAGCACTACCCCTTGCCATATTTTGCTTCAAACAAGTAATCAAAAAAAAACAAGAAAATGTTGCCCAGGATGACGTGTATTTTGCATAACAAAATTATTTTAAACTGTTCTTGAATCATGGTCAACATGAAGGAAGGATCATTTCTCGTGAGTCATGTACTTCGTACAATACAGTCATAATCTACAGTACAGGTAGAGGTTCTTCAGCCTAACTATTCAAAGCTGAACATGATGCACATCTACACTAGACCTACATTAACGCCAGTATCCCTCTATCTTTTCCAATCCAAATGCCTTTTAAACATCGTAATTGTATCTGTCTCTATCACTTTCTCTGTCAGATTATTCCATGTAATCACCACACTGTGGAAAATGAACCTCTCAATCTCTTTCAAATTTCTCCCCTCAGGTCCTAAACCTATGTTTTTGAGTTTTAGACTCCCTTGTCCTAGGGAAAATATTTTGACCATCTACCCAATCTATATTACTCAACCTTCTACATTCCACAGCATATTCAGTCTCTCATCATAATTACAGCCCTCCATTCTCAGTAACATCCTGGTGAATCACTTCTAAACTCTCTCTATTGCTACCACATCCTTTTTATAGTGCGACAACCACAATAGTTCATTATTCTTCAAGTGCAGACACAAGATACTGTACATGCTGTAATCTGGATCAGAAACAAACTGCTAGAGGTACACTGTGGGCCAGGTAACACCTGTAGAGGCAAAGGGATAGTCAACATTTCAGATTCTGTATCGAGACTTCAAATGCAGCCATACCAATACTTTGTACCACTGCAAATGAACATCCCATATGTGCGATTCAATTCCTCATCTTTGAGGGCAATACAGTATTGCCAAATTATTTCTTTGGTATCCTATCCATCTGTGTTGCTATGAAGTGAGCTGTGAACTAGTACCCTGAAGTCGCTTGCACATCAATATTCCTGAGGTCCCTAATATTTAAAGTTCATAGGTTGCCACCATCGTCCCCGTGCCAAAGAAGTCTTCAGTGTCCTACCTAAATGACTACTGTCCCATTTGACTTACATCCATCATCATGAAGTGTTTCGAGAGGCTCATCATGAGGCATATCAAGACCCTGCTGCCCCCCTCACTGGACCCCCTGCAGTTTGCATACCGTCCCAACCGCTCAACAGATGACACCATTGCCATCACCCTCCACCTGGCCCTAACCCACTTGGACAAAAAAGACACATACGTTCGGATGCTGTTCATAAACTTCAGTTCAGCATTCAACACAATCATCCCTCAGAAACTGATTGGAAAGCTGAGCCGACTGGGCCTGAACACCTCCCTCTGCAACTGGATTCTAGATTTCCTGACTGGGAGACCTCAGTCAGTCTGGATTGGGAGCAGCATCTCCAACACCATCACACTAAGCACGGGGGCTCCCCAGGGCTGAGTGCTCAGTCCACTGCTATTCACTCTGCTGACCCACGACTGTGCTGCAACACACAGCTCGAACCATATCATCAAGTTCACTGATGACACGACCGTGGTGGGTCTCATCAGCAAGAACGATGAGTCAGCTTACAGAGAGAAGGTGCAGCGGCTAATGGACTGGTGTAGAGCCAACAACCTGTCTCTTAATGTGAACAAAACAAAAGAGATGGTTGTTGACTTCATGAGGGCACAGAGCGACAACTCCCCGTTGAACATCGACGGCTCCTTGGTAGAGATCGTAAAGAGCACCAGATTTCTTGGTGTTCACTTGGCGGAGAATCTCACCTGGTCCCTCAACACCAGCTCCATAGCAAAGAAAGCCCAGCAGCGTCTCTACTTTCTGCGAAGGCTGAGGAAAGTCCATCTCCCACCCCCGCCTATCCTCATCACATTCTACAGGGGTTGTATTGAGAGCATCCTGGGCAGCTGCATCACTGCCTAGTTTGGAAATTGCACCATCTCAGATCGCAAGACCCTGCAGCGGATAGTGAGGTCAGCTGAGAAGATCATTGGGGTCTCTCTTCCCGCCATCATGGACATTTACACTACACGCTGCATCAGCACAGGAAACAGCATTATGAAGGACACCATGCACCCCTCATACAATCTTTTCTCCCTCCTGCCATCTGGCAAAAGGCTCCAAAGCATTCGGGCTCTCACGGCCAGACTATGTAACAGTTTCTTCCCCCAAGCTATCAGACTCCTCAATACCCGAAGCCTGGACTGACACCTTGCCCTATCGTCCTGTTTATTATTTATTGTAATGCCTACACTGTTTTTGTACACTTTATGTAATCCTGTGTAGGTCTGTAGTCTGGTGTAGCTTTCTCTGTGTTGTTTTTTTTTACATAGTTCAGTCTAGTTTTTGAACTGTGTCATGTAACACCATGGTCCTGAAAAATGTTGTCTCGTTTTTACTATGTACTGTACCAGCAGTTATGGTCGAAATGACAATAAAAGTGAATTGACTTGAATTGACTTGACTTGACTTGACACTTGTCAAAATTAAATTCCATCTGCCATTGTTCTGTTCAACTTTCCGACAGATCTATGTCTCCCCCTTTCATTTCACAATCTTATGTAATTTTGTGTCTTCAGCAAACTTACTAGTCAGTGCACCTATATTCTCATACACACCATTTATATACAGTATATGAAAAAACAACAATGGTGCTAGCACTAATCCCTCCAGTAAAGTAACAAAATTCACACAATGGCACAGAAGTAGGTCCTTCAACACAAGCAGCCCATGCTGACCAAGATTTCCATCTAAACTAGTCCCATTTGCTAGCGATTGGTTAACATCGCTCAAAAATTATTGGGAAGACAGAGGAATGGGAAGCTTTTAAAAACCCACAGAGAGCAACAAAAAGAAACATTAGGAAGGACAAGATGAAATGTGAAAGCAAGCTAGCAAAACAATGTCAAAGTGGATAGTAAAAGCTTTTACAAATATGTCAAAAAAAGAGATGAAAGAAGAGAGAGAATGGACTGTTATGAAATGAGGCCGGAGAAATGTAAACAGGTAACAAGGAGATGGCAGAAATAAATGAGTATTTTAAGACCACAAGACCATAAGACATAGGAAGAGAATTAGGCCATTCAGCCCATCAAGTCTGCACTACCATTCCATCCCAATAGTAACAGGAACATAGTGGAGCAGGTAGGGAGACAGATTCTAAAAAGGTCTAATAATAACAGGGTTGTTGTAGTGGGAGATTTTAATTTCCCAAATATCAATTGCCATGTCCCTAGAGTGAGGGGTTTAGATGGGGTGGAGTTTGTTAGGTGTGTTCAAGGAAGTTTCTTTGCACAATATGTAGATAACCCTACAAGAGGAAAGGCTGTACTTCATCTGGTATTGGGAAATGAACCTGGTCAGGTGTCAGATCTCTCAGTGGGAGAGCAATTGGGAGATAGTTTACCATAGCATTGGAGTAAGGAGAAATATAAGTTAGGAAGGTAGGAACTTGGCAGGATAAATTGGAAACAGATGTTCTCAGGGAAATGTATGGAAGAAATGTGGCAAATGTTCAGGGGATATTTGCGTGGCATTCTGCAAAGATAGGTTCCAATGAGACAGGGAAAGGATGGTAGGGTACAGGAACCATAGTGTACAAAGGTTGTTGTAAATCTAGTCAAGAAGAAAAGCAGAGCTTATGAAAGGTTTCAAAAACTAGGTAATGATAGAGATCTAGAAGATTATAAGGCTAGAAGGTAGGAGTTTAAAAATGAAATTATGGGAGCCAGAAGAGACCATGAGAAGGCCTTGGTGGACAGGATTAAAGAAAACCCAAAGGCATTCTACAAGCATGTGAAGAGCAAGAGAATAAGACATAGAGAATAGGACCATTCTATACACACACACACACACACACACACACACACACACACACACACACACACACACACACACACACACACACACACACACACATTATTTAATTTTATATATATATGTAATATATATAAATTCTACATGTACCCCATGTGGGAGGTGAGGAAGGAGATTGCTGAGCCTCTGGCAATGATCTTTCCATCATCAATGAGGATGGGAGAGGTTCCAGAGGATTGGAGGGTTGCAGATGTTGATCCCTTGTTCAAGAAAGGGATTAGAGCTAGCCCAGGAAATAATGGACCAGTGAATTTTACTTCAGTGGTTGGCAAGTCGATGGAGAAGATCCTGAGAGGCAGAATTTATGAACATTTAGAGAGGCATAATATGATTGGGAATAGTCAGCATGGCTTTGTCAAAGGCAGGTTGTGCTTTACGAGCCTGATTGAATTTTTTGAGGATGTGAGTTAATACATTAATAAAGTTAAAGCAGTAGACGTAGTGTATGTGGATTTCAGCAAAACATTTGATAAGGTACCCTATGCAAGCCTTGTTGAGAAAGTAAGGAGGCATGGGATCCAAGTGGATATTGCTTTGTGGATCCAGACCTGGCTGGCCCACAGAAGGCAGAGTTGTTGTAGGTGGGTCATATTCTGCATGGAGGTTAGTGACCATGGTGTGCCCCAGGGATTTATTCTGGGACCCCTACTCTTCATGATTTTTATAAATGACCTGGATGAAGAAGTGGAGGGATGGGTTAGTAAATTTGCTGATGACACAAATGTTGGAGGTGTTGTGGATAGTGTGGAGGGCTGTCAAAGGTTACAGCAAGACATTCAGAGAATACAAAACTGGGCTAAGAAGTGGCAGATGGAGTTCAACCCAGATAAGTGTGAGGTTCATTTTGGTAGGTCAAATATGTTGACGGAATATAGTATTAATGGCAAGACTCTTGGCAGTGTGGAGGATCAGAGGGATCTTGGGGTCCGAGTCTATAGGACACTCAAAGGTTGACTCTGTACTTAAGAAAGCATACGATGCATTGGCCTTCATCAATCATGGGACTGAGTTAAGGAGCCAGGAGATAATGTTGCAGCTATATAGGACCCTGGTCAGACACCACTTGGAGTACTGTGCTCAGTTCTGGTCGCCTCACTATAGGAAGGATATGGAAGCCATAGAAAGGGTGCAGAGGGATTTACAAGGGTGTTGCCTGGATTGGGGAGCATGCCTTATGAGACTAGGTTCAGTGAACTTGGCCTTTTCTCCTTGGAGTGATGGAGGATGAGAGGTGTCTGGATAGAGGTGTATAAGATAATGAAAGGCATTGATCATGTGAATAGTCAGAGTTTTTCCCAGGGTTGAAATGGCTAGCACGAGAGGGCACAGTTTTAAGGTGCTTGGAAGTAGGTACAGAGGAGATGTCAGGGGTAAGTTTTTTTCTTTAAGAAATGCAGAGAGTGGTGAGTGCGTGGATGGGCTGCCGGCAATGGTGGTAGAGATGGATACGATAAGGTATTTTTAAGAGACTCCTGGACAGATACATGGAGCTCAGAAAAATAGAGGGCTATGGGTAATCCTAAGTAATTTCTAAGGTAAGGACATGTTCAGCACAGCTTTGTGGGTCTAAGGGCCTGTATTGTGTTGTAGGTTTTCTCTGTTTCTATCATGGCTGATCCCATATCCCACTCAACCCCATACAGCTACCTTTTTGCCATATCCTTTGATTACCTGAATAATAGGAGACTATCAACTTCTGCTTTAAATGTACCCACAGACTTGGCCTCCACCACAGTCTGTGGCATTTCACTGCACTCTGGCTAAAATAATCATCCTTACCTCTGTTCTAAAAGTTCAGCCCTCAGTTTTGAGGCTGTGCCGTCTCATTCTGGATACCCCCATCATAGGAAACATCCTCTCCACATCCACCCTATCTAGTCCTTTCAACATTTGGTAGGTTTTAATGACATCCCTTGCAATCTTCAGTGAGAACAGGCCAAAGCTGCCAAATGCTCTCTCATGTTAACCCTCTCTTTCCTGGAATCATCCTTGTGAACCTCCTCTGGACTGTCCAATGAGAAGACATCCTTTCAGTTCTGGTCACCTCACTACAGGAAGCATGTGGATCAAGAGAGTGCAGAGGGGATCTACAAGGATGTTGCCTAGATTGGAGGGTGTACCTTATGAGAATAGGCCTTTTCTTCTTGGAGTGACAAAAGTTGAGGGGTGACCTGATAGAGGCGTATAGTCTGATGAGGGGCATTGATTGAGTGGATATCCAGAGGCTCTTTCCCAGGGCTGAAATGGCTAACATGAGGGGGCATAGCTTGAACATGCCCAGAAATGGGTACTGAGGGGATGTCGGGGTAGGTTTTCCCACACAGAGAGTGGTGGGTGCGTGGAATGCACTGCCAGCAGTGTTATGGAAGCAGATACAATAGAGTCTTGTAAGAGCCTCTTAGGAGGCTCTTAAAAGTACATCGGAGTACATGGAGCTTAGAAAAATAGAAGGCTATGCGCTAGGGAAATTCAAGGCAGTTTCTAGAGTAGGTTACATGGTCAGCACAACATTCTTTGTCCGAAGGGCCTGTAATGTGCTGTAGATTTCTATGCTCTAAATGGGGCCCAAAATTATTGACGATACTTCAAGTGCAGCCTGACCAATGTCTTTTGCAGGACAGCATTAACTCCTAGCTTATATTCCACTCCCCTCAAAATAAATGCTGACATTACATTTGCATTCTTTACCACAGACTCAAACTGTAAATTAACCTCCAGGGAATCTTGCACAAGGACTCCTAAGTCTCCCTTCACCTCTGATGTTTGAACCTTCTTTCCATTTAGATAATAGTCTACACTATTGTTCCTTTTACCAAAATGCATCAACAGACATTTTCCAACACTATTCTATCTGCCTCTTCTTTGTCTATTCTTCTAATTAATCCAAGCCCTGCTGCAATTGCATCCTCTGCACTACCTACCCCTCCAGCCATCTTCATATCATCCTCGAACTTTGCTACAAAGCCATCAATTCCATTATCCAAGTTATTGACGAACAATGTGAGAAGCAGCAGTCATAATGCTGACCCCCGACAAACATCACTAGTCACTGTTAGCCAACCAGAAAAAGCCCCTTTATTCCCAAGTACCGCCGTCAGCCTGTCATCCATTCCACTATCCTTGTCAGTATTTTTCCTGTAACGCCGTAGGATTTTATCTTGTTATGCAGTGTCACGTGTAGCACCTTATCAAACACCTTTTGAAAATCCAAATAAATGAAATCTCCAGCCCAGATTACTGGGGATCTTACCTTTTTCATAATTTCATCAAGATCTGATTACATCATCATATTACATGGATTATAGAAGTTATTCAAAGTTGTTTGACCACGAGAGCTCCAAACCCCCACAGCCACAATTTCAAGGTTAGATTTAAAATCAAGTCTTCTAAACTGAAGTCCTGTTTTTATGAAAGTTGCTCACCCTCCACCAGATTTACCCATTCTGTCAGCTCTCAACCTATCATATCCAGGGATCACAAAAACTAAATGAGGCTTTAATCGTGTCTCCTGTATACAGATCAAATCAGGCTTATCTTTAAAAGTTCCAACAAATCTTTTTAATTCTTGACCATTTGCAATTAAACATCTTGCATTCCATTGTAATATTAAAAACATCCAAATACTAATCAGTCTCTTCATCCACATAAAGCTCCTCCATACTCTCTGACCCCAACAACTGGGAAGTATTCAGTGATTATTTGTCTGAAATATATAATTTAATTTTTCCAGTAGAACCTGTTTCATATCAAGGAATCTCTCTGCAGCTCCAACAACTACTTATATCATATCCGACCTCTTGGTTGTAGTTTTAGCCCCGACCAGTACATCAACAACAAACGCTAAAAAAGACTCTTTAGTCATCAACATGTCTGAAGGAACCATAGTTGGAGAACGCGGAATGTGCTGACTCCCCATCGTTCCAATCTTTTCTTTACTTATCCTTTGCTCTCTGTCAACTTTCTTTACTGCCTCAGCATATGATATTTTTTGTTGGTTGCTAACAATCTGAATCTGCTTTGCCTTGATAAAATATTCACATCCTCTGAACACCGCTACATTGTCCCCACCATGGTTACTGCATTTAGGTGCCGCTGACTTAAGTGCTTTAATATCATGATCCTCTCCACATTTCACACATCTTCTTTTACCTCGACATGAAACAGCAACATGTCCAAATCTCTGGCAATTATAACAGCACAAGGGAGGTCTAATATATTCTCTAACTTGATAAGGCTTGCTTCCAAAATAGCCTCTAGCTGGATAGGTATATGGACAGGAAAGGAATGGAGGGTTATGGGCTGAGTGCAGGTTGGTGGGACTAGGTGAGAGTAAGCATTCGGCATGGACTAGAAGGGCCGAGATGGCCTGTTTCCATGCTGTAATTGTTCTATGGTTATAAGAATGTCACCTGCAAAAACCAGTAGGACAGGAGAATCCCAATCACCTCCTTCTCTCAATTTTAATCACTTGGCTTCAATCACTCGACCACCTTTAATATTGTCCAAAATTTCCTTTACAGTCATGCCAGATCAAATACCATACACTACCCCCCTAACTCCCTTCCTTTCTTTCGGTGTAATACACCCCACTTTCACAACTAATTTTCCCACCATTTTAGCACTGCTATATTGGTCAACATCTTTGCAACAAATTTTCAGCAATCCATTATACAAAATCTTCGCCTGGAATCCTTTACCTATTTGGTTCTCTAATGTTGCTGCCACTTTCAAAGGATTAAGAGCACTAAATCCTCCTTCTCCTTCCTTCTGACATTTAATTTTATACAGAACTACAAATTCCAAGTCACCCATTTTCTTCAATTTGTTGTGCCCTATTACATCGGGTTTTTCACTTGATGCATCTCTTGTTTGGCTTCTGGAGTATTCCACAGTCTCTCACCCTCCTCCTTCAATCTCAACCCCCTCCCCCCTTTGCAGCCATAGGCTACAAACTAACCCTTTCAAATTACTAGGCTGAATAAAGGGGAAGAAAATAAATTAATGAAATACATAAAATTAAACAAACTGCCAACCAAAAGTTAAGGGAAATCACCACTGATCAAACATCAAAACAATACTTCCACTCTGCCCTGCCCTGCTCTGCCCAGCCCAGCCCAGCTACCCTCCCAGCATCACTCACCGAGAAGCTCGTCACTTACACCAATCAACCAGGCCCTCCCTCTCAGCCACCGTCAGCCTCTGCCCCAGTCGGACTTTCCAGCTACAGGTGTATTTTTACTATAATCAATTGAAACACCTTGACTGCACATAGATGATCTCCATTTAACTGATCACAGATGACTTCTTAAACCAATTGGCCGCACCGGTAATGATTTGGTGTGTCACATTAAAGAGGGTGAATATTTATGCGATCAATTATTTTGTGTTTTATATTTGTAATTAATTTAGATCAACTTGTAGGGATCTTTTTTCACTTTAACACAAAAGAGTCATTTTCTGTGATCAGTGTCAAAAAAGTCAAATTAAATACAATGTTGTAAAACAATAAAACTTGAAAACTTCCGGGGGGGGGGGGGGAATACTTTTTATAGGCACTGTATCTGTATGGATGGCATGCAAAACAATCTTTGTCTTTGTACCTCAGTACATTATATGACAAAAACAAACCAATTTGCCAATTTATTTAAACAATCCTTGCCTTGGGAAAACCAGAGGTCTGTCAAAACAATCTCTCAAGGGTCAGGGCCTTGCCTACTATCAAAAATTTTGGAGTGTTTATGGGGAAAATTGAGGATCTTGAGCCAGAGGGGATAACCTTACTCAACCTGCCCCATCACAGCAAACAGTAGGGCATCTGGGAATACAGGTCCATAAATCATTGAAAGTGGTATTGCAGGTAGATAGGGTTGTAAAAAAAGATTTTGGTGCATTGGCATTCATAAATGTTACATGGGATGTTACGTTAAAGTTATAAAAGATGATTGTGAGGTCTAATTTGGAGTATTGGGTGCAGTTTTGGTCACCTACATACAGAAAAGGTGTAAATAAGGTTGAAAGTGTACAGAGAAAATTTACAAAGATATTGCTGGGACTGGAGGACCTGAGTTTTAGGATATGTTGAATAGGTTAGGACTTTTTACCTTGGAATGTAGAGACTGAGGGGAGAATCGATACAGGCATACACAATTATGAGGGGTATATATAAGGTAACTGCAAGCAGGCTTTTTCCACAGAGGTCATGGGTTAAGGGTGAAAGATGAAAAGTTTAAGGAGAACATGAAGAAAAACCTCTTCACTCAGAGGGTTGTGGGAGTCTGGAATGAGCTGTCAGTGCAAGTTGTGCATGACAGGAAGTACAACTTCAACATTTCAGGGAAGTTTGGATAAATACATGGATAGTAGGGGTATGGAGGGCTATGGTCCCAGTGCAGGTCAATTGGAGTAGGCAGTTTAAATGATTCAGCATGGACTAAATAGGCCAAAGGATCTGTTTCTGTTTTGTACTTTTCTATATTCTAACTTCAGTCACCCCAACATTGAACTGTTCCCACAACCTATGGACTCACTTTCAAGAACACTTCATCATATTGTCATGCAGGTCAGAAACGGTTAGAAAATTCAGCAGTCTAATGAACAAGGGGGCAATTAAAAGAGAGAGAGGACTCTGACTTGGTTTTGATAACACTTTTAATTGTGACCTTGAGAGAGTGAGTATGGCGCCAGCTGAGACACGAGCTGGGAAGTCACCATGGTAACAGCTCAGAATGGTTGAGGTAACGGACGGCTGGAATTTTGAATGGATTATAAAAAGTTGAGGCTTTTGGTCTGATAACACCTGAGGACACACGACCCGGAGGAATTGCAGAAGCTACCCGAGAAACCACTGGTGGAGTTTAAGACCACCACAAGGGTGGAGGCCACGGACCGATTAATTTCGACCCGTGATTACCAGTGCGGGTAAGAGCTTGCCTGTGGGGGTCTGCTGGTGGTGAACCCATGCCGTGGGTTAGTAGACCATTCCCTAGAAGGGGCTCTGTCCATCTCTGTCTGTGTGGGGTTCACACGAAGTGACTCTAAAGACTTTAGAAGCAAGAACAACTAAAGCTGCCAACTTAAACATCAACTCAATTAACTCTCTCTCTCCATCAATTCAACTTGATGCAACACAAAATGAACTGAACTGCTTAAATTTACCTGACACCGTAAGACTGATATCTACCTCCGGGACTATTATTTTGCATCCACACACACACATTTACGAAGGTATATATATATATATTTATATACAATAGTTTATAACCTGTATTGTATTATCTAGTTTTAATGATATTAATTCATAGTAGTAATAAATATAGTCTTAATTTATAGTAAACCAGACTCCAGGTGTGTTCCATTTCTGCTGGTCCTTTTCAACTTGTCACGGGATTCGTGACAAAATTGGGGTCTGCGTCCGGGTTCTGAACAAATTTGGTTGGAGCCAATTTCTGAAATTGTAGGGGCTTGTCTTAATTGGGGAAATCCGTTGTAATTAATCTGTGTGTGGAACGCAGCAGAAATGGAGGCTATTGAATTTATAGAGAACCCTACTCCTGTTTTTGAGGAGAGCGAAAGGAGGTTCTATGTGACATTGCTAAAAAATGGAAACTTCCCGGAATACGGAGGAGTATGACAAAGGCAGGAATTCGGAGGAAAATAGCTGAATATTGTGTTGGGAAAGAGTTATTTGAGAAGGAGTCACTACAGGAGATTCCGATAGGTGATGAGGAGACCCTGTTGTGACTAGAACAATTAAGAATGGAGAGACTTATGTTCAAGGCTGCAGAGGCAAAGAAACAGAGGGAGTTTGGGAGGCAGTTGCAGCGTCAAGAGGGTCAAGTGTCAGGCCGTGGTGGTGAGAGGGGTGTATCAATTAATGTCAGACAGGAAATTAAGTTGGTACCTCCGTTTGCTGAAGGAGACGTTGATAGGTACTTCCTACATTTTGAGAAAGTGGCTCAGAACAGGAAGTGGCCGAGGGAGGACTGGGGAGTATTGCTGCAAAGTGTGTTAAAAGGGAAGGTGCAGCAAGCATATTCTGCCTTGTCTGTGACTCAGTCAACTAATTATGATGCTGTGAAGGAGGCTGTGCTTAAGGTCTATGAAATGGTGCCAGAAGTGTACCGACAGAAGTTTTGGGGTTTGAGGAAGTCTGGGAACTAGTAATATGTAGAGATTGCCTGTGAAAGGAGAGGTACTTTGATCGGTGGTGTGCCTCGAAAGAGGTAGACAAGGACTACCACAAAGTGAGACAGCTGATGCTGATCGAGGAATTTAAAGAGTGTGTCCCTCGTGAGATACAGACATACTTAGAAGAGAAAGAGGTTGAGACTCTTTCCGCGGCCACTAGGTTAGCGGATGAATTTGCCTTGACTCACAGGATTAAGTTTTTCCCGAGCAAGGGTTAGCAGAAGAGTTACCGAGTAACACAGGAAACAAGGCAGGAGCTAGTGACAGAGGTAAAGAGGAGGGGAAACCAACCGAAGATAAGTTTTCCAGTTTTACCTGTTACTACTGCAGGAAGCATGGCCATGTAGAACATAGAACATAGAAGAGTACAGCACATTACTGGCCCTTTGGCCCACAACGTTGTGCCGACCCTCAAACCCTGTCTCCCATATAACCCCCCTACCTTAAATTCCTCCATATACCTGTCTAGTAGTCTCTTAAACTTCACTAGTGTATCTGCCTCCACCACTGACTCAGGCAGTGCATTCCACACACCAACCACTCTCTGAGTAAAAAACCTTCCTCTAATATCCCCCTTGAATTTCCCTCCCCTTACCTTAAAGCCATGTCCTCCTGTACTGAGCAGTGGTGCCCTGGAGAAGAGGCGCTGGCTGTCCACTCTGTCTATTCCTCTTAATATCTTGTATATCTCTATCATGTCTCCTCTCATCCTCCTTCTCTCCAAAGAGTAAAGCCCTAGCTCCCTTAATCTCTGATCATAATCCATACTCTCTAAACCAGGCAGCATCCTGGTAAATCTCCTCTGTACCCTTTCCAATGCTTCCACACCCTCCCTATAGTGAGGCGAACAGAACTGGACACAGTACTCCAAGTATGGCCTAACTAGAGTTTTATAGAGCTGCATCATTACATCGTGTCTCTTAAACTCTAATTATATATGTATAATGTGGCATCATGTGGCATCTAACTGTCTTATTCGGAAGAAAGAAATGGGAAAGGAGAAGGGGAAAACCCTGACGCGTGTGCGCTGGCGGCTGAGACCACATGAAGGAAGGTGGAGTCCGGCCGAGTTCAGGAAGGGATTGAGTGGTTTATTATCGAGGGTTTTGTGTCTGTGAAGGAGGGGTCACCCCTAGTTCCAGTGAGAATCTGGCACGATACTGGAATATTTCAGTCACTGATATTAAGTGATATCTTAGAATTTGGTGATGAGACAAAAATGGACCAAGTGAATATTCTGGAAGGTATTGGCAAGGGAACAGAAGTCATGCCTTTGAACAAAGTAATTTTGAAATGTGACTTAGTGTCTGGACCAGTTGAGATAGGGATTCAACCTAAATTACCGATAGCTAATGTGGACGCCTTGTTGGAAAATGACCTGGCAGGAAAAGCTGTATACCCATGGTTACAGCTAACAAGCCGGCCTGCTGTTAGTGAGACAAGCACAGACAGTGAACTTTATCCCGCATACACGGTCACAAGAAGCATGACAATGAGGGCTGCAGAAGTGAAGCGATCTGGATGGGAGGGGTCAGGTGCCCGTGATAGCAAAGACAGGGGTACGGATCCTACTGACTTATCTGAAACTTTTCTACCATCTGTGTTCGACCAGGACTCAGGTAGTGAGGCAGATAAGAGGGGTTTGTCATTGTCCAGGCGGAAGCTTATGGAAGAGCAGGATAGGGATTCTGAGATTGCAGTTTTAAAAGAGACAGCTCTTTCTGAGGATGAAATTCAGAGGGAGTCAATGGGTTACTATTTGAAGGACGGGGTATAAATGAGGAGGTGGAGACCATCGACAGTACCTGCAGATGAGGAATGGGCCGAGGTGCACCAAGTGGTGGTTCCGAAGGGTTAGCGTACAGAAATTTTAAAGATGGCTCATACAATGCCTTTAGGGGGACATCTTGGAGTTAGAAGACAGGGCACAAGATTATGAAAGAATTTCATTGGCCAGGTATAAGAAAGGATGTGGCGTCTTTTTGTAAAACCTGTCACACATGTCAAGTGGTAGGGAAACCGAATCAGACTATCCCAAAGGCGCCACTTCGCCCCATAACAGCTTTTGGCGAACCTTTCTCCAGGGTCATTGTGTTAGCCCACTGCCAAAGACTGCAGGTGGCCACCAATAGTTGTTAACCATTATGTGAGCTGCCTCTAGGTTCCCAGAAGCAATACTCCTCAGGAACCTAAAGGCTAAAACAGTGGTGAAGGCACTTTTTAAGTTCTTCACATTAGTGGGTCAGCCCAAGGAGATACAATCGGATCAGGGCAGTAATTTTACATCGGGTGTATTTCAACAGATAGTTATGGAACTGGGAATGAAACAAACTTTGTCCACAGCATACCATCCCCAATCCCAGGGAGCGATAGAGAGGTTTCACTCTACCCTCAAAACCATGATTAAAACATGCTGTATGGAAAACGAAAAACATTAGGATGAGAGTATACCTTTACTCCTATTTGCAATAAGAGATTCAATCCAGGACTTGTTGGGGTTCAGTCCGTTTGAGCTCGTGTTCACTCATAGGTCTTGAGGACCATTGACCTTACTGAGAGGGCAATGGTCTCAGAAGAAAGTGCGAATTGGGGTATTGGATTATGGCTTAGAGTTTCGAGACTGGCTGAGCAGGGCTTGTGACCTTGTGAAACAAAATCTCCACGACTCCCAGGCTGATATGAAGCGCTGGTATGGCAGACAGGCGAGGGAGTGAAGCTAAGAGGTTGGAGATAAGGTTTTGGTTTTGTTTCCCTTGGAGAATAACCCTCTCCAGGGTTATTTTGTTTTTTATTTTTGTATTTGCAGTTTGTTGTCTTTTGCATGTTGATTGTTTGTCAGTCTTGTTACATGAGTTTTTTTCATTTATTCTGTTGTGTTTCTTTGAATTTATTGTGAATACCCACAAGTAAATGAATCTCCGGGCAGTGTATGTATATATATACACAAACACATACATACACACACACACACACACACACACTCACACACATGAGAGGTGATTAATAAGTTCTTAACTTAAGGTAGAAGGAGATGTTACACAATTCTCGTCAAATGCACGTGCAGTTCAACTCTTTGAGTGATTATGCAGAAAGTTTGAAGTTAATAACTTTTGTGGTATTTCTGTTTCAGGTAATTAAAAATTGGAAGTTAGCACTGTCTGAGAAAATGGTCAACATCGGCCTTCGTGCAGTCAACCACTACCTTGGTCTCAAGGGCTTATCACCCAAGGAGGTCCATGAGGACATGGTGGCAATACTAGGGGAGGGAGAAAAATAAATGTGCCAGGTTTTCTAAAATTGACTCCTTCCACCTTAGGCCACAATCTTATCAATCACGCCATGTGTGTCAATGTCTAACATATATAAATAGATAATAAATTTACTTTGAACTTTAAATTTTGTATTCTGTGCCCTTCTGTGCCTCAACTGTAACACTTTATTCTGCATTCTGTTATTATTTTACTCTGTTCTATTTGAATGTATTGTGTAATGACTGATTTGTATGAACAGTATGCAAGACAAGCTTTTCACTGTTAAGTTAGTACATAAGATCATAAGACCATAATACATTGGAGCAGAATTAGGCCATTTGGGCATTGAGTCTGCTGCACTATTCAATCATGGCTGATCCTTTTCTCTCCTCCTCAGCCCCACTCCCCAGTCTTCTTCCCATAACCTCTAATGCATGTCAAATCAAGAACCTATCAAGCTCTCTCTTAAACACAGCCAACGACCTGGCCTCCACAGCTGCCAGTGGTAACAAATTTCACAAATTCATGAATCTCTGGCTCTAAGAAATTTATCTGCATCTCTGTTTTGAATGAACACACCCCTCTCCAGAGACTGTGCCCTCTTGTTCTAGACTCATCACCATGGGAAATATCCTTTCCACACCTGGTTTGTCTAGACCTTTCAACATTCAAAAGATTTCAATGAGCCCCCCCCATCCTTCAAAATTACAGCAAGTACAGACCCAGAGTTATCCAACGTTCCTCATATGATAACCCTTTCATTCCCGGAATCATCCTTGTGAACCTCCTCTGAATCCTCTCCAATGTCAACACATCTTTTCTTAGATGAGGAGCCAGACTGTTCACAATACTTAAGGTGAGGCCTCTCCAGTGTCTTATAAAGTCTCAGCATCACAGCCCTGATTGAAATGACCAATAACATCAGCACAAATCCCTAAGTGTCTGAAGATTGATGGAGTATGGGATGTTATTCTAGAGCTACATTTCAGCAAGAGCAAGTATGCAAGATGATTTTTATTTTATTTATTGATTGATTCAGGAAAGACGGGGCCAGTGGTTTTCGTAGACCCAGGCAACTTCTTTCAGTTTGTCAACAAAGCAACTTTTTCTGCTTTCCTTATGCCTTTCTTTTCTTTCCAAAGTGTTTGGGGTTCTGTCAGAGTCCATGATCTAGAGTTCAAACTATAGTTCTTTGCAAGGCTTTTGGACTGGCTGTGCTGCCTAGTGCTTCACTATCTTCAGGAACAGCCTGAAAGATGTGCACCTCAGGGAGTAGTTCTGTAGACAATCTGGTTCCTCACCAACTGAAGCGTTGTGAGAGACTGAAACATCGAGACAGCAGTCGGTGTGTTTGCTAATCACCAGCTGTTGTTGGAGGAAGGCACCTGTACTCCAGTCATCCCTCCCTCTCTCTTAATTCAAATTGAGAACCTGTTAGTCCTCAGGACAGAGGGCTTGGAGAAATGATGTGCAAGATTGTAACATCGGAACACCGACTTGCTGGTCTCCATTCTTGATGTTGCAGCAGCGACCTTTCTCTCCCTCGCTGGAGAAAGAGAGCCTGTCTGAGATACCAAAATGCTGGGTTATGGACAGTAGTTCGATAGACTCTGGATCAGTGTCTCTGGTTGGTGCTCTTACTGGTGTGAGTGGGAGGGGGAAGGAGTTATGATGCTTTTGCTTCTGCTTGTGTGAAGGGAGGGGGCTTTGATGTTTCCATCTTTCATTCTATAAGGTTCTTGTCTTGTGGAATCTGTGAAGAGTAAGAGTTTTAGGTTGTATACTGTGCACATTCTCTGATATTAAAATGAACCTTTGCGATACAGCACAGAGTAGGCTTTTCTGGTCCTTTGTGCCACACCACTCAGCAACCCCTGATTTAACCCTATTCCATTCGCAGGACAATTTAGGTGATCAATTCATCTACCAACTGGTACGTCTTTGGACTATGGGTGGAAACTGGAGCGCCATGAGGAAACTCATGTGGCCACAGGGTGAACATACTTACAGGCAGTGGTGGGAACTGAACCTGTGTCACCTGTACTGTAAAGCATGCTACTGTATCTTCCAGGGAGTGAACACTGGAGAGCAGCACTGACGGGAGAGCTGACTTGCAGGGGCAGCCCCGAACCCAGCATGGATTTGAGTGGACTCACCATGCTTCTGTCCTCATGCATACAGCCTTTGTTACCTCCTCCCCTGGATGGCTGGAACAGGCGATTCTGTGGAATGCGGGCCTGGTCCTCACAAAAACCAAGGCCACCCAGCTCTCCCCCCATTAGTCTCTCCAATAAATTAATGAACTGGGCTTGCAGGATTTTATATTATTAATGTCCACCAGGGTCTTGCAATCACAAGAAAAATGCTTAAAAATTTTTTTTTATTGAGTTTTCAATGACTACAGAAGAAAAGAAAAAAAATTATCAACCCCTCCCCCTACCATATCCCTATAGAAAGAAAGAAAAAAAAAGAAGAAAAAAAGAAAGAAAGAAAGAATGCCTGGATATCGGAAGATCCCCACATGCTCCATGGAGTTCATAATAACTTTAGTATATATATTTATTTCTTTCCCCAAATAACCAGTAATTTTATCTTTGGAGCATCTATATATTTAGTCCTATCTTTTGTAAATAAGGGCGCCAAATTTTCAGAAATGTTTCATATTTATCTCTTAAATTATAAGTATTTTTTTCAAGTGGAATACAGCTAAAGATTTCGTTCTTCCAACGATCTATATTTAAGTATGAATCTGATTTCCAAGTAACTGCAATATAACATAGGACAATTGCAATATAACTGCAATAGCCTTTTTGGCTACTGCCAATGCAATTTTTATGAATTCTTTCTGATATTTGTTCAATTTGAGTTTCGGTTTTATCCCTTCAATATCGCCTAGTAAAAATAATGTTGGATTATGTGGAAGTTGTGTTCCAATAATTTGTTCCAGTAAAACTCTTAAATTTGTCTAAAAAGGCTGAATTTTAAAACAAGTGGAATGTAAAAAAGTACCAATTTCTTGATTACATCGGAAACATTGATCAGATAAATTTGGGTTTAGTTTATTTATTTTTTGTGGTGTAATATATAATTGATGTAAAAAATTATATTGCACTAATCTTAACCGGACATTTGTTGCATTTGTCATACTGTCAAGACATAGTCTTGACCAACTTGTTTCTTCAATTTTAATATTCAAGTCAGTTTCCCATTTTTGTCTTGACTTATGAATTCCTTGTTTGATTGCCTGTTTTTGAATCAAACTATACATACAAGAAATAATTTTTTAAATTTTTCCTTTTTGAATTAAAGATTCTATTTCAATAGGTTTCGGCAATAACATTGCTTGACCCAGTTTATCTCTTAAATAAGCCCTTAATTGAAAATAACAAAACAGAATGTTGTTTGATATGTTGTATTCATTCTTTAATTGATCAAATGACATTAATATACCTCCTTCAAAACAGTCTCCTATATATTTAATCCCTTTTTGAAACCAGTTGTATAAAAGTTGGTTATCCATTGTAAAAGGAGTAAGTTTATTTTGATTTAAAGGTCTTTTTACTAATAAAGATTTCCTTATCTCATTGTCAACATTTATCTTATTCCATAAATCAATCAAATGTTTTAATATGGGAGATACTTTCTTTTCCCGTATCCATTTAGATTCCCACTTATATATAAAATCTTCTGGTATATTTTCTCCTATCTTATCTAGTTCTATTCTAATCCATGCTGGTTTATCATCAAAAAAAGATGCAATAAATCTAATTTGATTTGCTTTATAGTAATTCTTAAAGTTTGGAAGTTGTAACCCTCCTAGATCAAATTTCCATGTCAATTTTTCCAACGATATTCTTGACATCTTACCTTTCCAAACAAACTTCCTCACACATTTATTTAACTCTTGAAAACCTTCTGGGGTAGTTGTCTTGGTAGTGTTTGGAATAAATATTGTAATCTAGGGAATATATTCATTTTTACAGCATTTACTCTGCCTACTGATGTTATTGGTAACATCATCCATTTATCAAGATCTTCTTGGATTTTTTTCAATAATGGTAAATAATTTAATTTATATAAATTCTTTATATCAGCATCAACTCTTATACCTAAATATTTTATATCACTTATCGGCCATCTAAATTGAGTTATTAATCGACATCGATTATAGTCTCCTTTAGTAAGAGGTAGAATTTCTCTTTTATCTGAATTTATTTTGTAGCCTGATATTTTCCCATAGTCTTCCAATCTAGAAGATAATTTACGTAGCGAATACAATGGGGTTGTTAAATAAAGCTGAACATTGTCAGCAAATAAGTTAATCTTGTATTCCTCCTGAAACCCTTAATATCTGGGTCCGTTCTAATTAATTCAGCTAATGGTTCTATCGTCAACACAAATAAAGCAGGTGATAATGGACAACCTTGTCTAGTTGACCTTGTTAACTGAAATGATGTTGAAATTTGACCATTTGTCACTACTTTAGCTTTGGGATTAGTATTTAAGGTTTTAATCCATTCTATAAAGGATACTCCTAATCCATATTTTTCCAACACCTTAAATAAAAAATCCCATTCCAATCTATCAAATGCTTTTTCTGCATCTAAAGCAACTGCCACACTCATTTCCTCCCTCTTTCGTGCCAAATGATTTATGCTAAGTAACCGGGATACATTATCTGCCGATTGTCTATTTTTGATAAATCCTGTTTGATCCATATGTATTAATTTTGGTAAGTATTTAGATAATCTACTAGATAAAATTTTTGCTATTATTTCATAATTAGTGTTTAACAAAGAAATAGGTCTATATGATGTTGGTTTTAAAAGATCTCTATCTTTTTTTGGCAATACTATTAAAATAGCTGTCGAAAAAGATTCTGGAAGTTTATGCATTCTTTCTGCTTGGTGTATTAACTCCATAAAAGGAGGAATTAGTAAATCTTTAAACTTATTGTAAAATTCAGGTGGAAAACCATCATCTCCTGGGGATTTATTACTCTGAAGTGATCCTAGAGCTTCTTCGACCTCTTTCAATGTAAAAGGCATATCTAATCCCTTCTGTTCTTCCGAATTCAATTTTGGAAAAGTTATTTGTGATAAAAACCTTTCTATCTCGACATTATCATTTTGTGATTCTGATTGATACAGCTCAGAATAAAAATACTTAAAAGTTTCATTAATTTCTAAAGGTTTATAAGTAATTTTATTTACACTTGTTCTAATTGCATTTATCGTTTTGGAAGTCTGGTCTGTTTTTAACTGCCAAGCAAGAATCTTGTGTGATCTTTCACCTAGTTCATAATATCTCTGTTTAGTTCTCATAATCGCTTTTTCTGTTCGATATGTCTGAAGTGTATTATATTGTAACTTCTTGTTAACAAGTTGCCTTTGTTTTTCTTCTGTCATATATCTTTGAGATTTTTAAAACATTTTGTAATCTCTTTTTCCAATTGAGCTATTTCTACCATATATTCCTTCTTAATTTTAGAAGTGTGACTTATTATCTGGCTTCTCAAATATGCCTTCATTGCTTCCCACAATATAAATTTATCATCAACTGAATGTGAATTTGTATCTAAAAAAAAACTGAATCTGCTTTTTCATAAAATCACAAAAATCTTGACGTTTTAATAATATTGAATTAAATCTCCATCTGTAAATCGATTCCTCTTTATCCATCATTATCATTGTCATTATCAAGGGGGAATGATCTGACAATATTCTTGCTTTATATTCCATATTTTTCACTCTGTCTTGAATATTCATTGGTAATATCTATCCTTGAATAAGTTTTGTGTCTATTTGAATAAAATGAATAATCTCTTTCTTTTGGATTAATTCTTCTCCATATATCAATCAAATTTAAATCTTTCATCAATGATAAAGTTAATTTTGCTACTTTTGATTTTGTAACAACTTTTGTTGATCTATCTAAAACTGGGTCTGGACAAAAGTTAAAATCTCCACCTATTAATATTTTGTCATATGCATCAGCCAAATTCAAAAAGGTCTCTTGTATAAATTTTACATCATTTTCATTTGGTGTATAAATATTCATAAGAGTCCATAATTCTGAAAAAATTTGACAATGAATAATTACATATCTCCCCACCAAATCAATTAATACATTTTGTATTTTAATTGCAACTCCCCTCGCCTTTGAATTAAATGAAGCTGCAATAACCTTTCCCACCCAATCTCTTTTTAATTTCTGATGTTCTATCTCTGTTAAGTGTGTTTCTTGTAAAAAAAAAAGCTATATCTATTTCCACTTTCTTAATGTATGTTAAAATTATTTTTCTTTTCACCGGTCCATTAAGCCCATTAACATTAAAACTTAAAAAATTCAGTAAATTAGTCATTATTTTTAATAGGATTACTCCAATCTATAATAATAATCTTTCAACTTTCGTAGTACCTTGGGGAATCTTTTTAAAATTATCCATGTTGCTATATGTCTCTCCCACCAATCATCCAGGCAAAGAAAGAAAGATAGAAGAAAAATAGATTATAAAGAAAAAAGTAATAAAATACCCCCCCCCCACTAATGTTGTGAATAAAAAAACACAACATTACCCCCCTCCATTGTACGGGTCATGACAATTGCCATGATTACACACGTGAATCCCGTAGCAATCGATTTGAAGTTCCCCCAGCTCCCCGTAACATAAAAAAGTATATATACGAGAAGAAAAAATGTCACTACACTCAATTAATATTTTTCAAATTTTTACCTTTCTCCCTCTGTATCATATAATTAAGAATATGTTTAAATATTCTTGTGTCCTTAAATGTCCATCAATTCCATTCAGTGTCCCTGTCTTAATCTTTAATCCATTTCACTTTTAAATCTTTGGCTGTGGTTAGGAAATATTTGGAAGTTTTTGTGCAAACTCCCGCATCCCGATAATCAGTAAAAACTCTTCTTTTTCCGTGATCCAAAAAAATGATCAGGGTTGCTGGGTGACGCATTATAAATTTCCCATAAAACTTTTTTTTGCTGGGTTAAATTCCTTCTTTCTCTTCAAAAGGTCATAACTTATATCAGGATAGAAAAGAACTGTTTTCCCTTCTATCATCAATGGCCCGTTTCTCTTTCTGGCACATGGGGCAGCCGCCTTCAGGATCTTTTCTTTATCTTGATATTTTAAGCATCTTATCAAGATTGATCGTGGGTTTTGATCAACTTGAGGTCTTGGTCTTATGGCTCCATGAGCCCTTTCAATTTCAATTAACTGAGTTCCTTCTTCCATTTCCAAATTTTCCGGGATCCATTTTTGAAAAAAACTTATTGGATCCTCTCCCTCTATACCTTCTTTAAGTCCAACAATCTTATTTCGTCTACTAAAATTTTCAAGCACATCCACTTTTTCCAACAACTGTTTTCTTTCTGATGTCCAGGCAGAAATATTGTCTTCCATTTTATTCACTCTTTCAACGATGTCTCCCATTGTTTCTTCCAAATCTTTAATCTTCTTATCCATTTTGTCCTGTTTTTTCATCATTTTGTCAAACATAATCTTCATATTTTTAATATCTTTTTAAATTATTTTTAATGCTTTTAATTCATGCATTATTTGCACCAAAATTTTTCCTATATCTCCAGAAAAACTTTTACCTTCATCTTCATCTGATTTATCCAGAGAATCTGAATCTGCCTCAGATTCACTTTCCAGTTCTGATCGTAGTTGGGATTTGTAGTTCAGGTTGCTCATATTTGCGCATGCCCCTTCCTTCACGCATGCACAATTCTTGTTGCTCTTTTTCTTTGGAGATGGTTGATGTTGCCGAGCTTCATGTTCTGTATTGCTGGAGGTAAAATGCACTTGAGCCCACGGCTCTTTCATGGCGCCAGGCCCAATTCCTTTCCGACTTGTGCCGTCTTCAAGGTAGTAGTTTTCTTCTGCTTCTGCTTATGAGACATATTTTGGAACAATCCTGAGTAGTTTATAAGTAACTTTTAGAAAGTATTTACTAACTTTTCTTCACTTAAACATTAATTTACTGATTTTTACGGGAGAGCCGGATTTCCACGTCTCAATCCTACGTCATCACGTGACATCCCCAAGAAAAATGCTTAAGACACACATTTGCACCATTTGTTGAACTGGGAGATATTGTCCATTCTAGTATCTTTCCTGTGGGCTCTTATGTTGTTTCGCAGCCTCATGTATAGCACCTTGTCAAAGGCCTTCCTTCTGAAAATCCAAGTAAACAACATCCATTGATTTTCCTTTGTCTATCCTGCCTATTATTTCCTCAAAGGATTTCAACACAATTGTCAAGCAATTAAGGAAACCATGCTGACTTCGGCCTATTTTATCATGCCCTTCCAAGTACCCCGAAACCTCATCCTTATCTTTGACTCTAATATCTTACCAACCACTGAAGTCAAGTCAACTGGATAATAATTTTCCCTCTTTTGCTCCCCCCCAAAAAGTGGAGTGACATTTGCAATTTTCCAGTCCTCTGGAATCACCTCCAGCATCTCCATATACTTCCTCTCCAGCGTCATTGTCCAATACCCACTCTGCCATTTTTAACTGCTGATTTTTTTCATTTTACTTTATCACCATTCGCATCTGTCCCTTTGTCCCAAGTAAATAGGAAGAAGTACAGTCGATATTTCGGGTTGAGACCCTTTGTCAGGACCCTGAAATGCTGTTCCACCAGCATTTTGTGTGTGCTGCTTGAATTTCCAGCATCTGCAGATTTCCACGTGTTTGCATTTTTAAATTACAGGCCAGTGAGATTGACATCAGCATTGAATAAATTATCAGAAGGTATTCTAAGGGATCATGTATAAAAGTATTTGGATAGACAGAGCCTGATTATGTAACCAGACCCGCACTTCCTGTTTCTACCTCCTACCCAAGATCCATAAACCTGCCTGTCCAGGTAGACCCATTGTCTCAGCTTGCTCCTGCCCCACTGAACTCATTTCTGCATACCATGACACAGTTTTATCCCCACTTGTTCAATCCCTTCCCACCTATGTTCATGACACTTCTCACGCTTTGAATTTTTTCAATGATTTTAAGTTCCCTGGCCCCTACCACCTTATTTTCACCATGGACGTTCAGTCCCTATATAATTCCATCCCCCACCAGGAAGGTCTCAAAGCTCTCTGCTTCTTTTTGGATTCCAGACCAAACCAGTTCCCCTCTACCACCACTCTCCTCCATCTAGCTGAATTAGCTCTTACTCTCAATAATTTCTCCTTTGGCTCCTCCCACTTCCTCCAAACCAAGGGTGTAGCCATGGGCACCCGCATGGGTCCCAGTTATGGCTGCCTTTTTGTTGGCTTTGTGGAACAGTCCATGTTCCAAGCCTATACGGGTATCCATCACCCTCTTTTACTTTGCTACACCAACGACTGCATTGGCGCTGCCTCCTGCACACATGCAGATCTCGTTGACTTCATTAGCTTTGCCTCCAGCTTTCACTCTGCCCTCAAATTTACCTGGTCTATTTCTGACACTTCCCTCCCCTTTCTTGATCTTTCTGTCTCCATCTCTGGAGACAGCCTATCTACTGATATCTACTATAAGCCTACAGACTCTCACAGCTACCTGGACTATTCCTCTTCCCACCTTGTCTCTTGCAAAAATGCTGTCCCCTTCTCACAATTCCTCCGTCTCCGCCGCATCTGCTCTCAGGATGAGGCTTTTCATTCCAGGACGAAGGAGATGTCTTACTTTTATAAACAAAGGGGCTTCCCTTCTTCCACCATAAACTCTGCTCTCAAACGCATCTCTCCCATTTCCTGCACATCTGCCCTCACCCCATCCGCCCACCCCACTCGGGATAGGGTTCCCCTTGTCCTCACCTACCACCCCACGAGCCTCCGGGTCCAACGTATAATTCTCTGTAACTTCCGCCACCTCCAACGGGATCCCACTACCAAACACATCTTTCCCATTCCCATTCTGATTTATCTATCCATGGCCTCCTCGACTGTCAAGATGAAGTCACACTCAGGTTGGAGGAACAACACCTTATATACCGGCTGGGTAGCATCCAACCTGATGGCATGAATATTGACTTCTCTAACTTCCGCTAATCCCCCTCCTCCCCTTCTTACCCCATCCCTGATATATTTAGTTTTTTCCCCCCTTCCTTTTTTTCTCTCTTTCTGTCCATCACTCTACCTGTTCTCCATCTCCCTCTGGTGCTCTCCTCCCCCTTTCTTTCTCCCTAGGCCTCCCATCCCATGATCCTTTCCCTTCTCCAGCTCTGTATCCCTTTTGCCAATCACCTTTCCGGCTCTCAGCTTCACCCCACCCCCTCCAGTCTCCTCCTATCATTTCGCATTTTTCCCTCCCCCTCCTACTTTCAAATCTCTTACTATCTTTCCTTTCAGTTAGTCCTGATGAAGGGTCTCGGCCTGAAACATCGACAGTGCTTCTCCTTATAGATGCTGCCTGGCCTGCTGTGTTCCACCAGCATTTTGTGTGTGTTGTTGTGTGAATTTCCAGCATCTGCAGATTTCCTCGTAAAAGGCTCTCAAATGCAGTTTTAACCTCACACTCACACACTATACCAGAGAGACTAAAATGAAGAATTTATTCCACACTCTCACACTGTACCAGTGACAATCAAATAGAGAATTAACCCCACACTCTCACATTGTGCCAAAGATTCACTCACAGAATTAACCCCACACCTTCAGTGTACCAGAGAGCCTCAAATACAGAAGTAACCCCACACTCTCACACTGCACCAGAGAACATAGAACCATAGCAAATTACAGCAAAGAAACAGGCCTTTTGACCCTTCTTGGCTGTGCCAAACCATTTTTCTGCTTAGTCCCATTGACCTGCACCTGGCCCATATCCCTCCATACACCTGGTTGATGTAACCAGACCTATAGTTTTTCAAGGAGGTTACCAAAAAAATTGATGAAGAGGTAGTGGATGTTGTTTTCATGAACAAAGTCTTAGACAAGAACCCACTTGGGAGGCTGTACAAGAAGGTTCAGTTGTTTGGCAGTTAGGATGAGGTTAGGGAATACTTGGTGACACAGGACAAGATAGGGAAAAGTAGGCATGGTTTCCTTAAGGGAAAATCTTGTCTGACAAACCTGTTGGAAATTTTTGAGGAGATTACAAGTAGGGTAGATAGAGGGGGTGCATTGGATGTTAAATATTTGGACTAGAAAGCCTTTGACAAGATGCCACACAGGGGCTACTTACCATACACTACAGGAGAGTTACTGGCATGGTTAGAGAACTGGCTGATTTGTAGGAGGCAGTGAGTGGTAATGAAAGGATCCTTTCTAGTTGGAGTGCTGTTCCGCAGGGATCGGTGTTGGAACCACTTCTTTTTATGCTGTATATTGTGGCGGCTCGCCAACACAGCAAGTGAACCAGCTCCAGCAGTTGTGGGCGAGTCTGCAGTCAGCAGCAACCGAGAGGGCTCTGAGTGCAGGGCAGACCTTGGCCTGGTAGCCGACGTCACTTCCACCCTGCAAAGAGCGGAGGATGCTGGGAACGGGCACTTAAGTGCGCACGGTTGGGAACTGTAAGCATTTCAACCAGACCCTGCTCAACTCAGCGTGTTGCTCTCACTCATTGCGTATCAGCGTGACCACATTGGTGACCCCGACGGTCCAACAGCCTTTGGACTCGGCTCTGCAGAATGCAGTTTCCCTTAAACTGCCAACCTTCTGGACCACTCAACCCCCTGGTCTGGTTCGAGCAAGCAGAGGCCCAGTTCCAGGTCAGGCAAATTGTTTCAGACACCACCAGGTATTAATATGTGGTGGGCGCCCTCGACCAGGAGACAGCACACCACGTTATCGAGCCCCCGGCAGCAGACAGGTACGAGGCACTCAAGGCCCTGTTAATCCGCACATTTGGCCTCTCCGGCCGCCAACAGGCCACGCAGTAACTGAATATGAACGGCCTGGGCGACCGCGCGCCAAGAGCCCTGATGAGCGACATGCTAGCACTGGCAGTCGGCCATAAGCCTTACCTCCTTTTTGAACAGTTCTTCTTGGAGCAAATGCCAGAAGACATCCACCTCCTGTTAACAGATGAAAACTTCAGAGACCCGCGCAGGGTGGCTGCCCGCGTGGACGTGCTTTGGTGTGCCAAACGAAATGGCGGAACCACCATCGAAATTTGTGCTGCGGCACAGCCGAAAGCCCAGCCCTCCCACACCCCAGCAGTAGAGCACGTAACACCCACACCAGGGGACGGCACCTCTTCTGAGTTTTTACCAAAGGTGGGGTTACGGGGCCTGCTGCTGCCGACCACATGCTCGTTCCAGGGAAACGCCAGGACCAGCCGTCGCTGATGGTTATGGTGGCTGGTCACTGTGATAGCCTCCTCTACGTTTGGGACAAGCACACGTGGCATAGATTCCTGGTGGACACAGGGGTGAAAACCAGTGTCCTACCCCCCTCGAGCCACAATGCCTGAACTAGAAGAACAGGACTGGAACTTACGGCAGCCAACAGCAGCACCATCCGCACCTACGGCACAAGAACCATCCCCTTGCAGTTCGGTTCCGGCTGCTTTACATGGACACTTACGCTGGCCGCAATATCACAGCCATTGCTGGGTGCGGTCTTCCTCCACGCTCTGGATTTGAAGGGATGACGATTGGTTGATGCGAAGATGTTCCAGACTTTCTCCCTCGGTGAGGCCAGGTTACCGGCCTCGCACCTGGACTCCGTCACGTATTCCGACAACGAGTTCGCCAGAGTGTTATCGGAGTTCCCATCTATTATCACACCGCATTTTTCCTCAACAGACCCCAAGCATGGCATGATGCACCACATCCCCACACAGGGACCTTCCATTCATGTCCAGGCCCGCAGGCTACCGCCCAACAAGCTCCGCCTCGTGAGAGGAATTCAAGAAGATGGAAGAGATGGGGATTGTGCAGCGTTCCGACAGCCCGAGAGCCTCCCCACTCCATATGGTGCCCAAGTGCACGGGAGGGTGGAGACCATGCGGCGACTATAGGAGGCTGAACGACACCACCACGTCTGATCGCTATCCGGTACCACTCATCCAGGACGTTACGGCCAACCTGCACGGGATGTGCATCTTTTTGAAGATTGACCTGGTCCGAGGGTTATCATCAGATCCCAGTCCACCTGGATGTTGTACCCAAGATGGCCCTCATTACCCCCTTTGGCCTGTTCGAGTTCCTCAAGATGCCGTTCAGGCTCAAAAACGCGGCGCAGACGTTCCAGCCCCCGATGGACGCAGTAGGGCAAGATCTGGACTTTCTGTTCATCTACCTGGATGACATACTTATCGCCAGCCGCTCCCGCCAGGAACATCTAGCACATTTACTCCTGCTCTGCTGCTGCCTAAGCGACTACGGCCTGGCTATCAACCCCACTAAGTGCCAGTTCGGTCCACCCGCCATTGACTTCTTGTTCCACCGGATCAACCGTCATGGAGCTGTGCCCCTGCCTGCAAAAGTTGAAGTCATCCGCCAATTCGCCAGACTCAGCACTGTTAAAGGCCTGCAGGAATTTGTTGGGATGGTTTTACCACTGTTTCCTGCCCTCAGCGGCCCGGATCATGCAGCCCCTTTTCGGCTTGATATCCAGCAAGGTCAAAGAGGTCACCTGGACAGAGGAGACGAATGCGGCTTTCGAACAAGCAAAGAACATACTAGCAAACGCCACACTCCTGGTCCACCCCCAGGTCGACATCCCCACTGCCCTCACTGTGGATGCCTCCAACGCAACAGTTGGCAGCGAGCTCGAGCAGCTCATCGAAGGCCAGTGGAAGCCGTTTGTTTTTTTCAGCCGGCACCTATGACCCCCGGAACTTAAGTCCAGTGCTTTCGACAGGGAGCTGCTGACCCTGTACCTTGCCATCCAGCACTTCAGGTATTTCCTGGAAGGGAGGGAGTTTGCCGAAGTGTCGGACCAATGGTCGGGCTGCCAACAACGCCACCTGTCGTACATCTCGGAGTTTACCATCACGATCAAGCACATCCCCGGGAAGAACAACGTGATAGCCGATGCGTTGTAACGCACCTCTGTCCAATCAGTGCACTCTCTGTCTCCGGGGGTGGATTATGCGGCTTTAGCGTTATGCGACTGGACTGCGAGTTGCCGGCTTACCGAACTGCAATCTCGGGACTCCGCCTCGAAGACATACTCATTGTACTGATCTCCTTTGTGATGTGTCCCCCGGGCAACCGCGGCCCATTGTCCCGACCGCTTGGAGGCGCCGCATTTTCGACGCCTTGCATGGTTTAGCTCACCCTTCCATCCGGGCAACCATCCAGCTGATCGCAGACAGGTTTGTGTGGCTTGTCTACACAAGCAGGTCGGGCACTGGGCCAGGACACGTACGCACGGTCAAACCTCCAAAATCCAGAGGCACTTGAAGGCTGACATGTCGGCCCACTGCCGGTTTCGAGAGGAGCGAGATCCCTGTTCACTATAGTGGGCAGGTTCACGAGGTGGCCGGAAGCTATCCCACTCGCTGACACGGACTCCCAGCCCACGTCACTTCAGACAGGGGTGTGCAGTTCACATCAGCTTTGTGGTCTGCACTGGCACAACTCCTCGGAGCCCAGCTCCACCGAGCGACTGCTTACCACCCGCAGTCCAACGGCCCGGTGGAACGTTTCCACCGGACTTGGATGTCAGCACTGATGGCACGCCTCCGAGGGCCAGACTGGGTTGACGAACTGCCCTGGGTGCTGCTTGGCATCCGCATGGCACCCAAGGAGGACCTGGCCGCATCATCGGCGGAACTTGTTTACGGTGCCCCGTTCACAGTTCCCAGTGAGTTTGTGCCAGCAGCCTGTGGCCAGGAGTACACACCCATGGCGGACCTGACTACACTCCGGGAGTGGTTTGGAACACTTGCTCCAGTCCCAACGTTCCATCACGGAACAACACCCTCTTTCGTGCCCAAGGACCTACAAGAGAGCAAGTATGTTTTCATTTGCCGAGGCGCGCACAGACCACCCCTGCAGCGACCATACGAAGGACCCTACAAGGTGGTGCGCCATAATGGGACGACCTGCGTTCTCGACATCGGCAGTCGTGAAGAGACTTTTACCATTGACCGTCTCAAACCGGCACATCTAGACCTTGAACGCCCGGTTGCGGTGCCTCCCCCACGACGACGAGGCCGGCCATCTAAAAGATCTGACAGTGTGCAGGCTGTGGACTCTGCACCTCCTGGCGCCAGTTCTGGGGGGGGGGGTCATGTGGCGGCTCGCCCACGCGGCAAGCGAACCGGCTCCAGCAGTCATGGGCGATTCCACAGCCAGCGGCAACCGAGAGGGCTCTGAGTGCCGGGGCATACCTCAGCCGGGAAGCCAACGTCATTTCTGCCCCACAAAGAGCAGGGGATGCTGGGAGCGGGCACTGGGAAAGTGGCAAATGAAATACGATGTTGGAAAATGGATGGTCATGCACTTTGGTAGTAGAAATAAGTGTGTAGACTATTTTCCAAACAGGGAGAAAATCCAATAATCTGAGATGCAAAGGGACTTGAGAGTCCTTCTACAGAACACCTTAAAGGTTAAATTGCAGGTGGAGTCAGTGGCGAGGAAGGCAAATGCAATGTTAGCATTCATTTCAAGAGGTCTAGTATACAAGAACAGGGATTTGTGCTGAGGCTTTATGATGCACTGGTGAGGCCTCACCTTGAGTATTATGAACAGTTTTGGGCCCCTCATCTTAGAACAGATGTGTTGACATCGGAAAGGGTTCAGAGGAGGTTCACAAGGATGATTCCGGGAATGAAAGGGTTATCATATGAGGAACATTTGATAGCTCTGGGTCTGTACTCGCTGGAATTTAGAAGGATGAGGGGGGAGTCTCATTGAAACCTTTTGAATGTTGAAAGGCCTAGACAGAGTAGATGTGGAAAAGATGTTTCCCATGGTGGGGGAGTGTAGGACAAGAGGGCACAGCCTCAGGATAGAGGGACATACATTTAAAATGGAGGTATGGAGATATTTCTTTAATAAGAGGGTGGTGAATTAGTTACCACAGGCAGCTGTGGAGGCCAGGTCATTGGAGGCAGAACTTGATAGGTTCTTGATTGGACACAGCATCAAAGGTCAGGGAGAAGGCCAGGGAATGGGGCTGAGGAGGGGTTAAAGGATCAACCATGATTGAATGGTGGAGCAGACTCAATGGGCCAAATGGTCTAATTCTGTTCCTATGTCTTATGGTCTATAGTCTTTTGCCATTTGTGCTGGGTGTCCATGTATTCTTATCAGATTGAACTTAAGGTTCTCAATGCCAACCCCAAGATTTTCAGCTTTCGCCTCAGTTTGGCTTTCCACTCTAACCAGCCCTTCCAACATATTCCAGCTATTTCCCCGGGTCCCCAGTATCTTTAGTTCATCAGATTTGACTGTGAAACAAAGGACTGATCAGACTGAAGCTAAAGAATGTGAACTTTATTTCTTTTAGAGATACAGCATAATAACAGGTCCTTCCAACCTAATGAGGTGCCCAATTACACCCATGTGACCAATTGACTTACTAACCCGTACATCTTTGGAACGTGGGAGGAAACTGGAGCACCTGGAGGAAACATACACAGTTCTGGGGAGAATATACAATCTCCTTTCAGACATGAGCAAACTAACTGGATCACAGGCACTGTAGTAACATTACAGTAACTACAATACTACAGCACCTCCCTACTTTGCTCTGATTGACTCTAGTCCCCGAGTTCAGTTTGAACAGACACGGATCTACCTCGTGGACCAGCCATCCGGGCAGAAGATGGCAACATGCTCCGTAGACAGGTTGGCTGCCTTGGCTGTCCCAGGATCATCACACCTTTTATATCCATGTTTTTCTGAATGGATTCAGCTAAAACTGCAATACAACACATAGACAAGGGAGAGGGGGAAGCAGTCTTGCCTGCCTCTGGATTTGATCTGGAAGCTTTTCTTTTCTCACCTTTGTGTTGTCTTTGTCATAGAGTCCTAGAGCACTACAGCACAAAAAGAGGCCCTTGGGCCCATCTAGTCTGTGCTAAACTTGTCATTGAGTTATTGTTGTGCTACTGTCATGAAGGTCTATGATTTCCACTGAATCCCATTCCAGTGTGTTTGTGTGTGTGTGTGGATTTATTGAGGACAATAGAAGGTCCCTTTCTTTTTTATCATAAATGTGTTGAATTTTGCCTTTCAATCAGGTGATTACTTTAACCATTACATATTAACATGATTGCAACAAAAGAGAACATTAACCAACACACACAAAATGCTGGAGTAACTCAGCAGGCCATTCACCATCTATGGGAAAGAGTACAGTTGATATATTGGGCCAAGACATCAACTGTACTCCTTGCCATAGATGCTGCCTGGCCTGCTGAGTTCCTCCAGCATTTTGTGTGTGTTGCTTGGATTTCCAGCATCTGCAGATTTTCTCTTGTTTGTGAAAAGAGAACATTACTCTGGGTTGGCAGCCCAATTTCGGGAGACTAAAGTTAGGGAAAACTTTCTCCCACAGTCTTTAATTCCCCAGAGGCTTTCCTTTAATTAATTGGTTTTGCATTTCTCTAATTTAAATTAAGAATTTCTGGTGAATTTTTAAACTAAAATTCATTCATTAATTATTCAGTTAGAAATGAATGGCTTCAAAAGTATAGTCATTTGCATAATACATGTTGGAAATATTTTTAGCATTTTATCTGTGTAAGTTCGGCTGTATAATGAAGTGAATACATGGATCATATTTCACACAGATGTCTAGTAAATTCACTGTTCTTCTTCAGAGGAAAATGTCCCCTTGTTCTTCCTTGTATCTGCTGAGTTCAGAAGTGACTGATGAGGCCAACGTTGAAACCACAGATACTTCTGCAGGACAGGTAGGAAGTAATAGATGGGGTGGGTGATTTGTGAGGTGGTGTGTTCCAGCTACTCTTTTTCCAGGGTTACCGATGAATCTCCTCCAGTGTGAGCCTTGAGAAGGATGCAGGGTGGCTCTGGGTTGATCTGAATAGGTTGAAGGAGGTAACAGATATATGGCAGATGTAGATAATGAGAATAAATGTGAGGAGATCCACTGTGAAAAGAGAAACAGGAAGACTGATCATTATCAGAATGTCAAGAGATTAGTGGAAGGGGGAGGAGCAGCATAACAGAAGCACCAAGCAATGAAAGTAAGTTTGTATCAGGTAGTTAAATGGTAGTTAAAAGGTAAATGGTACGTACTGTATGTTGGCCCTCACTGCAATCATACAAGGCCTTATTAAAAACGCACTTTGAGTATTTTGTATGAGTTTGCCTCTATCTGAGGAAAGATGATCTTGTTGTGGAAGAACTTTAGTGAAGGTTCACCAGATTAATTCCTGTGATGAAGGGAATCACAAATGAAGTGAGGCTGGGCAATTACCTTTATAATCAGTAGTGCTTAGAAAATGGAGAAGATGGGAAAGGCTAGATTGATCATCGGAACAGATCGTGGGCTAAAAGTTCCATACTGTGCTGTACTGTTCTTGTTCATTGGAAGCTATAAGATCTCGCTGAGACTGAACAGATAAAATCTTCCCAAAGGTGATGATATCATCAGGAACTGACCACTTAGCACAGAGATGAGGAGAAGCCTCATCACCCAGAGGTTGTGAACCTGTGAAATTCTCCACCACTGAAAGCAGTAGAGTTTGGATTATTAAATACACCCAAGAAGTTAGATATGATACAGTGGTTAAAATGTCCAAGGTATATGATGAAAAACATTAATTCAAACAAACTGTCATAATTGTACTAAATAGCCAACTCCTTCTACTTTCTGTGTTTCTCAATACAAGTATAACTGCTCCTACCCCACTTAGAATGACCATGGGCTGCTTATTCACAGGCTTGAAGGAAAATTTGAGCAGATTCTTGTATTCTTTGTCTGACAATCTCTTTCTGTGACAGAGTTTGGAAAAGTGTCTCTTTCAGATGTTTATGCCTGTTATGTAAATGATATGGTCTGCCCAAAGTTCTCAGTGCTGGGATGCAGGTCACAGACATTGGTTCACTTACCCTGCTGATGGATATTTGGAGCATTTTGTGGATTCATGGCTGGTGCTACCTCTCTGGTGCCTGTTGTGGGTAGTCAAACACTTGCGGGAGAGTGAGGACAGTTTTGTACAGAATTTTCCATGGCTGCAATAGTGCCTAATGATCAGATTGATACGGGATTGTTCTTGCCAACTACATCCATACACCATGAATCTTCGGGACATGACACTGTATGACTGTCTTTTCTGCAATACTGTATGTACTGCCTGTGCCTTGTGCTGTGAATGACTGCTAGTACTGTGTTTTGTGCCTGTGCCTTGGAGGAACACTGTTTTGTTTGGCTGTATTCAGGAGTTTTCATGTATGGTTGAATGACAATTAAATGAACTTGAACCAGAGGTCTTTGTGCAGATTCTTGGCAGCCAAAGGCCACGCTGGTGAACTTTTTCATAGATGCCTACCTCCTCTGGCAGGTGCGTTAGAGATAAGGGAAAGTCAAGATCCAACCAAAACACTGTGACCGGTAGAACTAATGATAATTGTAAAGAGCTCAGTTGTCATGAAGTGAGGATTCTTTAGCACTGTGAAGAATGGTCTGCAAACCAAACAACTGAAACTGAGTTAATGCAAATGAATGTGCCAAGGATAGAGAGGCAATGAATGGGGACACTGGAGACAATACTACAAAACCTCTTTGATCATAACTCTGGATTCCATCCCGTGGCAGCCAATTCAGCCCAGCTGACAGTCCTGGCCAAGGATCAGTTGTAACGCAGTACACCGGGTAAAAATCAACCAAGTTTTGGGACCAGTTGGTATCCTGCAGAAGTTCAAAGACCTACAGAATAAAAGCTTAAGAGCTTCAATTTCATTGTTTACTTCGAGGAGGAGGATGTACCATGGACCTCAGGGATAACCATCCAGGAAGAGAATATATCCATCTTTAGCAAACATAAGAAATATGATTCTGTAATGACAGACCCATCCTGCACCCACAACCACTGCTCTCAGCCACAGGATGTTTGGTCTCCAAGTTTTCCCAATGGACTGGCTTCTTCACAGATCATCATGTGCATTCTATCCCTCCAGAAAAGACACAGCTCGTTACTGCAAATTAAATTTACATGTTAAAGATAAATTAAATGTAATACAATAAAAAACACAAAATGCTGGCAGAACTCAGCAGGCCAGACAGCATCTATGGGAGGAGGTAGTGACGACGTTTCGGGCTGAAGCCCTTCGTCAGGAGTGAAGTAACATGGGATGGTGGAGGGGGGATAAGAAGTGGGGGGAGGAATGAAGTGGAGAGCTGGGAAGTGATAGGCTGGAGGGAAATGGGCTAGGGGGAAGGTGGAGAATTATGGGAAATAGAGAAAGAAAGGTAGGGCTGGGGGGAGATTATAGTGAGGGGGGAAAGAGAGAGAAAGAGAACTAGACTAAAATAATAGATAGGGATGGGGGTAAGGGTGGGGGGCAGGGGTATCAACGGAGGTCAGTGAGTTGGATGTTCATGCCGGCAGGAAGGAGGCTACCTAGGTGGGAAATAAGGTATTTCTCCATCAACCTGCGTGTGGCCTCATCTTGACGGTAGAGGAGGCCATGGACAGACATGTCAGAGTGGGAGTGGTCTGTAGAATTGAAGTGTGTGGCCACAGGGAGATCCCGCCACTGCTGGAGGACCGAGCACCGGTGTTCGGCAAAACGGTCTCCCAGTCTGCGGCGAGTCTCCTCAATGTATAAGTGGCCACATCGGGAGCACCGGATACAGTATATCACCCCAGTTGACTCGCAGGTGAAGTGGTGCCTCACCTGAAAGGACTGTCTGGGGCCTGGGATGGTGGTGAGGGAAGAAGTGTGGGGGCAGGTGTAGCACTTCTTCCGTTTGCAGGGATGAGTGCCTGGAGGGAGGTCGGTGGGGAGGGATGGGGGGGATGAATGGACAAGGGAGTCGCGTAGGGAGCGATCCCTGTGGAAAGCCGAGAGTGGGGGGGAGGGGAAGATGAGGCTGGTGGTGGGATCACGTAGGAGGTGGCGGAAGTTGCAGAGGATTATACGTTGGATCTGTAGGTTGGTAGGGTGATAGGCGAGGACCAGGGGGACTCTATCCCTGGTGGGCTGGTGGGGGGATGGGGTGAGGGCAGAGGTGCGTGAAATATGGGAGACGTGATGGAGGACAGAGTTGATAATGGATGAAGGGAAGCCCCTTTCTTTAAAAAAGACATCTCCTTTGTCCTAGAATGAAAGGCCTCATCCTGAGAGCAGATGTGGCGGAGGCGGAGGAATTGGGAGAAAGGAGACATTTTTGCAGGAGACAGGGTGGGAGGAGGAATAGTCTAGGTAGCAGTGGGAGTCTGTAGGTTTGTAGTGGACATCGGTGGATAGGCTGTCTCCAGAGATAGAAACAGGAAGATCGAGAAAGGGGAGGGAGGTGTCGGAAATAGACCCGGTGAATTTGAGGGCGGGGTGAAAGTCGGAGGCGAAGCTAATGAAGTCAATGAGCTCAGCATGTGTGCAGGAAGCAGCGCCGATGCAGTCGTCGATATAACGTAAGAAAAGAGGAGGACAGATACCGGTGTAGGCTTCGAACATAGATTGCTCCACATGGCCGACAAAAAGGCAGGCATAGCTAGGACTTGTGCAGGTGCCCATGGCTACACCTTTAGTATGGAGGAAGTGGGAAGAGCCAAAGGAGAAATTGTTGAGGGTGAGGACTAATTCCACGAGGCAGAGAAGAGTGGTGGTAGAGGGTGACTGGCTGGGTCTGGAATCCAGGAAGAAACGGAGAGCTTGGAGACCTTCCTGGTGGGGGAAGGTGGTGTATAGGGACTGGATATCCATGGTGAAAATGAGACAGTGGGCGCCAGGGAACTTTAAATCTTTGAAGAGATGTAAAGCATGGGAAGTATCATGGACATAGGTGGGAAGGGATTGAACAAGGGGAGATAAAACAGAGTCGAGATAGGCAGAAATTAGTTCAGTGGGGCAGGAGCAAGTAGAGACAATGGGTCTGCCTGGACAGGTAGGTTTGTGAATCTTAGGTAGGAGGTAGAAACAGGAAGTGTGGGGTGTGGGAGCTATAAGTTTGGTGGCCGTGGATGGGCGATCTCCTGAGCTGATGAGATCGGAAATGGTTTGGGAGACCATGGACTGGTGCTCCCCAGTGGGGTCATGGTCCAGGGGTAGATAAGAGGTGTCAGCAAGTTGTTGTAATGTAATGTAACTGCTAATGCTGTAGGGTATTTCATTTAATAGTTTTCTGTAGAAACAGTGTGTTCTGCCGGTAGTGTTCGGGTTACTGTTTAAATGTCTTAATTATAAAGGGTCCTTTTATTTTGTTCCTTTTTGTTTCTTCTTTAGCAACAGTTTGATGGTTGACATACTGGAATACACCTTTCTTATAATTGTATGCAGTATACAATCTGTTACTGTACAGCACATCACAGCACTGTTCAATACAGTACAATAGTCCAGCAGAAAACACAGGACAGCACAGCACATGACAGTACAAAATAGCAGAGTGCAACACAGTACCATACAGTATAGCACACTACAACACAGCACAAAGTACAACACTACACAATACAGTACAACAGTGCATTACAGTACAGCAGAGCACAGCACTGCACAGTAAAGCAAAGCACAGCACTGCACAGTAAAGCAAAGCACAACTCTGCACAGTAAAGCAAAGCACAACACTGCACAGTAAAGCAAAGCACAACACTGCACAGTAAAGCAAAGCACAGCACAGTGGAGCACAGCACAGTATAGTTGAATACACTGCAGTACAACATAGACAACACAACACAGTACATTACAGGACAGTACTGCACAGCACAGCATAAAACTTCATTGCACACTAGAGTACAGTACACTACAGCACAACACTGTTCCATACAACACAGCAAAGTACAGTACAGCAAGGTACATTACACTACAGCACAGTACACAGGGGAGTACAGTACAGTATAGTGTATGGTAGAATACAGGGCAGTACAGTATGGTAGAGCACAGTACAGCAGAGTAACTACAGCACAGTAAGTACAGTACGTTTCATTGCAGTACACCACAAAATAGTATAGCACGCTACAACAGTACAGTACTAAAGAGCACAGTACAGCAAATTATGGCACAGTACAATTTGGCACATAGTACAGTACAGCATACTACAGTACAGTATATATCAGAATCAGGTTTATTATCACTGACATGTGATATTGAAATTTGTTAACAGCAGCAGTTCAATGCAATACATAATCTAGAAGTAAGACTTACTCAGTATACTTTATACAGTATATATATTGAATAGATTAAAAATCATGCAAAACCAGAAATACTATATATTTAAAAAAAAAGTGAGGTAGTGTCCAAGGGTTCAATGTCCATGTAAGAATCGGATGGCAGAGGGGAAGAAGCTGTTCCTGAATCGCTGAGTGTGTGTCTTCAGGCTTCTGTACCTTCTACCGGAAGGGAAGGGCATGCCCTGGGTGCTGGAGGTCCTTAATAATGGACACTGCCTTTCTGAGATACCACTCCTTGAAGATGTCCTGGGTACTTTGTAGGTTAGTACCCAAGATGAAGCTGACTAAATTTACAACCCTCTGCAGCTTCTCTCAGTCCTGTGCAGTAGCAAACCCCCCCCCCCCCACCCCCCATACCAGACAGTGATGTAGCCTGTAGCCTGTCAGAATACTTTCCTGGGTACATCTATAGAAGTTTTTGAGTGTATTTGTTGACATACCAAATCTCTTCAAACTCCTAATACAGTATAGCCGTTGTTTTGCCTTCTTTATAACTGCATCGATATGTTGGGACCAGGTTAGATCTTCAGAGATCTTGACCCAGGAACTTGAAACTGCTCACTCTCTCCACATCTGATCCAGATGTGCTGTACTCTGCTGTAGTATACAGCACACTACAGCACAGTACAACACAGTGCAGCACAGCAGAAAAACAGCACCGAATGGGTCAGCACAGAAGTACTGTAGTGCTGTACTGTATTCTACCATACAGCACACTGCAGCACATTTCAGTTCAGCACAGTAGAGCATAGTATTGAGCACAGTGCAACAGAGCAAAGTAAGTACAGGACCAGTGCACAGCAGATCACAGCACAGCAAGTACAGTACAGTATTGTAGAATACAGTATAGTACAGCACACTACAACATACAGCCCAGTACAGTATAGCAGAGCAGAACACAGCACATTACAGCAATGTAGTAAATTACCGTACAGCACAGTACTGTACAATAGTGTACTGTACAGCATAGTACAAGAGTGTAGAATAGTACAGTAGTTGACTGCAGTGCAGTACATTACAGCACAGTACAGTGCAGTACTATACAACTTAATACAGTACATTACAGTACAGCACACTACAGTACAGTGCACTATAAAAGAGCACAGTGCAGTACAATTCAGCACAGGAGAGCACACTAAAGTACTGTAGAGTACAGTAGAGTATGGTAGAATACAGTACAGCACTACAGTAGAACACAGCATACTATAGTAGTGTACAGTAGAATACAGCAGAGTACAATGTAGTACAGCACAATACAGTACAGGAGCATACTAAAGTACTGTATCGTACAGTACAGCACACTACAGAACAGCACAGTACAGTAGTGTACATTAGAAAACAAGTACAGTGCAGTACAGCACAGTAGTGTATGGTAGAAAACAGCGGAGTACAGTGCAGTACAGCACAATACAATACAGTAGAGTGGAGCAGAGTACAGTACAGAACATAGTACAGTATAGTACAGCACACTCCAGAACATTTTGGCACAGCACAGTACAGCATCATGCAGTATAGCATAGTATAGCACAGTACATTACTCAGCATAGTACAGCCCAGCACAGAACAGCAGAGTGCAAAACAGCAGTCCAATACACTACAGTACACCATAGCACAGTAGAGACAGTACTGCACAGTACAGTTGAGTGCAGCACAGCACATTGCAAGACAGCATTGCACAGTACAGTATAGCATGGTACACTAACATACAATACAGCACAGCAGACCACAGCACAACATGGTACAGTACAGAACACAGTACATACAGTACAGCATGGTACAGTACAGTAGAGTATAGTACAGCTCAGTACAGTAGAGTAGAGTATGGTAAAACACAGTACACTACAATACAGTGTACTGCTGAAGAGTACAGTCTAGAAGAGCACAACACAGTAGAGTACAGAACACAGTACTGTCCAGCACAGTGCATGACAGCATTTTAGTACAGTACAGTATAGCAGAGTATGAGATAGAATACATTACTGTATAACAAAGCATTGTACAGTACAGTACTGAAATACTGACATATTGAAATGTTCAATACCAATGCAACATCTTTCCTTTTTAAAGGTAGTCTGCTCTGAATAGTTTTCATATACTTGTATTACTGTGGGTTGTTCAGCACAAGATCTTGTACAAGTGCAGTGGTCTGTATTTCATTGCCAGTGTTGTTCACTCCACACACCAAGTTGAGGCAATGTCACAGCATCGTGCTCAAATTCAGGACCAGAGCCACAGATCCCACTTATAATGTAAGAAAAGAACCATCTAATTGATACAAACATCACTATACCACCAATTGTCTATGCAACAACTTTCCTTTCATCTCACACTAATTTCATTTGCCATTCATTTTTCATTTGACTTCTCCAGATTTTAATTATATTGATCCAGGACTATTTCCCAAACAGTATCAAGAAACTGACTGGCCTTTGATCCCTAGTTTTGTCTCTGAATTTCCTTGTAATTAAGGGGTCACATTTGCAATTTCTCTGTCCTGGACACCCAAGGTGACCAAAGAGTTCCAGGGGCAAAATCTGTTTAGGTCTCCTATCTGGTGTTCTGGGATCAGGGAAGTGTTTACACAGCTACCTCTTTGTTCTGGGTGCAAGTACCAGTGGGGAAAAGGTGTGCCACAGTCATGAAACCCAAACTCTCAACCAAGACTGGGTTAACAATGTAGAGCACAAATACAAAGAAATCCTTAAACATATACAAGAAAACAGCGTAACTTTGTGTTCATAGCTCGTGAAGGAAGGCCTGATGCTGGATCTTCCCATGGAGGTGACAGGTTCCAGCCAGGAGCATTTGAGGAACACAGATCAGACCACCATCAAGTTTGGACTTGCTGTACATGCAACCATAACAGCTAACCGAGTTGGATCCCAACTATAGGGAGCCAAGAAACAATCAGCAGCTGTTAGCTTTCGCACAAGGATATCACTCTGATCAGGTGCAAATGCCCATCTTGACTACCACCTCAGAAAAGATCCCAATTCCCATCTACCAGCTGTTAAACTTCTTCTGATACTCACCCGACAGAGCAAAACAGGCAGTACTAGCTGAAATACATGGATGCATGACTGCAGTTGAGACCTGAAACCCTTATTGCAGGGTCACCATGTTTTTTGCTGATCTTTCTCCATCTTCTTGGAAGACACACACACTGAGATTTCCTTCATTCAGGTGACAGGCGTTGACACAACACCTGGGTCTCATATCATTCGCTGCAGAAATGCCCACCACCAGCCTGACTGTCGTACCCTTGATACCCAATGTACCACCTCTGTCATTCACCCACATCTCCAGACTGCATGCTCCCAACCCCAATCAAAACAATGCAATTTTTCATGAGGTTGACTGTCCATGAACCTTGCTCCCCGCTTCTATTCCATCATCAGCAGCTGAGGAGTCAATGGCCACACCAAAGTCCTGAGATGCTTGGAGACCCTGGATAAGTTATGGCAAAGATACAGCTCAAATAAAAAATCTCAGCCTATGCATCAACATCAAAAGCTGGCATGTTCATACACTTATGGATGATGTTCCCTTATTCAAGAAAGGGAGTAGGGATATCCCAGGAAATTAGAGGCCAGTGAGTCTTACTTCAGTGATTGGTAAGTTGATGGAGAAGATCCTGACAAGCAGGATTTAGGAACATTTAGAGAGGTATAATATGATTAGGAATAGTCAGCATGGCTATATCAAAGGCTTTACGAGCCTGATTGAATTTTTTGAGGAGGTGACTAAACACACTGATGAAGGTAGAGCTGTAGATGTAGTGTATATGGATTTCAGCAAGGCATTTGATAAGGTACCATACAAGGCTTATTGAGAAAGTAAGGAGGCATGGGATCCAAGGGAACATTGCTTTGTGGATCCAGAACTGGCTTGCCGACAGAAGGCAAAGAGTGGCTGTAGACGGAGGCTGGTGACTAGTGGTGTGCTTCAGGGATCTGTTCTGAGACTCCTACTCTTTGTGATTTTTATAAATGACCTGGATGAGAAAGTAGAGGGATAGGTTAGTAAATTTGCTGATGATACAAAGGTTGGGGGTGTTGTGGATAGTGTGGAGGGCTGTCAGAGGTTACAACGGGACATTGATAGGATGCAAAACTGGGCTGAGAAGTGGCAGATAAGAGTTCAACCCAGATAAGTTTTTGAAGAAGTTACGAGGAAAGTTGACGAGGGTAAGGCAGTGGATGTAGTCTATATGGACTTCAGCAAAGCCTTTGACAAAGTTCCACATGGAAGGTTAGTTAAGAAGGTTCAGTCGTTAGGTATTACTGCTGGAGTAATAAAATGGATTCAACAGTGGCTAGATGGGAGATGCCAGAGAGTAGTGGTGGATAATTGTTTATCAGGATGGAGGCCGGTGACTAGCGGGGTGCCTCAGGGATCTGTTTTGGGCCCAATGTTGTTTGTAATATACATAAATGATCTGGATGACGGGGTGGTAAATTGGATTAGTAAGTATGCCGATGATACTAAGGTAGGAGGTGTTGTGGATAATGACGTGGATTTTCAAAGCTTGCAGGGAGATTTATGCCGGTTAGAAGAATGGGCTGAACGTTGGCAGATGGAGTTTAATGCTGAGAAGTGTGAGGTTCTACATTTTGGCAGGAATAATCCAAATAGAACATACAGAGTAAATGGTAGGGCATTGAGGAATGCAGAGGAACAGAGAGATCTAGGAATAACTGTGCATAGTTCCCTGAAAGTGGAGTCTCATGTAGATAGGGTGGTGGAGAGGGCTTTTGGAACGCTGGCCTTTATAAATCAAAGCATTGAATACAGAAGTTGGGATGTAATGCTAAAGTTGTACAAGGCATTGGTAAGGCCAAATTTGGAATATTGTGTGCAGTTCTGGTCACCGAATTATGGGAAAGATATCAATAAATTAGAGAGAGTGCAGAGACGATTTACTAGGATGTTACCTGGGTTTCAGCAATTAAGTTACAGAGAAAGGTTGAACAAGTTAGGTCTCTATTCATTGGAGCGTAGAGGGTTGAGGGGGGATTTGATCGAGGTATTTAAAATTTTGAGAGGGATAGATAGAGTTGACGTGAACAGGCTGTTTCCATTGAGAGTAGGGGAGATTCAAACTAGAGGACATGATTTGAGAGTTAGGGGGCAAAAGTTTAAGGGAAACACGAGGGGGTATTTCTTTACTCAAAGAGTGATAGCTGTGTGGAATGAGCTTCCTGTAGAAGTAGTAGAGGCCAGTTCAGTTGTGTCATTTAAGGTAAAATTGGATAGGTATATGGACAGGAAAGGAGTGGAGGGTTATGGGCTAAGTGCGGGTAGGTGGGACTAGGTGAGATTAAGGGTTCGGCACGGACTAGGAGGGCCAAGATGGCCTGTTTCCGTGCTGTGATTGTTATATGGTTATGGTTATATAAGTGTGAGGTGTTTCATTTTGGTATGTCAAATATGATGGCAGAATGTAGTACTAATGGTAAGGCTCTTGGCAGTGTGGAGGATCAGAGGGATTTCGGGGTCAGAGTCCATAGGACACTTAAAGCTGCTACACAGGTTGACTCTGTGGTTAAGGCGGCATACGGTCCATTGCCCTTCATCAATCGTGGGATTGAGTTTAAGAGCCAAGAGGTAATGTTACAGCTATATTGGACCCTGGTCAGACCCCACTTGGGAGTACTGTGCTCAATTCTGGTCGCTTCACAACAGGAAGGATGTGAAAACCATAGAAAGGGTGTGGAGGAGATTTACAAGGATGTCACCTGGATTGGGGAGCATGCCTTATGAGAATAGGTTGAGTGAACTTGGCCTTTTCTCCTTGGAGTGATGGAGGATGAGAGGTGTCTGGATTGAGGTGTATAAGATAATGAAAGGCATTGATCGTGTGGATAGTCAGAGTTTTTCCCCAGGGTTGAAATGGCTAGCACGCGAGGGCACAGTTTTAAGGTGCTTGGAAGTAGGTACAGAGGAGATGTCAGGGGTAAGTTGTTGTTTGTTTTTTTTATATATAAACACAGAGAGTGGTGAACGCATGGAATGGGCTGCCGGTGGTGGTGGTGGAGGTGGAAATGATAGGGTCTTTTAAGAGACTCCTGGATAGGTACATAGAGCTTAGAAAAATAGAGGGCTATGGGTAACCCTAGGTAATTTCTAAAGTGCATGTTCAGCACAGCTTTGTGGGCCGAAGGGCCTGTATTGTGCTGTAGGTTTTGTTTCTACAGTAGTGTATGGTATATCTCAGTACAGTACAGCACAGCAGAGTACAATAGAGTATGGTAGAATACAGTACAACACAGCACACTAGATAGCAGAACTGTATAGCAGTACACAGCACAGTTGAGTGCAGCACAGTATAGTAGCATTGAGTGCAACATAGTACAGCACCATTCAGCACAGTACATGCACAGTACATTACAATACAGCAAGCATAGTGCAGTAGCATACTGTAGAATACAGCACAGGAAAGCACAATACAGTAGAGTAGTGTATGGTACAGCTTAGTACAGTACAGTAGAATACAGTACACTACAGTACAGCACACTACAGAAGAGCACAGTCGGCACAGCAGAGCATAGTACAGTTCAGTTGAATGCAGCATAGTACAGCACAGTCCACCAAAGTACAACACAGTACAGGACTATGAGCATAGTACCATTCGGTACAGCACAGACCAGCGCAGCACAATACAGTACAGGGCTACATGGCATAGTACAGCACTGTACAGAACAATAGAATGCAGCAAAGTACTGCACACTACAGTACAGCACAGTGCCACAAAGTACCGTTGAGTACAGCAGAGCAGAGTACAATGGAGCACAGTACAGTATAGTACATCGAAACATAGCAACATAGAAAATCTACAGCACTATACAGGCTCTTCAGCCCACAATGCTGTGCTGAACATGTCCATACTTGAGAAATTACATAGGGTTACCCACAGCCCTCTATTTTTCTAAGCTCCATCTTCCTGTCCAGTAGTCACTTAAAAGACCTTATCATATCATAGTCACCGGCAGCCCATTCCACACACTCACCAATCTGTATAAAAAAAAACTTACCCCTGATATCTCCTCTGGACCTACTTCCAAGCACTTTAAAACTGTGCCCTCTCGTGCTCACCATTTCAGCCCTGGGGAAAAGTCTCTGACTATCCACACGATCAATGCCTCTCATCCTCCGTCGCTCCAAGGAGGAAAGATCGAGTTCACTCAACCTATTCTGATAAGGCAGTGGTCCCCAATTCAGGCAACATCTTTGTAAATCTCCCCTGCACCCTTTCTATCTTTCCACATCCTTCTATAGTGAAGCAACTAGAAAGGAGCACAGTACTCCAAGTGAGTTCTAACCAGGGTCCTATATAGCTGCAACATTACTTCTCAGCTCTTAAAGGACGAAGGGTCTCGGCCCGAAACGTCGACAGTGTTTCTCCTTATAGATGCTGCCTGGCCTGCTGTGTTCCACCAGCATTTTGTGAGTGTTGCTTGAATTTCCAGCATCTATAGATTTCCTCATATTTGCACTTCACACTACTCCAAGTTGAACTCCGTCTGCCAGTTTTGCATCCTATCAATGCCCCGCTGTAATCTCTGACATCCCTCCACACTATCCACAACACCTCCAACCTTTGTGTCATCAGCACATTTAGAACCATAGAACATTACAGCACAGAAACAGGCCTTTTGGCCCTTCTTGGCTGTGCTGAACCATTTTTTGGCCTAGTCCCACTGACCTGCACCTGCGCCATATCCCTCCAAACATGTACCTGTCCAAGTTTTTCTTAAGTGTCAAAAGTGAGCCCACATTCACCACTTCATCTGGCAGCTCATTCCACACTCCCACCACTCTCTGCGTGAAGAAGCCCCCCCCATGTTCCCTTTAAACTTTTCCCCCTTCACCCTTAACCCATGACCTGTGTTTTTTTTTTCTCCCCTAGCCTCAGTGGAAAAAGCCTGCTTGCATTCACTCTATCTATACCCATCATAATTTTATACACCTCTATCAAATCACCCCTCATTCTCCTACACTCCAGGGAATAAAGTCCTAACCTATTCAACCTTTCTCTGTAACTCAGTTTCTCAAGTCCTGGCAACATCCTTGTAAACCTTCTCTGCACTCTTCCAACCTTTTTAATATCCTTCCTGTAATTGGGTGACCAAAACTACTAACCCATCTGTCCACTTCTTTTCCAGGTCATTTATAAAAATTATGAAAAGTAGGGCCCCAGAACAAATCTCTGAGGCACACCAGTGGTGACTGACCTCCATGCAGAATATGACCAGTCTACAACCACTCTTTGCCTTCTGTGGGCAAGCCAGTTCTGGATCCACAAAGCAATGTCCCCTTGGATCCCATGCCTCCTTACTTTCTCAATAAGCCTTGCATGAGGTACCTCGTCAAATGCCTTGCTGAAATCCATACAACACTACATCTACTGCTCTACCTTCATCAACGTGCTTAGACACATCCTCAAAAAATTCAATCAGGCTCATAAGTGATGACCTGCCTTTGACAAAGCTGTGCTGACTATTCCTAATCATATTATGCCTCTCCAAATGTTCATAAATCCTGCCTCTCAGGATCTTCTCATCACTTCAACCACTGAAGTAAGACTCACTGGTCTATAATTTCCTGGGCTATCTCTACTCCCTTTCTTGAATAGTGGAACAACATCTGCAACCCTCCAATCCTCTGGAACCTTTCCCATCCCCATTGATGATGCAAAGATCATTTCTAGAGGCTCATCAATCTCCTTCCTCACCTCCCACAGTAGCCTGGGGTACATCCTGTCTGATCCTGGTGACTTATCCAACTTGATGTTTTTGAAAGGCTTCAGCACAATCTATTTCTCAATAGCTACATGCTCAAACTTTCCATTCCACTGCAAGTCATTCCTACAATTGCCAAGATCCTTTTCCGTAGTGAATACTGAAACAAAGTACTCATTAAGAAACTCTGCTATCTCCTCCAGTTCCATACACACTTTTCTACTGTCATACTTGATTGGTCCTATTCTCTTGTTGTTATCATACTTGTGGAATGCCTTGGGGTTTTCCGTAACCCTGTCCACCAAAGTCTTCTCGTGGCCCCTTCTGGCTCATCTAATTTCACTCTTGGACTCCTTCCTGCTAGCCTTATTATCTTCTAGCTCTCTATCATTACCTAGCTTTTTGAACCTTTTGTAAGCTCTTCTTTTCTTCTTGACTAGATTTACAACAGCCTATGTATACCACAGTTCCTGTATCCTACCATCCTTTCCTTGTCTCATTGGAATGTACCTATGCAGAACCCCACGTAAATATCCCCTACACATTTGCCATATTTCTTCCATACATTTCCCTGAGAACATATGTTCCCAATTTATGCTTCCAAGTTCCTGCCTGATAATCTCATATTTCCCCTTACTCCAATTAAACACTTTCCTAACTTGTCTGTGCCTATCCCTCTCCAATGCTATCATAAAGGAGAAGAATTGTGATCACTATCTCCAAAATGCTCTCCCACTGAGAGATCTGACACAAGACCAGGTTCATTCCCAATACCAAATCAAGTACAGCCTTTCCTCTTGTAATAAACTCCACCCTATCTAAACACCCTCACTCTAGTGACATGAAAATCGATATTTGGGAAACTAAAATCACCCACTACATCTACCCTGTTATCATTACACCTTTCCAGAATCTGTCTCCCTATCTGCTCCTCAATGTCCCTGTTACTATTGGGTGGTCTATATAAAAAAAAAACACCCAGTAGAGTTATTGACCCCTTCCTGTTCCTAACTTCCACCCACAGAGGCACCATAGACAATTTCTCCATGTCTTCTTCCTTTTCCATAACCGTGACACTATCTCTGATCAGCAGTGCCACGTTGCCACCTCTTTTGCCTCCCTCCCTGTCCTTTCTGAAACATTTAAAGCCTGGCACTCGAAGTAACCATTCTTGTCCCTGAGACATCCAAGTCTCTGTAATGGCCACAATGTCATAGTTCCAAGCACTGATCCAAGCTCCAAGCTCATCCTCTTTATTCATAATCCTCCTTGCATTAAAATAGATACATCTCAAACCATCAGTCTTAATGTATCCCTTCTCTATCACCTGCCTATCCTCTCTCACACTGTCTCTGAAATACACACTGCAGTATACTACAATAGAGCAGAACACAGCATAGCACAGTATAGGACAGCACCATGGAGCAGAGTACAGCATGGCACAGTAGAATGGAGCACAGTACAAGATAGTACAGTACAGCAAGATACAGCTCAGCACGGTACAGTACTACACAGTCCAATAGTGCTGTATAGTACATCTCAGCAAAGGAGAGGAGAGCACAGTACATCATGGAGCAGTACAGTATAGCACAGCACCATGCCATACAAGACAGCACAGTACAGTAGAGTGGAGCAGAGTACAGTACAGTACTGCACAGCGTAGTGTTGTACAACACAGAACAGCAAGGTACATCACAGCAGATTACAGCATCGTACAGCACGGTGCATTGTGGTACAGTACAGCAGAGTGCAGCACAGTACATTACAACATAGCACAATACAGTACTGTACAGTAGAGTACAATAGAATACAACAGTACATTACAGTTCAGCACTACATTGCAGTGAACTGCAGTACAGTATAGCACAGTACAGCAGAGTGCTGTACAGTATAGTAAGCGTAGCACAGTACCGTACAGAACAGCAAAGTACAGTGGAGCATAGTACAGTACAGCAGAGTGAAACAACACAGTACCAGACAGAACAGCAAAGTACAGTACAGCACAATACAATACTGTATAGTACAGTAAAGCACAGTATAGTACAACAGCATAGTTGAGTACAGTATGATAAGACATAGAAGAATTAGGCCATTCAGCCAATCAAGTTTGTTCTACCATTCGATTATCATGGATCCCAGTTCCCACTCAACCCCATATACCTGCCTTCTCATCATACTCTTTGATGCCCTGACCAATCAGGAAACTATCAACTTCCACCTTAAATATACCCAAGGACTTGGCCTCGACCGCAATCTTTGGCAGAGCATTCCACAGATTCACTACTCTCTGGCTAAAAAAAATCCTCCTTACCTTTTCTAAAAGGTTGCCCCTCAATTTTGAGGCTGAGCCCTCTAGTTCTTGATATCCCCAACGTAGAAAACATTCTCTTCACATCCACCCTATGAGATCTCCAAGTGTTCTTTTTTTAAAATCACTAATTTTTATTGCGACACCAACAAATTGCATTCAATACAACCAGTTGCCAATTACATTTTGACTGTTTAACCCGGCCACACCCCCCAACCCTCATCCCTACTTCCCTCTCCACCCCTCCCCCACTCTCCACACCTCTCCCCTCCACCAACCAACTGAATAGTAGTGCATACACAGACAGAGCATTCCTATTTTAATAGAAGATCTTTTAAATTAGATATCAAATTTGTCCACATTAAGATTGTGTTTGATCGTGCTTCATTTACTCTTGCTGATGATAATTCCAGGTAAGAAATGTCCAAAAAGCTCCAAAGCCAATGAATACTTGAAATACGTCATTCATTGTCAGAGCCAGTCCTTTCAATTGATACATTAATACTACCTCTCATTAATATCTTAGCTCGTTTTGTATGAGTACCATCAGCTGATGCCACAACGGGTTTATAAAAGCGATTTTGAACCCTGGGAATGTCATTAGGTTTAAGGTGTGTTTCCTGCAATGGCACAATAACTATTTTCTTTCTGCATAAGAAATCCAAAACCTTTGAACGCTTGTAGGGAGAATTTAATGCTCTAACATTAAATGATACAATGGTAAGATTTTCTAATTTATCTGTGTTGCTCATTTTCCCCTGGATCTGCTGTTGTAAGTTGGTGGTGGAGTCCTGAGTTACCCCCTTCCCACCCCTCTTTCCACCACCCCTCCCATACAACCCTTTACTTTGTAACGTCTGTGAGTGTCACTTAGCAATGTCAGACACTGAACATTAACCACCCCACCCCAGCACCAACAAATTAGAAAAGCAAAGCGGTTCTCATAGACAATCGTATCAAAGAGACAAAGAAATAACCTGGTAAAACCCATTAACTGATATATTTAAAACCATTCCTGTCTCAAATGTAGTATAACACACAATCAAGACCCCAACAGCTCTCTTGTAGGAGACTGTTGCTTTAATAGACCATCGCTTCGCAATGACACCAGTGATGTCTTATTTGACGCCCAAGAATGTACCCGAGACATAACCCAAAATGAAGATGTACAACTAAAGTTATTCCGAACAAACTGCTGTTTTCAGCTTCATTCTTGATGAGGTATGACATTTGGGCATGTTGAATATCACCTTTGAAAGTAAAAGATGTGTATTTGAGGCGGATTTATATTACATTACCATGTTATCCTTGTACTAACAAGATAACTGAGCCATTGCCTTAAAACTCTGACCCGCAATACTCAGAAACAAATTGGCCCCTTCATTAACTAAATACAAAAGTGCATGGAATGACATTCCAATAAAAAAATAACCAGAAAACTTCACACCTAGGACTTTAACTTGCCCATGTGTGGTGAACTATATATACCTGTCTGGACACGCCCCCCCCCCCCCCCCCCCGCTGACTGCTCCGGTGGCTCCTCCCACGGACCCTGGTATAAAGGCGATTGAGGCCTGAGCCCGGCCTCTCAGTCTCCAGGATGTAGTGTGGAGGTCAATTGCTGCTTGTTCTTTCTTCCAGCCAATAAAAACCTATATCTCGCCTCACGTCTCGGAAAGTTATTAATGGTGCATCACCATGCCTGTTAGATTGTGCATACAGGCTGGTCTGAGCTCTTAATGCAGTTCCATCTCCTCTTGAGGGACACATGGACTTTGCTCATGGCCTTTTCCACATCTCCCAGCACCGACGATTTCAGAGCTTCTTTCGCTTCCTCTGCTGAGTTAAACAACATCTTCATGCCCTTGACATTCACTCTCAAAATCGCCGGGTATGTGAGGAATGAATCAATCCCCTTCTGTCGAAGCTTAGCGCAGATCCCCTTATATCCCTGCCATTCCTGCATCGTGCCGGGGCTGTAGTCGGCGAAGAACTGCAGCTGGGTGCCATCAGGGAGAGGAGGTTTGGCTTTCCTCGCACCCTCCAGGATAGCCTACCGGTCGGTGTACCGAAAAAGCTTAAAGACCATGGTTAGCAGTCTTGAAGTGTTGTTGGAAAAGATCCTATGTGCTCTATCGATCTCCAATGGAGTGCTGTGGGAGTTCTTGAGTGCTGGAATCCAATTAGGCAGCATCTCCTGGAGGTAGCCTCTGGGATTGTCGCCGTCAGTGCCTGTCGGTAAGTTGACCAGCTGCACCTTGTTTCTCCTGGATCTGTCCTTCAAGTTAAACTTCTGTCGTACCTTAGTCACCTCAGTGAGGCAGGAGCTAGTATCTTTCTCATTCTTATATAAGCTAACCTGAATGTTGTCTATTTTGTTAAAGACCATGCTAAATTTTTAGCATGAATGTCCGCTTGCTCCTTTAATGACTGGAGAATGTTGCCATTCTCGGCCATATGCTTCTCTATGGGGTCGAAAGCCTTTTCCAGTGACTCCTTTAGCATGTGGCCTACTGTTTCTTGCAGCGATTCCATCTCCGTTGCCATTGTTTGCTTAATTAGCATAGCTATTTCCTCGGATGAATCGCCAGCTTGGTGTCATCTGCTGGTATCTTGTTTCTTGGTTGAATTTGGATTTTTTTTTGAGGTCATGTCTTTAGTCAGATCATTCTCTAACTCAAACTTGTGTTAAGATGGTCTATGAGCCCTAAAGAATGTGAAAAAGGGTTACATGTCAGCGTTTAGTACTGTGCTGTCATCTTGCCTCTGCCTCACCGGAAGTCTCCCCGTGTTCTTCTTAATTTCAGTGAGTACAGGTCCAAAGCTGCCAAACACTCCTCATATATTAATCCCTTCATTCCCAGAATCTTCCTTGTAAACCTCCTCTGGATTCTCTCCAGTGACAACATACCCTTTCTGAGATATGGGGCTCAAAGCTGTTGACGATATTTCAAGTGCAGCTTGACTAGCTTCTTATAAAACTCCAGCTTTATCTCTTTGCTTTTATATTCCATTCCCCTTGAAATAAATGTCAACATTGCATTCTTCAACCCAGACTCAACCTTCTGGAAGTCTCACACGAGCTCTCCTAAGCCCTCTGACCCTCTGATGTTGGAATTTTCTTCTGATTTAGATAATAGTTATTCCTTTTACCAAAATGCATTATCATACATTTCCCAACACAGTATTCCATCTGTCACTTTTTTTGCCCATTCTTCCAATTTGTCTAATTCCTGCTACAATTACATTGCTTCCTCACCACTACCTACCCCTCCACCTATTGTATAATCCACAAACTTTGCCACAAAGCCATCAATAATTGACAATGTGAAAATTAGTGGTCCCAATACTGAGTCCTGAGGAACACCACTAGTCACTGGCAGCCAACCAGAAAAGGCCTCCTTTATTCCTACTCACTGCCTCCTGCCTGTCAGCCATTCCTCTATCCATGCCAGTATCTTTTGTGCAATGCAATAGGATTTTATCTTGTCAAGCAGCCTCATATGTGGAACATTGTCAAATGCCTTCTGAATATCTAAGTAAATGACATCCACTGTCTCTCCTTTGTCCACCCTGCTTGTTACTTCCTCAAAGAACTCTAACAGATACGTCAGGCAAGATTTCCCTTTACAAAAACCATGCTGACTTTGAATTATTTTATCATTATATAACCATATAACAATTACAGCATGGAAACAGGCCATCTCGGCCCTTCTAGTCCGTGCCGAATGCTTACACTCACCGAGTCCCACTGACCCGCACTCAGCCTATAACCCTCCATTCCTTTCCTGTCCATATACCTATCCAATTTTACTTTAAATGACAATACCAAACCTGCCTCTACCACTTCTACTGGAAGCTCATTCCACACAGCTACCACTCTGAGTAAAGAACTTCCCCCTTGTGTTACCCTTAAACTTTTGCCCCCTAAGTCTCAACTCATGTCCTCTTGTTTGAATCTCCCCTACTGTCAATAGAAAAAGCCTATCCACGTCAACTCTATCTATCCCCCTCATAATTTTAAATACCTCTATTAAGTCCCCCCTCAACCTTCTACGCTCCAAAGAATAAAGACCTAACTTGTTCAATCTTTCCCTGTAACTTAGGTGCTGAAACCCAGGTAACATTCTAGTAAATCTTCTCTGTACTCTCTATTTTGTTGACATCTTTCCTATAATTCGGTGACCAGAACTGTACACAATACTCCAAATTCAGCCTTACCAATGCCTTATACAATTTTAACATTATGTCCCAACTCCTATACTCAATGCTCTGATTTATAAAGGCCAGCATACCAAAAGCTTTCTTCACCACCCTATCCACATGAGATTCCACCTTCAGGGAACAATGCACCATTATTCCTAGATCACTCTGCTCTACTGCATTCTTCAATGCCCTACCATTTACCATGTATATCCTATTTGTATTATTCCTACCAAAATGTAGCATCTCATACTTATCAGCATTAAACTCCATCTGCCATCGCTCAGCCCACTTCTAACTTGCCTAAATCTCTCTGCAAACTTTGAAAACCTACTTCATTATCCACAACGCCACCTACCTTAGTATCATCTGCATACTTACTAATCCAATTTTCTACCCCATCATCCAGATCATTAATGTATATGATAAACAACTTTGGACCCAGTACAGATCCCTGAGGCACACCACTAGTCACCGGCCTCCAACCTGACAAACAGTTATCCACCACTATTCTCTGGCATTTCCCATCCAGCCACTGTTGAATCCATTTTACTACTTCAATATTAATACCTAATGATTGAACCTTCCAAACTAACCTTCTGTGTGGAACCTTGTCAAAGGCCTTACTGAAGTCCATATAGACAACATCCACTGCTTTACCCTCATCAACTTTCCTTGTAACCTCTTCAAAAAATTAAATAAGGTTTGTCAAACCTGACCTTCCACACATAACTCCATGTTGACTGTTCCTAATCAGACCCTGTCTATCCAGATAATTATATATACCATATTAGTCTCCAAGTATCTTGAAAACTCATCCTTAATAATAGACTCCAACACTTTCTCAACCACTGAGTTTAGGCTAACTAGTCAATGATTTTATTTATTTTGCTTTCCTCCCTTTTTAAAGAGTGGAGTGACATTTGCAATCTTCCAGACCTCTGGGACCATGCCAGAATCAAGTGAGTCTTGAAAGATCATGACCAAGGCATCTCTTCAGCAACCTCTCTCAGGACTCTGGGATGTAGTCCATCTGGTCCAGGTGACTTATCCACCTTTAGACCTTTCAGCTTGCCTAGCACTTTTTCCTTTGTGATAGCAATGGCACTCACTCCTGCTCCCTGACACTCACGGACCTCTGATGCACTGCTAGACCATAAGACATAGGAGCAGAAGTCAGCCATTTGGCCCATCGAGTCTGCTTTGCCATTTCATCACAAGCTGATCCAATCTCCCCTTTAGTCCCATTCCCTCACCTCACCATAATCTTTGATGCCCTGACTACTCAAATACCTATCAATCTCTGCCTTCAATACACCCAATGACTTGGCCTCCATTGCCACCCATGGCAACAAATTCCATGGATTCACCACCCTCTGGCTAAAAAAATTTTTTTGCAGCTCTGTTCTGAATGGGCGCCCTGCAATCCTCAAGTTATGTCCTCTTGTACTAGACTCCCCCACCATGGGAAACAACTTTGCCACATCCACTCTGTCCATGCCTTTCAACATTTGAAATGTTTATTTGAGGCCCCCCCCATTCTTCTAAACACCAGGGAGTACAGTCCAAGAGCGGTCAAACGTTCCTCATATGTTAACCCTCTCATTCCTGGAATCATTCTAGTGAATCTTCTCTGAACCCTCTCCAATGTCAGCACATCCTTTCTTAAATAAGGAGCCCTAAACTGCACACAGTATTCCAAGTGAGGTCTTACCAGTGCCTTATAGAGCCTCAACATCACATTCCTGCTCCTATACTCTATTCCTCTAGAAATGAATGCCAACATTGCATTTGCCTTCTTTACCACCAACTCAACCTGGAGGTTAACCTTAAGGGTATCCTGCACGAGGACTCCCAAGTCCCGTTGCATCTCAGAACTTTGAATTCTCTCCCTATTTAAATAATAGTCTGCCCGTTTATTTCCTCTACCAAAGTGCATGACTGTACACTTTCCGACATTGTAATTCATTTGCCACTTCTTTCCCCATTCCCCCAATCTATCCAAGTCTCTCTGCAGACTCTGTTTCCTCAGCTCTACCGGCCCCTCCACCTATCTTTGTATCATCAGCAAACTTAGCCACAAAGCCATCTATTCCATAATCCAAATTGTTGATAAGCAACGTAAAAAGCAGCCCCAACACTGACCCCTGTGGAACACCACTGGTAACTGGCAGCCAACCAGAATGGGATCTCTTTATTCCCACTCTCTGTTTCCTGCCAATCAGCCAACACTGTATCCACATATGTAACTTCCCCGTAATTCCATGGGCTCTTATCTTGTTTAGCAGCTTCATGTGCGGCACCTTGTCAAAGGCCTTCTGAAAGTCCAAGTACATCACATCTACTGCATCTCCCTTGTCTAGCCTACTTGTAATTTCCTCAAAAAATTGCGCTAGGTTTGTCAAGCAGGATTTTCCTTTAAGGAAACCATGCTGCATTCTGCCTATCTTGTCAAATGCCTCCAGAAACTCCATAACCTCATCCTTGACAATCGACTCCAACAACTTCCCAACCACCAATGTCAAGCTAACAGGTCTATAATTTCCTTTTTGCTTCCTTGCCCCCTTCTTAAATAGCAGAGTGACATTTGCAATCTTCCAGTCCTCCAGAACCAGGCCAGAATCTATTGACTTTTGAAAGATCATTGCTAATGCCTCCACAATCTCCACTGCCGCCTCCTTCAGAACATGAGGGTGCATTCCATCTGGTTCAGGAGATTTATCTACCCTTAGACTATTCAGCTTCCTGAGTACTTTCTCTGCCGTAATTGTGACTGCGCACACTTCACTTCCCCGACACCCTTGAATGTCTGGTATATTGCTGATGTCTTCCTCAGTAAAGACTGATGCAAAATACTCGTTCAGTTCCTCCACCATCTCCTTATCTCCCATTACAATTTCTCCAGCATCATTTTCTATCGGTCCTATATCTACTCTCACCTGTCTTTTACTCTTTATATACTTTATATACTCTATAAAAGCTTTTAGTATCCTCTGATATTATTTGCTAGCTTCCTTTCATAGTTCATCTTTTCCCTCTTAATGACCTTCTTAGTTTCCTTTTGTAAGCTTTTAAAAACTTCCCAATCCTCTGTCTTCCCACTAATTCTTGCTTCCTTGTATGCCCTCTGCTTTGCTTTTACTTGGGCTTTGACTTCTCTTGTCAGCCATGGTTGCATCCTTTTTCCATTTGAAAATTTCTTCTTAGGAATATATGTCTTGCACCTTCCTCACTTCTCACATAAACTCCAGTCACTGCTGCTCTGCTGTCCTTCCCACTAGTGTCCCTTTCCAGTCAACCTTGGCCAGTTCCTCTCTCGTGCCACTGTAATTTCCTTTACTCCACTGATATACCGACACATTGGATTTCTGCTTCTCTTTCTCAAATTTCACAATGAGCTCAATCATGTTATGATCATTGTCTCCTAAGGGTTCCTTCACTTCCATCTCTCTAATCACCTCTGGTTCATTACACAATACATTCTACAAATTCTCTCTCGAGATCCAGTGCTGACCTGATTTTCCCAATCCACTCACATGTTAAAATCTCCTACAATTATCATAACACTGCCCTTCTGGCAAGCCTTTTCTATTTCCTGTTGTAATTTGTAGTCCACATCACTGCAGCTGTTTGGAAGCCTGCAGATAACTGCCATCAGGGTCCTTTTACCCCTACGATTTCTTAGCTCAACCCATAATGATTCTGTACTTTCCGATCCTACGTCAACTCTTTCTAATGATTTAATATAATTTCTTACCGTTAATGTCATGCCACTCATTCTACCTACCTGCCTATCCTTCCGATACACCATCTATCCTTGGACATTGAGCTCCCAGAGACATGCTTCCTTTAGCCACGTCTCAGTGATGACCACAAACTCATATCTGCCAATCTGTAACTGTACAAGATCATCCACCTTTTTCCTTATGCTGTGTGCATTTATAACACCTTAAGTCCATAATCTAGCAGAGACAAAAAATAAAGAAAATAAAACCTAATTAATAAACAAGTAAATCATTTACATATATTGAATAGATTATTAAAAATGTGCAAAAACAGAAATACTGTATATTGAAAAAAGGTGAGGTAGTGTCCAAAGCTTCAAAGTCCATTTAGGAATCAGATGGCAGAGGGGAAGAGACACCACTTTCTGAGACACCACTTCCTAAAGATGTCCTGAGTATTTTGTAGGCTAGTACCCAAGTCGGAGCTAACTAGATTTACAACCTTCTGCAGCTTCTTGTGGTCCTGTGCAGTAGCCCCTCCATACCAGACAGTGATGCAGCCTAACAGAATGCTCTCCACGGTACAACTATAAAAGCTTTTGATTGTATTTGTTGACATGCCAAATCTCTTCAAACTCCTAATAAATATATCACCACTGTCTTGCCTTCTTTATGACTACAGGCAGTCCCCGGGTTACGTACGAGTTCCGTTCCTGAGTCCGTCTTTAAGTCGGATTTGTACGGAAGTCAGAACAAGTACATCTGGTATTATTTAGCGTCAGTTAGTCAAACGTTTGTCTTAGTATATAGTATATATTTCACCTTTCTATGCATATAAAGAAACATATGTATTCCAATAATTAAACTACTGTGTTGTTTAGTAATAATTGTAGCTTTCATCAGGGCAGCGCCTTTCACATGCTCCATTATTCTCACTTTATCCATTATCTTTTAAAATTGTTCCTATCATTGACCGACTGTAGTTTAATGCATTTCCAACGCCCGATGGCATTTCACCTCTTCCCAAACGCTTTATTATTTCCACTTTATTTTCAATTGTGGTCGCTTCCAGTCAATGGAATAGAAACACTGCAGGCGGCTGCTCCCAAGCTTTGTCGGCTCCCGAGGTCCGCTGGGTCCTAAGAGCCACTGCATTGAGACAGGTTAAATGGGACAAGTGGAGGCTGTGCAGGGTTTGGGTATTTGATCAACAATATTCCGTATGGGAATTTAAACTGGAGGCGGCAGTGTTTTTTTTTTATGAGGTCGAGTTGCGAGCTCGACATCAACCCAACATGGACGGTATGGGAGTCACTAGATCGACATCAACCAGGCACGGGAATGGTCTATCATTGGATTGAACTCGGGAAACTCCTTTCTCCAGCCTGGCGCAGATCTCACTGCGCCACCAGCTGACCAGATCGGGTGGGGGGGGGGGGGTCAGGGTGAATCTTACAAAGAAATATTTACGCCAAATACAAAGTTAAACACTCAGTGTCAATGGCAACAATTTAAAATGGCAGATGGCGTCGCGATCCAACTTAAAATGGCGGGCGGCATTCTCCTTCCTCGGTTTGTAAGTACGAGTTGTCTGTAGGTCGGACGTTCGTAACTCTGAGACTACCTGTACATCAATATGTTGGGACCAGGTTAGATCCTCAGATCTTGACACTTGAAGCTGCTCACTCTCTCCACTTCTGATCCTTCTGAGGATTGGTATGTGTTCCTTTGTCTTGCTCTTCCTGAAGTCCACAATCAGCTCTTTTGTCTCACTGACATTGTGTCAGGTTGTTGCTGTGGCACCACTCCACTAGCTGGCCCTCATCACCACCTGAGATTCTACCACAATGGTTGTATCGTCAGGAAATTTGTAGATAGTAATTCAGCAATGCCTAGCCACAGTATACAGAGAGTAGAGCAGTGGGCTAAACACACACCCAAGGTGTGCCAGTGCTGATCATCAGCGAAAAGGACATGTTACCACCAATCCACTCAGGAAGTTGAGTACCACTTACAGAGGGAGGTGCAGAGGCCGAGGTTCTGCAATTTCCTCAAATCAGGATTGTGGGAATGATGGTCTTAAATGCTGAGCTATAGTTGATGAATAGCAACCTGATGTAGGTGTTTGTGTTGTTCAGGTGGTAAAGCCGTGTGAAGAGCCATGGAGATTGCATCTGCCATTGACCTATTGTGACAATAGGTAAACTGCAAATTGCTGAGGCAGGAGTTCAGTCTAGTCAAAACCAACCTCTCAAAGCATTTCAACACTGTTGATATGAGTGCTACTGGACAATAGTCGTTAAGGCAGACCACATTATTCTTCTTTGGTACTGGCATAATTGTTGCCTTTTTAAAGCAAGTGGGAACTTCTGCCCGTAGCAGTGAGAGGTTGAAAATGTCCTTGAATACTCCCACTAGTTGGTTGGCACAGATTTTCAGAGTCATACCAGGTACAGTACTCCATTGGGATCTTCTGCCTTGAAAGGGTTCGCTCTCTTTAAAGACAGTCTAACATCAGACGGAGATCACAGGGTCGTCAGGTGCAGCAGGGATCTTCACAGCTGTAGTTGTGAAGATCCCCAAGGTGAACACTATGATCCCCATAGTTTTTTTTTACCCTTGTAAAAAAGCACAGTATAGCACATGAACGTACATCATAGTACATTACAGTATATTAGAGCAACATACAACTTGTATGTTGCCTGGATTGGGGAGCATGCCTCATGAGAATAGGTTGAGGGAACTTGGCCTTTTCTCCTGGGAGCGACAGAGGATGAGAGGTGACCTGATAGAGGTGTACAAGGTGATGAGAGGCATTGATCCTGTGGATAGTCACAGGCCTATTCCCAGGGCTGAAGTGGCTGCCACAAGAGGACACAGGTTTAAGGTGCTGAGGAGCAGGTCCAGAGGACCTCAGAGTGGTGAGTGTGTGGAATGGGCTGCCGGCAACAGTGGTGGAGGCGGAAACAATAGTGTCATTTAAGAGACTTTTAGATAGGTACATGGGGCTTAGAAAAATAGATGGCTATAGGTAAGCCTAGTAATTTCTTGAGGTAGGTACATGTTTGGCTCAACTTTGTGGGCCGAAGGGCCTGTATTGTGCTGTAGGTTTTCTAGACAACTCTATATAGTAGAGTATAGCACAACACTGTACAGCTCAGTATAGTAGAGTACAGCACAGTATACTTTAGCACAGTACAGGACAGCAGAGCATAGTACATCGCAGTACATAGAAACATAGAAAACAGACAGCACAATACAGGCCCTTTGGCCCACAAAGCTGTGACAAACATGTCCCTACCTTAGAACTACCTAGGCTTTACCCATAGCCCTCTGTTTTTCTAAGCTTCATATAGCCATCCAGGAGTCTCTTAAAAGACCCTATCGTTTCCACCACCACCAGCCCATTGCATGCACTCACCTCTTTCCGCATAAAAAACTTACTCTTGATATCTCCTCTGTACCTACTTCCAAGCACCTTAAAACTATGCCCTCTCATGCTAGCCATTTCAGCCCTGGGGAAAAGCCTCTGCCTATCCACATGATCAATACCCCTCATCATCTTGTATACCTTTATCAAGTTACCTCTCATCCTCCATCGCTCCAAGGAGGAAAGGCCAAGTTCACTCAACCTATTCTCATAAGGCACCCGGGTAACATCCTCGTACATCTCCTCTGCACCCTTTCTATGGTTTCCACATCCTTCCTGTAGTGACATGACCAGAATTGAGCACAGTACTCCAAGTGGGATCTGAGCAGGGTCCGATACAGCTGTAACATTACCTCTTAGCTCTTAAACACAATCCCATGATTGATGAAGGTCAATACACCGTATGCCTTCTTAACCACAGAGTCAACCTGCGCAGCAGCTTTAAGTGTCCTATGGACTCGGACCTCGAGATACCTCTGATCCTCCACACTGCCAAGAATCTTTGTCGTGGTCCCATCTGGCAATTCCCAATTACCTCTTTAATTGAGCCTTAAATCCCCTTGCCTGATTTCCAATCGTTCCCAATTCAGCAAATTACACACACCTACTTTCCCATCAGTAAATGCAGGATAAAAACTCTGGAATCACAACAAGGAACTTCCTTGAGTCAAGGTATTCAAGTTTTTAAAGGTGTGTGGTTTGATGAAAGATGTACTTGGAGAGTTCATATAGATAAAACAATTAGGATGTGTGAGAAAGTTTTAAATGTTATGAGAAGTATTGTTGGATGTGACTGGGGAGCAGGGTGGGAAACTATGTACTTAATTTATCTAGTTATGATTAGATCAGTTATTGATTATGGTTGTATTGCTTATGGTTCCACTGCTATGGCAGTGCTTGGAAAATTAGAAACTGTGCAGTCCAAAGCACTTACACTCTGTTGTGGAGCTTTTAGAACAACATCAGTCCCTGCATTATGTGTGGAGATGGGAGAAGTGCCTCTACATTTAAGATGAGTTAAGTTGGCCTGCAGTATTGGGCAAAACTAAATAGCTTCAATCACAGCTGTCCATCAAAAAGTCTTTTACAGGAGATGACAGAATGCCAAAGTAAAATTAGAAGATATCCATTTTTAGATTTGGTTAATATCTGGGCTGTGAAATTGAAACTGAATGAAAAAGACATAGCTGACCAAATTTGCTTGCCACCCATTCTTTTTTGGCTTTTGCCAGAACCAGAAGTAGACCTATTCCTCCTTTTACAGCTTCAAGGAAGCACAGCAATTTCAACAATATTGACCATAAATGAATATATAAATAATAAATGGGATCTTGTGGGATTTTTAGTGATGGTTCAGTGGACTCAGAGAGCAGTAAGGCAGGATTTGGGATGTACATGTCTCATCTTGGAGTTGAGATTGGTCACTGGGTTTCAGATGGTGTTTCTGTCTTTGCAACAGAATTATTAGCAATCCTCTGGGCCTTATGGTGGATGAAGGACTCTCAACCATGCAGGGTTGTTGTCTGTTTGGATTCTGCTGCTGCCTTAGAGGCTATCAAAGGGAATAAATCAAAAGCTTGTCATCAAAATGAAACACCTCACGCTTATCTGGGTTGAACTCCACCTACCACTTCTCAGCCCAGTTTCGCATCCTATCAATGACCCATTGTAACCTCTGACAGCCCTCCACACTATCCACAACACCCCCAACCTTAGTGTCATTGGAAAATTTACTAACCCAACCCTCCACTTCCACATCTAGGTCATTGATAAAAGTCACAAAGAGAAGAGGTCCCAGAACAGATCCCTGAGGCACACCACTAGTCACTGGCCTCCATGCAGAATAAGACCTGTCTGGAACCACTCTTTGCCTTCTGTTGGCAAGCCAGTTCTGGATCCACGAAGCAATGTCCCCTTGGATCCCATTCCTCCTTACTTTCTCAATAAGCCTGGCATGGGGTACCTTATCAAATGTTAAAATCCATACACACTACATCTACGGCTCTACCTTCATCAATGTGTTCAGTCACATTCTCAAAAAATTCAATCAGACTCATAAGGCATGACCTGCCTTTGACAAAGCCATGCTGACTATTCCTAATCCTATGATGCCTCTCCAAATGTTCATAAATCCTGCCTGTCAGGATCTTCTCCATCAATTTACCAACCACTGGAGTAAGACTCACTGGCCTATAATTTCCTGGGCTATCCCTACTCTCTTTCTTGAATTACGAAACAACATCTGCAACCCTCCAATCCTCCAAAACCTCTCTCGTCCTCATTGATGATGCAAATATCATTGCCAGAGGCTCAGCAATCTCTTCCTTCACTTCGCACAGTAGTCTGGGGTACATCCCGTCTGGTCCCGGTGACTTATCCAACTTGATGATTTCCAAAGGCTCTAGCACATCTTCTTTCTTAATATCTATGTTCTCAAGCTTTTCAGTCCACTGCAAGTCATCCCTACAATCAATGAGATTCTTTTCCATAGTGAATACTGAAGTAAAGTATTCATCAAGCATGTCTACTATTTCCTCCAGTTTCATGTACACTTTTCCATTGTCACACTTGATTGGTCCTATTCTCTCACGTCTTATCCTCTTGCTCTTCACATACTTGTAAAATGCCTTGGGGTTTTCCTTAATCCTCTCCACCAAGGCCTTCTCATGGCCCCTTCTGGCTCTCCTAATTTCATTCTTAAGCTCCTTCCTGCTAGCCTTATAATCTTCTCAATTCATATCATTCCCCAGTTTTTTGAATCTTTTGTAAGCTCTTCTTTTCTTCTTGACTGGATTTACAACCGCCTTTATACACCACGGATCAATAGACAATAGGTGCAGATGTAGACCATTCGGCCCCTCGAGTCTGCACCGCCATTCTGAGATCATGGCTGATCATTCACTATCAATACCCAGTCCCTGCCTTATCCCCATATCCCTTGATTCCCCTATCCATCAGATATCTATCCAGCTCCTTCTTGAAAGCATCCAGAGAATTGGTCTCCACCGTCTTCTGAGGCAGTGCATTCCACACCTCCACAACTCTCTGGGAGAAGAAGCTCTTCCTCAACACTGTTTTAAATAACTGACCTCTTATTCTCTATCCATGCCCTCTGGTACTGGACTCTCCCAACATCTGGAACATATTTCCTGCCTCAATCCTATCAAATCCTTTAATTATCTTAAAGGTTTCAATCAGATCCCCTCTCAATCTCCTCAATTCCAGCGTGTACAAGCCCAATCTCTCCAATCTCTCTGCGTAAGACAGCCCTGCCATCCTAGGAATCAACCTAGTGAATCTACTTCCTCAATTGCCAGAATGTCCTTCCTTAAACCTGGAGACCAAAACTGTACACAATATTCCAGGTGTGGTCTCACCAGTGCCCTGTACAAATGCAAAAGGACATCCTTGCTCTTGTATTCAATTCCCCTTATAACAAAGGCCAACATTCCATTTGCCCTCTTCACTGCCTGTTGCACTTGCTCATTCACCTTCATTGACTGGTGAACTAGACTCCTAGGTCTCTTTGCATTTCTCCCTTACCTAACTTGACACAGTTCAGACAATACTCTGCCCTCTTGTTCCTGCTTCCAAAGTGGATAACTTCACATTTATTCACATTGAATGACATCTGCCAAGTATCTGCCCACTCACTCAGCCTATCCAAGTCTCCCTGTATTCTCCTAATGTCCTCTTCGCATGTCACAAAGCCACCCAGTTTAGTATCGTCAGCAAACAGGCTAACAGGGCGATAGTTCTCCGTTTTCTCCTTCCCTCCCTTCTTGAAAAGTGGGACAACATTAGCCACTCTCCAATCTTCAGGAACTGATCCTGAATCTAAGGAACATTGGAAAATGATCACCAATGCATCCGCAATTTCCTGAGCCACCTCTTTTAGAACCCTCGGATGCAGACCATCTGGACCCGGGGATTTATTAGCCTTCAGTCCTACCAGTCTACTCATCACAGTTTCTTTCCTAATGTCAATTTGTCTCAATTCCTCTGATATCTTATGACCCTGGCCCATCCATACATCTGGGAGATTGCTTGTGTCCTCCCTGGTGAAGACAGATCTAAAGTATGCATTAAGTTCTGTTGCCATTTCCCTGTTTCCCATAACAATTGGGACATTGGGATCTGTTTCAAAGGGATGGTCTACATCTGAACCGGAGGGGTACTAACATTCTTGCAGGAGTATTTGCCAGTGCTGCTCGGGGGGGTTTAAACTAGATGTGCAGGGGCCAGGGATCCAGATCCAGAGGGTTGGTCAGAAAGTGCATGGGGTTAAATGTGTAGAAGGTTTGGGTGATCTTGAGAAGGTCATCAAAATTCAGGGTGCAATTTGCCCGATGGAAGTTCAAGGAGCTGGGTTAGGTACAGTAGACAGTGTTTTAAGCAAAGAGGGGAGGAATGGGGTAAGAATTCTATACTTGAATGCGCGTAATGTCAGAAATAAGACAGATGAGCTTGAAGCTCAGATGAAAATGGGGAACTACGATATTGTTGGGATAACGGAGACATGGCTGCAAGGGGATCAGGCCTGGGAATTGAGTGTACCAGGGTATACGTGCTATCGTAGAGACAGAAATATGGGAAGAGGGGGTGGGGTGGCCCTGTTGGTGAGGAATGAGATTCAGTCCTTAGCAAGAGGTAACTTGGGAACAGGGGAAGTAGAGTCTGTGTGGATTGAGCTGAGGAACAGTAAGGGTAAAAAGACCCTAATGGGTGTTGTATACAGGCCCCCAAACAGTAGCGTGGATATTGGGTACAAGTTGATTAGGGAGTTAACATTGGCATGTGCTAAAGGCAATGCAGTCGTTATGGGAGATTTCAACATGCAGGTGAACTGGGAGAATCAGGTAGGTGCTGGACCCCAGGATAGGGAGTTTGTGGAGTGTCTAAGGGATGTATTTTTGGAACAGCTTGTGCTTGAGCCAACCAGGAACGAGGCTATTTTGGACTTGGTGATGTGTAATGAACAGGAATTGATAAGTGATCTTGAAGTAAAGGAGCCATTAGCAAGTAGTGATCATAACATGATAAGTTTTTATCTACAATTTGAGAGGGATAAGGGCAGATCAGAGGTGTCAGTGTTGCAATTAAATAAAGGAGACTACGGAGCCACGAGGGAAGAACTGGCCAAAGTTAAATGGGTGGATGCCCTGGCAGGAAAGACAGTGGATCAGCAGTGGTAGATATTCTTGGGCATAATACAAAAGATGCAAAAGCAGTTCATTCCAATGAGAAGGAAGGATTCAAAGAGTGGGAAGGGGCCACAGTGGTTGACAAAGGAAGTCAGAGATTGTATAGCATTAAAGGAAAAGAAGTATGACAGGGCTAAGATGAATGGGAATACAGATGATTGGGAAAGTTTTAAGGAACAGCAGATCTTAACTAAAAAAACAATACGAAGAGAAAAAATCAGGTATGAGCTCAGTCTAGCCAGGAATATAAAAGGGGATAGCAAAAGCTTTTTTAGCTATGTGAAGAGAAAGAAGATAGTTAAGAACAATGTTGGCCCCTTGAAGAATGAATTGGGAGAAATTGTTATGGGGAACAGGGAAATGGCAACAGAATTTAATGCATACTTTAGATCTGTCTTCATCTTGTACCCTACCATCTTTTCCTTGTCGCATTGGAACGTACCTGCTCAGAATCTCATGCAAATATCTATGGTAAAGGAGATAGAATTATGATCACTATCTCCAATATGCTCTCCCACTGAGAGACCTGACACCTGACCAGGTTCATTTCCCAATACCAGATCAAGTACAGCCTCTCCTCTTGTAGGCTTATCTACATATTGTGTCAAGAAACCTTCCTGAACACACCTAACAAACTCCACCCCAGCTAAATCCCTAGCTCTAGGGAGATGCCAATCGATATTTGGGAAATTAAAATCTCCCACAATGTTGTGCAGTACAGTAGAGTGCAGATCAGTACCGTACTGTACAGAAGAGCACAGCACTGTACAGTTCAGCGTAGTATAGCATTGTACAGCACAGCACAGCGAAGTACAGCACAGTACAATACAGCAGAAGACATCACTTTACAGCAGACCACAACAGTACAGTACAGTAGGGTGCAGCACAGTACAGCACTGCAGAACACATTACAGTACAGCAGACCACACACAGTACAGCAAATCAGAGCACTGCTCATCACAGTAGACTACAGCACAGTGCAGGACAACACAGTACAGTACAGCACATCAGTGTAGTGAAGCGTAGTACAGCAGAGTACGGAACAGTGGAGAACAGTACAGCACAATACAATACAGTACAGCAAAGCACTGTAAAGAACAGTAGAGTACAGTAGAGCACAGTGCAGTACAGTAGAGCACAGTACTGTACAGCATAGTACAGTATAGGACATTATGGAAGAGCACAGTATAGCAGCATGGCATGATGCCGTACAACACAGTTCATTACAGCAATACACAACATGCTGGAGGAACTCAGAAGGTCGGACAGCATCTGTGGAAACGAGCAGTCAACGTTTCGGGCCAAGACCCTTCATCAGGACTGAAGAGGGAGGGGGCAGGGGCCCTATAAAGAAGGTGGGGGGACGGTGGGAAGGGGAAGGCTGGTAGGTGCCAGGTGAAAAACCAGTAAGGGGAAAGATCAAGGGGAGGGGGAGGGGAAGCAGGGAGGGGATAGGCAGGAGAGGTGAAGGAGGAATGTAAGGGGAAAGCACTATGGGTAGTAGAAGGAGGTGGAACCATCAGGGACGTGATAGGCAGCTGGAGGAGGAAGCAGAGTGAAACTGGGAAGGGAGAGGGAGGGAATTACCGGAAGTTGGAGAATTCGATGTTCATACCAAGGGGCTGGAGACTACCCAGACGGTATATGAGGTGTTGCTCCTCCAACCTGAGTTTAGCCTCATCATGGCAGTAGAGGAGGCCATGTATGGACATATCCGAACGGGAATGTGAAGCAGAGTTGAAGTGGGTGGCAACCGGGAGATCCTGTCTGTTGTGGCGGACAGAGCGTAGGTGCTCGACGAAGCCGTCCCCCAATCTGCGTCGGGTCTCACTGATGTAGAGGAGGCCACACCGGGAGCACCAGATGCAATAGATGACCCCAACAGACTCACAAGTGAAGTGTTGCCTCACCTGGAAGGACTGTTTGGGGACCTGAATGGTGGTAAGAGAGGAAGTGTAGGTGTAGCACTTACTACAGCACTGTACTATACTGTACTGTGCTGTGCTGTGCCATATGGAGGTGTACTTTTCATATTGTTTGACAATGATTTGGATAATGGAATCGATGGCTTTGTGGCAAAATTTGCAGATGATACAATGATAGGTGGAGGGGTAGGAGTGCCAAGGAAGCAATGCAATTCAAACAGGACTTAGACAAATTGGAAGACTGGGCAAAAGAGTGGCAGATGGAATACAATGTTGGGAAATGTATGATAATGTATTTTGATAAAAGGGACCCATAGTGCAGACTATTATCTAAATGGGGAGAAGGTTCAAACATCAGAGGTGCGGAGGGATTTAGGAGTTCTCATGGAAGACTCCCAGAAGGTCAATTTACAGGTTGAGTCTGTGGTCAAGAAGGCAAATGCAATGTTGGCATTTATTTCAAGGGGAATAAGATATAAAAAATAATGAGATAATGCTATTTATAAGACACTAGTCAGGCCGCACTTGGAGTATTGTCAACTGTTTTGGGCCCCATATCTCAGTACTGATGTGTTGTCATTGGAAAGAGTCTAGAGGAGGTTCAGGAGGATGATTTTGGAAATGAAGGGGTTAACATAAGAGTAGCGTATGGCAGCTTTAGGCCTGCAATAATAATGGCTCCATCTGTCCAAGTAGACAATGGATGTGCCTGGTTTAGGACTCAATCGGGTGTGGAACAGCATCAGCTGTGGCTGAATAAGCCGATTCTTGAGCGGCAGTCCTTGGCACAGCTGCTGCACACGAAGGCTGATGGCTGCGGCTGGGTAGTCACTGCCGCAGCTTTCCTTCTCTCTCTGCTGTCCGACCACAGTCGAGTTCGTTTTTCCTCTGCATTTGGTAATGCCTGTACGTACAGCCTGTGGACAGGAGCAGCGATTTGCAGGTGTCTCTTCCCAAGTGTCCACCCTGATATCAGCAGACTTCAAGTCACGTTTACAAACGTTCCTGTAACACAGCAGTGGGCACTCTATGGGCCGGGATCCTGCGGCGAGTTCTCTGTATAGGATGTCCTTGGGGATACGGCCATCCTGCGTGCGGCGGACGTGGCCAAGCCAGCGCAGTATCGCTGTGTTAGAAGGACATAAATGCTTGGCATGCTGGCCTGGTCCAGGACGACCTTGCTTGGCACGCGGTCTTTACAGGATCCAACGCAAGCACCGTAAGTGGAAGCTGTTGAGGCGGTGCTCTTGGCATGCGTAGGTTGTCCAACTCTCGCTGCTGTAGAGAAGAGTACTCAGTACGCAAGCTCTGTACACTGCAATCTTGGTGGCTGTGGTGAGTCTGTTGTTTTTCCACACTCTCTTTGACAGCTTGGCCATAGCAGTGGTTGCTTTCCCTATTCGCCTGTTGAGTTCTGGATCGAGGGTCAGGTTGCTGGAGACTGTCGATCCTAGGTAGGTGAATTCATCTCCCGCTTTCAGGGTGTAGTCGCCGATGCTGATGCTGGGGGCTTCACTGACATGCTGGTCCATGATCTCTGTCTTCTTCGGACTGATGTTGAGGCCAAACTCTTGGCAAGCATGTGCCAGAGAACTGACTAGCCTCTAGAGACCAGACTGTGTGTGTGACGTCAGGGCAGCATCATCAGCAAAGAGTATCTCCTGGATCAGGACCGGACGCACTTTGGTCTTTGCTCTGAGGTGTTGAAGAGCTTGCCGTCGGATCCAGGGTGTAGGTACACTCCGTCGTCAGATGTCTTGAAAGCGTACAACAGTACAAGGGAGAAGAAGATCCCGAAGAGTGTCGGGGCAAGGATGCAACCCTGCTTCACTCCGCTTTGGATGGAGAAGGGCTCTGAGGATGATCCATCGAATTGTACTGTCTCCTTGCATGCTATCATGGAAAGAGGCAATGAGATTCAGCAGCTTTGATGGGCATCCGATCTTCTATAGGAGTGTGAAGAGGCCTCTTCTGCTAACCAGGCCGAAAGCCTTGGGCAGATCGATAAGGGCAACGTACAAAGGCTGTCTGTTCTCCTGCAGCTGCTTGAGTGAGAAGATCATGCCGATGATGGATCTCTCTGCTCTGAAGCCACACTGGGACTCAGGGTGAACAAGTTCTGCCAGTGTCTGCAGTCGCTTCAGAACCACTCAGGCAAACTCCTTGCCAATGATGTTGAGCAGGAATATGCCTCTGTAATTATTACAGTCGTTGCGGTCTCCCTTATTCTTGAACAATGTGATGATGTTTGCGTCTCGCATGTCTTGGGGAACTGATTGCTCCTTCCAGTACTGGCAGAGCAGCTTGTGAAGATGGCTTAGGAGCCCTGATTTCCCGCACTGGATCATTTCTGCAGGGATGCCGTGAGCAAGTGAGTCAATGGCCTTGCTGAGTTCTTCCTGACTTGGGGGTAGGTCCAGCTCTTTCATGACAGATAGGGCAGGGATACTGGCAAGGGCTGACTCAGTGACCATGTTCTCAGTGAAGTACAAGTTCTGGTAGTGCTTGGCCCACCTCTGCATCTGCTTGGCACAGTCTTTGATGACTTCACCGTCCTTGGACTTCAGCGATCTTGCTAGCGGTGGGCCCGAAGGCTTTCTTCATCCCCTTATACATGCCTTGCACATTGCCATTGTCGGCGCAGGTCTGGATGTTCTGGCACAGGTTCTGCCAGCAGTCGATTGCGCAGTGTCTAGCTGTCCTTTGAGCATTGTTTCTTGCCATTCTCAGTGCAGAGAATTTTCTGACGAGTCTCTTTTGTAGTTGATCAGAGCTTTTCTCTTGCTACTGATGGCCGGTTCCATCTTGGACAGGTGAGATTCAAACCAATCTTGGTTTTTCCTCTCCTCCTTCCTGAGGGATGACATGGTGGTGTTGTAGATGATATCACGAATAAATTGCCACCTCTCCTCCATGGTTGTAGCTGTATTTGCTTTGAAAGCCTGTTCCATTTGGTCATTGAGTTTCGTGCAAAGTTCTAGGTTCACTGCCTTAGCGGTGTTGATGTGTGGGCATCCTTTCTGCTTGGTGTGGTGTGCTTCTTTGGTTTCAGTTGGACTTTGCTGCACACCGTGGAATTTGCACTGTGTAAGCTGCGTGTTAGAAGCACACTGTTGAGGGCAGCTCTTCTGGTGATGATCATGTCCAGCTGATGCCAGTGTCCAGACCTTGGGTGTCTCCAGGAGACTTTATGGTGAGGTTTTGTCTTGAAGAATGTGTTGGTGATGCACAGCTTGCAATAGGAGCACAGCTCCAGCAGTCTCTGCCAAGGCCGAAGTGTCCGAGGCAGTCTGGCCATGAGCTGTGGTCAGATCTGACTCTAGCATTGAAATCACCAAGCAGAATGATGCGTTCTGGTTCTGATGTTTTGCTGATGTCCTCGTAAAACTGATCCTTTGTTTCTTGAGGTGAGCCCAGCGTTGGAGCGTAGACGTTCAGGATGTTCACTTCACCCAATGACGTGTTCTGACCTGCCGGTTGGAGGAACTATGCGGATAGCAGGCTGATCTTGACAGCAAGGCCAACGCCATGCAGTCGGGGTTCCTCAGGTGGGCTAGCCCACCAAAAGAAGATATAGTCCCTCTCCAGCAGCAATTCTGGTCTCTAGCAGTGCTGCAATGTCAACGTCCAGCCTCCTCAGCTCAGGGGCAATGATTGTTGTTTTCCTGTTGTTGTTGATCTGCTGCAGGTCATCTGAGAGGCCAGGGCACATGGTCCTAACGTTCCAGGTGACCAGCCGCATGACTGGTGGTTTCTTCTTTCTTCTCTGTGGTTTGCCTGGTGCAGTGATAGCTGTCTGCTTTTCGATGTGTAACCTGGTGACTGTTGAATCTTACTCATTTTCATTAAAAGTGTACTTAGGCATCCAGCAAGAATAGTTGTCTGTGCCTTACAGTGGAGATGGTGATGTCATTACGCATGCATGGGAGAGTCAGGAGACCATTTTTTTTCTGCAGAAGCAGCTGGTGGGGCTTTGGGATTAAGTTCCTCTCAGAGATACTGGGCATGGTGAGGAAAAGTGAATATTAATTGACGATGTCCATGTGAATTCTTTTATGCTTGTTGGTGAATTGAGAATATCGGTAATTTGACATGTTTTACATGAGGATGCTTTAGATTTTCATGAGTGAATCCATCAGCACTGGATAGTGTGGCTTGTGCAAAGTTCCTTACCAGCCAAATAGGTCAGTCTTCCTGCAATTTAACTACCAGGCAATATCTTGTAAAAGTTGTGCCAAATTGTACCTTTCGTCTAACTTTACTGTATCATGACTGATTGCGCACATAACCGTGTAATGGGAATGTTTAGTCTCGGGTTGGAAGCTAAGCACGTGGATATTAAAAGGGAATAGTCGCTTACATTTTCGCTGCTATGAGTAAGGTACAGGGTTGGTGGGATTTTACTGTTGTTTGTCTTGTGTTCGTTCAGAATTGCCACTACCGTATTAGTACTGTATCAGTTTTGTGTGGTTTGCTTTATGTATTTTTATACTGCATATACAATCCGTTGATACACAAGGGTGTGGATCGGAGGTTAAACTGAGATTGTAATGGCAAGAACTGGTTGTAAATTTGTTCGTTTGTTTTAAGACCTTCTTCCAGCACTAAAACATCTAAAGCAGATAAAGGAATTAAAACCCGAAAAGTATTTGTTGACATGTGTGTACTTTTCCCCAGGCTACAAAATTTAGTACCAGGAGTGGGGCTAATTCTAAGCCAGTTTAGAGGGTCTCTGATTGATGTATGCAGGTAATATACAATACCTAATACGGTAGTGGTGAAGACCAGGACCGCTGTTCTAATCGGACGGAAGGATAGGGTGCCTGTGGCTGTGTGGAGAGTGTGGTAGAACCTTGGGAATGGACTAGGACATCAACGACTGATGTCAGGACGCAGAACGGTGACGTGGATCCAGGGAACTGTGTGTGGGCTGTGAAGCCATCGCATTTTCAGCAAAGGATGGCAGCAACTCCTTTTGCAGGCTTGTTGTGAAAACCTTAAAGACTTGAGCTTTTACTATGTCATGCTCAGAGGACACACCAGTTGAGCTTGATTTGACTGAACAAATTAGGGAATTGCATTGTAGATATGATGAAGCCATGGCAACCATAGATAAATTAAGCAAAAGATCCTATGTATATGTCCCAAGGGGAAGACACATTGTTCCATTTATGGGGGATGTTGAGAAAGATGGGAGGTCTGTTGATGACTTCATTGAACTACAACATGCACTTCATACTAGAAATCAGTCTGACCGGGATCAGTATGACTTTGTTATGTCCCTGCTCAGGGTCGCAGCCTTAGAGGAAGCACGTATGCGCAGTGATGCTGAGGAAGACCGGGCTAATGACTTGTTCACCTATCTCAGAGAAGCTTTTAGAGACAAGTGTAGTACACCCCAGCTGTGGCATAGCTTCTACAGTCGCAAACAGCTTGAGGGTGAAGATGTAAGAGAGTTTTCACATGCTCGAGCCCAAGCTCTTAACTTGATACTGAAGCACTCCCCTGATGCTGTGACCAATAAGAGGGTGGTGCCAATAAGAGGGGATTTTAAATCGAAGCAAGAGGCGTAGAGGGAAGAGGTAAAAGAAGCTCGGAGAGAAGTTGTGTTTTTTAACTGATCGGGGCAAAGAGGCCAGACTGTGCAGGCGCGTGATGTAGCATGCCAAAGGTTTAAAAGAAAGACCGCCATATACAGCAGCCATCATCATAGCGGCCATCGCCGGAATGGACTGAGGCAGAGTGGGACGGCTTTGGCTCAGTCAGGCAGAGGCGAGAACAGGCAGAGGCGAGGTTTGAACAGGGCACGACTGAGCAAGCGCGTGAAAGTCGGCCTCTGAGATCAGCGGGGAAATTTTAAAAAGTGAGCAGAGGCTGAGTATGAGCTTCACTCCAGGTGAGGTAAGCCCGGGTAAACTCCTTTAATTAATCTAATTAGATTAGGAGTAGGTAATGGAGGCAGCAGTTAGGGCAGTTGAGTGCTCTGTATGCAGTATGTGGGAAGTCAGGGCGAGCACAGTTGTCCCTGATGACTACACCTGCAAAAGGTGCATCCAGCTGCAGCTCCTGACAAACCGTGTTAGGGAACTGGAGCTGGAGCTGGATGAACTTCGGATCATTCAGGAGGCAGAGGCAGAAATAGACGGGAGTTTCAGGGAGATACGTCACCCCTAGGAGTCAGGAGACAGGTAGCTGGGTGACTGTCAGGAGAGGGAAGGGGAATAGACAGGAAGAGCAGAGCACCCCTGAGGCCATTTCCATCAACAATAAGTATACCGTTTTGGATACTGTTGGTGGGGATGACCTACCAGGGAGAAGTTGCAGTGGTTGCGTCTGTGGCATCGAGACTGACCCTCAGCTCAGAAAGGAAGGAGGGAAAAGAGGAGAGCAGTAGTGAAAGGGGGTTCGATAGTTATCGGGATTGAGAATCCCGGATGGTCTGTTGTCTCTCTGGTGCCAGGGTCCGCAATATCTCAGATCGAGTTCTCAGTATTCTCAAGAAGGAGGTTGAGCAGCCGGATGTCGTGGTCCATGTAGGGACCAATGACGTGGATAGGAAGAGTGAGGAGGTCCTGAAAGGTGAGTTTAGGGAGCTAGAAGCCAAGTTAAAGGGCAGGACCTCCAGGATAGCAATCTCAGGATTGCTACCAGTGCCACGTGCAGGTGGGTTTAGAAATAGTAAGATGGTGCAGATCAACATGTGGCTGAAGACATGGTGCAGGAGGGAGAGCTTCAGATTTATAGATAATTGGGCAGTTTTCCAGGGAAGGTGGGACCTGTTCGGGTGGGACAGTTTACATCTGAACTGGAGGGGGACAAATATTCTTGCAGGTAGGTTTGCTAGAGAGGTGCCAGTGGATTTAAACTAGATACAAGGAGGGAGGGGAACCAGAGTGTAGGAACAGATGTATGGGAGAAGGAAGAAAAAGAAGACAGTGAAGTTCTTTGTACTGGTAGAGATAAACAGAGAGGAAGAGGTGGAGAATTTCTTACATGCATTTATTTTAATGCTAGGAGCATTGTAAGAAAGGTGGATGAGCTTAGAGCATGGATTGATACCTGGAAATATGATGTTGTAGCTATTAGTGAAACATGGTTTCAGGAGGGGTGTGATTTGCAACTAAATATTCCTGGATTTTCTTGCTTCAGGTGTGATAGAATCAAAGGGACAAGAGGGGGAGGTGTTGTGTTGCTTGTCAGAGAAGATATTACAGCGGTGCTCTGGCAGGATAGATTAGAGGGGTCATCTAGGGAGACTATTTGGGTGGAATTGAGGAATGGGAAAGGTGTAGTAACACTTATAGGGGTGTATTATATTCTACCTAACAGGGAGCAAGAATTGGAGGAGCAAATTTGCAAGGAGATAGCAGATCTTTGTAGTAAGCACAGGGTTGTGATTGTGTGAGATTTTAATTTTCCACACATAGACTGGGAAGCCCATACTGTAAAAGGTATGGATGGTTTGGAGTTTGTAAAATGTGTGTAGGACAGTTTTTTGCACCAATACATAGAGGTACTGACTAGAGAAGGGGCAGTGTTGGATCTTCTGTTAGGGAATGAAATAGGTCAGGTGACGGAGGTATGTGTTGGGGAGCACTTCGGGTCCAGTGACCACAATGCCATTAGTTTCAATATAATTATGGAGAAGGATAGGACTGGACTCAGGATCGAGATTTTTGATTGGAGAAAGGCTAACTTTGAGGAGATGAGAAAGGATTTAGAAGGAGTGGATTGGGACAATTTGTTTTATGGGAAGGATGTAATAGAGAAATGGAGGTGAATTTAAGGGTGAAATTTTGAGGGTACAGAATCTTTATGTTCCTGTTAGGTTGAAAGGAAAGGTTAAAAGTTTGAGAGAGCCATGGTTTTCAAGGGATATTGGAAACTTGGTTAGGAAAAAGAGAGATATCTACAAGAAATATAGGCAGCATGGAGTAAATGAGGTGCTCGAGGAATATAAAGAATGTAAGAAGAAACTTAAGAAAGAAATTAGAAAAGCTAAAAGAAGATACGAGGTTGCTTTGGCAAGTAAGGTGAAAATAAATCCGAAGGGTTTCTGCAGTTATATTAATAGTAAAAGGATAGTGAGAGATAAAATTGGTCCCTTAGAGAATCAGAGTGGACAGCTATGTATGGAGCCGAAAGAGATGGGGGGAGATTTTGAACAATTTTTTTCTTTGGTAGCACTAAGGAGAAGGATATTGAATTGTGTAAGGTAAGGGAAACAAGTAGGAAAGTTATGGAAACTATGATGATTAAAGAGGAGGAAGTACTGGCGCTTTTAAGGAATATAAAAGTGCATAAATCTCTGGGTCCTGACAAGATATTCTCTAGGACCTTGAGGGAGGTGTAGAAATAGCAGGGGCTCTGACAGAAATATTTCAAATGTCATTAGAAATGGGGATGGTGCCGGAGGATTGGCATATTTGGAGATACTTGGAGACTAATATGGTATATATAATTATCTGGAGAGACAGGGTCTGATTAGGAACAATCAACATGGATTTGTGCGTGGAAGGTCATGTTTGACAAATCTTATTGTATTTTTTGAAGAGGTTATGAGGAAAGTTGACGAGGGTAAAGCAGTGGATGTTGTCTATATGGACTTCAGTAAGGCTTTTGACAAGGTTCCACATGGAAGGTTAGTTAAGAAGGTTCAATCATTAGGTATTAATATTGAAGTAGTAAAATGGATTTAACAGTGGCTAGAGGGGAGATGCCAGAGAGTAGTGGTGGATAACTGTTTGTCAGGTTGGAGGCCGGTGACTAGTGGTGTGCCTCAGGGATCTGTATTGGGTCCAATGTTGATTGTCATATACATTAATGATTTGGATGATGGGGTGGTAAATTGGATTAGTAAGTATGCAGATGATACTAAGGTAGGTAGTGTTGTGGATAATGAAATAGGTTTTCAAAGCTTGCAGAGAGATTTAGGCCAGTTAGAAGAGTGGACTGAATGATGGCAGATGGAGTTTAATGCTGATAAGTCTGAGGTGCTGCATTTTGGTAGGAATAATCCAAATAGGACATACATGGTAAATGGTAGGGCATTGAAGAATGCAGAAGAACAGAGTGATCTAAGAATAATGGTGCATAGTTCCCTGAAGCTGGAATCTCATGTGCATAGGGTGGTGAAGAAAGCTTTTGGTATGCTGGCCTTTATAAATCAGAGCATTGAGTATAGGAGTTGGGACATAATGTTAAAATTGTACAAGGCATTGGTAAGGCCGAATTTGGAGTATTGTGTACAGTTCTGGTCACCAAATTACAGGAAAGATGTCAACAAAATAGAGAGAGTACAGAGAAGATTTACTAGAATGTTACCTGGGTTTCAGCACCTAAGTTAGAAGGAAAGGTTGAACAAGTTAGGTCTTTATTCTTTGGAGCGTAGAAGGTTGAGGGGGGACTTGATAGTGGTATTTAAAATAATGAGGGGGATAGATAGAGTTGATGAGGATAGGCTTTTTCTATTGAGAGTAGGGGAGATTCAAACAAGGGGACATGAGTTGAGAGTTAGGGGGCAAAAGTTTAAGGGTAATATGAGGGGGAATTTCTTTACTCAGAGAGTGGTAGCTCTGTTTAATGAACTTCTAGTAGAAGTGGTAGTGGCAGGTTCGGTATTGTCATTTAAAGTAAAATTGGATAGGTATATGGACAGGAAAGGAATGGAGGGTTATGGGCTGAGTGCGGGTCAGTGGGACTAGGTGAGTGTAGGAGTTCGGCATGGATTAGAAGGGCCGAGATGGCCTGTTTCCATGCTGTGATTGTTATATGGTTATATGGATCAGGGATCCTTCCCTCAGGAGGGAGCTCCACAGATTCGTGCAGAACCACCAAGTTCTCAGTGATAGAAGTGAGAGAGGAGGCTTGTCTGTGGCTTGTAGAAGAGCCCCTGGGAAATACAGTCTGGAAAGTCAAAGTGTGGCAGTAGCCAAGCACAGTGCTCGATTCTTAAAGCTTGGGAATCTGAGACTGTCAGACTCATCTAGTGTCCTTAAAGTAGTCGCAGATCAGGGCAAAGCCCTTTGTGAATTGACTCAAGCAGTGAAAGATCTCACTGTACAGAGGGATTTTACACACACTACTAGCAGCAGACATAATTTAGCAGCATGAAATTGGAGCTGCTTGCACTTAAGTGGGTTGTAGTAGAGAAGTTTTGTTGATACATGCTTGTGTACTTGGATGATATTCTGGTTTATTCACAGGCTATCCAGGAACATTTGGAGAGGCTCAACTGTGCTTAAGCGCCTCAAGGAGACTGGTCTGAAGGTAAAATTGGAGGTGTCATTTTCTGCAGCCAGAGGTCAAGTTCTTAGGACACCAGCTATGAGCTAAGGGGATAGACACAGATCCTGAGAAGGTCTCAGCTGTTCAGCAGTGGCCAGTACTATCTACAGTTAAGGACTTAAGATTGTTTCTTGGCTTTTGCAGTTATTATTGATGATTCATTCAAAGATTCTCAAAGATTGCAGGTCCACTGGATGATGTAGTGAATTTGTGTACTAATGTAGGGAGTCCAAAGCAAACCGGCTGTTACAACAGTCTTGGACAGAAGAAGGTCAAACTGCCTTTGACTTGCTCAAAGAGAAACTGACTAGTTCCCCCGTCCTCGGCTTTGCTGATTTCTCCCAACACTTTATGGTGGAGACTGATGCCAGCAATCATGGGCTAGGAGCTGTGTTATACCAACAGCAGGGAGGGGCAAAGAGGGTTATCGCATATGCAAGCAGGCAGCTAAAGAATCCCGAAAAGAATAGTAGAGAAGTAGTAGAGAAGTTTCGTGGATACTTGTTGGATTCCAAATTCACTGTAATCACTGACAATAAACCCTTATCCCACTTAAAAACTGCCAAGTTGGGAGCAGTGGAGCAGAGATGGATGTCACAGCTGTCAGTATTGACTTTGATGTCCAGTATCATCTGGGTCAGAGCAATACCATGGCTGATGCACTCTTGAGGCAGCCATTTGCAGGGGAGCCTGAGCTTGTCTCAGAGGATGCGGAGTTTGATGGGTCTGTGGCGATCTGTAGTTTGATCAATTGTGGCACTGTAGGGTTAAGCAAATTTGAACCTGGGAAGTGGTACTAGTGATGTAAGTGGTCCGATGCAAGGGAACACTCCAACCCTCCCAGGTTATTCTAATAAGGACTTGCATACTTTCCAGCAACAAGATCCTGTATTAAGTGTCCAAAGAGACTTATGGGATCAGAAAAGAAAGCTGAGTTGCCAAGAGTGTAAAGTTCTGCCTAAACCTGTTTTGTCTCTGTGAAAGCACTGGGACAGTATCAGGAAGCGTAAAGGGTAGTTGAGGATGAGAAACTTGGGGAGCGTTACCAGCTTCTGGTGCCTAACAGCTTGAGGGGCAAAGTGTTAGAGTATGTACATGACTCTATGGGCCATTAAGGTATAGAACGTACTCTGCAGTTGTTGAGAAGCTGATGCTTTTGGATGGGCATACACGAGGATGTGGCACGGTGGATCAAAAATTGTCCACATTGTGTGCTAACTAAGATGCTGCAACTTAGGATCTGTCCCCCCCATGAAGTCATTTCTGGCTTCTAGGCCGCTTGAAGTTGAGGCTGTAGATTTCACTGTGTTGCAGCCGGCGACTGACGGGCATGAGAATGTCTTAGTGGTCAAGGATGTTTTCACTAAATTCACCCAAGCATTTCCGACTCGGGATCAAAAGGCAGATACCACAGCAAGAGTGCTCTTGAGGGAATGGTTCATGAAGTATGGGGTTCCTGAGAGATTGTATTCTGACCAGGGCTGTAACTTAGCCCTTTGCAAACTATACGGGGTAAAGAAGAGCCATACTACACCTCATCATCTGACTGGCAACGAGCAGTGTGAACGTTTCAATAGGACAATGCATGATTTGTTGCATACACTGCCTCCAGAAAAGAAGCACAGGTGACCAGAACATCTACCCGAGTTGGTGTATGCATATAATGTGACACCTCACACAATCACCGGGTATTCGCCTTACTATCAGTTGTCTTGCCCGTCGATGCTCTGTTGGGACGAGAACAGACTGTGGATCGGAAACATGACGGGCTAGCTGTGCACCAGAGCCGACTGAGGGATGCGTGTGCCAGGGCAAAAGAATACTCTGAACAGAAGGCAGCAGAACACATTGCCTGGCAGGAGGACAAAGTTTACTGTCCCAGAGTTGATGTGAATGCGCTGGTTTACATGAGGAACAGACCATTAGACCATAATAAGATTCAGGATGTTTGGAACTCAATCATCTACAGGGTGGTTAGAGGTACTGGACAACACATAAACTATGGAACCTTTGGAGGGTGGGCCTAGCAAGAGGGTGAACAGGGTAGACATCAGGCCCTGTGAGAACCATCCTGCTGCAGCTCCCCAAAGGAGACAGCAAACTCCAGTAACTCAGGCCAGTTCACCCCTGGGGCATGAATCAGATTCTGAGGATTCAGAAAATGGTGTGATAGTGGTAGAAAATATGTCAGAACAGGGTGTACAGAGTCTTGACCCTAGCCTAGACAACATAATTTCTGAGAATATGACACCTTCTGGAACTGAGACTGGGGAGCTGACGACTGCTAATGCAGGGGCGAAGGTCGTTAGCACCCCCCAAGAGCAAATGAGTAAATGCTGGACAGCACCCTAACCCACATTACGAACCAAGGTCAGTTCTTGATGAGCCTCCATCAGTCCAGCAGCAGTGTCTGAGATACTGGCTAGTCTTAGTTCATTTCTCTTTCAAGAAGCAGTTAAGGAGGTTAAAAGTACCCTTGTAGTGTGTGAGTAACCGAGGACAATTACTGGGATGCGGGGGAGAATGTAACCAGGTGATTGTTGAATCATATACATTTTCGTTTAAAGTGTACTTGGGCATCCAGCTAGAATAGTTGTCTGGGCCTTTAAGTGGAGACGGTGATGTCATTACGCATGCATGGGAGAGTCAGGAGACCATTTTTTTTCTGCAGAAGCAGCTGGAGGGGGTTTGGGATTAAGTTCCTCCCAGAGATACTGGGCATGGTGAGAAAAAGTGAATATTAATTGACGATGTCCATGTGAATTTTTTTATGCTTGTTGGCGAATCGAGAATATCGGTAATTTGACACGTTTTACGTGATTTTCACGAGTGAAGTTATCAGTGCTGGATCAGCATAGCTTGTGCAAAATTCCTTCACAGCTAAGTAGGTCAGTCTTCCTGTAATTTAACTACCAGGCAGTATCTTGTAAAAGTTGTGCCAAAGTGCCCCTTTCGTCTAACTTTACTATATCATGACTGATTGTGAAAGTAACAGCGTAATGTGCATGTATAGTCTCGGGTTGGAGGCTAAGCAAAGAGAGGAGTCTCTTTAAGCAAAGAGAGGAGGAATGGGCTAAAAATTCTATACTTAAATGCGCGTAGTGTCAGAAATAAGACAGATGAGCTTGAAGCTCAGATGAAAATGGGGAACTACGATATTGTTGGGATAACGGAGACACGGCTGCAAGGGGATCAGGCCTGGGAATTGAGTGTACCAGGATATACATGCTATCTAGAGACAGAAATATGGGAAGAGGGGGTGGGGTGGTGATGCACCATCAATAACTCACACTGAGACGTAAGGCGAGATATCGGCTTTTATTGACTGGAAGAAGGAACCAGGAGTGAGTGTCTATCATACAATGTCTTGGAGACTGAGGCCGAGCATCAGGCCGCAGATCTCCTTTATACAGGGGCCTGTGGGAGGAGCCACAGGAGCAGTCAGCAGGGGCGTGTCCCGACAGGCACATAGTTCACCACAGGTGGCCCTGTTGGTGAGGAATGAGATTCAGTCCTTAGCAATGGGTGACTTAGGAACAGGGGAAGTAGAGTCTGTGTGGATTGAGCTGAGGAACAGCAAGGGTAAAAAGACCCTAATGGGTGTTGTGTACAGGCCCCCAAACAGTAGCATGGATATTGGGTACAAGTTGATTAGGGAGTTAACATTGGCATGTGCTAAAGGCAATGCAGTTGTTATGGGAGATTTCAACATGCAGGTGAACTGGGAGAATCAGGTAGGTGCTGGACCCCAGGATAGGGAGTTTGTGGGGTGTCTAAGGGATGTATTTTTGGAACAGCTTGTGCTTGAGCCAACCAGGAACGAGGCTATTTTGGACTTGGTGATGTGCAATGAACAGGAATTGATAAGTGATCTTGAAGTAAAGGAGCCATTAGGAAGTAGTGATCATAACATGATAAGTTTTTATCTACAATTTGAGAGGGGAGAGGACAGATCAGAGGTGTCAGTGTTGCAATTAAATAAAGGAGACTACGGAGCCATGAGGGAAGAGCTGGCCAAAGTTAAATGGGCGGATGCCCTGGCAGGAAAGACAGTGGATCAGCAGTGGCAGATATTATTGGGGATAATACAAAAGATGCACAAGCAGTTCATTCCAATGAGAAGGAAGGATTCAAAGAGGGGGAAGGGGCCACAGTGGTCGACAAAGGAAGTCAGAGATTGTATAGCATTAAAGAAAAAGAAGTATGACAGGGCTAAGATGAGTGGGAATACAGATGATTGGGAAAGTTTTAAGGAACAGCAGATCTTAACTAAAAAAGCAATACGGAGAGAAAAAATCAGGTATGTGCTCAGTCTAGCCAGGAATATAAAAGGGGATAGCAAAAGCTTTCTTAGCTATGTGAAGAGAAAGAAGATAGTTAAGAACAATGTTGGCCCCTTGAAGAATGAATTGGGAGAAATTGTTATGGGAAACAGGGAAATGGCAACAGAATTTAATGCATACTTTAGATCTGTCTTCACCAGGGAGGACACAAGCAATCTCCCAGATGTATGGATGGGCCAGGGTCATAAGATATCAGAGGAATTGAAACAGATTGACATTAGGAAAGAAACTGTGATGAGTAGACTGATAGGACTGAAGGCTAATAAATCCCCGGGTCCAGATGGTCTGCATCCGAGGGTTCTAAAAGAGGTGTCTCAGGAAATTGCGGATGCATTGGTAATCATTTTCCAATGTTCCTTAGATTCAGGATCAGTTCCTGAAGATTGGAGAGTGGCTAATGTTGTCCCACTTTTCAAGAAGGGAGGGAAGGAGAAAACGGAGAACTATCGCCCTGTTAGCCTAACGTCAGTCATGGGGAAGATGCTTGAGTCCATTATTAAGGACGAAATAGTGGCATATCTTGATGGCAGTAATAGGATTAGGCCGAGCCAGCATGGATTTACCAAGGGCAAATCATGCTTGACTAATCTGTTGGAGTTTTTTGAGGGTGTAACAAGGATGTTAGACGAGGGTAAGCCAGTGGATGTTGTGTACCTAGATTTTCAGAAGGCATTCGATAAGGTGCCACATAGGAGATTGGTGAGTAAAATCAGAGCTCATGGCATTGGGGGCAGGGTTTCAACATGGATAGAAAACTGGTTGGCAGATAGAAAGCAAAGGGTAGCAGAGAATGGATGTTTCTCGGACTGGCTGGAGGTGACTAGTGGGGTACCACAGGGCTCTGTATTGGGACCACAGCTCTTTACGATTTATGTCAACGATTTAGATGAGGGCATTGAAAACTATATCAGCAAGTTTGCTGACGAGACTAAACTGGGTGGCAGTGTGACATGTGAAGAGGATGTTAGGAGAATACAGGGAGACTTGGATAGGCTGGGTGAGTGGGCAGATACTTGGGAGATGTCATTCAATGTGAATAAATGTGAAGTTATCCACTTTGGAAGCAGGAACAAGAGGGCAGAGTATTGTCTGAACGGTGTAGAGTTAGGTAAGGGAGAAATGCAAAGAGACCTAGGAGTCCTAGTTCATCAGTCAATGAAGGTGAATGAGCAAGTGCAACAGGCAGTGAAGAGGGCAAATGGAATGTTGGCCTTTATTACAAGGGGAATTGAGTACAAGAGCAAGGATGTCCTTTTGCATTTGTACAGGGCCCTGGTGAGACCACACCTGGAATATTGTGTACAGTTTTGGTCTCCAGGTTTAAGGAAGGACATTCTGGCAATTGAAGAAGTGCAGCGTAGATTCACTAGGTTGATTCCTGGGATGGCAGAGAGATTGGAGAAATTGGGCTTGTACACACTGGAATTGAGGAGATTGAGAGGGGATCTGATTGAAACGTTTAAGATAATTAAAGGATTTGATAGGATTGAGGCAGGAAATATGTTCCAGATGTTGGGAGAGTCCAGTACCAGAGGGCATGGATTGAGAATAAGAGGTCAGTTATTTAAAACAGAGTTGAGGAAAAACTTCTTCTCCCAGAGAGTTGTGCCTCGGAAGACGGTGGAGGCCAATTCTCTGGATGCTTTCAAGAAGGAGCTAGATAGATATCTGATGGATAGGGGAACCAAGGGAGATGGGGACAAGGCAGGGACTGGGTATTGATAGTGAATGATCAGCCATGATCTCAGAATGGTGGTGCAGACTCGAGAGGCCGAATGGTCTACTTCTGCACCTATTGTCTATTGTCTAAGCATGTGGATACTAAAAAGGGAGTAGTTGCTTACATTTTCGCTGCTATGAGTAAGGTACAGGGTTGGTGGGATTTTACTGTTGTTTGTCTTGTGTTCGTTCAGAATTGCCACTACCGTATTAGTACTGTATCAGTTTTGTGTGGTTTGCTTTATGTATTTTTATACTGCATATACAATCCGTTGAAACACAAGGGTGTGGATCGGAGGTTAAACTGAGATTGTAATGGCAAGAACTGGTTGCAAATTTGTTCGTTTGTATTAAGACCCTCTTCCGGCACTAAAACATCTAAAACAGATAAAGGAATTAAAACCCGAAAAAGTATTTGTTGTCCTGAGTGTGTACTTTTCCCCAGGCTACAGATGCAAATCTAAGCTCCAAGCACCCATTGAAGCAGGCAGACAGTGGTGGATCAGCACCCAATTGTCCAGAGGCTGCGGTAGCTTGTCAGTGAGATGCAATGACCTCTCCCACCGTCGGAGGCAACCCATAGTGCTCGTACCTTATGCCGATCAGGTCAGACTTATAACTCTTAACTGCTGCCTCCTGTCTCGGTTTTGCTGCTTTGCAGCAGCACCGGAGTGACCTCTCCAGGGCACAGACCTGGGCGATGAATATGGAGATCCTGGGCTGCCCAGACATCGAGATCCCCCTCTTAGCCTTGCAGGTGTGGTCCAAAGGAATGTGAAGTAGTACATGTGGTATCAGCTTGGCTGTAGGAGCTGCCGGGAGGTAACATGATGCATCATCCAACTGCCTTAGGGGCTCCACTCCGGATTTGTGTAGGGTTTACTCCTTAGCCTTCTCTTCTCCCGAAGATACCCACAAGGCAGTGGGATCTGTAACCCTGGATACAGGCCCGTACCGGGTACTGTCAGCTGGGGCCAGCTGAGCCCAGGACTCATGTAAGGCAGGGTCGTCACGCCCTGTAATAGTGACAAATAGAGCCACTACCCACTTTAGGCCTGTACTCACTGGAATTTAGAAGATTGCTTGGGGATCTCATTGAAACCTACCGAATGTTGAAAGGAATGGATAGGGTGAATGTGGAGAGGATGTTTCCTATGGTGGGGGTATCCAGAACGAGAGGGCACAGCCTCAAAACTGAGTGGTAACCCTTTAGAACAGAGGTAAGGAGAAATATTTTTTAGCTAGGGAGTAATAAATCCATGGTATGCTCTGCCACAGACTGCAGTGGAGGCCAAGTCTGTGGGTATATTTAAAGTGGAAGTTGATCATTTCCTGATTGGTCAGAGCATCAAAGGATATGGTGAGAAGGCAGGTGTATGGTGTTGAGTGGGATTGAGAATCAGCCATGATGGAATGGCAGAGCAGACTCAATGGGCTGAATGGCCTAATTCTGCTCCAATACCTTAAGGTCTTATGGTGCCATAATGTGATGCTACTGTGCTGTGCTATACTATTGTACTATTGTAGTACACAGTGTTGTACTGTTCTGTACTCTACAGTATGGTACTGCACTGTGCTGTACTGTAATGTACCATGTTGTAATCGGCTGTACTGCTATGTACGGTGCTGCACTATACAGTACTGCATAGTACAGCAGAGCACAGTACAGTGTGGAAGAGTACAGTGCTTGTAGCACATTACAGTAGAGGACACCACCATACAACACAACACAGCAGAGCCCAGCACAATGCAGCAAAGCACAGGATAGCACCGTACAACAGAGCACAGTCCACTGTGTTGTGTCAAACTAATTAAGCTAATGACACCTAGTTAAACCAATCCCTTCTGTTCACACATGCTCCAGACCCCTCTGTATGTATTCAGTTGCTTATCTAAGAGTCTTCTAAATGCCTCTAACCTAAAACATTAATTCTGTTTCTCTTTCCACAGATGCTGCCTGACCCATTGAGTATTTCTAGCATTTCCTTCTTCCACTGGCGATACACTCCAAGCACCTACCACTTTCTGTATATAAAAATTTTTTTCCTGTCCTCTCTGATTCTTTCCTTTTCCATGATAATGCTAAAGGCCAGACAACGGTGGTCGCTGTCCCCCAGATGGACACCCACTGACAGATCTGTGACCTGACCCGGTTCGTTACCTAATACTAGATCTAGTATGGCATTCCCCCTCGTCGGCCTGTCAACATACTGTGACAGGAATCCATCCTGGACGCACTTAACAAACTCTGCTCCATCTAAACCCTTGGAACTAATCTGGTCCCAATCAATATTAGGGAAGTTAAAGTCACCCATGATAACAACCCTGTTATTTTTGCAGCTTTCCAAAATCTGCCTCCCAATCTGCTCCTCAGTATCTCTGCTGCTACCAGGGGGCCTGTAGGATACCCCAAAAGAGTAACTGCTCACTTCCTGTTCCTGACTTTCACCCTACTGACTCAAAAGAGGATCCTGCTACTTTACCCACCCTTTCTGTAGCTGCAATAGTATCCCTGACCAGTAATGCCTCCCCTCCTCCCCTTCTCCTCTCTCCACAGCATCACATCAGATACAGCCAGGGTCAGACACAGAGAGAATCTCCCTCTACACCGTCACATCAGATACAACTGGGGTTGCACATAGAGAGTATCTCCCTCCACACTGTCACATCAGATACAACTGGGGTTGGACATAGAGAGAATCTCCCTCCACACTGTCACATCAGATACAACTGGGGTTGGACATAGAGAGTATCTCCCTCCACACTGTCACATCAGATAGACCCAGGGTCAGAGAGAGAGAATCTCCCTCCACACCGTCACATCAGATTTTTTTTTCCAAAAGCATACTTTATTCAGAAATATTACAAAATGAAATGATTTACAAAAACCATTCCTTAGCTCTGAGTCCTTATTCACTAAATAAAGTTATTTACAATAAATCATGCATTGACTCTCAGTCCTTATTCAAAATAAAGATATTTACAAAAATCATTCGTTGACTCTCAAGCCTTAGTCAAGAATAAAACCTATTTACAATAAAAGTATTTACACTAAAAACCAGGCGTTGACTCTCATTCTTTACACATTTCCAGCCACTCCTGTGGCACTATGTTTATTCATCTATCCACACTGCTGATGAAGGATGTACTCCTCCCCACCCGACCCCTCGCACTCCCACGGGTGACGGACCCTGAACTGTTGTCTTTCCCCAATGGGCCTTCATGGTGGCTGCACCAAGTTTGAGTGCATCCCTCAGCTCATCTTCCTGCAGGCAAGCATGTGTCAGCCGGCAGCATTCAGCCACAGGCATCTCAATGCGCTGGAAGACCATCAAGTTTCGGGCTGACCAAAGAGCATCCTTCTCCGAGTTGATGTTCTGTCAGCAGCACCAGATGTTTGTCTCCGAGTGCATCCCTGGGAATATCCCGTAAATCAGGAGTCCTCAGTTACGCAGCTGCTGGGCATGAATCTCGACACCGTCCCTTCCATCCTCTTCCACACCTTCTCCGTGAACCCACAGTGAGCAAAGAGGTGGGTCACTGACTGCCTCTTTGCAGTCCTCCCACGGGCAGTGGGGTGTGGAGACGACGTTCTGGGCATACAGAAGGGATCTGACAGGGAGGGCCCCTCTCACCGCCAGCCAGGCGAGATCTTGGTGAGGTCTGGCGCTGAGGCATTTTGCCAGATGAACTAGACGGTCTGCTCAGGGAACCACCCCACTGAGTGCATCTCTTCCTTCTCCTGCAGGACATTACGTGCCGATCACTGCCTGATGGCCCTGTGGTCAAAGGCGTTGACCTGGAAGAACTTTTCCACAAAGGACAGGTATGGCGGCAACGACCAGCTGACAGGAGTGTTGCACGGGAAAGGGGCCAGACCCCTCCTTCGTAGGCAGGGTGACAGGTAGAACCTGGGCACACAGCGGTGCTTGGTACCCAAGTATCTGGGATCCACACACAACCTGATGCAGCCAAACACGAAGCTGGCCATCAGGGTGAGGGCAATATTGGGGACGTTCTTGCCCCCATTCTTCAGGGACTTGTGCATGATGGCTCGTCTGACCCGCTCCATCCTTGATCCCCAGACGAATCTGAAGATGGCTTGGGTGATTTCTGAGCTGTAGGAGTGGGGGATAGGCCACACCTGTGCCAAGTACAGAAGATCTGAGAGCACCTCACACCTGATGACCAGTTATCGAAACGGAGCGCCCTCCCCACAGTCCCAGTTTCTGTTTCACATTGGCAGTCTGCTCCAGCCAGTTCTTCCTTCACCCCCCTCCCGAACCAGATCCCCAACACCCTCATGTGATCAGACCTGATGGTGAAAGGGACAACGATCGGTCAGGCCAGTTGCCGAAGACCATGGCTTTGCTCTGCGTGCGGTTGACGTTGGCCCCCGACGCCAGCTTGAACTGTTCGTAGATGCTGATCAGCCTGTGAACTGACCTCCGATCAGTGCAGAAGATGGTGACTTCGCCCATGTACAGGGAGGTACTGACTTGGGTCCCTCCACTGCCTGGTAGCGTCACCCCTCTTATGCCCTCATCCCTCCTGATGGCTTTGGCAAAGGGCTCAATGCGGCACACGAACAAGACAGGGGAGAGAGGGCAGCCCTGCCTAATTCCAGACCTGATGGGGAAGCTGTCTGTTTCCCACTCACTGAACTGGACTGCACAACAGATGTCTGTGTAGAGAAGTTTGATCCAATTCTGGATTCCCTCCCCGAATCCCATTTTGGAGAGTACATCCGCTATGTACATGTGCGATATCCTATCCAATGTCTTCTCCTGGTCCAAGCTGACCAGGCAGGCGTCCACCCCCTGTCCTGCACGTAGGCGATGGTGTCCCTCAGCACTGCGGGGCTGTCCGAGATCTTCCTGCCAGGTACAGCACAGATTTGGTCTGGGTGGATCACCTGTCCCAGAGCAGACTTGACCCTGGTGGTGATAGCCTTGGACAGGATCTTGTAGTCCACATTCAGCAGTGAAATGGGCCTCCAGTTCCTAATGTCCTCCCTCTCACCCTTCTGATTGTAGATGAGGGTGATGATGCCCTTCCTCATGGACTCTGACATGCTGCCGGCCAGGAGCGTAGCGTTGTACACTTCCAGCAGGTCGGGGCCCATCCGGTTCCACAGAGCCGAATACAACCTGACCGGTACGCTGTCACCTCCGGGAGCCCTATTGGACCCAAAGGAACGGACGGAGTCTGTCGGCTCGTCCAGGGTCAGTGGCTGCTCCAGACTCTCCCGTCGCCTCCGGGAGTCCTATTGGACCCAAAGGAATGGACGAAGTCTGTCGGCTCATCCAGGGTCAGTGGCTGATCCAGACTCTCCCGCATGCCGTCGTCTAAGACCCGCGTGATAGACGAAAGGAAGCTGCGGGAGGCTGTGGAGTCCGTGGCCTTTTCTCTGTAAAGACCGGCATAGAAGGACCTGCAGATCCTCAGTATGTCTGTCTGCGAGGACGCGACTGAGCCGTCCTCTTCCTCAAGCTTGTGGATCACAGAGCTCCAAGAAGAAGCGAGAGCACATCTCGTCCTGCTCCACGATTTGGACCTTTGATCGGAAGATGATCTTGGAGGATTCGGCGGCGAAGTCCTGGGCTTGCTGGCCCTTCACCTGCCGCAGTTCCTCCCTGACATCCACCCCCATCGACTGCAGAAGGAGGTGTTGCTGTAACTCAGTCTGGAGTTTTCGCAGTTCCCTCTGCCCCTGCCTTGATTTCTGGATACCCTTACCGATGAATCACCTCTTGATGTTCTCCAACCTGTGTACTCCTTCTCTGGCTCCTTGATATTCTCTGGGGTCAGCAGCTTAACGACCAGCTTCCACCTCCCCCTCCCTGTGTTCCGGTCCTCCCGTAAGTGACAGGTGGCTCTCAGAAGGCCGTGGTCAGAGAAGAACAGCGGCGTGACGTCGGTGGATCTGACCGTGAGGGGCTCTGAGAGGAAGAGGAGGTCGATCCGGGAGTGGGCTGAGCCGTCCGATCGTGTCCAGGTGGCTTTCGACTGTGCTCCGCATGTGAGGGTGCCAAAGGCCGTCTTTACCGTTTCCAACATGAGTCTGGACACAGACAACCAATGGTGCAGTGGAAGTCTCCAGCCTGCCCAACCAGCAGCGGAGAGAGCCGTCGCTCCGCACGGGGGAGGCGTACATGTCGGTCAGCCGGAGCGGAGTGTCCCGGTATTTGACGTCTGCAACCACCTCCTTAACTTGGGTGCTTGAGAAGTTGCCTCCTCGTAGCAGGTGGAGGCACGGTGGCAACTTCGCGCAAGGAAACGTGAGAACGTCAATGACCAGCACATAGGATTTGAACATTTTGTACCGTAACCGTTCTCTCTTGATGCGTTGCGTCGGCGAAGGGGCTTTGAGGCGCCTCGTCCCTCTCTCCCGAAAGCAGTCGCGAAATTTCTGCCGCACGCCGGAAGGTGACATCCTGGACGCAGTAAAGATCATCCACTTTGAAGCCGCAGTTCCTTCCGAATGAAGGTCTCTACTGAAATGGCTGCCTTCCTTCAGATCCCGAACACTCAATCCTAGTGTTTGAGTTTGATGTTTGTCCTTGATCCCAGGCCCAGGAGCCGAAGGGCTGCTCTCTCCAGCCATCGTCTTTTCCATCGCCATTGTATGGGTGGGGTGGCAAACCGATCCTCCCCGGTGTCAGCGCGGGACCGGCTCCTCCGCCAACGGTCGCGGGTTCTAATAACACTGGGGATCGCTGCGTTCCAACAGGAACGCTTCATCTTTTCCATAAAGGCCCAGAAGATTTCTGCGATGTGCTAAGTTGTGTCCATAGCAACCTGTATTTTCCTGTCTTCACATGCTTGATCATAATGAGGTAGATTGTGAGGTCATTACCATCCAGTACTTGACCACAAGAAACTGCAGGCTGGGTGCAGTTCGTCCCAGTGCACAAGGAGAGGGGAGTTTCCTTGGAATCATGCACAAACTCAATGGAATTCTGCAACCTATACTGGCTGGTGGGCCTTGGCCTGTCGATGGGCGGTGCTGCCACCATCATCGGCTGGTGGGCCTTGGCCTGTCGATGGGCGGTGCTGCCACCATCATCGGCTGGTGGGCCTTGGCCTGTCGAAGGGCGGTGCTGCCACCATCATCGGCTGGTGGGCCTTGGCCTGTCGATGGGCGGTGCTGCCACCATCATCGGCTGGTGGGCCTTGGCCTGTCGAAGGGCGGTGCTGCCACCATCATCGGCTGGTGGGCCTTGGCCTGTCGATGGGCGGTGCTGCCACCATCATCGGCTGGTGGGCCTTGGCCTGTCGATGGGCGGTGCTGCCACCATCATCGGCTGGTGGGCCTTGGCCTGTCGATGGGCGGTGCTGCCACCATCATCGGCTGGTGGGCCTTGGCCTGTCGATGGGCGGTGCTGCCACCATCATCGGCTGGTGGGCCTTGGCCTGTCGAAGGGCGGTGCTGCCACCATCATCGGCTGGTGGGCCTTGACCTGTCGAAGGGCGGTGCTGCCACCATCATCGGCTGGTGGGCCTTGGCCTGTCGATGGGCGGTGCTGCCACCATCATCGGCTGGTGGGCCTTGGCCTGTCGAAGGGCGGTGCTGCCACCATCATCGGCTGGTGGGCCTTGGCCTGTCGAAGGGCGGTGCTGCCACCATCATCGGCTGGTGGGCCTTGGCCTGTCGATGGGCGGTGCTGCCACCATCATCGGCTGGTGGGCCTTGGCCTGTCGAAGGGCGGTGCTGCCACCATCATCGGCTGGTGGGCCTTGGCCTGTCGAAGGGCGGTGCTGCCACCATCATCGGCTGGTGGGCCTTGGCCTGTCGATGGGCGGTGCTGCCACCATCATCGGCTGGTGGGCCTTGGCCTGTCGATGGGCGGTGCTGCCACCATCATCGGCTGGTGGGCCTTGGCCTGTCGATGGGCGGTGCTGCCACCATCATCGGCTGGTGGGCCTTGGCCTGTCGATGGGCGGTGCTGCCACCATCATCGGCTGGTGGGCCTTGGCCTGTCGATGGGCGGTGCTGCCCCAATCATCGGCTGGTGGGCCTTGGCCTGTCGAAGGGCGGTGCTGCCACCATCATCGGCTGGTGGGCCTTGGCCTGTCGATGGGCGGTGCTGCCACCATCATCGGCTGGTGGGCCTTGGCCTGTCGATGGGCGGTGCTGCCACCATCATCGGTTGGTGGGCCTTGGCCTGTCGAAGGGCGGTGCTGCCACCATCATCGGCTGGTGGGCCTTGGCCTGTCGATGGGCGGTGCTGCCACCATCATCGGCTGGTGGGCCTTGGCCTGTCGAAGGGCGGTGCTGCCACCATCATCGGCTGGTGGGCCTTGGCCTGTCGATGGGCGGTGCTGCCACCATCATCGGCTGGTGGGCCGCCCAGAAGTTCGCCAAGAGTCGGCCCCAAGCTGTGACAGCCAAGCCCGCATTCGGCACAGCCCAGCCACTAGATTGCGAAGTGAAGCCGGGGGCTTGGCTGCGTGCTCTGGACTACTGGTCAAGTGAATCTACACCATGGATCTGGAGATTAGAAGACAGAATATGGAGGAGGGGAGTATTGAATCAGGGTTTGGAGGAAATGAGCAGGGCATCTTGTCACAGGGACTGGCAGATCGAAGGCTAAGTCCTGACCTGGCTCCTGGATGTATCCAAACAGAGGCGACTGAACCAGAACTAAAAGCAAAGTACACTGCAGATGCTGTGGTCAAATCAAGATGTACAAAAAAGCTGGATGAACTCAGGCAGCATCAGTTGAAATGAGCAGTCAATGTTTCGGGCCGAGACCCTTCGTCAGGACTGAAGAAGGAGGGGGCAGGGGCCCTATAAAGAAGGTGGGGGGAGGGTGGAAAACCAGTCAGAGGAAAGATCAAGGCGTTGACTGCTCATTTCAATGGATGCTGCCCGACCTGCTGAGTTCATCCAGCTTTTTTGTACGTCTTGAACTAGAGCTAAGCCCAATGGACGGACATTGGAATCGAGAGGATGAGAGGGAGGAAAATGGAAGTGAGGACAAAGGAACCATCAGGGATCAGCAGGAGCAAAACGACGAAGAAAGGCTGGAGGGTGACTCCAGCAACAAGAGAACAGTGTGGCTGAGCAGGGGAATAAAACTGGTGAGCAGGAGAAAGAGATCCCTGGGGAAGAAGCTGGCTGGAGAGAGGAAGCAAATAAGTGGCAGACAAAACTCCAAAGGGGACAGCCAAGAATAGGGCAGAGAAGTGGAAGAGGGCAATGCAGAGCCTGCAGAAGAGTTGTCAGATTTAGGGAACCGGTGCCTGAAGATGGACCAGTGAATGTAGGAAAATGGAAAGAGCAATAGTTTGGACCTGGAAGAAACACAGAAGACTAGAATCCCCATTCTTGTGAAAGAGATGAAGGTAAAAATGATAGTTTAAATAGATCTGTCTGTGTGTACATGTAAGAGTTTGGGAATAAATTTATACATTTGTTGTACAAATTGCACAATTGCGGTATTAAGTTTTTTATGTAAAGGGGGCTGTGTTCCAAAGACTTTGGGGCTCCAAGTTGTAGAAGGCTACTGATCAAATGCTGATAACTGGGGCTAGTATAGATGAGGTGATTGAAATGATGGGTGGAAGGGTCTGATTCTGTGCAGATCTCTTGATGACACATCATGACATCACAGACTCTTTGTTTACCTGCAGTCTCCCACCCACCTTCATTACCTAACTGCCCCTTGCCCCTGGTACGGGACAGTGGAGAAGCAGTTAGAGCATCGCTCCACAGGGCCAGCGATCACCGATCAGGGTGCAGTTCCACTGCTCTCTGTAAGGAGTTTGTACATTCTCCCCAAGACATCATGGATTTCCTCCAAGTTCAATTGAAAGCTTCCAATTTCCCCCCTTCCTGGTATCGATTGTGCAGAGGAGATTCACCAGGATGCTACCTGGATGACTTCAACCCATCCTCATGTCTTATGAGGAGATGATGAGCATGTGAGAGCTTTTCCCTTTGGAGTGAAGGAGGGTGAGAGGATTGTACAAGGTCATAACAAACATAGATCGAGTGGATAGTCAGAGATATTTTCCCAGGGTGGGAACGGCAAATGCCAGGGAGTGTACACAGAGAGTGGTGTGTGTGTGTGTGGAAACACCCCAGGGGTGGTGGAAGAGATATTAGGGACATTTAAGAAATAGCCATACAGAGCACATGAATGATGGAAAATGCGGGTACTCTATCTGGGGAAAAGGTTATATTGATCTTAGAACTGGTTAAAACTTTGGCACAATACTGTGGGCTGAAGAGCCTGTAGTGTGCTCTAGTGTTCTATCTCACTCACTGCAATGCCTTCCCCTCTCCTACACACTAACACCCTTCCTCTCTCCCCCACCTTCCTAACTCCTGACCACTTACCTCTACCTCACCAGATCCTCACTCTCCTCTGGTCTATCACTCCTTCCCTCCATTCCACTTGCCCTTCACTACCCACTCCCCCCACCCTCCACTTCCCTTCTGCCGTCACTCCAACTGACGTGTCCTCTTTGTGTTCCTCCCAAGGCTTCATCGAGGATGACCATATTAAGACCATGCTCGAGGGTAGTCACATGCTGAAGTTCAAATCCAGTTCGTGAATGAAGACTCACTTTTACAGACTGCAGGAAGACTGTTGGACGCTGTGGTACGATTCCAAAAAGATCCAGGAGCCAAACGTGTGAGTGTTGCTCAAGTCTTGGAGGGATGGTGTGACAGCAAACGTACTTTAAAAAGTTTACAAAAATTGTCTTGGGCACCAACAATTGCAGGTATTAGTCCTTGATTCCTGGTATGGCACCACACTCAGGCCAGTAGAGTTACTGTCTCATTGCACCAGTGACCTGGATTTATCGTTTATTGATTCTATTTATTTGGAGATAGAGTACAGACAGGTCCTTCTGGCCCAATAGGACACACCACCCAGTGGTCAGCCTGTTTAACGCCAGCCAAACCACAGGACAATTTACAACAACCAATTCACCTACTAACTGGTCAGTCTTTGGACTGTGGGTGGAAACCGGAGCACCTGGAGGAAACCCCCACACTCACAGGAAGGACATGCAGACTCCATATAGACAACACTGGAATGGGTGCAGAGGCTGCCAGGGGGGTGGTGGCGAAAAAAGATCAACATCAGCTTCATTTGTCACACGTGCATTGAAAGTCGAGTGAAATGTGTCAAATCAAATCACCAAAGGTTGTGCTGGGCAGCCCACAAAAGCATCACCATGTCCTGGTACCAACACGGCATGCCCACAACTCACTAATCTTACCTGAATATTTGCAATGGTAGCACCAGGAGCATGGCGACAATTGCAGGCTGTGTCCGGCACATCCTCGAACTGTGTTGCTTGTTGATGGAAATGAGGCGTTTCATTGTTTGCTACGATGTACATGAGACACATAAAGCACATTTTACCTTAAATCCCAGAGGTTGGATTATAATCTGCCAAACAAAAGGAATGAACTGGGACGAGTCTCAGCAACTCTGTCAAAGTCACATGACTCCTGAGAGTCAATGTCACAGCCACCATCCATTCAACCACAGAGTCCACCGAGCTCGTCCCATTCGCTCACTTTTGGCCCAAATCCCTCTGAACATTTCTTAAACATACACTTACCCAAATGTCTGAAATGTTATTCTACCTGTCACAACTCCTTCCTCTGGTAGCTCGCTCCATGTGACAACACACTGATGTTTCTTTTAAATCTTTCCCCTTGCACCTTAAACCTAGTTTTTGGTTCCATGTTCCTGGGGAAAGATTATGTGTATTCACACTGTGTGTGCCCCCTCATCGTTTTCCTCACCTCAGTTTCCTGACATTCCAAGGAATACAGTTCATATTTGAGTTTATTGCCATATGACAGTAATTATCTACAACCAAACGAAACAACATTACTCTAAACCACAGGGCACCCACTAAATATATATCACTCAGACACAAGGTAAGAGTCCGAGCCTGCCCAACCTCTCCCTATTAACTCAGATCCTCGAGTCCTGGCTGCAGGAAAACCTTCTCTCAACTCTTTCCAGTTGAATCATGCATTTTGCAAAACAGGGCTAAACTGCACATAGCACTCCAAACGCAGTCTCTCCCACTGCAACAGAGTGTTCCAACTTCAACACTCAGTGTGCTTTCTCTGGTGGCAAAGAAAGAATATTAGCTTAAGCAGTCTCTTTTGTGTCATCAAGCCCCCACAGCTCATTAAGTGGTGCCAGAAGCACCCATGGGTGGGGTGGAAGGGTGGCAATGTGCATGCGCTAATATCCATGAGCCTGGGGGTTGTGCAACCTGCAGGTGTACTGGGCCAGCCAGGGGAGAAACTGAGAGCAAGGGCTGCAGGCTCACTCAGGTGCTTGTAGAACCAATTCCTGTCCCCTGTCCAGGGGTCAGAGGAGTTACTCCACCCCAGGCTCTCGTCAGTGTGCACTCGGGCCCAGTTAAAACTGGCTAAGGCAGTGACAGTGTTAGCCACCAGATCATAGTGAGGAACACACTGACCCAAGTTCCAGCAGTCCTGATGAAGGGTCTTGACCCGAAACGTCAAACATGGACTGTTCATTTCCCTTCATACAAGCTATCTGCCCTGCTGTTTTCCTCCAGGAGTGTGTGTGTGTGTGTGATCTGAATTTCCAGCTTTTGCAGAATATCTTGTGCTTATGAACCTGTGTCTGAATCTCTTGTTCTGATCTCTGCTGCTGTTTTACTCCCTCCCCTCCCCACCCAAACCCTTGCAGTCTGGATTAACGACATTGAGGAATTGAAACCAGGAATTCAGACAGAGGGAATGCAGCGGTACGTCACAAACATAGACAACGACCGCAGATTTACCGTCGTATTTAAGGGCACGAGAAAGAACTTGGACCTGGTAGCCTCTGATGCCAATGAGGCCTGGCATTGGATCCATTGGCCTCTCCAAACTGAAGCAGAGAGGTGGCAGCATGACCACGAGAGAGCCGCTGGTCCAACATCCATCTAGGAGTGTGTCATGGCAGAGCACCAGGGAGAGAGAGTGCCACTTCCCTCATTGTCTCTGACAGCAGCCCCCAAGTCCACCCCTACCCCATGCAGGTCAAAGGCGCCTCCCCATGTTAGAACTTCTTGCTGTTTGTTTCCCCTATGTGACGTTCAGTTCCCTCAGACCCTCAGCCTCCACAGATTCCATTGGTTATTAATGTTCTTTTTAGTATTATTTTAATATATAGTCAACCTTTAGATTTTAACATGTTATAAGTATTATAGGCTAAAGTTAATGTTACAGGTGTTTATGAAAAATAAAACTACTTTAAAGCAATGAATGAGATCTTTATTGATATAATGTTCTTCCAATCAGCAATGAAAATATACTTAATATTTTCTTTTTACAACCAATGCTGATGGTGGACGAAACCCTGTTTGCAAAATACATCAGGCACGGCATTTTAAATGAGTAACGAATCCTCCATGTCGTCCTACCATCAAAGAAGGATGCTTCGTTACACAAGCCGTGATATTTTCCAGCGGAATTTTGTTTTTCAAAAATAGTTTCTCCTTTTGTAGCTGTCTTCAACTTTCAGGAAAAAAGCATTTCTTCACTGGTGTAATCTCACGTGAAAGCGTATCTATATTGAGTACTGAATAAATTGGATATGGCAAAGTTATAACCCAGGGCAGTCTAGGAAAAGAAGGCAGGGCACAACTTCAGGATTGAAGGAACAGAGAAATGGAGAAATTACTTTAGTCAGAGGGTGGTATGTCTGTGGAATTTGTTGCCATGAGTGGCTGTGGAGGCCAAGCCATTGGATGTATTTAAGGCAGAGTCAGATAGCTTTTTAATTAGCCGGGGCATCAAAGGGTATGGGAAGAAGACGGGAGTGGGGAGGCCTTGAAGAATTGGATCAGCCTGGCAGTTCATTCACAATCTCACAACCCTAGAAGTGAAGAAATTTCCCCTCTTGTTTCCCATAAACCTTTCACTTTTCACCCTTAATCCATGATCTCTAACTACAGTCCCACCCAACCTTAGTGGAAAAGACTTGTTTGCATTTATCCAATCGATACTCCTGATGATTTTGTATAACTATCAAATCTCCCTCAATCTTCTGCATTCTGAGGAATAAAGCCCTAATCTGTTCAATCGATAACTTTATAACTCAGGTTCTCTCTCTCCCCCACCTCGCTTTCACTCACTGTCTCTCTCTCTCCCCCCTCACTTTCACTTTCTCTCATCCCCTTGCTCTCACTCATTCTCTCTCTCACTCACTCCCTATCACTCTCCCCATCACTCTCACTCACTATCTCTCTTCCCCTCATTCTCTCTCTCTCTACTCCATCCCTCACACTCACTCACTCTCTTTCTCCTCCCTCTCTCTCACTTACTCACTCTCCACCCCTCGTTCTCACTCTCTCTCTTTCTACACCCCCTCACTCTCACTGACTCTCTCTTTCTGTTTCCCCCCACGGTTTCTGTCTCCCACCCCTCAATCTCACTCACTCTCTCCCCCCTCATTCTCCCTGGCTCTCTCTTTTTCTCTCTCTCCCCCTCACGCTCACTCACACTCTGTCTCTCCCCCATCGCTCTCACTCTCCCCCACCCCTCACGCTCACTCACTCTCTGTCTCTCCCCCATCGCTCTCACTCTCCCCCACCCCTCACGCTCACTCACTCTCTGTCTCTCCCCCATCGCTCTCACTCTCCCCCACCCCTCACGCTCACTCACTCTCTGTCTCTCCCCCATCGCTCTCACTCTCCCCCACCCCTCACGCTCAGTCACTCTCTGTCTCTCACCCCTCACTCTCTCTCACGCACTCTCTCTCCCCTCTCGCTCTCACTCTCTCTCTCTTTCTTTCCGTCTCCTCCCTCGCTCTCTGTCTCCCACCCCTCGATCTCACAGTCTCTCCCCCTCACTCTCACTCACTCTCTGTCTCTCACACCCCCTCGCTCTCACTCTCTCTCCCCCTCACTCTCACTCATTCTCTCTCGCTCTCCCACCCTTCGCTCTCACTCACTCTCCCTCCACCTCAATCCCTCTCATTCTCTCACTCTATCTCCCCCTCACTCTCACTCTCACTCACTCTCTCTTCCCCCTTTGATCTCACTCACTCTCTCCCATCCCACTCTCACACATTCTCTCTCTCAACCCCTCGTTCTCACTCTCTCTCACATGCTCACTCTCTCTCCCCACTTACTCTCACTCACTCTCTCTCTCCCCACTTACTCTCACTCACACTCTCTCCCCCTCGCTCTCACTCACACTCTCCCATCCCTCACTCTCACACATTCTCTCTCTCAACCCCTCATTCTCACTCTCTCCCCACTCGCATACACTCACTCTCTCTCTTTCACCCCTCGCTCTCACTGACTCTCTCTCTCACTCCCCACCTTGCTCTCAATCACTCTCTCTGTCCCCCTCACTCTTACTCACTCTCTCCCCTACTCTATCTCTCTCCCACTGCATTCTCACTCACTCTGTTTCTCCTCTCTCTCACTTACTCGCTGGCTCACCCCCTCACTTTCACTCACTCTCACGCCCCTCGCTCTCAGTCACTCATGCTTTCACTCCCCCCTTGCACTCACTCTCTCTGTCTCTCTCTCCATCCTTCGCTCTCAATTACTCTTTCTCTCTCTCCCCCTTGCTTTCACTCACTCTCTTGCACCCCTCGCTCTCACTGTCTCTCTCTCCCCGCACTCTCACTCACCATCCCTCACTCCCACCCCTTGCTCTTACTCACTCTCTCTGTCTCTCTTCCCCCCTTGCTTTCACTCACTCTCCCTCTCCCCTCCCTCGCTCTCACTCACTCTCTATCTATATATATATATCTGAAAAACTGTTGGCATCCTCTTTCACATCATTCATATTTACCTTGTATTTCATGTTTTCTCTCCTTATTGTTTACAGTTGCTTTTTGTTGGTTTTAAAAAGCTTCCTACTAATTTTTTGTTATAGTATTTGCCCTTACTTTTGTTTTTAAGTAATGGAATCAGGCAATTTAGCTGTGCGAAGTAGGTGATTTACACATGAGTGTGTGGCTAGGAACAGCTCAAATACCATCTATAAATTTGCTGATGATATAACGATTGTTGGTAGAATCTCAGGTGGTGATGAGAGGGCATACAGGAGCGAGATATGCCAACTAGTGGAGTGGTGTTGCAGCAACAACCTGGCACTCAACGTCAGTGAGACGGAAGAGCTGACTGTGGACTTCAGGAAGAGTAAGACGAAGGAACACATACCAATCCTCACTGAGGGATCAGAAGTGGAGAGAGTTAGCAGTTTCAAGTTCCTGGGTGTCAAGATCTCTGAGGATCTAACCTGGTCCCAACATATCAATGTAGTTATAAAGAAGGCAAGACAGTGGCTATACTTTAGTAGGAGTTTGAAGAGATTTGGCATGTCAACAAATACACTCAAAAACTTTTATAGTTGTTCCATGCAGAGCATTCTGACAGGCTGCTTCACTGTCTGGTGAACCAGACAGGACCAAAAGAAACTGCAGAAGGTAATAAATCTAGTCAGTTCCATCTTGGGCAAAGTACCCAGGACATCTTTAGGGAGCGGTGTCCGAGGCACTGTCCATTATTAAGGACCTCCAGCACCGAGGGCATGCCCTTTTCTCAATGTTACCATCAGGTAGGAGATACAAAAGCCTGAAGACACACACTGAGCAATTCAGGAAACACCTTTTTCCACTCTGCCATCCAATTCCTAAATGGACTTTGAAGCTTTGGACACTATCTCACTTCTTTATATACAGTATTTCTGTTTTTGCACATTCTTTTAAACATATTCAATATACATAATTGATTAACTTGTTTATTTAATATTATGTTTTTTTTGATGCATTGAACTGCTGCTTCTAAGCTAACAAATTTCACGTCACATGCTGGTGATAATAAACCTGATTCTGATTCTGATTCTAATCACAGGAAAATTTATAACTACCAATAAACTAGTATGTGCTTGGACTGTGGAAGGAAACCAGAGCACTCAGAGGAAACCCACGTTGTCAGAGGGAGAAGGTACAAACTGCTACAGATGGCACCAGAATTGAACTTTGAAACTCTGACGACCGTTCACTAACATGGTGCTTCATGCTTACTGTTCTACACACAGTGGCTACTCTATTACAAAGTTTGTAGGTACAGGAGTGGAAACCAGTGTGGTTTTCTGCTCTGGAGACCATCAACTTCATTGTTCGACGTCGTGTGCATCAGACATGCTGTTCCGCACAGCAGTGTTCCAATCTGTGGTTATTTGTGTTACTGTTGCCTTCCTGTCAGTTTGAACCAGACTGACTGTTCTCCTCTGATCTCTCTCATTAACAAGGTGTTCTGCCTACATAATTGCCACTCACTCACTGAGTATTTCATTTTTCACAGCATTCCCTGTAAAATCTAGAGACAGTTGTGTATGAAAATATCAGATCAGCAGTTTGTCAAATACTCAAACCATCCAGTCTGGTACTATCAATCATTCCAAGGTCAAAGCCATTTAGATCACATTTCTTCCCCATACTAATGTTTAGTGTGAACAACAACTGAACCTCTGCATGCTTTTAGGCGTTGAGTTGCTGCCTCATGATTGGCTGCTTAGATATTTGCGTGAATGATAAGGTGTATACATACTTAATAAAGTGGCCGCTGAGTGTATGTTCTTAAGATTTTGCAAGGAGAGAATTATGTTAAGATTCTCCCTCTAAGAATTGGCATGACATAGATAGGGTAGATAGAGTATTGCTCCCAGACTGGTAATGTTGAATACTAGAAGGCATAGCTTTAGCATGAGGGGGAAAAGTTTAAAGGAGATTTGTGAGGAAAGTTGTTTTTAGAGTATTGGTGCCTGATACGTGCTGCCAGGGGAAGTGGTGGAAGCAAATATGAAACAACATTTCCCTGGCATTTGGGCAATGGCATGATAGGGCAAGCAATGGAGGGTGTAGACCATGTAGAAGCAGATGTGCAATTTAAATTGGCATCATGGATGGCACATACTTGGCGGGTGGAACGGTCTGTTTCAGTGCTGAACTGTTCTGTTATTTTAGAGACACTGTTTAAATGACATCACCCCTCAATGACAGAGGTGGGAATTCTGGAACTCTCTTCCACGAAAGGGTGGTGGAAACAGACTCTAATTTTAAAATTCAGTCAAACTACAGTAATCAGCTATCCAACTATTGGGGAATGACAATGGTTCAGTGTCTGACTCAGTGAGGCGTCAGTTCCCACACGCGTATTCCGTTTAAGGGTTCACCTCCATCAGGCAGGAGGTGCCGTAGCATCAGAACAAGATCTGTTAAGATGGGAAACTGCTTCTTCCCCCGGTCCATAAGACTACTGAAGTCTTTGCCAACACCCGGGTCTCATCACACCTGAAGCGCCAGTAGCATTAACTTGTATCGTAAATGCACCTTATTGTTTGTTAATTTATTTGTAGTAACTTCACTTTATGTGTTAACTGCACCTTGTACCTTGGACTGGTGAAATATTGTTTCACTTGTATACGTGTGTGTACCGTTGCACGGTAATAAACTGAACTTCAATTTCAACTTGAACTTCACTGGGACACTTACTGCAATAGAGTGTAACATCTAAAGATAACTGTGTTGCAAGTCTATTGGGATATGAATAACAACGGCCCAGGTCCCGGATTACAGGAGCTGTGTCAAGTGGCCACTCTGCTCTCGAGTGGGGGTCGGTACAACTGTTCCACGTGTCAGGACTTGTACGCTTTTATTTTCAATTTGTATCAGTGAATATGCTGTGAAGAACGAAGGTTGAATTCAAGCAGTTTCCTCATCCAGTCACCCTTGTGCATATCTTCCTCAGTATTCGAATAGCTCAAACATGGCTCCTCTTACCGACTGCAACGTCTTGAAGCCCTGCTGCGGTGTGGGACCTGGCTGGGAAGTCCGTCTGTCCACTATCCGAACAGCTCAACGCAGGGTGTGCGCTCTGTAGGGAGGGCGAACCGGGAAGACAACACCCCATCCTCGAACCTGCTGACTCCCCTCTCCCTCCCCACACCCCGTGAATACTTCCCCGGGCGTCTGTTCCGTCGTCTGAAGGTCACCGCGTTCCTCTGGCTGCCGATCACCTGTACCCTTGCCATGGGAGCCGGCGGTCTCCGGAAGGGCACCGCGGTATTTTTACCCTCGGCGCGGTCTATATAAGCAAGGAACTGCCCCGCCACCCGCCCGCCGCACACTGTCGGACGCAAGATCATGGTAGGTCTTTCCTTTATCTCCTCTCCCCTCTCCCCTGTTTCCCCTCCATCTTTTCCTCCTCTCTTTCCCCTTACATCCTCTCCCCTCCTGCTCCCTTCCCTCTCTCCTCCGCCTCCTCCTTTCTCTCCTTTCCCTAGCTCATCTTCCCCCTCTTCATCCACCTTTCCTCCTCACCCCACTGATCCCACCTCTCCCACTTCTCCCCTTCTTACCTTTTCCTCATTCACCCTCCACTGCCTCTTCTTCATCTAACCACTTTCCCCCTCTCTTCCCCTCTCTTTTTCCAGAAATGCCTAATTTTCTCCCTCCTTCTTTTCTAACTTTTCACCCTCCCATTCCCCTCCCTACTTCTTCCCCAACCCTGTATTCCACCTCCTCATATTCCAACACCACCCCTTATTCCAAGCCCCCTGTATTCTAAAACTCCCATAGTTCAAACCCCCCCCCCCGTATTGCACACCCCCTTTACTCCACTGCATCGTATTCCCAACCCCCATATTACACAATCCTGTATTCTAAACCCCCTGTATTCCACTGCACTGTATTCCACCCACCAATATTCTACATGCCCCATATTCCAAACCCCCCATATTCTAAACCCCTGTATTCCAAACCCCACGTATTTCACAGCCCCTGTATTCCACCCACCAATATTCTACACACCCTGTATTCTAAAACTCCCATATTCCAAACCCCCTGTATTCTAAACCCCCTGCATTCCAAACCTCCCATATTCCAAACCCCCTGTATTCCACACCTCCCATATTCCAAACTCCTGTATTCTAAACCCCCTGCATTCCAAACCTCCCATATTCCAAACCCCCTGTATTCCACACCTCCCATATTCCAAACTCCTGTATTCTAAACCCCCTGCATTCCAAACCTCCCATATTCCAAACCCCCTGTATTCCACACCTCCCATATTCCAAACTCCTGTATTCTAAACCCCCTGCATTCCAAACCTCCCATATTCCAAACCCCCTGTATTCCACACCTCCCATATTCCAAACTCCTGTATTCTAAACCCCCTGCATTCTAAACCCCCTGCATTCCAAACCTCCCATATTCCAAACCCCCTGTATTCCACACCTCCCATATTCCAAACCCCCTGTATTCCACCCACCAATATTCTACACACCCTGTATTCTAAAACTCCCATATTCCAAACCCCCTGTATTCTAAACCCCCTGCATTCCACACCTCCCATATTCCAAGCCCTCCCATATTCCAAACTCCTGTATTCCAACCATCCGTATTCCAAACCCCTCCCCATGTATTCCACAGCGCCTATATTCCACTGCACTGTATTCCACCCACCAATATTCTACACGCCCGGTATTCCAAACCCCCGTATTCCATCCCCCCCATATTACACACCGCTGTATTCCACTGCATCGTATCCCACCCTCCAATATTCTGCACACCCTGTATTCCACACTCCCATATTAAAGCCCCGTCTTCCATCCCTCCATATTCCACTCTCCTGTATTCCACATCCACTGCATTCCACATCACCCATATTCCAACCGCCCGCATTCTACACAACCACCGTCTTCCACCATCCTCATATTCCAGCCCCATCTTCCACCCCTCCTTATTCCACACCCCCATATTCCCTGGGGGTTGAATACAGTGGGTAGTGGAACAGGGTAAGTGTGGAATGTGGGAGGTGTGGGACACGAGTGGGTTGGAATACAGAAGTTGTGGAATACAGGGGGTGTTTAATCTGGGGGCATGGTATACGGGGGTGTGCAGTACGGGTGGAGGGGTAGAATATGGCGGGACAAATATTGACATGTGGGAATACAGGGGTGGGGGTTCATTGGAACACAGGAAGTGTGGATCATGTGTGGAATGTAGGGGGTGCTATACAGAGGGTGTGGAATATGGAGTTGTGGTGGAATATGGCATTATGATGGAATATGGGAGAGAGTTTGAATACGGGGAGGGTGGAATATGGGAGGTGTGCAATACGGAGGAGTAGAATATGGGCAGTGGAATAGGGGGTTGTGGAATGCACAGGTTGTTTAATATGGGGGCATGGTATTCGGGGTTGTGCATTATGGGGGAGTGGATTATGGGGAGTTGGAATATGCGGGGGTGGAATATGGTACAGGTGGAATACGGCGGGTGAATACGGTGGGGGTGGAATATGGTACAGGTGGAATACGGCGGGTGAATACGGTGGGGGTGGAATATGGTACAGGTGGAATACGGCGGGTGAATACGGTGGGGGTGGAACTTGCGGTGTGGAGTATGGGGATGTGAAATACTGAATGTGGTGGAATATGGGGGGGGTTCGTTGGAACACGGGAAGTGTGGATCATGGGGAAGTATGAATAGGGGAGGGGGGAATATGGGGAGTGGAATACAGGGGTGTGGATTACAGGGGTGGTGAAACACGAGAAGCGTGAATATGAGTGGGTGAAATATGGGGTTGTGGAATATTCCGTGGCGGTTGAGTACAGTGGGTAGTGGAACAGGGGAAGTGTGGAATTAGAGATGGAAGGTGGGGTTGGTATTCGGGGTGTGGAAGACAGGGGTTGAATTCGGGGGTGGGATACAGGGGGATGGAATGGGGGTAAAATACAGTGGAATATGGAGTGGGTGTGGAATACAGGGGTGGAATATGGGGGTGTGGCATATGTGGGGGGGGGTTCTCATGGTCTGGTATCTGTTTCAGGCTCCAAAAAAGGCAAAGAAGAAGGCAGAGAAGGGGAGCTCCAATGTCTTTTCCATGTTTGATCAGACTCAGATCCAGGAATTCAAGGAGGTGAGTGTGAGATCAGCTCCTAAATCTGTGCTTTGAACTCAAATTGGTGCTGCAGCCTGGTGGGCTGAGTGAGGTTGGAACCTCTGAGGTGGGGAATGTTTTGATCATACTGGCAATACAGACCAGTCCTTAACATAGGAGATAGCCACTGAAAGCAGGGGTTATATTCCATCTCATTTCATCCTCTTTTCCCACCCACCTATCCTCCTCACCTGGTCTCACCTATCATCACCGGCCACTCCTTCCCCTCCCCCCTTTCTTATTCTGGCTTCAGCCCCCTTTCTTTCCAGTCCTGATGAAGGGTTTCAGCCTGTAACATAGACTGTTTATTCACCTCCATGGTTGCTGCCTGACTTGTTGAGTTCATCCAGAATTTTCTGTGTGTTGTTCAGGATCTGCAGAATATCTTGTCTTTATGAGTTGTACTTCCGTGTTCTCTCCCACAGGCGTTCACTATAATGGACCAGAACAGAGATGGATTTATCAACAAGGAAGATCTGAGAGGAACCTTCGCAGCGCTGGGTAGGGGTACTTCCTTACTTAAGCCCATCAGCCCTACTGAGGCATAGGCTGCTGACAACAGCTCACCAGAGTCCTCTGTTCTGGGCCAGTCTTTCAAGTTGTTCATGGTTCTAGCCCATCCTTCCTCTCACAGGGATGAGGTCTTTGGAGCTTCTGTTGGCGTTTCTATAGCTCTGGGAATTTATGGGATGGGGTTGCTAGCTCCAAGCCCAACCCTCCAGCTTTTCCAGCCAGGCTTGGGACTATCCATAGCAAAGTTAGGGAAACACTTGAGAAATTCCTCATGGAACTCCAGAGATTTCACAGAGAGTTTGCAAGTACATGAGTGCAAGGCACATGATGAGAATGTGTGTTGTTCTTCCATCAGGTCGGATAAATGTGAACAGCGAGGAGCTGGATGAGATGTTGAACCAAGCTCCTGGACCAATAAACTTCACCGTCTTTCTCACAATGTTTGGGGAGAAGCTAAAAGGTAAAGCAAGCAAGAAATGCTGGAAGATAAAGGTTAATTGGAGTGATTGAAAATTCCCATAGTGATGTAGATTGTAGGCTCCACTTGTTCTATCAGTTTTGTTTTCGTTGGCTGTTGCTTTATCCAGGTGAGCAGCTTGGTCACTGCTCAATTAATGACTGATAGCTTTTGAAATCTAACAACGGATTTGTGTGATTGTTATTTCTTCCTCTGAAAGAACCATTAACTCTCCTCTTAGAAACATAGAAACATTGAGAAAGTAAACTCTGGGTGACAGAGATGAGTTACTATCATCCTTTCTGCCCAGGGCGAGCTGACACCAGACCAACTTCTCCAGCAGGTGTTAGGGGTGTTGGTGAGGGGGCGGGTGGTTGGTGAGGTGGTGATGTTTCGTTAGGTGGAGGGTGGTTTGTGTTCCTGTGCATGCTCACACTGGGCTTTAGTATGCTCCTAATACCATCCTTAATCTCCTTCCTCACTGTGGGTTCTAATGAAGTAGAGATTCCCTGGAGCTGGTGCCATTGCAACATTTGAGCACATTCTTGTATCTCTTCTCTATGACACCTTGAGACAGATGTCAGCAATAGATGTTGGATATGATAGGGTCTTTTGAGAGACTTTTGGATAGGTACATGAAGCTTAGAAAAACAGAGGGCTATGGGTAAGCCTAGTAATTTCTAAGGTAGGGACATGTTCGTCAGAACTTTGTGGGCTGAAGGGCCTGTATTGTGCTGTAGGGTTTCTATGTTTCTGTGAACAATGTGACTTCACCAATGTGGCTGACTAACTGTAAGGGATTACAGCAAAATGGTGTTTGGGGTGTTGGCCTGAAGATGACATTAACACTGGATCATTTAACCTTCTGGTGAATGTAAATGATTTTTCAGAGGTAGTGTTGGTGGCATATTTCTTGGTGGTGGAACGATGAGGGAAGGGGGGGAGAGTGAAAAGGAGGGGGGGGGAGGAAGGAGGAAATGGTGGGGGAAGGAGAGAGGGGAGAAGGTGAGTAAGCTGTTGCGGTCCACCATTCAGGTTGTGTACATTGGCAACTTCAGTTCACTGCTGGTGAGATTCAGTGGGATGGCATCAGAGGAGTGGGCTCCTGTGCTGACCATAGATTTGAGCTCCTTGTTAGGAATGCAAGTATCCAATTATATAATTTCATCAAATATATGTAAAAGGATGGACCAGGAAGAAAGCCAGTTGCAGATTTTATATTTGAGAGACATCGAACAAGCAAGCATTCTCCAGAAATACCCAAAAGCTGGTCACTTACTGCATGGAGAACTCAGCCAATGTCACTGAATCAAAATCAGACTAGTTCCAAGCACAAGGAGTATTCATCTGGACTTAATTCAGCTGGAGTAAGGTCTATATAGTAGTAAAGATCTTGATCTTTGGTCGCTACAGTAATGTAGTGCTTAGCGTGACACCCAGGGCGTCAGAACTTTGCATTCAATCCTGGCATCCTCTATAAGGAGTTTGTATGTCTTCCCCATGGAATGCAAGGGTTTCTCCAGGTGCTCTGGTGTCTTCCCACAGTCCAAAGATGTACAAGTTAGTAGGTTGATTGGTTATCGTAAATTGTCCTGTGATTAGGCCAACAATGCAGCTCATTGGGCTGGAAGGGCCTGTTCCATGCTGTATCTCTAAATAAAAAAATAAAATAAAATCTTAAAAGCCAAGGTTGGGTAAAGCAATTTATAGCTAAGCTTTGACATAAAGTAAGAGGGCTGTCCCAGAGAGAATTCCTGGTGCCAGTGTGTTGCAGGAAAACAGAACTGTGACACAAACCCACAGGGAGTAAAGGCAAAAAGAGGAACAGCTTTAGTCAGGTAAAAGTAAACACTACAGATACAGGAAATCAAGAGTAAAATGCCAGAAAGTCCCAGCAGGTCAGGCAGCATCTGCGGAAAGAGAAACAGTTAACAAACACATCATTTCCAGGATGCAACTTCATTTCAGGCTACTCTTCTATTACAGGTAGTTTCCACTGTATTGAAGAACAGGCTCCTTTGTTCTATTTGCTTCTCACTTTCAAACACATCTGAAGGTCAGCAGTTCCTTTGTGTCTTTGACTTTCTAAGTGCACATCTCCATTCTGTGAATCATTATAATTGACCAGGAATTAAAAGAGACACTAATGTTAAAGGAGGCCAGCATTATATTTCACATCCTGATTCAGAGCTGTGAGTGTTAATTATCTATTTCTTCCTGTGGATTTCTGCAGGTGCTGACCCAGAAGAAACCATTCTCAGTGCTTTTAAGATTTTTGACCCAGAAGCCAAGGGACATATCAAAGCTGACGAGTAAGTCTAAAACAAACAGAAACCTTATGCATTTTCCACCCCTGTAGCTTGTCACATAAATATAATCATTTCCCCTTAGATGGAAGCAGCCACATTTAGAGCATGTATTTACAAGCATCTGGATGAGAAATGATATTCCACAATGTTGTTGCATGAAGCTGTATTCATCACTGAATGCCCTCTGAACCTCCTTTTCCTTTTTAAATGCCAGTAACAGTACTGAACACTTGTCCTCTGTGGACACCAGTATCAACACCTGTGTCCTTCTTTTAACACTTCTTTTCCTTTGTTAATCAGTATCCCCCTTTCAGCAAATGGTCACTGAGGTCCAATGTTCTTTAACGTCCAGTGTTTCCCTGTGATTTCCAGCGTGAAGTCTGTTTTTGTCCATTAAATGCTATTTCCTTTGTAGTGTCTGTCTTCCTCTGTTAGGTTCATTTGACTCTGAGTTTTGTTTTTTTTGGGAACTACAGCATTTCTCCATGTAGTCCTTATTTATGAAGTCCAGTATTTGTGAATAAATACCACAATCTGCAGGCTTTGCCCATTTCATGTCAACGTGGAGCAGACAGTCATATTGATTATCACTAATTTATGTCATGAAATTTTGTAGCAGCAGTACACTGAAATGCATAAAATTAGTATAGATTACAATAAAAACATAAACATGTGACAGTCTTCCATGATGATGTTGCCTTAGAACCATAGAACCATAGAACACTACAGCACAGTACAGGCCCTTCATCCCTCCATGTTGTGCCGACCCATATAATCCTTAAAAAAGTACTAAACCCACACTACCCCTTCTTGAGGTATCACCTTTTGAAGATGTCCTCATTAGTGGGGAGGCTAGTGCCCAATATATTTAGCAAAACATTTAAATCAGCATAGACAATGTTGGCTGAAGGGCCTGTTTCCAAGTTCTATAACTCTAAACTATTTAAATGCCTCACACTGATGTCTCATGATGGTATCAAAAGGTGATTACTGAGTTGCAATCTGTCAATAATTTTATTGACCTGTTTTGGTTCTCCCACATTGCACCCACATTCCCACTGTACACATTATTTAAGCATCTTTTCTCCTACAGTCTCCTTGATTTGTTGATCATATGGCTGATGGAACACATGAATCACTAGGCCTTCATGATTGGCTAATAACCTTAGTGAGCAGAGGACATCAGTGGCTGACCTCATGGGAGAATTTCAAGAGGGTTGTCTTCCAAATCTGACCTACCAATGTGAGCCAAAGAAGCTATGTGAGGACTAGCCATCTACCCTCACCTTGTTCAGCTATGAGCAGACACCATTGCTGACACAGCTGTTTCTCAGTGCTTTGCACACCATGCCCAGTCCCAAGGCTGGACATGTCAGATTGATGTTGCTAATCACATTGCCCTATGTTTTTATTAACAACTCTGTATCAGGCGTTCCCTGCTTTGACTCTTTCCTCTTCAGTGGTTCCCAGTAGAAGTGGGCTGCTGCAGGCCACTTATGTCCTTCTGACCTTCCCCATGGGTAAGGCTGAAAACAATGTGGCAGGCCAGGATGCCAAGAATTAACATTTTAATCTCCACTGGACCAGAAAGCGATCCAGCCCTGAGACAAGTGTGGTGTATCTTTAGTCCCTGCACCAACATACATGATGATTCAAACCACTGGAGCGCTATTCTCCTAATCTCCTGTGCATTGGAGGTCAGACCAAGAAGGAGAAGGAAACTTTTATAGAATGTGCTAAAGGCAGCAAAGAGCCAACTATTTTGAAGGTTATGGCCCTTGAGGATCAGTGGGATTAACTGGATTGCCTCCTCAAAGCCTCCCACTGTGCTCTGTCATTTTTGGGTTTGCACTGCAGCTCTCCAGCAGGTTCTCGGTGTAGGAAAAGTGAAGTTGGCAGTGAGGTGTATCCCCAATGGGTTGTATTCCAAAAGTGGGAGGGGGGGTGTCAATGAAATTGAATCTCCTCCTCCTTCCTTTTGTGATCATTACTGTGTGACCAACCTCCCTACAGTAGGGAATACCATGGGTGGGAACAACCCTGCAATCAACAAGCACATTCAGGATGAGAGGGGAGAATTGTATTACAGCTGGACAAGACGAACGGGAGTGAGGAATGGGAGACGTATTGTGCAGTGCTGCTAGAGATGGTAGGAAGTCAGAGGGGCAAGAAGCAGACACTGGGACTTTGGGACAGTAATTTTACTAAATTTGATGAAGTATTATGGGCTTCTATTGGCTGTCAATATGTGTATTTTAGTGTGACTGCTGTTTGATTATGTAAATAAAGAGTTTGAACATCCACAGGGTTGCCAGTTGATCAATGTCTATATCCAACTAGTCAATTCTGTAGATAAAATGTAATTTCTTGGTTCAAACTTTAGAATAGTTTGATGACAAGGGCCAAGTTGTTCTTCTGCACCAATAGATAGTGTAATTGAGGAGCGAGTGCAGGTTTTTTTCAGAATCTAGTTAAATGGCAATGATAATAGGACTGATTAAGCAAGTATCCCCAGCCTCTAAATAGGTATAGACCCAGTGCTCTACCTTGATTTACTACTGAACTGTTGTGGAGTAGCGCAAGAGGCTGAAGATGGAGTGGTCATGGGGGAGTGGGACAGAGAATTTAAGTGTTAGGCAATCAGATGCTCAAGGTCACCCCTGCAGACTGAAGGATGGGCGCTGCACAGTGGTGACCCAAACTGGGAGTGGTGTCCACAGGAGAAACTCTGAATGCAATACATTGGATAGAAAGAAGTGTAGGTCAGGCACTGCTACAACTGGACAGAGTGGTGGGAAGGCGTAAAAAGACAGGAGTTACACCACCTGCAGTTGCAAAGAGAAGGTCTATAGCTAATGAGTAACGACTGTGCCAGAGAGTTGCACAAGGATCGTCCTTTCAGAATGTTGAAAGCAGAGAGGGCAGGATGATCCCAGTGGTGGAATTTTACCAAAGATGGTGGAATTTGTAAAGGGGAGCCAGCAAATTAAAATCGAAAAGAATAATTGGTGGCAGGTGAGGGGAAATAAACAAGGCTCTAGAAGAATGAGACCATGAGGATTGTCCTGGAATGAGGTAGCATCGATGATGGGCCATCACATAAGTATGTGAAGACACTTCTTGCTCTTTGTAGATGTAGAATGTCTCAAAGATTTAATACTCATCCTTCTATGTGTATGGCTAACAGTGCATTGTTACCTTTCTCCTCTCTGTTACAGCTTCAAACATATGCTGAAGACCCAAGCAGACCGATTTAATGAAGAGGAGGTATTGATGTGAAGTTGCTAATATTAGAAATAAGACTGAGAGTAATATTAACATTAACATCCTCCAAAGATATAACAGTGTATGGTCAGACCTATAACAAGATATTATTGTCATCAGAGCTACAGTGGGGTATTACTTGGCAGGATGCATTTATTGCCCTGACAGTCATTAACATGGCCTGCAGTCTTCTTATTCCAAAGTGGGTGACCCTGTTGCCCTTCAGCAGCAGATGCAAAAGATTTGAAATTCCATTTCTCTGTTAAAACAGTTTCATGACTAATACAATAGGTAGGTGGAGAATCTCAGAGCATCAACTACCCCAGAGCCTGCCAAGTTGGAACATTTTCAAATTCCCTCTTGTGACCAGAGTCTGTATATATTTTGAATGATTTTATACAGTCACTAAACTGATCTCCGAACAGAGCCAAAAGCAATGGTCCTGTACAGGTCAGAATAATCTTCTTTGGTGGTCTCACTGAACTTCAGCAATCAATCAATCAAACCCTGGACTGTTGAGTAACTGATCAAATAACTGATTCTATGCTTCAGAACCAGAATCAGGTTTATTATCACTGGCGTGTGACGTGAAATTTGTTAACTTAGCAGCAGCAATTCAATGCAATACATAATCTAGCAGTGAGAGAAAAAATAATAAATAAAAACTAAATAAACAAGTAAATCAATTACATATCTTGATTAGATTGAAAAACGTGCAAAAGTAGTACTGTATAGTAAAAAGAAGTGTCCAAGGATTCAATGTCCATTTAGGAATTGGATGGCAGAAAGGAAGAAGCTGTTCCTGAATCACTGAGTGTGTGTCTTCAGGCTTCTGTACCTCCTACCTGATGGTAACAGTGAGAGAAAAGCATGCCCTGGGTACTGGAAGTCCTTAATAATGGACACTGCCTTTCTGAGACACTGCTCCCTAAAGAAATCTTGGGTACTTTGTAGGCTAATACCCAAGATGGAGCTGACAAGATTTACAACCTACTGCAGCTTCTTTCGGTCCTGTGCAGTATCCCTTCCATACCAGACAGTGATGCAGCCTGTCAGAATGCTCTCCACGGTACAACTATAGAAGTTTTTGAGTGTATTTGTTGACATGCCAAATCTCTTCAAAACCTGATAAAGAATAGCTGCTGTCTTGCCTTCTTTATAACTACATCAATATGTTGGGACCAGGTTAGATCCTCAGAGATCTTGACATCCAGGAACTTGAAGCTACTCACTCTCTCCACTTCTGATCCCTCTATGAGGATTGGTATGTGTTCCTTCGTCTTACCCTTCCTGAAGTCCACAATCAGCTTTTTTGTTTTACTTTCTCTCCTTCTTCAATCTTTTTATTGATTTAAAAAGAAGTGTGTATACAAACAGGAGGAGAGTATCTCTAGTATATATGTCACTAGCAGTACATACAGAATGTGAAATAAACAATATCAGAATCACACACAGTGCTGATCTACAAAGTATAAATTTGATACAGAATGTATAATTCTCCTCTTATCAATTTATGAAGAAAGGAAAGACTGTTAGAAATTTTTATATAAAAGAAAAGAGAAAAAAAAACACTATTCTAAACAGAAAAAAAGGGCTGTGCAGTCCATCCTGAGAGAAAAACCAAGAGATCAAATCCAAGGTTCTGAAAAAATAGCTGGAAAAGAATCAGTACAAAAATCAGATCACATGAAAATATTGAATAAAAGGTCACCAGATTTCTTCAAATTTAAAGGATGTATCCAATGTCCGTCTTCTTATTTTCTCTAGACTTAAACAGGACGTGATGGAGGAACGCCAATAAAAGGCGGTAGGAGGATCAGGGTCCTTCCATTTAAGTAAAATGGCTCTCCCAGCCAATAAGGCTGAGTATATCCTGCTTCCGAAGGAATAATCCCAAAAATAGCTGTAAATAAGTTTGGTTGTAAATCCAGATCCAGCACTTTATGCAAGACCAAAACATATGAGTTAAAGTGGCCACCTGAGTATCACATCCATCACAAATAGGATTAATATTGGGAAAAATATGGGCTAATTTATCCTTCGACATTTGTGCCCGATGCACTACCCTGAAATGTATCAAGGGATAATGGGCACAAATAGGTGAAGTATTTACCAGATGAAAAATATTACTCCAGTGATTATCTGAAAATAACTCTTGAAATTCCAGTTCCCAGGCAGCTTTAATTTTATCGTTGGATATCATTCATAAATTCAATATTCATTTATAAATTGTAGTTATCGATCCTTTTTGGAGTGGTTTAACCTGGAAGAGGATATCTATTATATTAGATGGATTAAGCCGAGGGATAATTTGGAAGCAAAGTATGTAAAATTTCCTAATTTGTAAATATCTAAAAAAATGTACATCAGATAAATAAAATTTATCCGCTAGCTGAGTAAAAGATGTTAAGCAATCCCCTATAAACAAATCCGAAGAAGTTATTATACCTTAGGTTTTCCAAATTTACAAAGCCTGATCTAAAATCGATGGTTTTTAAAAAAGGTTACAATATATTTTACTAGAAAGGACAAAATTATTTAATTCAAAAAATCTGTGAAACTGAAACCAAATTCTTATTGTATGTTTAATAATAGGATTAAGGTCTTGTCTACCAAACTTAGAGAGCAGGAAAGGAAGAGGAACTCCCAGTAAAGAGGCCAAGAAATACCCTTTCACTGAGTTTTTCTCCAATTCCACCCATAAAGGACAGTCATATATGTCTGAATAATGAATCCAACAGGTAATATATCGAATATTAATTACCCAGTCTAAGATTTAGCAAAGCCATACCACTGTCCTTTTTTAATTTCTGCAATAAAGGTTTACTGAATCTAGGATTTTTATTTTTCCAAATATAGGATAAAATTTTAGAGCCTATTCTGCCAAAAAACCATTTAGGAACAAATGAAGGAACTGCTTGAAATATACATAGGAATTTCCGTAGAACTATCATTTTAATAGCATTAATTCACCCAATTAATAATAATGTCATAGGAGACCATTTAGAAAGTGTTGTTGGGTATAATCAATTAATGGGAGAAAATTATATTTATACAGATCTTTAAAATTCTTAGTAACTTTAATACCAGGGTAAGTAAATTGATTTTTAGCAATACTAAAAGGTAATTGCTCATACTGATCCAAATAATTATTAATAGGAAATAACTCACTTTTGTATAAATTTAACTTATATCCAGAAAAACTGCTAGATTTGGAGAATATGGATAACATAGAAGGAATAGATCTCTTAGGATCCGAAATGTAGACTTACAAGTCGTCTGTGTGCAACGAAACCTTATGCATTTTATCCCCTCTCTTAATACCCTGAATAGACTATAGGTGCAGAAGTAGACCATTCGGCCTCTCGAGTCTGCACCACCATTCTGAGATCATGGCTGATCATTCACTATCAATACCCAGTCCCTGCCTTGTCCCCATATCCCTTGATTCCCCTATCCATCAGATATCTATCTAGCTCCTTCTTGAAAGCATCCAGAGAATTGGCCTCCACCGTCTTCCGAGGCAGTGCATTCCACACCTCCGCAACTCTCTGGGAGAAGAAGTTTTTCCTCAACTCTGTTTTAAAAAACTGATCTCTTATTCTCAATCCATGCCCTCTGGTACTGGACTCTCCCAACATCTGGAACATATTTCCTGCCTCAATCCTATCAAATCCTTTAATTATCTTAAACGTTTCAATCAGATCCCCTCTCAATCTCCTCAATTCCACTGTGTACAAGCCCAATCTCTCCAATCTCTCTGTGTAAGACAGCCCTGCCATCCCAGGAGTCAACCTAGTGAATCTACGCTGCACTTCCTCAATTGCCAGAATGTCCTTCCTTAAACCTGGAGACCAAAACTGTACACAATATTCCAGGTGTGGTCTCACCAGGGCCCTGTACAAATGCAAAAGGACATCCTTGCTCTTGTACTCAATTCCCCTTGTAATAAAGGCCAACATTCCATTTGCCCTCTTCACTGCCTGTTGCACTTGCTCATTCACCTTCATTGACTGATGAACTAGGACTCCTAGGTCTCTTTGCATTTCTCCCTTACCTAACTCTACACCGTTCAGACAATACTCTGCCCTCTTGTTCCTGCTTTCAAAGTGGATAACTTCACATTTATTCACATTGAATGACATCTGCCAAGTATCTGCTCACTTTTAGAATACTTTTAGAATTCTGAAGAGCAATAGCAAGAGGTTCCAGAGCCAAGTTAAATAACAAAGGATTAAGAGGACAGCCCTGCTGGGTACTTCTGTATAGTCTAAAATAGGGAGATTTTTGATTGTTAGTTATAGCTGCAGCTATAGGAGCTTGATAGATCCATTTGATCCAGGAAATGAAACCCAGACCAAAATTAAATCTTTCTAAAATTTCAATTAAATAAAACCACTCACCCTATCAAAGGCTTTCTCTGTGTCAAAGGAAACAACACATTCAGATTCTTAGGATGGAGAGGAATAAATAATGTTCAATAGTCTCAGAATATTAAAGTATGCATACCTATTCTTAATAAATCCAGTTTGGACATTAGAGATAACTTTAGGTAAAATATTATCGATCCTATTAGCCAAAATAACCATATAACAATTACAGCACGGAAACAGGCTATCTTGGCCATTCTAGTCCGTGCCGAACGCTTACTCTCACCTAGTCCCACTGACCCGCACTTAGCCCATAACCCTCCATTCCTTTCCTGTCCATATACCTATCCAATTTTTTTTAAAATGATGAAATCGAACCTGCCTCTGCCACTTCTACCAGAAGCTCATTCCACACAGCTACCACTCTCTGAGTAAAGAAGCTCCCCCTCATGTTACCCCTAAACTTTTGCCCCTTAACTCTCAACTCATGTCCTCTTGTTTCAATCTCCCCTACTCTCAATGAAAAAAGCCTATCCACATCAACTCTATCTATCCCCCTCATTATTTTAAATACCTCTATCAAGTCCCCCCTCAACTTCCTATGCTCCAAAGAATAGAGACCTAACTTGTTCAAACTTTCCTTCTAACTTAGGTGCTGAAACCCAGGTAACATTCTAGTAAATCTTCTCTGTACTCTCTTTATTTTGTTGACATGTTTCCTATAATTCGGTCACCAGAACTGTACACAATACTCCAAATTCAGCCTCACCAGTGCCTTGTACAATTTTAACATTACATCCCACCATTTATACTCAATTCTCTGATTTATAAAGGCCAGCATACCAAAAGCTTTCTTCACTACCCTATCCACATGAGATTCCACCTTCAGGGAACCATGCACCATTATTCCTAGATCACTCTGTTCTACTGCATTCTTCAATGCCCTACCATTTACCATGTATGTCCTATTTGTATTATTCCTACTAAAATGTAGCACCTCACACTCATTAGCATTAAACTCCATCTGCCATCTTTCAGCCCACTCTTCTAACTGGCTTAAATCTCTCTGCAAGCTTTGAAACCCTACTTCATTATCCACAACACCACCTACCTTAGTATCATCTGCATACTTACTAATCCAATCTGCCACTCCATCATCCAGATCATTAATGTATATGTCAAACAACATTGGACCCAGTACAGATCCCTGAGGCACACCACTAGTCATCGGCCTCCAATCTGACAAACAGTTATCCACCACTAATCTCTGGCATCTCCCATCCAGCCGCTGTTGAATCCATTTTACTACTTCAATATTAATACCTAACGATTGAACTTTCTTAACTAACCTTCCATGTGGAACCTTGTCAAAGGCCTTACTGAAGTCCATATAGACAACATCCACTGCTTTACTCTTATCGACTTTCCTAGTAACCTGTTCAAAAAATTCAATAAGATTTGTCAAACATGACCTTCCACACACAAATCCATGGTGACTGCTTCTAATCAGACCCTGTCTATCCAGATAATTATATATACCATCTCTAAGATACTTTCCATTTTATTTTAAAATTCCATCAAAATTTTAGAAAGAATTTTAGAATCCACATTTAGTAAATAATTTGGTCTATAAGAGGCACATTCAGAATAATCTTTTCCTTTTTTAGGAATTAGTGAAATTAATGCCTCATAAAAAGTTTTCGGGAGAGTCCCTGAGGATATAGAATCAGTGAAAACTTGACATAAATGAGGTGTAAGTATCTCAGTAAAAGTCTAAAAAAATTTCATTGTATATCCATCTGGTCCCGGAACCTTACCTGATTGAAGATAGGATTTAGCCCTTGTTATTTCCTCTTGTTTAATAGGTGCATCTAATGTATTCATATCTTGAGCAGAAATTTTAGGTATATTCAGCTTTTGCAAAAATCTAATCATAGAAGTAGTATTGTCTGAAAAGTCAGATTTATAAAAGTTAGAGTAGAAATGCAGAAATTAATCAATTAATTTATTTATTAATTTCCTGACCATCTGACATTTCAATTCTATCAGCTCTTCGTATTTTCAAAATCTCTCTTCCAGCCACATCTGCTTTTAATTGACAAGCCAGCAATGTGCCTGACTTATCCCCATGTATGTAAAATTGACTTTTAGATTTGAGAAGTTGCTGCTCAATGAGATAGGTCAAAAGCAAAACATGCTGTGTTTGAAGTTCAACCCTTTCCTTAAAAAGATCTTCATTAGGTGTTACTGAATAAACTTTATCTATTTCTTTAATCCTGTTCTTTTATCGTATCCCAAATAACCAAATTTGACATTCCCTCAGTTGTATTTAATTCATAACATAAAGAAATTTGTTCTTTAATAAAGCTTACAAAAGCTAAGTCTTGTAATAATGTAGTATTAAATCTCCATTGAGAAGAATTAAAAATGTTATCAGGAAATCTAAATGTTAATTTCATGGGTGCGTGGTCTAACAACATGATGACATCATATGTGCAATCAGCAACAAAAGGGACCAATTGCGTGTCCAGCAAAAATTAATCAGTTCTTGAGTACTTATGTTATACATGCAAAAAGAAAAAAAATCCCTATCTTTAGGATCTATAAATCTCCAGATATCAATATTCCAATATCCCCAAATTCCAAAATCTCCAAAATCCCTATCTTTAGGATCCATAAATCTCCAGATATCAATATTCCAAAATCCCAAAATTCCAAATTCCCTATCTTTAGGATCTATAAATCTCCAGAAATCCGTATTCCAATAAAAAAGAGTTAATACAAGTCGCAGCCTTTTTAGGAAGCAGCGGATTGGTTGATGACCTATCAATCGAAGGATTTAAACAACAATTGAAGTCACCACCCATAATCAACGTGTTCATTAAATTTGGCAATGCAGAGAATAGTTTCTTAAAAAATTCAGGACTATCTATATTAGGTGCATAAACACACACTAGAGCCACCTTTTGGCCACGAAACAGACAATCAAATATCTTCCAATTGAATCAGTAACAGTATTAAAATGTAAGAGAGGTATTTTAGATTTAAAAAATATAGATACCCCTCTAATTTTAGTTGTTGATGAAGAATGAAATTGATAACTTCTCCAAAATTAAAAAATATGATTTTCATCTTCCCCACGAACATGGGTCTCCTGTGCAAAAATAATATCAGCCTGAAGTGTTTTTAATTTCTTAAAGATCTTTTTCAATTTAATAGGTTGGTTCATACCAGTCAAATTCCAAGATATTATATTAAATTTATTAGCATCCATATTTAAACTTTAATATAAGATTTTGTAAAGTAAGTTACTGCATAAGCACAAATCAAATCTACCAGGAGAAACAGAGCATGAATTCAATCAAAGATAAAAAAATGAAACATCGTTGACAGAAAAAAACCTCACAGGATTGCCCAGTTGGAAAACACCTAATCTAATAAACTCACCCCCTCCCCCCAAAGCCCAAAAACCGTCCAATAGGCGGACAGCATGCTAAACTACTATCCCCTGTCTATGATTGGCAGGCTCTTCTCAGACAGTTATGTATTAACACCGCTAGCTAAAGACAAAACAGAAAAAAATGAAGAAGTAAGCATATTTCAAATATTTTGATATTATGTCTAACAAAGGTTAGAACCTAACTAAAATCAGCCATCTTAAATTCATTTAAAATAAGTTAGTCATATATTCAAAAAGGATAAATCCAACCAATTAATGTGTTATGACTAGTGCTGGCCACTTACAAGTTAATAAAAAGGTAAGTAAATATGTGTATATTAAATCCAAAACTATATTAAGTATTAAAGTTTTTCCCATTACAATAACTCCCAGCTAAGGCTTAATCATTCAAATTGTTTGCGAGATGGATTTGAACTCCCTTTATGAATCTTCAACCCTCTTCTGGAGAGTCGATCCATTTGGGGCGATCATTAGGTGGAGAGATTCTCAGACGAGCCGGAAAGCGCAAAGAAGGATGTATAAAGAGGGATATAAAGTTCAGCCATCATTTCCCGATATTTAATTCTTTCAGCATAAACCTCTGGAGCAAAATCTTCAATTATACAAATGGCTGCCCCATTAAAGATTAGCTTTCCTTGCTTTCTTGCATCTTGGAGAATCGCTTCTTTAGTTGTAAAGTAATGCAGGGATAGTATCACATGGTGAGGTTTCATCTCAGTTGAAGGCTTTGGACGGAGAGAACGATGGGCTCTGTCTATCATTGGAGGGGCTTCAAGTATCTCACTAGGAAGTGAATGTAACATACCTGTAAAATGTTTTAATGGCTCACCGGATTCTGTATTTTCAGGCAAACCCAATATGTGTAAATTCATCCTGTGGCTTCTACTTTCCAGATCAACCATTTTCTTCTTAATTCTCGGTATTTTCAAAGTAGCCTCATTAATTTTCTTTTCCATAGCTGATATCTTTAATAACTTGATTCATCGCCTCCTGTTCTCTTTTAATTCTGTTAGTAGTTTTCTTGAGCGCCTCAAGTTGGATTTCCAGATTGCCATAAGATTCCTGGATGATGGAAACAATTTTTTCAAACTTTTCATCAGCCTTCACCAGGCTATCAATCTTAGTATTCATACCTTGCATTAAAGAGAGCATTCTTTCTGAAGTAAGGACTTCCGCTGATTGCTCTGTTTGGTTGGTTTCAGCAACGGTTTTTCCAGCTTTTTTTAAATCCTTGCCATTGCAATTAAATTGTAAAACCTTCAGTCAAAATAATAATTCTTCAAACTTTAAGTAGATCTAGCAGTGTAAAGAAGGTTATCAAAGTTAGGAGCAGCGCACACGCGTCCTTCTCCATGGACTGCCAGTGAGAGACTCCCTCTTTTGTTTTACTGATGTTGACTGCGAGGTTGTTGCCGTGGCACCACTCCACCAGTTGGCATAACTCACTCCTGTATGCCCTCTCGTCACCACCTGAGATTCTACCAACAATGGCTGTATCATCAGCAAATCTACAGATGGTATTTGAGCTATGCCTAGCCACACAATCATGAGAATAGAGCAGTGGGCTAAGCACACACCCCAGAGGTGCACAGGTGTTGATCGTCAGCAAGGAAGATATGTTATCACCAATCCGCACAGATTGTGATCTTCCGGTTAGTGAGTAGAAGATCCAATTGCAGAGGGAGGTACAGAGGCCCGGGTTCAGCAACTTCTTAATCAGGATTGGGGCATGATGGTATTAAATGCTGAGCTAGAGTTAATGAACAGCACCCTGACGTAGGTGTTTATGTTGTCCAAGTGGTCCAAAGCCACGTGGAGAGCCATTAAGATTGCATCTGCCATTGACCTATTGTGGCAACAGGCAAATTGCAATGGGTCCAGGTCCTTGCTGAGGTAGAAGCTCAGTCTAGTCATGACCAACCTCTCAAAGCATTTCATCCCTGTCAATGTGAGTGCTACCGGGCAATAATCATTAAGGCAGCCCACCTTATTTTTCTTAGGCACTGGTATAATTGTTGCCTTTTTGAAGCAAGTGGGAACTTTGCTCATTGCAGTGAGAGGTTGGAAATGTCCTTGAGTACTCCCGCTAGTTGGTTGGAACAAGTCTTGCAAGCCTTACCAGGTACTCCATTTGGACCTTCCACCTTGTGAGGGTTCACTCTCTTTAAAGACAGCCTAACATCGGCCTCTGAGATGGAGATCACAGTGTCATCAGATGCAGCAGGGATCTTCACAGCTGCAGTTGTGTTCTCCCTTTCAAAGCGGGCATAGAAGATGTTGAGTCCTTCTGGTAGTGAAGCATTGCTGCCATTCATGTTATTGGGTTTCATTTTGTAGGAAATAATGTCTTGCAGACCCTGCCAGAGTTGCTGTGAATCCAATGTCAACTCCAACCTCATTCGAAGTTGTCTCTTTGCCCTTGAAATAACCCTCTGCAAATCATACCTGGTTTTCTGGTACAGGCCTGGTTGCCAGACTTGAATGCCACAAACCTAGCCTTCAGCAGATGATATACCTCTTGGTTCATCCACAGCTTTTGGTTTGGGAATGTACAGTAAGTCTTTGAGGGCACACACTCATTCACACAGGTTTTAGAGACCAGGTTCGAAGATGAATCCCTGTTTACAGTCCAGTCCACCTATTCAAAGCAGTCCTGTAGGTATTCCTGTGCTTCCCTTCCCTTCTTAAAGACAGTAGAGTCAAGGGATATGGGGAGAAGGCAGGAACAGGCTACTGATTGTGGATGATCAGCCATGATCACATTGAATGGTGGTGCTGGCTCAAAGGGCCTAATGGCCTACTCCTGCACCTATTGTCTATTGTCTATTGTCCATACCTTCTTGGTCCTCACTTGGGATCCAGGTTCCTACTCCCTGGGGAATTAGTTTGGACAGTTGGAACAAAGGCAAAAGCACTCAGTTTTTGGTGATCATGGTCTGTGGTGTCCACAATTAATGATCAGGAAATACGTTGGTTCTAACCTAACATTGTTCTTGTCCATTAACATTGTACTGTAGTGGTTAGTGTAGCTATTCCAGAACCAGTGACCTGCGTTCAATTCTGCTTCTGCCTGTAAGGAGTTTGTATGTTCTCCTCATACCTGTGTGGGTTTCCTCCAGGTGCTCTGGTTTCTTCTCACATTCCAGAAATGTACAGGTTTGTAGATTAATTGGCCACAATGGGTGTAATTGGGTAGTGTGGGGTCACTGATAATCTGCTCTATCTCTAAATAAATAAAAATAAAAACACTGTGAATATAGGCAGAAGTCCCCTTCTTAGGGACCTGGATCTAAGTCAGGGGCTTACCCCTGAGTGCATATGTGGTCCTCTGCTCTAGGAACAGCTGACAATGGGTAGGTAATCACCAAGAACACTAAACCCCTGGGCAGGGGACTTTTAGTTTTTTGGACTGGAAAAAAAAAGTGCACCTCAAAGCCAGGATAAGCCCACAACCCATTTCTTCAGTGGTTTGATCGGGGCAAGACTGTGCAAATGCAAGGACGTCAGCCAGTGAGAACAGCAAGAAGAGTTTAAAAGGAGACAGCTTATAGAGCAGGCATGGGAGTAGAGGGAGACAGAATAGGAAGGCTTTGGCTCAACGGGGCTTCCGTGATAACTGGTCGAGGTGAGGTAGGTTGCTTGTGTAGAATACAAATAGGAAGAATGTGTGTGAGGCTAGCGTTCCGTGCTCAGTGTCAGATGTGGGAAGTCCGGGAGGCCAGGTGCATCAAGCTGCAGCTCCTTAGGGACTATGTTAGGGAACTGGAGATGCAGGTCAATGACCTTTGTCCGGTCAGGGAGAGTGAGGAAGTGACAGAGAGGAGCTATTGGCAGGTAGTCACAGCGGGGGACCAAATCCTGGCAGGGAGGTTTGCTAACGTTATTGGGAAGAGTTTAAGCTAGGATTTCTGGGGGCTGGGAACCAAACTGAAGAGACAGAGGAAGAGGCAGTTGGCTCACAAATAGAGAAAGCTTGGAGACAGTGTGAGAGGGAGGTGATAGAGAAGGGATATGCTCAGACCGATAGTTTAAGATGTGTCTATTTTAATGCAAGGTGGATTATGAACAAAGTTGATGAGCTTAGAGTGTGAATCAGCATGTGGGGCTATGACGTTGTGGCCATTACAGAGACTTGGATGGTGCAGGAGCAGGAATGGTTACTTCGAGTGCCAGGCTTGAGATGTTTCAGAAAGGACAGGGAGGGAGGAAAAAGAGATGGCAACGTGGCACTGCTGATCAGAGATAGTGTCATCGCTGCAGAAAAGGAGGAAGACATGGAGGGATTGTCTACGGAGTCTCCGTGGGTGGAAGTTCAGAAGAGGAAGGGGTCAATAACTCTACTGGGTATGTTTTATAGACCACCCAATAGTAACAGGGACATCGAGCAGCAGATAGGGAGACAGATTCTGGAAAGGTGTAATAATAACAGGGTTGTTGTGGTGGGAGATTTTAATTTCCCAAATATCAATTGGCAGCTCCCTAGAGTGAGGGGTTTAGATGGGGTGGAGTTTGTTAGGTGTGTTCAGGAAGGTTTCTTGACACAATATATAGATAAGCCTACAAGAGGAAAGACTGTACTTGATTTGGTATTGGGAAATGAACCTGGCCAGGTGTCAGATCTCCCAGTGAGAGATCACTTTGGAGATAGTGATCACAATTCTATCTCCTTTACCATAGCATTGGAGAGGGATAGGAACAGACAAATTAGGAAAACATTTAATTGGAGTAAGGGGAAATATGAGGCTATCAGGCAGGAACTTGGAAGCATAAATTGGGAATAGATGCTCTCAGGGAACTGTACGGAAGAAATGTGGAGATGTTCAGGGGATACTTGCATGGAGTTCTACATAGATACATTCCAATAAGACAGGGAAAGGATGGTAGGGTACAGGAACTGTGGTGTAAATCTAGTTAAGAAGAAAAGAAGAGCTTATGAAAGGTTAAAAAAACTAGGTAATCATAGAGATCTAGAAGATTATAAGGCTAGTTTAAGAAAAAAATTAGGAGAGCCAGAAAGGGCCATGAGAAGGCCTTGGTGGACAGGATTAAGGAAAACCCCAAGGCATTCTACAAGTATGTGAAGAGCAAGAGGATAAGACATGAGAGAATAGAACCAATCAAGTGTGACAATGTAAAAGTGTGTATAGAACTGAAGGAGATAGCAGAGGTACTTAATGAGTACTTTGCTTCAGTATTCACTGTGGAAAAGGATCTTGGTGATTGTAGGGATGACTTACTGCAGACTGAAAAGCTTGAGCATGTAGATATTAAGAAAGAAGATGTGCAGGAGCTTTTGGAAAGCATCAAGTTGGACAAGTCACCAGGACCAGACGAGATGTACCCCAGGCTACTGTGGGAGGTGAGGGAGGAGATTGCTGAGCCTCTGGTGATGATCTTTGCATCATCAATGGGGATGTGAGAGGTTCCAGAGGATTGGAGGGTTGCGGATGTTCCATTATTCAAGAAAAGGAATAGAGATAGCCTAGGAAGTGATAGACCAGTGAGTCTTACTTCAGTGTTTGCGAAGTTGATGGAGAAGATCTTGAGAAGCAGGATTTATGAACATTTAGAGACGCATGATATTATTAGGAATAGTCAGTATGGCTTTGTGAAAGACATGTCATACTTTACAAGTCTGATTGAATTTTTTGAGGATATGTTGAAACACATTGATGATGGTAGAGCAGTAGATGAAGTGTATATGGATTTCAGCAAGGCATTTGATAAGGTACTCCATGCAAGACTTATTGAGAAAGTAAGGAGGCAAGGTCTCCTTACCCTCCTTAAGGAGGCAAGGGATCCAAGGGCAAGTTGCTTTGTGGATCCAGAGCTGGCTTGCCCACAGAAGGCAAAAAGTGGTTGTAGACCGGTCATATTCTGCATGGAGGTCAGTCTCCAGTAGTGTGCCTTAGGGATCTGTTCTGGGACCCCTACTCTTTGTGATTTTTATAAATGACCTGAATGAAGTAGAGGGGTGGGTTATTAAATTTGCTGATGATACAAATGTTGGGGGTGTTGTGGATAGTGTGGAGGCGTGTCAGAGGTTGCAGCAGTACATTGATAGGATGCAAAACTGGGCTGAGAATTGGCAGATGGTGTTCAGCTAAGTGTAAGGTGGCTTGTTTGGGTAGGTCAAACACAATAACAGGTTATAGTATTAATGGCAAGACTCTTGGCAGTCTTACCATTGATCAGAGGGATCTTGGGGCCCGAGTCCATAGGACACTCAAATTGCTGCACAAGTTAGCTCTGTTGTTAAGAAAGCATACGGTGTATTGGCTTTTATCAATTGTGGGATTGTGTTTAGGAGCTGAGAGGTAATGTTGCAGCTATATAGGACCCTGGTCAGACCCCACTTGGAGTAATGTGCTCAGTTCTGGTCATCTCACTATAGGAAGGATATGAATACCATAGAAAGGGTGTGGAGGAGATTTACAAGGATGTTACTTGGATTGGGGAGTATGCCTTCTGAGAATACGTTGAGTGAACTGGGCCTTTTTCCCTTGGAGCAACAGAGGATGAGAGGTAACCTGATAGAGGTGTATAAGCTGATGAGAGGCATTGATCATGTGGATAGTCAGGGGCTTTTACCCAGGGCTGAAATGGCGAGCACGAGAGGGCACAGTTTTAAGGTGCTTGGAAGTAGGTACAGAGGAGATGTCAGGGTTTCTTACGCAGAGTGGTGAGTGCGTGGAATGGGCTGCTGGTGACAGTGGTGGAGGTGGGTACGACAGGGTCTTTTTAGAGACTCCTGGATAGGTACATGGAGCTCAGAAAAATAGAGGACTATGGGTAACCCTAGGTGATTTCTCAGGTAAGGACATGTTCAGTGCAGCTTTGGGGCCGAAGGGCCTGACCTGTATTTTGCTGTAGGTTTTCTATGTTTCTATGTTTTTCTAACCATATCCTGTCCTACCCACCCTTCTGATCTCTGCTGATCACCCATTCCCAGTCACCCCACCTGATCACCAAGCCCCATCACCCTCATCTCTGCAATCGGCTGGGCTCTGCCACCTCCCAGACACTCCCAACTCCGACGGGGCTTCTCCCAACTGCCACCCCACGAATCAGCCTCACCTCCAAATGTGCTTCTTCCCAGTCAACCACTTCTTATGTACATCCCCATTTCCCTACCCCCAAGCCGGGTTCTAATTGCTATGTATGAGTCTTCTAATTACAATCCTCCCATCAATCACTTCTCTCAATGTCACCCCATCCATCAAGCACTCCCTATCTCTCTCTCCCTATATGCCCCTTCCAATCAGCCATTTTCTGTCCTTGCCCTTTTGAGTTTTGTGGCGAAAAGATTACCCACCTCTCAGACAAATCCCCCATGGCTATTGACCTTTAGATGCCCTGTCTGGATTCTGATTGCAGCCTCTCCAAGTTGCAATATCGTCTTTAATAGTAATAGGCATCCGTTAGTATCATGAGACCATGGATTTGCGCCTTTGAAGGTTTCCAGGGTGCAGGCCTGGGCGGGGTTGTATGGGAGTTGCCCAAGTTGCAAGCCTTCCCCTCTCCACGTCACCGATGTTGTCAAGGGAAGGGCACTAGGACCCAAGCAGCTTGGCACTGGTATCGTCGCAGAGCAATGTGTTGTTAAGTGCCTTGCTCAAGGACACAACACGTTGCCTCAGCAGAGGCTTGAACCAGTGACCTTCAGATCACTAGACCGATGCCTTATCCACTAGGCCACGCGCCAACACTTGCAATATCATCACTCACTCAGTATCCGAATTCCTCTTCGCTCACTCCTAATCATCTGTCTCCCTCCTCTCCCACCCCTCTTCCTGTCTTCAAGATCATGGTTTTCTTCTACTTTAGCATCATTTCCTTGTGCTGTCACCCTACCCTTTTATTTCTTTAACATCTAGAATGAAAACCTCTGCGGCCCTGTGGAAAGAGAACTCCATAGGGTCATCACCCTGAGTTGCAGAGCTCCTCTTGTTCTCAGACTGTGACTGCTGGCCCTAAACTTCTTAGTCAGGTCTGCCAAGTCCTTTAACCATCTTAAAAATTTCCGAGAGATCTCCTAGCACTTATTGACTGAAAAGCAGAGTAAACACTGGTCCCCCACCTGGTAACCTTTGGGGTGCTGGCCTTTGGCAGCTCCAGACCTTACTCCTGTTAAATAATGGGATCTGTTGCCATTGCTGGGTGCTGGGGGACTGCGGAGGTAATATCCAGTTATGGGGCTGGTTGGGTTGAGCCTAGCCTTGCAGAATTAATGCTCAAATCTTCTTGTGGGGCTCTTCCATATTTCCAGTATGAAAAATACCTTCCCTCTCCCATCTCCACATTCCAAAATGCAGTCACTTCCAGTTCCCTGGCCTCATCAAGATTTCTTATTATTAGGCCAATTATATTCCGGAGTTATTGCAGACAGGTGTGTTTCAGGTCACTGACTGCCCCAGTCCTCTTACTGCTTTTAGACAAGATCTATGCAATGAGGGGTATAACCAACAGAGCTCTGTGACTTCTTTCAATGCAGTGCAGCCAACTCATCCCATGGCCCACAACAAATCCTGCTTCCTAGTTGACCTTAAAAAGAAACTATTGTTTCCCAAACTCTTCATTAGGTGTGAGATCAGGATTGTTTTATCTTAACTAAGAAGCAAAATGAGCTCAGGCACATATACAAACCCAGGCAGAGGCATATACAGTATATACAGAGGCACATATACAAACTCAGGGAGCATGCATTCACACACACTGACACAAATGCATGTACATGTGGTAGTGTGTGCTCAAACACACACACATGCATGCAGACCGTGTTTCTGCTAAACATTTGTGGCAGATACTACTCTACAGAAATGAATAACATTTTGCTGTTGTTTCCAAGTTTGTGCTGTCTGATCCCACTTTGAGATATCTCTGATAAAGCCACCTGCAGTTCTACTAGAACTATGTTCCAACATGACTGCAACTATGCTGTGAAATGGAGCCTCTGAGCATCACAACCTTCTATTCCTTATCTATTTCTCCTTACAGTTAAAAAAAATTCCCTCCCCGTCCCCTTTCTTCTATTCCTCACTCTGGCCTCTTACTTGTTCTCACCTGGCTATCACCTCTCCCTTGTTCCTTCTTCCTTCCCTTTCTCCTATGGTTCACTCCCTGCTCTTATCAGATTCCTTCCTCTCCAGTCCTTTTACCTTTCCTACCCATATGGCTTCACATATCACCTCCTAGCTATCTTCCTTCCCCTCCACCCACCTTTTTATTCTGGTATCTTCCCTCTTCCTTTACAGTTCTGAAGAAGGGTGTCAGCCCAAACCGTTGACTGTTTATTCATTTCCATAGTTGCTGCCAGACCTGCTGAGTTCTCCAGCATTTTGAGTGTGTTGTTTCTATTCTTTATCTTGAGAATTCAAGACATTGAAGCTTTTGTCTTGACTGGGGCTGCAGTGTGACCAATCAGTGCCAGTGTTCTCCACACAGTGCATTGGATCTGAACCTGAAGGGGTTAAAGTTCAGCCTTCCAGCTGACACTGTGACTTGTCACACTACAGCCCCAATCAGGACAGAAGATTGTGTCTGTGACTTCTGTGACCAGCACCCTGACCTTTTCTCTCTCTTCCTCCAGTGTGAGCAGATGTTTGTTGCATTCCCTCCTGATGTTTCAGGCAACCTTGACTACAAGAACCTCTGCTACGTCATCACTCATGGTGAAGAGAAGGATTAGGAATGATGGAGCTCTCCATGCAAGGAAAAGACTGGAGTCGAGAGCTGAACAATAGACAAAGAGTTGACAAATGGATGTGGAACTATTGTGTTTTATGTGTGTTGACTTCCAATATTCTGATGTTGGCTCACTGTTTTGGTTATGCAAGTATTTTACAGTTAGATTTACAAACCTGGTCTTGACTCCAACTATGCTGTAATAAATATCTTCTGCTAGCATCATTCTTTACTCTTAATTTATTCTGGGCTGGTGTGGTCCTCCTTAGAATACGCCATTCTGTATAGGCAGGTTGTGTACGTTGTGTATTTGTTGTCCATCCCATGAGACAAGGACGTGGACTGTGGATGGGATCAGTGTAGAGCTGGGGCCAGAACACAATCATGAATCAAAACTCAGATAGGAAGATAGTGGTTGTTGTGCAGCCCAAATGTTGTGAGTTTAAATTCCCACAGGGCAGGTTGATAAATTCAGTAATTTGCAGCTTTGTACTAGAAAGTTAAATAATGGCCTAAAGGAAAGCTGGGCGGAGCATTGGCAGATGGAAATTAATTCTGACAAAGGGAAAATGATTCATTCTGGAAGGTCATATAGGGCCCTGGGGAGTGCACATCCATAGATCCCTGAAATTGCCAGCACAGACAGAAAGAGTGGAGAAGTTGTATAAAATACCTACCTTCATCAGCCATGGCAGAATATTGGAGTAGGGATTCATGTTACAATGTTATATTGGCCTTATCTGGAGAATTAGGGGCAGTTCTGGTTGCCACGCTATGAGAAGGACAGAGTGGAGAGGAGATTTACCAGGATGATGACTGGGTTGGAGCATTCAATCGCAATAAATGACTAAGCAAATTGGATTTATTTTTGCTGAAGCAGAGGAGGGTGAGGAGTGATCTGATCTTTTTTCTCCTCAGTAGGCGTGCCTAAAATAAGAGAATAAAGGAAAAAGGGCTGATGTAGGAGGTTTATAGGATCTGTGGGGAATTTTTCTTCTGGATGCCCTGCCTGCTGGGGTGATGGAGGCAGGTATCTCACAACATTAAAGAAGCATCTAGACTATTAAAGGTAAGTATAGGGTCCGCATGGGCCGAAAAGCCTGTTTCAATGTTGTACAACTGGCACACATTCCCAGTGGATGGAATTTGTCTTGGACACTTAGTATATCTGTGGACAAATTCTGTCCCTTTGTAGGAAAAAAATAACATAGAAACAAAGAAACATAGAAAACCTACAGCACAATACAGGCCCTTCAGCCCACAAAGTAGTGCCAAACATGTCCTTACCTTATAAATTACCTAGGGTTACCCATTGACCTTACATGTCTTAACTTATAAATTACCTAGGATTACCCATTGACATCATCTCAGGTTAAGGACAGACAGACAAGGTGTATCCAACACCTAGGAAAATTCTCATAGAGTTCAGTTTTTTCCCTCATTTCCCTCTGTTCCTTCAGTCCAGTTTCCTGTTTACGGGGACCTGAATAACAGGTCAGACTTTGCCTCAGGTACAATCTGTCACTCCTCATTGAAGTTGTGTGATTGTATTTCCTAACTTGGAAGAAATGACAAGTCCTAGCCAGTGGAGTACCCAGTAGGGACCATCAGATTCCTTGCTCTTCCAGCTTGAGGAGTCTTGCACCACCCTACAGGCCATATGAACATTGTACCTGTTGGTCAAGGGCTGAAGCCCCTGCAATATCATACCTGCCCTACTTGTAGTCACACCATTCTGTAGTATGCAGGGTAATAGGAAAAAGTATGAAGGCACATAAACTGTGAGCATGAATCCAAACTGCTACATGGGTCAGAATCATGGACCTCTCTTTGGGGCTAGAGAGGAACTTGGAGAAGGGGGGTGGTAAGATCTTGATATGGTCCATCTGGAACTCAATAACGTAGATAGGACTGGTGAAGGATGGTGAGCAAGACAGCTCATGCATTGGTGTGAACTAAGTGGATCGTAGTTCATGGGTCACTGACAGTACTTCTGGGGTAATAGGTGTTGTTATATGGGGATAGGTTTCACCTAAATCCCACTGGGACCACTGTCCTGGAAAACGTGACCTCTGGGGCTACAGATAAGGTGAACAGTAAACCTCAAAGTATACAGATGGAGTTGGTTCCAAGAAATAGGAAGTGGTTCATGGTAACATCCTGAAAAATGTGGACCATTCCCATGAATAGGTGAAGAAAGGTATTGAAGATGCAATTCATACTACTTTTGAGTGCTAATCTAGCCTTTGACTGGATGAAGAAAAGCATTTTTGGACAGTACAGCTCAGGAGAGTTAATAATCATAAGTGTTTTATTCTAATCTCAAAACACTAAACTACAAGGTATGAGGAGTAAGCAGCTGTAGTCAACGGGGTGGTGGGTGTTGGTGACCGATAATGACTTGCAGTTAAGCAATTAGTAAACCATTTTCAAGTAATAGATATCTCCTCAAGGAATAAGAAATCAAGGTGTGTCCATCAAAGGATCAGAAGGAAAGGAATATAGAAATAAGCCAGCGATGATGATATATAACCATATAACAATTACAGCACTGAAACAGGCCACCCCGGCCCTTCTAGTCCGTGCCGACGCTTACACTCACCTAGTCCCACTGACCCGCACGCAGCCCATAACCCTCCATTTCTTTCCTGTCCATATACCTATCCAATTTTACTTTAAATGACAATACTGAACCTGCCTCTACCACTTCTACTGGAAGCTCATTCCACACAGCTACCACTCTCTGAGTAAAGAAATTCCCCCTCGTGTTACCCTTAAACTTTTGCCCTCAACTCTCAAATCATGTCCTCTTGTTTGAATCTCCTCTACTCAAAAAGCCTATCCACGTCAACTCTGTCTATCCCCCTCATAATTTTAAATACCTCTATCAAGTCCCCCCTCAACTTCCTATGCTCCAAAGAATAAAGACCTAACTTGTTCAACCTTTCCCTATAACTTAGGTGCTGAAACCCAGGTAACATTCTAGTAAATCTTCTCTGTACTCTCTCTATTTTGTTGATATCTTTCCTATAATTCGGTGATCAGAACTGTACACAATACTCCAAATTCGGCCTTACCAATGCCTTGTACAATTTTAACATTACATCCCACCATTTATACTCAATTCTCTGATTTATAAAGGCCAGCATACCAAAAACTTTCTTCACCACCCTATCCACATGAGATTCCACCTTCAGGGAGCTATGCACCATAATTCCTAGATCACTCTGTTCTACTGCATTCTTCAATATCCTACCATTTACCATGTATGTCCTATTTGGATTATTCCTACCAAAATGTAGCACCTCACACTTATAAGCATTAAACTCCATCTGCCATCGCTCAGCCCACTCTTCTAACTGACCTAAATCTCTCTGCAAACTTTGAAATCCTACTTCATTATCCACAACACCTCCGACCTTCCTTAGTATCATATAACCATATAACAATTACAGCAGGGAAACAGGCCATCTTGGCCCTCCTAGTCCGTGCTGATGCTTACACTCACCAAGTCCCAGTAGCCCGCACTCAGCCTATAACCCTCCATTCCTTTCCTGTCCATATACCTATCCAATTTTAATTTAAATGAGAATACTGAACCTGCCTCTACCACTTCTACTAGAAGCTCATTTTACACAGAATGTCTGCATATTTATTAATCCAATTTACCACCCCATCATCCAGATCATTAATGTATATGACAAACAACATTGGACCCAATATAGATCCCTGAGGCACACCACTAGACACCGGCCTCCAACCTGACAAACAGTTATCCACCACTACTCTCTGGTATCTCCCATCTAGCTGCTGTTGAATCCATTTTACTACTTCAATATTAACACCTAATGATTGAACCTTCCTAACTAACCTTCCGTGCGGAACCTTGTCAAAGGCGATGAGAGCATGATTGTAAGACCTTTGGTGTTGGAGAGGTTAATGCCAGCCTCTTACAAACTGAGGTGGGAGAGGTTCTATAGTCGTACAAGTAAATGACAGAGAAATTAAAAAAAATATTTTGTGTGCTCCTGAAAGAAGACACAGAAACTAGGAACTACAGGAGACCACAGATCTAGCATGTGGCAAGATCAATGACATTACCACCAGCAGAAAGTTAGTGTTGGGAGGTTCAGTGGGACTTGCAGGGCAGTAAACTCCAGGGTTGAAAACCTGCTTCTTTGGCCTTTGTGGGAGCAGTTGTATGGGCGTCTCGTTCAATACTCACTTGCTTAGAAGAATGAGTGTTCATATTGACATCTAAAAACCTCTTATGGGTCTTGATAAAGTAGATGCAAGGATGGTGTCTCCCTGGTGGGGTATCTAGAAACAAGGGTCACAGGCTTAAAATAAGGAATTGGTTATTCTAGAAAAAAACAAAAAGTAATTTCTTCACCCAGAGTGAGCCTGTGGAATTCTCTACCCAGGAGGAAGTGTGGCCCTGTCAATGAGTCTCTTTCAGGCAAATGTTGATAGATTTTTAGAGACTGAAGGGAAATAAAGAACATGGGATTAGCATGAGGTCAGTCCATGATTTTCTTGAAAGGTGGAGTAGACAAAAAGTGCCAAGTGGCCTATTCCAGATGCTGTGCTTCTGTTCTTATACTGGCTCTAGGTTGTGGTGTTAATTGGGATGTCCCCGAACCTGAGTCTGATCTGTGATGTCATTAAACCTGGGGTCTGACCTGTGATGAAAGTGGTTTTAGGTTCAGACTTCCCTGTTATTGGACGTGGGTCCGACCTGTGATGTCATTGGACATGCCTCTGCCATCAGTTGCTAGTCCAGTTATATGATGTTTTGGGTTTCACTAGTTATCATCAGCATGAAGCACTCTGGGTGAAACCCATTCCCACACATTCCACCTAAAACACAGGCACTGATGAACTTAAGTTTGCAGTGTATGATCATCCAGTCCGGTGCAGCAACCAGCTGTAAAAGATGAAGGAAGGAACCATGGAAACTTATGGCACTTTCCTGTCCCAAAAGCACCATTCTATAAAGAGCAGCCAGGCACCTCTGTCTGGATGTTGTATGGGAACAATTTTAGAAACTAAGTATTACATATATTCATTCACACTTAACTGAAAATATCAGAATCAGAATCAGGTTTAATATCACTGGCCTATGTCATGAAGTATGTTGTTTTGCAGAAGGAGTTCAGTACAAGACATAATCAAATAATAAAAAATATAATAAGTAATAGATATTAAAATTAATTTAAATATCTATTGTAAAAAGAGAGTAAAAAAGAAAACTAAATAGTGAGATAGTGTACATGGGTTCATTGTCCATTCAGAAAGCTGATGGCAGTGGGGATGAATCTGTTCCTAAAATGTGGGGTGTGAGGCATCACCTCAAACAAATCATACGTATCACCCAGCTCCATTGTATTGCCATTACCATGGCCATAGGCAATGCACTGGGAAACACACCAGGTTCAGAAAGCCTTAAGTATGAAGACTAATGGCAAATAGAAATGTGGTGAAGATCTCAGTTGCTCACAGTCTCATATCAATTTTGGGAGCCCTGACAATTTGTACAAAAATCAGGGCTCCTGATCAAATTCATCACATACCATTCTGTTCCATTTTCCAGATCTGATCCATCTGGTTAGATTGTGGTTCTGATCAATCATAGCCAGAGCTTGCAATGCAAAAGTTTGGTAATTGATACAGCGGAAAGAAGAGTAATTGGAACCAGCGGTCGGAGCGATTGGAATCTTCCCCAGTACTGCAGAACTAAACCACACTCACATCACAAAACAACTTTTGCCAAAACAGTGCCATGTTCAGGACTGTGTACATGACATCTGCAGTGTGTCTAGACGTGTACCTGGTGTTTGCAGTATTTGCAGTGTATCCAGATGTGTATCTGGTCTCCACTGTATTTGCAGTGTATCCAGATGTGTATCTTGTCTCCACAGTATTTCCAGTGTATCCAGATGTGCACCTGATGCCCGCAGTCTCTGCAGTGTATCCAGATGTGTGTCTGGTGCCTACAGTCTCTGCAGTGTATCCAGATGTGTACCTGGTGTTCACAGTCTCTGCAGTGTATCCAGATGTGTACCTGGTGTTCACAGTCTCTGCAGTGTATCCAGATGTGTACCTGGTGTTCACAGTCTCTGCAGTGTATCCAGATGTGTACCTGGTGTTCACAGTCTCTGCAGTGTATCCAGATGTGTACCTGGTGTTCACAGTCTCTGCAGTGTATCCAGATGTGTACCTGGTGTTCACAGTCTCTGCAGTGTATCCAGATGTGTACCTGGTGTCTCTGCAGTGTACCCAGATATGCACCTGCTGCCTACAGTCGCTGCAGTGTATCCAGATGTGTACCTGGTGCCTACAGTCTCTGCAGTGTATCCAGATGTGTACTTGGTGTTCACAGTCTCTGTAGTGTATCCAGATGTGTACCTGGTGTTCACAGTCTCTGCAGTGTATCCAGATGTGTACCTGATGTTCACAGTCTCTGTAGTGTATCCAGATGTGTACCTGGTGTTCACAGTCTCTGCAGTGTATCCAGATGTGTACCTGGTGTTCACAGTCTCTGCAGTGTATCCAGATGTGTACCTGGTGTCTCTGTAGTCTCTGCAGTGTATCCAGATATGTACCTGGTGTCTCTGTAGTCTCTGCAGTGTATCCAGATGTGTACCTGGTGTTCACAGTCTCTGCAGTGTATCCAGATGTGTACCTGGTGTTCACAGTCTCTGCAGTGTATCCAGATGTGTACCTGGTGTCTCTGTAGTCTCTGCAGTGTATCCAGATATGTACCTGGTGTCTCTGTAGTCTCTGCAGTGTATCCAGATGTGTACCTGGTATCTCTGTAGTCTCTGCAGTGTATCCAGATATGTACCTGGTGTCTCTGTAGTCTCTGCAGTGTATCCAGATGTGTACCTGGTGTCTCTGTAGTCTCTGCAGTGTATCCAGATGTGTACCTGGTGTCTCTGTAGTCTCTGCAGTGTACCCAGATATGCACCTGCTGCCTACAGTCGCTGCAGTGTATCCAGATGTGTACCTGGTGCCTACAGTCTCTGCAGTGTATCCAGATGTGTACTTGGTGTTCACAGTCTCTGCAGTGTATCCAGATGTGTACTTGGTGTTCACAGTCTCTGCAGTGTATCCAGATGTGTACTTGGTGTTCACAGTCTCTACAGTGTGCCCAGATGTGTACCTGCTGCCTACAGTCTCTGCAGTGTATCCAGATGTGCAAATAATGTGAAATGGATGCAAGCTGCATTTGTACAATGCAGCTGATGTTGTAATTAAAGTTTTTAGAGCTGTTTCTAAATCTCCAACTGCTTCAAAGTTACCAGAAGAAGTAGGAGCAGAATTAGGCCACTAAGCCCAATGAGCCTGCTCTGCCATTCCATCATGGCTGATCCAGGATCCCACTCAACATTTACTCTGCTGTTAACTCCAGCTGTCGAAGCAAAAGGGAGTAATCTCGGGATTACTGCCTGTGCCATGCGACAGTGAGTATAGGAATAGAGTGAGGTGGAGGATAAATGCATGGCTGAGGGATTGGAGCAGGGGGCAAGGATTCAGACTTCTGGATCATTGGGACCTCTTTTGTGGCAGGAATGACCTGTACAAAAAGGACCAGTTGCACTTGAATTCCAGGGGGATCAATATCCTGGTGGGGGCATTTGCTAAGGCTGCTGGGGAGAGTTTAAACTAGGATTGCTGGGGGGTGGAAAACTGAAGAGACGGAGGAAGAGGCGATTGGCTCACAAGTAGAGAAATCTTGGAGACAGTGTGAGAGGGAGGATAGGCAGGTGATAGAGAAGGGACGCACTCAGACCGATGGTTTGAGATGTGTCTATTTTAATGCAAGGAGAATTATGAACAAAGCGGATCAGTACTTGGAGCTATGATGTTGTGGCCATTACACAGACTTGGATGTCTCAGATGCAGGAATGGTTACTTCGGGTGCCAGGCTTTAGATGTTTCAGAAAGGACAGGGTGGGAGGTAAAAGAGATGGGGGTGTGGCACTGTTGATCAGAGATAGTGTCACGGCTACAGAAAAGGTGGACGCCATGGAGGGATTGTCTACGGAGTCTCTGTGGGTGGAGGTTAGGAACAGGAAGGGGTCAATAACTCTACTGGGTGTTTTTTATAGACCACCCAAAAGTACAAGGGGCATCGAGGAGCAGACAGGGAAACAGATTCTAGAAAGGTGTAATAAGGTGTAGGAGATTTTAATTTCCCAAATATTGATTGGCATTTCCCTAGAGTGAAGGGTTTAGATGGGGTGGAGTTTGTTGGGTGTGTTCAGGAAGGATTCCAGACACAATATGTAGATAAGCCTACAAGAAGAGAGGCTGTACTTGATCTGGTATTGGGAAATGAACCTGGTCAGGTGTCAGGTCTGTCAGTGGGAGAGCACTTTGGAGACAGTGATCACAATTTTAACTCCTTTACCATCGCATTGGAGAGCGACAGGAACAGACAAGTTAGCAAAGTGTTGAATTGGAGTAAGGGAAATATGAGGCTATCAGGCAGGAAATTGGAAGCTTAAATTGGGAACAGATGTTCTCAGGGAAATGTACGGAAGAAATGTGGCAAATGCTCAGGGGGGTATTTGCGTGAAGTTCTGCATAGGTACGTTCCAATGAGACAGCGAAAGGATGGAAGAAAGGATGGTACAGGAACTGTGGTGTAGAAAAGAAAAACTTATGAAAGGTTCAAAAAGCTAGGTAATGGTAGAGCTCTAGAAGATCATAAGGCTAGCAGGAAGGAGCTTAAGAAAGAAATTAGGAGAGCTGGAAGGGGCCATGAGAAGGCCTTGGTAGACAGGAATAAGGAAACCCCCAAGGCATTCTACAAGTATGAAGAGCAAGAGGATAAGATGTGAGAGAATAGGACAAATCAAGTGTGACAGTGGAAAAGTGTGTCTGGAACCAGATGGGATAGCAGAGGTACTTAATGAATACTTTGCTTCAGTATTCACAATGGAAAAGGATCTTGGCGATTGTAGGGATGACTTATAGTGGACTGAAAAGTTTGTGCATGTAGATATTAAGAAAGAGGATTGCTGGAGATTTTGGAAAGCATCAAGTTGGATAAGTCACTGGGACTAGACAAGATGTACCCCAGGCTACTGTGGGAGGCCAGGGAGGAGATTGCTGAGCCACTGGCAATTATCTTTGCATCATCAGTGAGGAACGGAGAGGTTCCAGAGGATTGGAGGGTTCTGAGAGTTGTTCCAATTTTCAAGAAAGGGATTAGAGATAGCCCAGGAAACTATAGACCAGTGACTCTTACTTCAGTGGTTGGTAAATTGATGGAGAAGATCCTGACAGGCAGGATTTGTATCCTGATATGCAGGATATGATTAGGAATAGTCAGCATGGCTTTGTCAAAGACAGGTCGTGCCTTACGAGCCAGACTGAATTTTTTGAGGATGTGACTAAACACATTGTTGAAGGTAGAGTAGTGTATATGGATATTAGCAAGGCCTTTGATAAGGTACCCCATGCAAGGCTTATTGAGAAAGTAAGGAGGCATGGGATTCAAGGGAACATTGCTTTGTGGATCCAGAACTAGCTTATCCACAGAAGGCAAAAAGTCATTGTAGATGGGTCATATTTTGCATGGCGGGCGGTCACCAGTGGTGTGCCTCAGGGATCTGTTCTAGGACCCCTACCCTTTGTGATTTTTATAAATGATCTGGATGAGGAAGTGGAGGGATGGGTTAATAAATTTGGTGATGACACAGAATTTGGGGATGTTGTGGATAGTGTGGAGGGCTGTCAGAGGTTACAGTGGGACATCGATCGGATGCAAAACTGGGCTGAGAAGTGGCAGATGGAGTTCAACCCAGATAAGTGTGAGGTGGTTCATTTTGGTAGGTCAAATATGATGGCAGAATATAGTATTAATGGTAAGACTCCTGGCAGTGTGGCAGGTCAGAGGGATCTTGGGGTCCAAGTCCATAGGACACTAAAAGCTGCTGCGCAGGTTGACTCTGTGGTTAAGAAAGCATATGATGCATTGGCCTTCATCAATCATGGGATTGAGATTAGGAGTCGAAAGGTAATGTTGCAGCTCTATAGGACCCTGGTCAGATCCCACTTGGAGTACTGTGTTCATTTCTGGTTGCCTCACTATAGGAAGGATGTGGAAACCATCGAAAGGGTGCAGAGAAGATCTACAAGGATGTTGCCTCGATTGGAAAGTATGCCTTATGAGAATAGGTTGAGTGAACTCAGCCTTTTTTCCTTGGAGTGACAGAGGATGAGAGGAGACCTGATAGAGGTGCATAAGATGATGAGAGGAATTGATCATATGGATAGTCAGAGGCTTTTTCCCAGGGCTGGATGGCTAGCATGAGAGGGCACCGTTTTAAGCTGCTTGGAAGTAGTTGCAGAGGAGATGCCAGTGGTAAGTTTTTTATGCAGAGAGTGGTGAGTGCATGGAATGGGCTGCCAGTGACAGTGGTGAAGGCCGATACGATAGGGTCTTTTAAGAGACCCCTGGACAGGTACATGGAGCTCAGAAAAATAGAGAGTTATGGGTAATGCTAAATAATTTCTAAGCTAAGGAGCTGTTTGGCACAGCTTTGTGGGCCAATATGCCTGTATTGTCCTGTAGGTTTTCTATATTTCTATTTTTCTAACCAAAGCTCATGGAGTCATTCTGATGTGAAAAGGTACAGCACAGAAACTGGCCATTTGGCCCTACTCACTCATTCCAACCACAATGCCTATCTGCACAAATTACATCTGCCTGCACTTGTTGCACATCTCTCCACTCAATCTTTATCAAAATTATAATTGTTTCTGACTTCACAGCATCTACTGGCAGCTCATTATAGATAACCACCAACCCCTGGAGAAGTGGGGAGCTCAGCCCTCAGATTTCCTTTAAATTTCTCTCCTCTCACCTCTCATTTTAGACTCCTCTGGCACAGAAAAAAAATTGACTCAGACTATCTGTACCCTCACAAACCTAAGAAAGGCTGAGCTTTTCTCATTGGAGTGAAAGAGGATGAGAGGCGACTTGATAGCATTGATAAGATGATAAGAGGCATCGATTGTAGACAGCCAGCCCCTTTTATCCAGGTCAGCAGTGCCTAATACAAGAGGGCATCATTTTAAAATGGCTGGAGGAAAGTTTGTGGGGGTGGGGAGGAAAATGTCAGAAGTAGGTTTTTTACAAACAGAATCGTAAATGCATGGAATACATCGCTGAGGGTGGTGGCAGAGGCAGATACATTAGTGACATTTCAGAGACTCTTATTTACATAGGCACATGGATGTGATTGATTTTGGAGTAGGTTAAAAGGTCACCAAAACACTGAGGGCTGAAGAGCCTGTACTGTGCTGTACTATTCTATGTTCTAAACCTCTGTCATCCCTTAGTTTTCGATATCCAATAAGAACAAACCCAGCCTGCTCAATCAACCCTTATACCTACAGCTCTCCAATCCAGGAACCATCCTGTTGAATCTTTTCTGCACTCTGTTGCTACCATATCCTTCCTGCAGCATGGTAACCAGTGTGTACACCAAGTATGTCCTGTCAATGTTTTGTACAGCTGCAACATGACATTCCAACGCCTCAGCCTATGAAGGCAAGCATTCCAAATGCCCTTTCACTATACTGTTCACCCATGCCACCACTTTAAGGGAGCTATGAATTTACATCCCAGGGTCTGTCTGTACATCAGCACATTCACTATGTATGTCCCGTTCATACTTAACCTTGAAAATGCCTCACCTCACACCTGCCAGAACAACGATCCATCCTGGAAGCTCACATCACGGATGACCTCACCTGGTCCCTCAATATCACCTCTCTGAACAAGAAGGTGCAGCAGCACCTCCAATTCCTAAGTAGATTGAGTCAAAGCACTGCCCCCATCTTAATTTCATTTTACAGGAGCACCATTGGGAATAGCTTTATCTCCGTCTGGTATGGGAGCAGCAGAGCATCGAACCAGAAGCCATTACAAAGGACCATGAGAATAGTTGTGATCATAAGGGTCTCCCTACCATCCTCTGTAGGGTTACTACTTTGCTCTGGGTGTCAGATGTGGGAATCCTGGGGATCTTCCAGTCTCCCAAATGGACATGTCTGCACCAGGTGCACCGAGATGCAGCCCCTGAGAGAACGTGTTAGGGATCTGGAGATGCGGCTTGATGACCTGCAGCTTATTAGGGAAAGGGTACAGTAGATAGATAGGAGCTAAAGGGAATTAGTCACCCCGAGGCTGCAGGAGTTAGATAAGTTGGTGATTGTCAGGGAAGGGAAGAGCTCGGGTAGTAGAGACATCCCTCAGTAATAGTTATCTTGTTTTGGATGCTGTTGAGGTGGGGTGACCTGACAGAGGATGACCACGGTGATCGGGTCTCTGCAACTGAGGCTGGTTCCATGGTACAGAAGGGAGAGAATATGAGGAATACGGTCGTCATAGGGGATCCCATAGTGAGGGGAATAGACAGGAGGTTATGTCAGCCTGATAGAGACACCTGCCTCCCAGGTGCCAGGGTATGGAACATCTTAGATCAGGTGCAGAGTATTCTGAAGGGAGAGGGTGAGCAGCCAGAAGACTTGGTACACGTTGATATCAATGAATAGGCATCCGTTAGTCTTGTGAGACCATGGATTTGCGCCTTGGAAGGTTTCCAGGGTGCAGGCTTGTGCAGGGTTGTATGGGAGACCGGCAGTTGCCCAAGCTGCAAGCCTTCCCCTCTCCATGCCACCGACGTTGTCCAAGGGAAGGGCATTAGGACCCACGCAGCTTGGCACTGGTGTCATCGCAGACCAATGTGTTGTTATATACAAATGAAAATGTAAGATGCAATTAATAAAGTGGAGGAGTGGGCAAATAAATGGCGTTTCAAATTATCTATAAATAAGTCGCAATTGATATGATTCTCAAGAAATCACAAACCAGTTTCCGTTAAATTATATCAACAAGAATTATAGCACATAAAGGTAATTTGGTTGCTCGGTTTGTTATTTGATGAGAAACTTACATATGGAAAACAAATTTAGAAAATTACAAACAAAAGTAAAAAAATAAATAACTTATTTAGGTGTCTTGCTGGACACAATTTGGGTGCGAGCAGGTTATCGCTATTAAATATTTATCCAACTCTAATGAGGGCTACATTGGATTATGGATGTGTAGTTTACATGTCAGCTGCAGAAAGTAATTTAAAAATGCTGAATGTTGAGCAAGCTCAGGCCCTCAGGATACGTCATGGTACCTTCAGAACATCACCTGTATCAGCTCTTCAAGTCGAAATGGGGGAAATGCCATTAAGACTTAGAAGAATAAAGCTAATGCTACATTACTGGGTTAACATCATGGGGCGTAACTATTTATATCCAGCTAAAGCTATATTAAAAGACTGCTGGGAACATAATAATTCAAATTATAATAGCTTTGGATGGATCGGGTATGCAGTAGCACAAAAATACACGGGCTGGAAAAGAGCCCTACAGTTCCATTATCTGATGTTCGTCCATGGCTCTTTACAATACATACAGTGGATATAAACCTGCAACAAGTTTTAAAAAAGAAGTCTAACTGTGGAATCAAACTGATAGTACAAGAATATATGGACCTGCATTTTAGAAACAAATAAGTAATATTAACGGATGGATCAAAAGACCCTAGGTCTGGCCACACAGGTATTGCAGTCTGCATTCCTCAGTGCGAAACTAGCATTTGAAAAAGACCATCCAACCATTTATCAGTGTATACAACAGAATTAATGGCAATATTGAGTGCATTATCTTGGATAGAAGAAAATAATGTTAAAAAGGCTGTAATTTGTTCAGACAGTTTGTCTGCATTAATCTCTATCAAATCAAGAAAATCAGTAAGTAGACAGGATATTTTATTGGAGATTCTATGCAAGTTGTATACACTGACCGACAATGGGGTAGAAGTAAGCTTCCTTTGGGTTCCTGCTCATTGTGGTGTGGAGGGTAATGAAAATGTGGACATTATAGCTAAACAATCACTCAAATCATCTATAATAGAGGTCCAGATCCCTTTAAGCAAAGCAGAATTCAAAAGCATTATAAAAACACGTATTGAGGAGACATGGCAGAAGCACTGGGATGAGAGTTGAACAGGGAGACAACTGTACAAAATACAAAGGCAAGTCAGATATCAAAGAATATCAGGTGGGCCTAGAAAGATAGAAATGATCATCAGTCATTTAAGAATTGGACACACAGGTCTTAATTACACATTATATAAAATAGGGAACCATGTAACTGGGTTGTGTGAATAGTGTAATGAACGAGAAACAGTTGAACGTATTGATAAAATGTAAGAAGTATCAAAGAAATAGAGTGAAGATGATAGGAGCGCTTAAGATAAACAAAAAAACTGCTGTGGGTATAAAAGACATTTTAATTGGGAATTGAAGAGAAATATGACCTATATAATGAAGTATCTGAAAGACTCTGGTTTATTATATAGAATTTAGGGAATGCAATTCTTTTCATTCCTCCTGTTTATCAAACGATCCACACTCCAGTCTAGTAGCTGGTGGAAATGCACCTTAGAGCTGGTTTGCCAACCGCCATAAAACAACACAAGAAGAAGAAGAAGCTTTTGGCTGCTTGATTGTCTGTATCCCTTCCCTTCACCTTCCTCCTAGAGCCTCGCCTCGCCGCACCCATATCCTTGCCTCGACTCGCCCGGAGCCTTGCCTTCACCGCTGTCAAGTTCAACCACAAGAGAAAGATAAGGAACTGTCTTTCGTTGTTTTGAACTGTCTCTGTGTCCTCGCCTTCACCAGGTAGGTCCAGCCGTCTGCCGCTACCTTGTGTTGTGAACTGTCTTGTCGTATTCTGCATTTTGTGTATGAGTCCCGGCCTTATGTCCTGTTTCCAAGGAAGAGTCCTGGCTCTGTGTTCCATGTTCCTGTCTCTCCCTCAACTAAGGCTCTGTGCACCTGTCTCTCCCTCGAAGGCTCTGTGTTCCTGTCTCTTCCTCGATCAAGTCAAGGCTTTGTGGTCTTGTTCAGTCCTAGCTATGTCCAAGAACCTTGTCCTGTCCAAGCCACGGCTTTGTGTTCTCGTCTTGTCCATGTGCCTTGCCCAGCCCAGGTGCTGGGATTCCCTCGTCCTGTGCTGGGGTTCCCTCGTCCTGTCCAGGAGTCTCACGTCCAGTCCTGTTGCCTCATCATGTCCTCACCTAGTTCCGGGGTCCGAGCCCGAGTCAAGACCCAGGTTCTGGGTCCTTGTCTAGTCTCTGGCTCCGAGTCTAGACCCAGGCTCCTAGTTCCCGGTTCCATGTCCCGGTTCTGCTATCCTAGTCAAGCCCTAGCCCAGACCCGGAATCTTTGTCTCGCCCAGGGCCTGTGTCATGTCCAGTGTCGTTTCTTCCCAACTTTCCTTGCTTCCTTCTCATGCCTAGTCCTGTTCCTGGTAGTTCAGTGTCTGTGTCTTGCATTTGGGTCTGCTCCCAATGCCCCCTTTATGGCAATTCAGGGTTCTTTTGAAGACCCTGACCTGGAGTTAGACGTTGACTATGGTTCTTTGAATGATAAAAGGCCTGAACAGATTAGACATGGCAAAGTTATTTCCCATGGTAGGGGAGTCTAGGACTTCAGGATTGAAGGATGTGCACAGGCAGCTGTGGAAGCCATGTCATTGGGTGCATTTAAGGCTGATATAGATAGGTTCTTGATTAGCCAGGGCATCAGAGGGTGTAAGGAGAAAGCACGGGAGTGGGGATGACTGGAAGAATTAGATCAGCCCATGATTGAATGGCGGAGCTGACTCGATGGGCCAAATGGCCTACTTCTGCTCTTATATCTTATGGTCTTATCCATTGGGGACATTTATCAGGAGTGCTGTGTATGCAGGGCCCTTAATATTATCAAGGTCCCCCTACCCCATCCAATCATCCAGCATCCTCTTTGACTTTCTACCATTAGGCAGGAGACTCTGGTGCATAAAGACAAGAACAGTCAGGGTGGGAAACCGTTTCCTCCCTCAGGCTATTAGGCTTCTGAACTTCCTGCCATTTTGTATTCAAAGTGTCACTGGTTAATCTGCTTCTGTACCAGAAAACATTTAATTTATGCACTTTACTTTGTTTATTTATGTGTAACTCATCTGTAGTTTTTATCCTTACTTTCCCAAGTGATTGTCTGTTGTATTACACTCAGCGATTCAGGAACAGCTTCTTCCCCTCTGCCAACCAATTCCTAAATGGTCTTTGAAGCTTTGGCCACTACCTTAGTTTTTAATGTACAGTATTTCTGGTTTTGCACATTTTAAAATCTTTTCAATATATGTAATTGATTTACTTGTTTATTTATTATGTTTTATTTTATTTTTCATTATTATTTTTTCTCTCTCTGTTAGATTATGTATTGCATTGAACTGCTGCTGCTAAGTTAACAAATTTCACATCACGTGCCGGTGATAATAAACCTGATTCTGATTCTGATTCTATTATGTGCACTACAGTGCCTTACACTCTGGTCTGGAGAAAAGTTGTCTCTTTTGATGGTATACATGTACCTAGTTAAACAACAATAAACTTGACTTGACTTGATAATTTTGTAAACCTCTATCAAATCTCCTATAAAACTATGTTCCAAGGCATAAAGTCTGAACATTTTCAACCTTTCCTTATAACTCAGGTCCTCCAGTCCCAGCAACATCTCTTTCAACCTTATTTACATCTTTCCTGTAGGTAGACAACAAGAACTGCACATGATATTCCAAATTAGCCCTCACCAATATTTTATATAACTTCAATATAACATCCCATTTTTGATGAATTGTTGACCTATATTCCCAGATCCCTTTGTTCTACAGCACTCCTCAGTGCCCTACCTTTCACTGTGTAAGTCCTACCCTGGCTGGTCCTACTGAAGTACATACTTACACTTGTTTGCATTTTTCAGCCTATTTTTCCAGCTGGTCTAGATCCTGCTGCAAGCCATGATAGTTTTCCTTGCTGTCTACTACACTCACAAATTTGAATGATTGTTCTGTAACCTGTACAGGGTTCATGAAGTTGATGCCCCTTTGCCTCACTTCTATAAACTCAGTGTCCATCTCCTGAGTAAATACAGATGCAAAAGATTAATTTATTATCTCCCAACAACACACACAAAATGCTGGCAACACACAGCAGGCCAGGAGCATCAATAGGGAGAAGCACTGTTGACGTTTCAGGCCGAGTCCCTTCGTCAGGACTAACTGAAAGGAAAGATAGTAAGAGATTTGAAAGTAGTGGGAGAAGGGGGAAATGCGAAATGATAGGAGAAGACTGGAGGGGGTGGGGTGAAGGTAAGAGCTGGAAAGGTGATTGGTGAAAGTGATACAGAGCTAGAGAAGGGAAAGGATCATGGGACGGGAGGCCTCGGGAGAAAGAAAGGCGGGGGGAGCACCAGTGGGAGATGGAGATCAGGCAAACAACTAAGTTTGTCAGGGATGGGGTAAGAAGGGGAGGAGGGGCATTAGCAGAAGTTAGAGAAGTCAATGTTCATGCCATCAGGTTGGAGGCTACCCAGCCAGTATATAAGGTGTTGTTCCTCCAACCTGAGTTTGGATTCATTTTGACAGTAGAGGAGGCCAGGAATAGACATATCAGAATGGGAATGGGACGTGGAATTAAAATGTGTGGCCACTGGGAGATCCTGCTTTTTCTGGAGGACCGAGTGTAGGTGTTCAGCGAAACGGTCTCCCAGTCTGCGTCGGGTCTCACCAATATATAAAAGGCCACACCTGGAGCACTGGACACAGTCTACCACACCAGCCGACTCACAGGTGAAGTGTCACCTCACCTGGAAGGACTGTCTGGGGCCCTGAATGGGGTGAGGGAGGAAGTGTAAGGGCAGGTGTAGCACTTGTTCCGCTTACAAGGATAAGTGCCAGGAGGGAGATCGGTGGGAAGGGATGGGGGGGGGGACGAGTGGACAAGGGAGTCACGTAGGGAGCGATCCCTGCGAAAAGCAGAAAGGGGGGGGAGGGAAAAATGTGTTTGGTAGTGGGATCCCGTTGGAGGTGGCGGAAGTTATGGAGAATATCTCCCCATCTCTTTTGGCTCCACGCATGGTTACCATTCTGATCTTATAAAGGACCAATGTTGTCCTTTGCAATCCTTTTGCTTTTAACATATTTGTTACGATTTTCCTTCACCTTGTCTGCTAGTAACCTCAGACAAGGTTACTTTTAGCCTTCCTGATTTCTTTCTTGCAATTCTTATGCTCCATAAGTACCTCCTTTGTTCCTACCTGCCTATACCTGCTATGTACCTGCTTTTTAAAATTAAAATGTTGTGAAACATTGGTTAGGGGAGGAGGGAGTGGTGAAAACAGTGAACACTGGTTAGAAGTGTGACCAGGACCGTGTGTGTGGCCTGCGTCGGTCGTGGTCGACCATGGGTACTGCATCTCTGGTAGTTATCGAAGCGAAGCTGGAGTGGCCTCTCCAGGGCGCAAGCCAGGGCAGAGTTGATATGGAGATCCGTCTGTTGCCCATGCAGTGGGACCCCCCCCCCCATGCTGATGACGGGTCCAAAGGAATGACGGAAGTCGGTACAGTTTGTTGCCAGCAGCGTCGCAGGAGTTGCCGGCCGGTGCCGGGTACAGCAGTCAGCCACCTTCGGGACTCCGACTCCGGATTTTTCCTCAGGGTTTACTCCCAAAGCCTTTCCCATGAGTGGGTATAGCCACAAGACAGTGGAGGTTTACGATTGGAGTTTTCCCTCTCCTAGATGAGCTACCATCTGTGGTTAACAAGCCCCATCTGCCCGGAGCAGATGGTTTTAAGGCACCAGTGGCCCATGTTTGCCCCTTCTCCTGTCAGTGAGAACAGTTCCACCGGGCGTAAGAACTATGCCACACGTGAAGGCCAGGAGTTGGACTTGGTTGTCAGAGGCTGTTTAAGACACATGCCATGAAGAGCATTTGTTTAGCAGCGGGAGCTCGTCCCCAATACCACCCTTCGGCTATGACTACCTTTGGAGCCAATACCAAAGATATTCAAATTGTGGCATGTCATCAGTGTCTCCATCCATTATGGACATAACAATATCCTTTTTTCTATCATTTTATTTAATGATCCCTGTTATTTATCATCTCTTTGTTATCCATTATCTATCCATTTTGATAACTTTCTTGTCCCTTCCACTCCTTTTTACTCCTCCCCCTTCTCCTTCCCACCCATGTGGTAGTGAAGGTCCAGTAGAACACACAGATATAGATCTTGGACCAAGAGGAGAGTGCTGACAGATGCAAACCTAATATTGAGTAAGATATTCAGGGACAATGTTTTCTCCTGCCAGAGTGCAGTTAGGGGAAGCTTACTGTTAAAAGAATATTTCTGGAGAAGTGAGGTGAGCACCAAGAGAAGATGGGATGGAAATGCAGATGAAGAGGTCCACAAGCAGTGGTGAGCACAGAACAGCATTCCAATTATCTACCAAAGGTATTTCAATTTTTCACATCCAGTCACTAGTTCCCACAACATTGATTTTTATTTCATTTAGAGATAGAGCACAGAACAGGCTCTTCAGCCCTTCAAGCTGCATTGCCCAGCAAATCACCTTTTTAACCTTAGCCTAATCACAGGACAATTTACAATGACCAATTAACTTACTAATTGGAACTGGAACACCCAGAGGAAAATCATGCACACAAGGGAAGGAATGTAGAAACTTTCTTACAGAGGATGCCGGCATTGAACTCTGAATTCTGTTGCCCAATATCATTGCACTAACTGATATGTTACCATGGCGCTCCACTCAGCTATAACTGCATGCCCTTGCCTCTGAGATCCCATCAGCAGTTAAATATAAAATCTGTGTAGACCTTTCTTGTTGGGTGTGAGATCAAGACTGACAACCAGCAGTGCCTTCAGCCTAAACCCTACAGCCAGCCTTTTGAGCTTACGGGTAAAACGCTGTTGTAAAATGCAGGAGCTATGGAAGGAGCAACAGAGTTATTGTTTCCAGTGGATGACCTTGTGCAGTTGCTGTCTGATTTGCTCAGAATTGACAGCATCTCTAGTGTAGTCAAGTTCAGCAGTAGTGTTTTTGCCATACGAGTGATGGCTATTCACTCCAAACTGGAATGCAAAAGCTCTCACTTGGAAAATTTTGGTCTTTGCATTATAGAAACAGAAAGGTTTAGTTAAAGGTACTGAGGCTGAGGGTACAGCCCTGAATAAAGATTGAACTGCTTCAGACAACTTAAACCAGAAATGGGGGCCAGGGTGACTAGACTGCCCTCAGCACATCATTGGGTGTGTTGGTTATTAATGCAAATGATACACTTCTCTGTATGTTTTGATGTATATTTGATAAATAAATCTGAATCTGAAAGAGACAACATCAATTGTTTAAGGATTTAATAATGATAGGACCGAGCAGAGTCCTCTTGGATTTACAAAAGGAAAAGCATAGGAACAGGTGTAAGGGGGATGGCAATGATGGGCAGAATAGTCTGTATAACTGTGAAAATGATATGAGACATAGTTTGTACTTAGGCAGAAAACAAATGCATAGACTATCTAAAACACTTAATACATAATGATTACTTAAACCTGGAACATCTGGACAACAACGCATACATCAGAATGGCTCTTTATTAACTACAGCTCAGAATTCAATACCATCATCCCCTCAAAACTAATCATTAAACTTCAAGACATTGGCCTCAGTATCTCCTTGTGCAATTGGATCCTCAATTTCCTCACTTGCATCTCCTCCACAATTTCCATCAGCAGAGGCGCACTAGAAGGCTGTGTGCACAGCCCCAGCTCACTCACTTTACATTTATAACTGTGTGGCTAAGCACAGCTCCAATGCCATATTTAAGTTTGCTGCCAACACCTCCGTCACCAGCGGGAAATTAAAAGCTGTTGTCTGTACAACTACATATCAATTAAATAAAAGCATGCACGTGGAGATGAGGTTATCTGGTATATTCACTTTGCAGGAAGAGAGAGAACAGATCAATGCCCATGGGTAAGTTATCAGTCAATAAGTAGTGCTAGGGGAGTCATTGCACTAATAGATCCATACATTACACTCCCTCCCCCTTTAGAATAATGCAACATAAAACTGTATACTTAACAAAACATTCAAATTCTCTTTACAGACCATATTCAAATAAACATGCTATCACAGTAACGGTCCATAACTAACTTCACTATACTAAAGGTTCATTCCTTTGGATGGCACTCCGTTTCTTTCAGGACAGTGCCTTTGGACCTGTGGAGTGATAATCAGGTTTGGCAGGTTTCTCCTCAAAGACAATTTTCTTTGTTGCAGGTGTCATGTTCTTGCTAGTGAGATGGTCATTATTGACTGCAATCTATTCTTCTTGTTGGATGCTATTGATGCAGGTGTGTTCTTTGGCTGAGCATCCAGAACCTGGTCCACATGATGTATCCATGTATGATCTCCAACATCTACTGTGTGAATCAGTGGCCCAGTTCCTGTAGCTTTACTACCAGATATCCATTTGTTTTCTCGGTAATCTCATGCTAGGATTTCCTGTCCAACCTCAAAGCTCCTTGGTGATATACTTGGCAAATGGCTGAACTGTTTATTCTGCACTTCCCTCTGTAGATCTGGTTTCAGGAGGTCTATGTGAGATCTTAGATTCCTGCTCATGAACAGCATTGCAGGTGTTTGATTTGTTGTCACATGATCAGAGTTCTGATGCACAAAAAGTAAGTTGCCTACCTAGTGCTGTAAAGAAATGGCGAGGAGCTGACATGAAATGTTTGATGCAAGTTTATTACAGGAGTTGTCTGAACTCTTCTGATGTGTACTGTGGTCTGTTGTCACTCCCAATTTGTTCAGGTAAGCCATTGCTCTTCAGCGTGGAATCAGTCTTTTTCAAGGTAGTTGACTTCATTGGTATAACTTCTGGCCACTTCAAATGAGCATCCATAGCACTCATAAGCATGGAGACCATGAATGGCCCAGCAAAGTCAATATATACTTTTTGCCATGGTGAAGACAGCCACTCCCACAGGTGTAACATTACCTTTGGGGGTGCATTTTGAACTTTGCGGCATGTCAAACAGCTTTTGGTCAAGCCTTCAATTTCTGGACACCACACATAGCTGCAGGTGAGACTCTTCATCTTGACTGTACCCAGGTGTCCTTCATGCAGATTCTCTAACATTCTGGTGTGCAGGTTAGAGGGAACCACAGCACGAGATCCAAACATCAGCATTCTTTGACAAACAGTTAGTCTCATCTCACTGGGAACTCTGGAAATGTAGGATTACCATGAGCTGGTCACCCTTGCAAGGTGATATCACAGACTTTTGACAATATTGGATTATTCCTTGTTTCTCTTTGTATTTCAGAATTTGTTACTGGCATCTGTTCCACCAAAGGCTGTGTGTAACTCCTTTGCTGGGTCACAGAATGAAGACTTCTCTTCTTCAATTGCCAAACCATCAGTGTTGTGTTGTTTGGTACCCTTGAACTCTATGCCATAAAAGTGGTCTCCTAGGAAAAATACCCAACATTACAACTGGGTAGCAGACATCACTGGGATTCCCTCCCTGGGATTGAAAATGGATTCAAAGTCGCCTGTCACTAGAGTAAACTTTTGCCTGTAGAGGTGGTGGTGGAACTTCTTTATTCCCCATACTAAAAGCCTCTTGGTTGACCTGTGCATAGTTACATCTGCACTCATCAATAATCTTGAAGCAAAGTAATCGGACGTACAGATTCATCTTTTCTGGTGTGTGACAGGATGGCACCAATGCCATAAGGGGACATAGCACACACCAGTTTGATGGGCAGTGATGGGTCATAATAGGTGAGCAGTTCATCTGATGTTAATAGTCTCTGTTACCTTGAATGCTCTTTCACATCTTTCTGACCATTCCCACTTTGCTCCTATCTGTAACAGTGCATTCAATGGGTGCAGCACTGCAGCAATGTTTGGGAAAAACCAGTGGTAGTAGTTTACAAACCCCAGGTATGACCTGAGTTTTGACAAACTTAAGCTTGTCATATCCACAATATGAGATTTCATTCTTGATAAACACATTTCTCTCTCTTTGAGCACAGACCATACTGACTCAACCTAGTAAGCACTTTACCAAGGTTCTGGAGATGCTCATCATCATTTTTTCCAGCTACGATGATGTCATCGAGATAACATTGTGTTCCTGGGATGCCTTGGAGCACTTGATCCAATGCTCTTTGTCAAATTGCTGGAGCTGATGTACCACCAAAGACTAGAACAATCCCTTCTGAGTGTTGATTGTGAGGAACTTCCTGCTTAACTCCTCGATCTCTATTTGCAGATAGGCTTGTGACAAATCAATCTTTGAAAATCTCTTCCCATCTGCCAAAGATGCAAAGATGTCTTCTATTCATGGCAGGGGATACTGCATAGTACACAGCACGGGTTGATGTTTACTTTGAAGTGCTTGCATGTGCAAATAACTCTAGCCTTGCCTTTCTTGATCACTGAGACAATAAGCATGAACCAGTTGTTCCACTCAACCTTGGAAAGAATGCTAGATGTCTCCAAGCTCTAAAGTTCAGCATCAGCTGTAGAACGTAATGCGTAAGGCTCCAGCCGCACTTTTTGGAGTCTTGGTGTTGTTGCTTTATCCAGTTCAATTCTGGACTTCATGCCTTTGAGTTCACCAGTACCCTTCTGAAGCATCTTCTCATTAGTGTTAAGCAAGTCTATTTGGATTTTTCTTAACATTCCTATCTTAAAAGTGCTGGCCTTTCACTTTTCAACACATAAAGCTTTAACTGCTGTGTTTTGCCTCCATACATCATATTTTAGACAATAGACAATAGACAATAGGTGCAGAAGTAGACCATTCGGCCCCTCGAGTCTGCACCGCCATTCTGAGATCATGGCTGATCATTCACTATCAATACCCAGTCCCTGCCTTGTCCCCATATCCCTTGATTCCCCTATCCATCAGATGTCTATCCAGCTCCTTCTTGAAAGCATCCAGAGAATTGGCCTCCACCGTCTTCCGAGGCAGTGCATTCCACACCTCCACAACTCTCTGGGAGAAGAAGTTTTTCCTCAACTCTGTTTTAAATAACTGACCTCTTATTCTCAATCCATGCCCTCTGGTACTGGACTCTCCCAACATTTCAGTTTGCCTTTGGGCGACACTTTCTTGCCTGTGTAGGTCTTTAGCATCACTGAGGTATTTCTAAAGATAGCTTATGTAATGCCCTGGTTCATATTTTTTATGGTTATGTTGTTCTGTGTTTCATTTTGAGCTGTTCTGTGCGAGCTGTTTGTTTTCAGCTTATGTTTTGGTTACCGTTGAAGATACAATATAGGAGAAATAAATGTGTGCCATCCAATTCAAATGGTTGGATTAAGGGAAGGTTTCTCTGGTGAGGAACACTAAGGTTGGGCTTGGGACTTTTGTTCAAGAGGAAATGAAGAGAGAAGACACCTGGGAGAACCAGTTGTAGCATATGATCGAGTAGGAGACCTGTTTGTTCAAGATGGATTACGAGCGACGTTCGAAAGGTGGTGTGTACTTTCATATTGACCGAGGGCCCAGTGCACAAGTGACAGAGAAGTTCAAGATGAACGTCAACTTGTGCACATTTGCCTGTTTAATTAGAATGGGTCTTTTCTTTTTCTTTTTTCTTTACTAAGCCTTAAGTTAAGATTCATAAATATAATTCCTTTAAACATATGCAATGTACAGTCTGTTATTTCAGGGCATTAATTTGTAGTGAATTATACAGTATCCACACAAAGAGGGGTTTTGGGGGGAGGGGCTTGCACCTCAATCTTACAAGTTTGTTAGGGCCGGAGATTGTCTTCCCTAGACTTATACAGCTGAGGAAATCAGGGTGTTTCACTTAAAAAACAATTTGTTGTGGTCAGCCTCTGAAATTACAGTCAAAGCTGACCCTGCATCCAACTCCATTTTCAGTTTTGCACTAGATATATTTCCTGTGATTCATATGATTTTGCAATCTGCTTCAGTAATGCTATGGAGCTCTAGGCGTAACAGCTCACCTTTGTCAGACTCTGTGTTGTCTAATTCAGTTTCACATTCAGTCACTGTGCATTTGTTTAATTTTGTGTTTTCTGTATGGCATTTTCTCTTTGGTTGTGCTTTTCATCTGACTTACTCACTCTCTCAACAGTGCCCTTGAAAAGTATTCAGCCCCTTTGAAGTTTTTATGTTTTATTATTTTACTACATTGAGTGGATTTAATTCGGATTTTTTGACACTGTTCAACAGGAAAGATTATTTTGTGTCAAAGTGCAAACAAATTTCTACAAATTGGTTTAAATATATGACAGTTATTAAACACAAAATAATTGATTGCATTATTACCTACCCCTTCAAGTTAGTAGATTACAACCTTGAGTCTGCATGGACAGCAATTACAGCTTTGAGTCAGTGTGGATTGGTCTGGACATCTGGACACTGCAATTTTCCCCATTCTTTACAAAACTGCTCAAGCTCTGTCAGATTGCATGGGGATTATGAGTGAACAGCCCTTATCAAATCCTGCCACAGATTCTCAATTGGATTGAGGTCTGGACTCTGACTTGGCCACTCCAGGACATTAATTTTGTTATTTTTAAGCTATTCTTGTGTAGCTTTGGCTTTATACTTGGGGTCATTGTTTTGCTGGAAAACAAAACTTTTCTCACATCATAGTTCTCTTGCAGACTCCATCAGGTTTTCCTCTAGGAATACCCTGAATTTCGCTGCATTCACTTTGCAAGTCTACCAGGGCCTGCTGTAGTGAAGCATCCCAACAGCATGATGCTTCATGGTAAGAATGGTGATGTGCAGTGTTCGGCTTATGGCAGACATTGTGTTTAGTCTGATGGCCAAAAAACTCAATTTTGGTTTCATCAGATCGTAGAACCTTCTTCCAGCTGACTTCAGAGTCTCCCACATGCCTTCTGGCAAACTCTAGCTGAGATTGCACGTGAGTTCTTCTTCAACTGTGGCTTCCTCCTTGCCACTCTCCCATAAAGCTGTGGGCAACACCTGGGCAACAGATATTGTATATACAGTCTCTCCCATCTCAGCCACTGAAGTTTGTAACTCCTCCAGAGTTGTCATAGATCTCTTGGTGGCCTCCTTCACTAGTCCCCTTCTTGCATAGTCATTCAGTTTTTGAGGATGGCCTGCTCTAGGCCAGCTTAGAGCTGTGCCATATTCTTTCTATTTCTTGATGATTGACTTAACTGTACTCCAATGGATATTCAGTGACTTGGAAATTTTATTGTATCCTAACTCCTAACTTGTGCTCTTCAATAACCTTTTCACAGAGTTGCTTGGAGTGTTCTTTTGTCTCCATGGTGTAGTTTTTGCCAGGATACCAACTCACCAGCAGTTGAGTGCACACGGGTAATCTCAATCTAACTAATTATGTGACTTCTAAATCCAATTGGCTGCAGCAATTGTGATTTGGTGTGCCATATTAAAGGGGCTGAATACTTATGCAATCAATTATTTTCTGTTTTACATTTGTAACTAATTTGGATCACTTTGTAGAGATCTGTTTTCACTTTGACATGAAAGAACCTTTCTTTGTTGATTAATATACAAATCCACTGTGATTCAATGTTTTAAAAAACCATATAACCATTACAGCACAGGAACAGGCCATCTCGGCCTATCCACCTCAACTCTATCTATCCCCCTCATAGTTTTAAATACCTCTATCAAGTCCCCCCTCAACCTTCTACACTCCAACGAAGAAAGACCTAACTTGTTCAACCTTTCCCTGTAACTTAAGGTGCTGAAACCCAGGTAACATTCTAGTAAATCTTCTCTGTACTCTCTCTATTTTGTTGACATCTTTCCTATAATTCAGTGACCAGAACTGTACACAATACTCCAAATTTGGCCTTACAATGCCTTGTACAATTTTAACATTACGTCCCAACTCCTATACTCAATGCTCAATAGTATTTATAAATACTAATTTATAAAGGCCAACATGCCAAAAGCTTTCTTCACCACCTTATCCACATGAGATTCCACCTTCAGGGAACTATGCACCATTATTCCTAGATCACTCTGTTCGACTACATTCTTCAATGCCCTACCATTTTCCATGTATGTCCTATTTGGATTATTCCTATCAAAATGTAGCACCTCACACTTATCAGCATTAAACTCCATCTGCCATCTTTCAGCCCACTCTTCTAACTGGCCTAAATCTCTCTGCAAACTTTGAAAACCTGCTTCATTATCCACAATGCCATCTACCTTAGTATCATCTGCATACTTACTAATCCAATTTACCACCCCATCATCCAGATCATTAATGCATATGTCAAACAACATTGGACCCAGTACAAATCCCTGAGGCACACCGCTAATCACCAGCCTCCAACCTGACAAACAGTTATCCACTACTACTCTCTGGCATCTCCCATCCAGCCACTGTTGAATCCATTTTACTACTTCAATATTAATATCTAATGATTGAACCTTTCTAACTAAACTTCCATGTGGAACCTTGTCAAAGGCCTTACTGAAGTCCATATAGACAACATCCACTGCTTTACCCTTGCCAACTTTCCTTGTAACCTCTTTAAAAAATTCAATAAGATTTGTCAAACATGACCTTCCACACACAAATCCATGTTGACTGTTCCTTATCAGACCTTGTCTATCCAGATAATTACATATACCATCTCTAAGAATACTTCCCATTAATTTACTCACCACTGATGGCAAACTGACAGGCCTATAATTGCTAGGTTTACTCAGAACCCTTTTTAAAGAATGGAACCATATGAGCAATATGCCAATCCTCCTGCACCATCCCTGTTTCTAATGACATTTGAAATATTTCTACTATTTCTACACTAACCTTCCTCAAGGTCCTAGGGAAAATCCTGTCAGGATCTGGAGATTTATCCACATTTATATTCCTTAAAAGCACCAGTATTTCCTCCTCTTTAATCGTCATAGTTTCTATAACTTCCCTACTTGTTTCCCTTACCTTACATAATTCAATATCCTTCTCCTTAGTGAATACCGAAGAAAAGAAATTGTTCAAAATCTCCCCCATCTCTTTCGGCTCCACACATAGCTGTCCACTCTGATTCTCTAAGGGACCAATTTTATCCCTCACTATCTTTTTGCTATTAATATAACCCTTCGCATTTATTTTCACCTTATTTGCCAAAGCAACTTCGTATCTTCTTTTAGCTTTTCTAATTTCTTTCTTAAGATTCTTCTTACATTCTTTATATTCCTCGAGCACCTCATTTACTCCATGCTGCCTATGTTTATTGTAGATATCTCTTTTTCCTAACCAAATTTCCAATATCCCTTGAAAATCATGGCTCTCTCAAACTTTTAACCTTTCCTTTCAACCTAACAGGAACATAAAGATTCTGTACCCTCAAAATTTCACCTTTAAATGACCTCCATTTCTGTATTACATCCTTTCCATAAAACAAATTGTCCCAATCCGCTCCTTCTAAATCCTTTTGCATCTCCTCAAAGTTAGCCTTTCTCCAATCAAAAATCTCAACCCTGGGTCCAGTCCTATCCTTCTCCATAATTATATTGAAACTAATGGCATTGTGATCACTGGACCCAAAGTGCTCCCCAACACATACCTCCATCGCCTGACCTGTTTTATTCCCTAACAGAAGATCCAACACTGCCCCTTCTCTAGTCGGTACCTCTATGTATTGCTGCAAAAAGCTATTTTACAAACTCCAAACCATCCATCCCTTTTACAGAATGGGCTTCCCAGTCTGTGTGGAAAATTAAAATCTCCCACAATCACAACCCTGTGCTTACTACAAATATCTGCTATCTCCTTGCAAATTTGCTCCTCCAATTCTCGCTCCCTATTAGATTGTCTGTAATACATCCCAATAAATGTTAGTACAGCTTTCCCATTCCTAAATTCCACCCGAATAGTCTCCCTAGACGAGCCCTCTAACCTATCCTACTAGAGCACCGCTGTAATATTTTCTCTGAAAAGCAACGCAACACCTCCCCCTCTTGTCCCTCTGCTTCTATCACACCTGAAGCAATGAAATCCAGGAATATTTAGTTGCCAATCACACCCCTCCTGCAACCATGTTTCACTAATAGCTACAACATCATATTTCCAGGTATCAATCCATGCTCTAAGCTCATCCACCTTTCTTACAATGCCTCTAGCATTAAAATAAATGCATTTAAGAAATAAAACATCAAAACTTCCTGGGGGAGGGGGGTGAATACTTTTTATAAGTACTTATATGACCTTGCATGTAGCACTTTCTGCAAACTTGTTCTTTGAACCAACAGTCATTTGCATTATGGGAGGTTTTGGCACATCAATTGGAGTACTGTGCTCAGTTCCGGTCGCCTCACTACAGGAAGGATGTGGAAACCATAGAAAGGGTGCAAAGAAGATTTACAAGGATGTTGCCTGGATTGGGGAGCATGCCTTATGAGAATAGGTTGAGTGAACTCGGCCTTTTCTCCCTGGAGCGAAGGAGGATGAGAGGTGACCTGATAGAGGTGTACAAGATGATGACTGGCATTTAACGTGTGGAGAGTCAGAGGCTTTTTCCCATGTCTGTAATGGTTGCCACAAGAGGACACAGGTTTAAGGTGCTGGGGATCAGGTACAGAAAAGATGTCAGGTGTAAGACTTTTACTCAGAGTGGTGAATGCGTGGGATGTGCTGCCAGCAATGGTGGTGGAAGCGGATACGATAGGGTCTTTTAAGAGGCTTTTAGATAGGTACATGGAACTTAGTAAAATAGAGGGCTATAGGTAAGCCTAGTAATTTCTAAGATGGGGACATGTTTGGCACAACTTTGTGGGCTGAAGGGCCTGTATTGTGCTGTAGGTTTTCTATGTTTCTACGTAATACTATTTTGGGCTTCTTGCACATTCAGGGACGTTTTGTGCATTTCACATTCTAAACTTATTTTCATTCGTTCTGACATATCCTTGGATGAACCAGAAGGTATGTCATCTACTGAAGGATAGATCTGTGGCATTCAAGTCTGGCGACCCAAGCCTGTACTAGAAAACCAGGTATGATTTGCGGAGAGCTATTTAAAGGACCAAGAGAAAATTTCAAATGAGGTTGGAGGTGACATCGGATGTATGGCAACTCTGGCAAGGTCTGGAAGACATTCTTTCTGCAAAATGAAACCCAATAGCATGAATGGCAGTGATGCTTCACTACCAGATGAACTCAATGCCTTCTATGCTCACTTTGAAAGGGAGAACACAACTACAGCTGTGAAGACCCCTGCTGCACCTGATGACCCTGTGATCTCTGTCTCAGAGGCCGATGTAAGACTGTCTTTAAAGAGAGTGAACCCTCACAAGGTGGAAGGTCCCGATGGAGTGTCTGGTAAGGCTCTGAAAACCTGTGCCAACCAACTAGCACAGTTGAGGACATTTTTAGCCTCACACTGCTACGGGCGGAAATTCCCACTTCAAAAAGGCAACAATTATACCAGTGCCTAAGACTAATAATGTGCTGCCTTAATGACTATCACCCAGTAGCACTCATATTGACAGTGCTGAAATGCTTTCAGAGGTTGGTCATGACTAGACTGAACTCCTGCCTCAAAAAGGACCTGGACCCATTGCAATTTGCCTATCACCACAATAGGTCAATGACAGATGCAATTTCAATGGCTCTTCACACGGCCTCAGACCACCTGGACAACACAAACACCTATGTTCATCAAGTATAGCTCAGCTTTTAACACCGTCATTCCCACAATCCTGATTGAGAAGTTGCTGATCAGAGGCCTCTATACCTACCTCCCTCTGCAACTGGATCCTCAACTTCCTAACTGAAAGACCACAATCTGTGCAGACTGGTGATAACATCCTGCTGACAATCAACTCTGGTGCACCTCAGGGGTATGTGTTTAGCCCACTGCTCTACTCTCTGCATACACATGACTGTGTGGCTGGGCATAGCTCAAATACCATCTATAAATTTGCTGATGATACAACCATTGTTGGTAGAACCTCAGGTGGTGGTGAGAGGGTGTTCAGGAGTGAGATATGCCAACTTGTGGAGTGGTTCCATAGCAACAACCTGGTACTCAACATCAGTAAGACAAAAGAGCAGATTGTCAGCTTCAGGAAGGGTAAGGCGAAGGAACACATAGAGAGATCAGAAGTGGAGAGAGTGAGCAGCTTCAAGACCCTGGGTGTCAATGCTCTGAGGATCTAACCTGGTCCCAACATTTCAATGCAATTATAAAGAAGGCAAGATAGCGGCTATACTTTACTAGGAGTTCAAATAGATTTGACATGTCAATAAATTCACTCAAAAACTTCTATAGTTGTACCGTGGAGAGCATTCTGACAGGCTGCATCACTGTCTGGTATGGAGGGGCTACTGCACAGGACCGAAAGAAGCTGCAGAAGGTTGTAAACCTAGTCAGATCTGTCTTGTGTGCTAGCCTACAAAGTACCCAGGACATCTTCAGGGAGTGGTGTCTTAGTAAGGCAGCGTCCATTATTAAGGACCTTCAGCACCCAAGGCAGGCCATTTTCTCACTGTTACCATCAGGTAGGAGGCACAAAAGTCTGAAGGCACACACTCAACAATTCAGGAACAGCTTCTTTCCCTCTGCCATCCAATTCCTAAATGGACATTGTATCTTTGGACACAACCTCACTTTTAAAAAAAAATATACAGTATTTCTGTTTTTGTATGTTTTAAAAAATCTATTCAATATACATATAGTGTAATTGATTTACTCACTTATTATTATTATTATTATTTTATTTATTATTTTTTTCTCTCTGCTAGATTATATATTGCATTGAACTGCTGGTGCTAAGTTAACAAATTTTACATCACATGCTGGTGATAATAAACCTGATTCTGATTTTGATTCCTTTCTTGTTGTCTCTGATGTTGCAATAGTCAAAGCCCATTCTGTGGCTAGGTCTACTTCTGCCAGTAGCCTCTTCTGAGTGTTTTGACTATGTATGCCACATACACACTTGCCCTTAATGCATCACAAAGCCTATCTCCAAAATCACAGTACTCGGAAAGTTTGTGCATTTCTGCGATGCTTTCATCCATTGACTGCTTTGTTTTGTGAAATCCTAATCTCTGCTATTACTAGCAGTTTAGGGTTCAAGTGATTTTGTAAAATTGCAACAATTTCTTGCTTGCTGCTTTAGGGTTAGGGTTAGGTACTGGGGGGGAGCCATCATATTCCTCATCATTGATTAAGGGATTAAGGGAGCTAGGGCTTTACTCTTTGGAGGATGAGAGGAGACATGATAGAGGTATACAAGATATTAAGAGGAATAGATAGTGGACAGCCAGCGCCTCTTCCCCAGGACACCACTGTCTAATACAAGAGGACATGGCTTTAAGGTAAGGGGTGGAAAGCTCAAGGGGGATATTAGAGGAAGGTTTTTTACTCAGCGCGTGGTTGGTGCATGGAATGAACTGCCTGAGTCAGTGGTGGAGGCAGACACACTAGTGAAATTTAAGAGACTACTAGACATGTACAAACATTTGTATATGGAGGAATTTAAGGTGGAAAGGGGATATATGGGCAGGGTTTAAGGGTTGGCACAACATTGTGGGCCGATGGGCCTGTACTGTGCTGTACACTGTGCTATGTTCTATTTCTATTGCAAATCCCTTTGCAACAGAGTTAGTCAGTTTTTCAATGTTCGCCATCAGCTGGGTCAATCTGTCCGTGAACTCCCTGTCGGTTGCCTCCATACGCTCCAGTATTTGTGTTTTTTTAGTTTTAAGTCCTACTGCACGAGAGCCAACAGCTGTCCATCTTTTGGCAATTTCCTTTTAAGATTTTCTAGTCTGTAACTGGACAAACTGGACAAAAGTCTTTCATGGCGAGATTCGACACCAAACCATTGAACAATAGAACATTACAGCACAGAAACAGGCCTTTTGGCTCTTCTTGGCTGTGCCGAACCATTTTTCTGCCTAGTCCCACTGACCTGCAGCTGGCCCATATCCCTCCATACTCCTCTCATCCATGTACCTGTCCAAGTTTTTCTTAAAACTTTCTTAAAAGTGAGCCTCCATTCACCACTTCAACTGGCAGCTCATTCCACACTTCCACTACTGTGTGAAGAAGCTCCCCATAAGGTTCCCTCTAAACTTTTCCCTTTTCACCCTTAACCCATGTCCTCTGGTTTTTTTTTCTCTTCTAGCCTCAGTGGAAAACTAGTCACTTGTTTTCTGTAGATGTGTCTTGTGCGTGCCCAGTAGGAGGAGATTTGCCAAAATACCTGTTTTAATGTGAACAGTGGTATTTTCAAAAACACCTGGTGTGGATGTCTATTGTTTTTATGTGAAACTGATGTTTTCAGAATTATCCAGTCTAGTGTGGACATAGATGTGTACAAGCCTGTCTGTTTTAGCATCCATTAAACTAAGATTCCATTTTGTTTGCATTATATTGGAGTTCTTATCCATGTCACTTGTATTACAATACAGTTCTATCCTCTCAATATACGATTCCCAGACCTCATCTCCTCATTGGAGACAGTGAGACTACGTCCATACTAGACCGGATAATTTTGAAAATGCAAGTTTTGCGTAAAAACGATAGGCGTCCACACTATGCGTTTTTAAAGATATCTCTGTCCACATTGAAACGGATATTTCGGCGAATCTCCTCCTACTGCGCATACGCAGGACACATCTACCGAAAACAAGCGACATGTTTGGTGTTGAATCTCGCTGTGAAAGTGTGCGTTTGTGTAGTTACAGGCTAGAAAAACTTAAAAGGAAATTGCCAAGTGACAGACTCTTGCAGAGGAGGACTTAAGACTAGAAATGAACAAATACTGGAGCGTTTGGAAGCAACTGACAGGGAGTTCACGGACAGTATGACCCGGCTGATGATGAACATTGAAAAACTGATGAACTCTGTTGCATTAATAAAGAAACTTGTTAAATGTATAAAACATGTCTGCATCAGTGTTATCTTGTATTTCCATACAATGTTACATTAGGCTGTTACACATATATTGTCAGAAAAGTACTTGCATAAATAGGTAAACCACCTTCATACGAGCAAGGACAGAAAACAGGGCAAAGTGAGTATACTTATTTATTCAGTAAGTTAAGGGTCAAAGTATTTGGTGAGTACATTTCTAACTCTTCTGGCTTCAGTCTTGTTGCCGTCTGTTCTGAAATAGTTAGGTTGCGTTCAAGAAAACAATGAAATGGCGTGCTGCTGTCTGACAGTGCTTACAGATTTCTCCGGTTACCCCAGTCACACTGATCTGCTGAATCAGCGTTTTCAAAAATACACACCCTGAAAAGCATTTCTGGAAAGCTCCGGTTTCGGGAGACGTAAATGCTGTTTTAGTGTGGATGGAGGGTAAAAACGAAGAGTAAAAGCTTTGGTTACGGATTTATCTGGTGTAGTGTAGATGTAGCCTGAGAGAGGAAGGATAGGCAGATGATAGAGAGGAGAGTTCGATGGTTTGAGATGTGTCTATTTTAATGCAAGGAGTATCATGAATAAAGCTGATGAGCTTAGAGCGTGGATCAGCACTTGGAGCTATGATGTTGTGGCTATTAAGGAGACTTGGATGGTGAAGGGGCAGGAATGGCTACTTTAAGTGCCAGGCTTTAGATGTTTCAGAAAGGATAGGGAGGGAGGCAAAAGAGATGGCGGTGTGGCACTGCTGATCAGAGATAGTGTCATGGCTGCAGAAAAGGAGCAAGTCATGAAGGGGTTGTCTACAGAGTCTCTGTGGGTGGAAGTTAGGAATAGGAAGGGGTCAATAACTCGACTGGGTGTTTTTTTATAGACCATCCAATAGTAACAGGGACATCAAGGAGCAGATAGAGAGACAGATTCTGGAAAGGAGTAATAATAACAGAGTTGTTGTGATGGGAGATTTTAATTTTCCAAATATTGATTGGAATCTTCCTAGAGTGAGGGGTTTAGATGGGGTGGAGTTTGTTAGGTGTGTCCAGGAAGGTTTCTTGACACAATATATAGATAAGCCTACAAGAGGAGAAGCTGTACTTGATCTGGTATTTGGAAATGAACCTGGTCAGGTGTCAGGTCTCTCAGTTGGAGATAGTGATCACAATTCTATCTCCTTTACCATAGCATTGGAAATGGATAGGAAAAGACAAGTTAGGGAAACGTTTAATTAGAGTAAGGGGAACTATGAGGAGCGCCACCGTTCCAACGTGCTTCAAGGCCGCCACCATCAACCCCGTGCCGAAGAAGTCTTCAGTGTCCTGCCTAAATGACTACTGTCCCATTGCACTTACATCCATCATCATGAAGTGTTTCGAGAGGCTTGACATGAGGCACATCAAGACCCTGCTGCCCCCTCACTGGACCCCCTGCAGTTTGCGTATCATCCCAACCGCTCAACAGATGATGCCATTGCCATCACCCTCCAGCTGGCCCTAACCCACCTGGACAAAAAAGACACATAAGTCTGAATGCTGTTCATAGACTTCAGTTCAGCATTCAACACAATCATCCCTCAGAAACTGATTGGAAAGCTGAGCCTACTGGGCCTGAACACCTCCCTCTGCAACTGGATTCTATATTTCCTGACTGGGAGACCTGTCAGTCTGGATCGGAGGCGGCATCTCTAATGCCATCACACTGAGCACGAGGGCCCCCCAGGGCTGAGTGCTCAGTCCACTGTTGTTCACTCTGCTGACCCATGACTGTGCTGCAACACACAGCTTGAACCACATCATAAAGTTCACCGATGACACGACCGTGGTGGGTCTCTTTAGCAAGAATGATGAATCAGCTTACAGAGAGCGGGTGCAGCGGCTAATGGACTGGTGCAAAGCCAACAATCTGTCTCTGAATGTGAATAAAACAAAAGAAATGGTTTTTGACTTCAGGAGGGCATGGAGCGACCACTCCCTGCTGAACATTGACGGCTCCTTGTTAGAGATCGTAAAGCACCAAATTTCTTGGTGTTCACCTGGTGGAGAATCTCACCTGGTCCCTCAACACCAGCTCCATAGCAAAGAAAGTCCAGCAGCGTCTCTACTTTCTGCGAAGGCTGAGGAAAGTCCATCTCCCACCCCCCATCCTCATCACATTCTACAGGGGTTGTATTGAGAGCATCCTGAGCAGCTGCATCACTGTCTGGTTCAGAAATTGCACCATCTTGGATTGCAAGACACTGTAGCGGATAGTGAGGTCAGCTGAGAAGATCATCAGGGTCTCTCCTCCCCCCATTACGGACATTTACACTACACGCTGCATCCGTAAGGCAAACAGCATTATGAAGGACCCCATGCACCCCTCATACAAACTGTTCTCCCTCCTGCCGTCTGGGAAAAGGCAGCGAAGCATTTGGGATGTCATGACCAGATTATGCAACAGCTTCTTTCCCCAAGCTATCAGACTCCTTAATACCTAGAGCCTGGACTGACATCTTACTGCCCTATTGTCTTGTTTATTATTTATTGTAATGCCTGCACTGTTTTTGCGCACTTTATGCATTCCTGGGTAGGTCTGTAGTCTAATGTATTTTTTTTCTGTGCAGTCTTCATGTAGTTCAGTCTAGTTTTTGTACTGTGTCATGTAACATCACGGTCCTGAAAAACGTTATCTCATTTTTACTGTGTACTGTACCAGCAATTATGGTCGAAATGACAATAAAAAGTGACTTGACTTGATCAGGTAGGAACTTGGAAGCATAAGTTGGAAACAGATGTTCTCAGGGAAACTTACCGAAGAAATGTGGCACATGTTCAGGGGATATACTTTGATATTAAGGGAGAAGAGGTGCTGGAGTTGTTAAAATACATTAGGATGGATAAGTCCCCAGGGCCTGACTGAATATTCCCCAGGCTGCTTCATGAGGCAAGGAAAGAGATTGCTGAACCTCTGGCTAGGATCTTTATGTCCTCATTGTCCACAATGGTATCGGAGGATTGGGGGGGGGGGGTGAATGTTGTCCCCTTGTTCAAAAAAGGTAGTAGGGATCGTCCAGATAATTATTGACCAGTGAGCCTTATGTTTGTGGTGAGAAAGCTTTTGGAAAAGATTCTTAGAGATAGAATCTATGGGCATTTAGAGAATCATGGTCTGATCAGGGACAGTCAGCATGGCTTTGTGAAGGGCAGATCATGTCTAACAAGCCTGATAGAGTTCTTTGAGGAGGTGACCAGGCATATAGATGAGGGTAGTGCAGTGGATGTGATCTACATGGATTTTAGTAAGGCATTTGACAAGGTACCACAAGGTTGGCTTATTTAGAAAGTTATAAGGCATGGGATCCAGGGAAGTTTGGCCAGGTGGATTCAGAATTGACTTGCCTGCAGAAAGCAAAGGGTCGTGATGAAGGGAGTACATTTGGATTGGAGGGTTGTGATTAGTGGTGTCCCACAAGGATCTGTTCTGGGACCTCTGCTTTTCGTGATTTTTATTAACGACCTGGTTGTGGGGGTAGAAGGGTGGGTTGGCAAGTTTGCAGACAACACAATGTTTGGTGGTGTTGTGGATAGTGTTTAGGATTGTCAAAGATTGCAGACAGATATTGATAGGATGCAGAAGTGGGCTGAGAAGTGGCAGATGGAGTTCAACCCGGAGAAGTGTGAGGTGCTTCACTTTGGAAGGACAAACTCCAAGGCAGAGTACAAAGTAAATGGCAGGATACTTGGGGGTGTGGAGGAGCAGAGGGATCTGGGGGTACATGTCCACAGATACCTGTAAGTTGCCTCACAGGTAGATAGGGTAGTTAAGAAAGCTTATGGAGTGTTAGCTTTCATAAGTTGAGGAATAGAGTTTAAGAGTCGTGGGGTTATGATGCAGCTCTATGAAACTCTGGTTAGGCCACACTTGGAGTACTGTGTACAGTTCTATTCGCCTCAGTATAGGAAGGATGTGGAATTATTGGAAAGGGTAGAGAGGAGATTTACCAGGATAAACAAAGTACACTGCAGATGCTGTGGTCAAATCAACATGTACAAAAGTTGGATGAGCTCAGCAGGTTGGGCAGCATCCGTTGAAATTTGGCAGGATGGGAAGAGGTATAATCCAGGTAGTTATGGGAGTCAGTGGGTTTATATGGCCCTTCCTTATAGGGTCCCTACCCCCTCCTTCTTCAGTCCTGACGAAGGGTCTCAGCCCAAAACGTTGACTGCTCATTTCAACAGATGCTGCCTGACTTGCTGAGTTCATCCAGCTTATTTGTACGTGTTGATTTACCAGGATGCTGCCTGGTTTAGAGAGTATGCATTATGAGCAGAGATTAAGGGAGCTAGGACTTTACTCTCTGGAGAGAAGGAGGATGAAAGGAGACATGATAGAGGCATACAAGATATTAAGAGGAATAGATAGAGTGGACAGCCAGCACCTCTTCCTCAGGGCATCACTGCTCAGTACAAGAGGACATGGCTTTAAGGGAAGGGGAGGAAAGTTCAAGAGGGATATTTGAGGAAGATTTTAAATCCGAGAATGGTTGGTGTGTGCGAAATACACTGCCTGAGTCAGTGGTGGAGGCAAATACACTAGTGGAATTTAAGAGACCACTGGACCGGTATATAGAGGAATTTAAGGTGGGGGGTTATATGGGAGGCAGTGTTTAAGGGTCGGTATGACATTGTGGGCTGAATGGCCTGTACTGTGCTACATTGTTCTTTATATTTGTGTGGGGTTCTGAGTAGGTACGTTCCAATGAGACATGGAAAGAATGGTAGGGTATAAGATCCATGGTGCACAAAAGCTGTTGTAAATCTGGTCAAGAAAAGAAAAACATGTGAAACGTTCAAAAAGATAGGGAATGATATGAATCAAGAAGATTATAAGGCTAGCAGGAAGAAGTTTAGGAATGAAATTAGGACAGCCAGAAGGGGCCATGAGAAGGCCTTGGAGGGCAGGATTAAGGAAAACCCCAAGGCATTCTACAAGTATGTGAAGAGCAAGAAGATAAGACGTGAGAGAATAGGACCAATCAAGTGTGACAATGGAAAGGTGTATACGGAACCAGAGGAAATAGTGGAGATACTTAATGAATAGTTTGCTTCAGTATTCACTACAGAAAAGGATCTTGGCGATTGTAGGGATGACTTACAGTGGACTGAAAAGTTTGAACATGTAGATATTAAGAAAGAGATGTTGTTCCAATATTCAAGAAAGGGATTAGAGATAGCCCAGGAAACTATAGACCAGTGAGTCTTACTTCAGTGGTTGGTAAATTGATCGAGAAGATCCTGACAGGCAGGATTTATATCCTGATAGGCATGATATGATTAGGAATAGTCAGCATTGCTTTGTCCAAGGCAGGTCGTGTCTTATGAGCCTGATTGGATTTTTTGAGGATGTGACTAAGCATATTGATGAAGGTAGAGCCGTAGATGTAGCGTATATGGGTATTAGCAAGGCATTTGATAAGGTACCCCATGCAAGGCTTTTTGAGAAAGTAAGGAGGCATGGGATCCAAGGGGACATTGCTTTATGGATCCAGTACTGGCTTGTCCACAGAAGGCAAAGAGTGGTTGTAGACGGGTCATATTCTGCACGGAGGTCAGTCACCAGTGGTGTGCCTCAGGGATCTGTTCTGGGATCCTTACTCTTTGTGATTTTTATAAATGACCTGGATGAGGAAGTGGAAGGATGGGTTAGTAAATTTGCTGATGACACAAAGGTCACAGGTTACAACAGGATATTGATAGGATGCAAAACTGGGCTGAGAAGAGGCAGATAGATTTCAACCCAGGTAAGCGTGAGGTGGTTCATTTTGTTAGGTCAAATATGATGGCAGAATATAGTATTAATGTAAGACTCTTGGCAGTCTTACCATTGATCAGAGGGATCTTGGGGTCTGAGTTGATAGGACACTCAAAGCTGCTACGCAGGTTGACTCTGTGGTTAAGAAGCCATGTTGGCCTTCATCAATTGTGGGATTGAGTTTAAGAGCCGAGAGGTAATATTGCAGCTATGTAGGACCCTGGTCAGACCCCACTTGGAGTACTGTGCTCAACTCTGGTCACCTCACTATAGGAAGGATGTGAAAGCCATAGAAAGGCTGCAGAGGAGATTTATAAGGATGTTGCCTGTATTGGGGAGTATGTCTTATGAGAATCGATTGAATGAACTCGGTCTTTTCTTCTTGGAGCGATGGAGGATGAGAGGTGACTTGGTAGAGGCATTGATTGTGTAGATAGTCAGAAGCTTTTCCCCAGGGCTGAAATGGTTAGCACGAGAGGGTATCATTTTAAGGTGATTAGAAGTAGGTACAGAGGAGATGTCAGGGTAAGTTTTTTATGCAGTGAAATGGGCTGCCGGCGGCATTGGTGGAGGTGAAAATGATAGGGTCTTTTAAGTGACTCCTGAATGGCTACCTGGTGCACAGAAAAACAGAGGGCTATGGGTAAGCCTAGGTAGTTCTAAGGTAGGGACATGTTCGGCACAGCTTTGTGGGTTGGAGGTCCTGTATTGTGCTGTATGTTTTCTATGTTTCTGATCTCCTGATTGGCTAACATGCAAACCACAGTCCTGTTATCTCCAGTCATAACCTCCAGTCATTGCTGCTACAGAGAAATTGTTACCTCAGCAGTGAACATTACAGAGAAGCCACTTCATTAGCCTTAGCAGTGAAACATTACAGAGACACCATTACATTAGCATTGAATCCTTACAGCCAGTTACACATACAAAAAGAAATGGATAATGCCCAGCACATCACAGGTAAAGCCCTTTCCATTTACATGGAGCCTTGTCGCAGGAAAGCAGCATCCATCATCAGGGACCTCCATCACTTTTGACATGTTCTCTTCTTACTGCTGCCATCAGGAGGAAGGTACAGGAGCCTCAGGACTCACACCACCATGTTCAGGAATAGTTCTTGAACCAGAAGAGGTAACTTCATTCAACTCCATTGGCCCCATCACTGAATTGTTCCCATAAATCATGGACTTACTTTCAAGGACTCTTCATTTCATGTTTACAATATTTTTTGCTTATTTATTTCTTATTATTATTTCTCTTTTTCTTTTGTCTTTGCACATTTTGGTGACTTTTGCACATTCACCGATGTTCATACTGTTAGGTGCAGTATTTCATTGATTCTATTATGGTTCTATGATTTACTGAACATAGAACATATAACAGAAACTTACAGCACATTACAGGCTCTTCAATGTTGTGCCAACTATGTAACCTACTCTAGAAACTGCCTAGAATTTTCCTAGTGCATAGCCATCTATTTTTCTATCTGTCAGATACTCATCTGAGAGGCTCTTAAAAGACCCTATTGTATCCACTTCCACTACTGCTGCCAACAGTGCATTCCATGCACCCACCACTCTGTGTGAAAAACTTATCTCTGACATCCCCTCAGTACCTATTTCCAAGCACCTTAAAACTATGCCCCATTGTGTCAGCCATTTCAGCCCTGGGAAACAGCCTCTGGCTATCCACACAATCAATCTTACACACCTCTATCAGGTCACCTCTCATCCCCTGTCACTCTAAGGAGAAAAGGCCGAGTTCACTCAACCTATTCTCATAAGGTACGCCCTCCAATATTCTTGTAAATCTCCTCTGCACTTCCTCTATATTATCCACATCCTTTCTGTAGTGAGGTGACCAGAACTGAACACAGTATTCCAAATGGGATCTGATCAAGGTTTTACTTAACTATAACACTACCTCACGGCTCTTGTACTCAGACCCACTGCTGATGAATGCCAACTCAACATGCCCTCAAGAAAATAAATCTCAGGTTTATATATGGTGACATATATGTACTTTGATAATAAATTTACTTTGAACTTTGATCACTTAAGGTTGCAAGCAGCATAGACTCAAGATGGCTTCCCTTGCACTTTCAGAGCAATATATTGGTAATCAGTACTTGAAATGGGCCTTCCCACCAGGGGTCAAGGCAATTATTTCATTGGTAGGATCTCACTAATACCCTATTTCCCAGCTATTTGTTTAACCAAAAGGGGAGGAGCAACTGGCACATGCATGGGATGTCCCAAAACCATCTCATGCAGAGATAGGCCTGTCATACGATTTGGAATGCAGTGCATTGACATGAGTGCCAGTGGAAGTGCTCTGGCCACTTTAGTACAGTTAGCCAATGTTGTTCAGGACCCCATTTTGTCTTTCTACTGCCCCCGTAGATTATGGGCAGGCAACGTGATGTTTATACTGCAAGGCTTTTGTTAACTCTTGTAGCACTCATAAAGTGGGGGTATTGGTAAACTCATGGTTTCCAAATCTAGAAATAAATTCTCATAGACCACATTAACAGAGACATCAAGGAGCCGATAGGGAGGCAGATTCTGTAACAGTGCAATAATAATAGGGTTGTTATGATGGGAGATTTTAACTTTCCTAATATTGATTGGCATCTCCTACATCTTTTGTACACCATGGTTAATTTTATTTTGGAGCCTTTTCAGTGTCCTTGTGTGACGACAAGCTACTGTGTCTGTGCACTTCTCCCCAACCTTTGCGAAGCCCACTCTTCAAACTGATTGATCTGCCGCTAATGCCCTGGAGTTGCACCTCTTCAGGGAAGTATTCCAGTTGCAAGGGACAACCGGTCCTCACAGATTAATCAGTGTGTCTTGTGCTATAAGAAAATGTTTACCTCCTTCATTTCTAAACAGTTGATAAGTAACTTTACAAGAAACAGGTAAAGAGACTGACTGTCCTGCAAATCCTACTATAGTTCACTGATGTATATCTCGCTACCAATTAGAAGAATGGATAGTGGTTTCAGTATCAACCAAGAGATTGAATTGTTCATTTAAAATCAGTGAAATAACAGGCCCAAAAACAAAACAAACAAATAAAGAAAGGAAGAAGAGCAAGAGGATAAGACGTGAGAGATTAGGACTGATCAAGTGTGACAGTGGAAAAGTGTGTCTGGAACTGGAGGAGATAGTAGAGGTACTTAATACTTTGCTTCAGTATTCACTAGGGAAAAGGATCTTGAGAATTGTAGGGATGGCTTACAGTGGATTGAAAAGCTTGAGCATAAATTGCAGCAAGAGGCGGAGATGGTAGAAGTAAAAGAAGCTCAGAGAGAAGCTGTTTTTAAACTGATCACGGCAAAGAAGCTAGACTGCGCAGGCGCGTGACGTAGCGCGCCAAAGGTTCGATAAGAAGGACCACCATATACAGCGGCCATTGTGGGAGTGGACTGAGGCAGAGTGGGTCGGCTCTGGCTCAATCAGGCTTCGGCGTGAACAGGCAGAGGCCAGGTTGAATGGGGCTCAACTGCGCAAGCGCGTGAAAATCGGCTTGTGAGGAAGCGGGAGAATTTAAATAGCGAGCAGAGGCTGAGTACGAGCTTCACTCCAGGTGAGGTAAGCCCGGGTAAGCTCCTTTAATTAATCTAATTAGATTAGGAGTAGGTAATGGAGGCAGCAGTTAGGGCAGTTGAGTGCTCTATTTGCAGTATGTGGGAAGTCAGGGCGAGCACAGTTGTCCCTGATGACTACACCTGTAAAAGGTGCATCCAGCTGCAGCTCCTGACAAACCGTGTTAGGGATCTGGAGCTGGAGCTGGATGAACTTCAGATCATTCGGGAGGCAGAGGCAGAAATAGATGGGAGTTTCAGGGAGATACGTCACCCCTAGGAGTCAGGAGACAGGTAGTTGGGAGACTGTCAGGAGAAGGAAGGGGAATAGATAGGAAGAGCAGAGCACCCCTGTGGCCGTTCCCATCAACAATAAGTATACCGTTTTGGATACTGTTGGTGGGGACGACCTCCCAGGGACAAGTTGCAGTGGTTGCATCTCTGGCACCGAGACTGGACCCTCAGCTCAGAAAGGAAGGAGGGAAAAGAGGAGAGCAGTAGTGATAGGGGATCCAATAGTTAAGGGGACAGATAGGAGGTTCTGTGGAAGAGATCGAGAAACCCAGATGATCTGTTGTCTCCCTGGTGCCTGGGCCCGCGATATCTCGGTTCGAGCTCTCAGTATTCTCACAAGGGAGGGTGAGCAGCCGGATGTCGTGGTCCATGTAGGGACCAATGACGTGGGTAGGAAGAGTGAGGAGGTCCTGAAAGGTGAGTTTAGGGAGCTAGGTGCCAAGTTAAAGGACAAGTCCTCCAGGATAGCAATCTCAGGATTGCTACCAGTGCCACGTGCAGGTGGGTTTAGAAATAGTAAGATAGTGCAGATCAACACGTGGCTGAAGACATGGTGCAGGAGGGAGGGCTTCAGATTTATAGATAATTGGGCAGTTTTCCAGGGAAGGTGGGACCTGTTCGGGTGGGACGGTTTACATCTGAACTGGAGGGGGACAAATATTCCTGCAGGTAGGTTTGCTAGAGAGGCTCCAGTGGATTTATACTAGATATGAGGGGGGAGGGGAACCAGAGTGTAGGAACAGATGTATGGGAGAAGGAAGAAAAAGAAGACAATTAAGTTCTTTGTAGTGGTAGAGATAAACAGAGAGGAAGAGGTGGAGAATTTCTTACATGCATTTATTTTAATGCTAGGAGCATTGTAAGAAAGGTGGATGAGCTTAGAGCATGGATCGATTACTGGAAATATGATGTTGTAGCTATTAGTGAAACATGGTTTCAGGAGGGGTATGATTGGCAACTAAATATTCCTGGATTTCATTGCTTCAGGTATGATAAAATCGAAGGGACAAGAGAGGGGGGTGTTGCATTGCTTGTCAAAGAAAGTATTATAGCGGTGCTCTGGCAGGATAGATCAGAGGGCTCGTCTAGGGAGACTATTCGGGTGGAATTGAGGAACGGGAAAGGTGTAGTAACACTTATAGGTGTGTATTATAGATAAACTAATAGGGAGTGAGAAATGGAGGAGCAAATTTGCAAGGAGATAGCAGATATTTGTAGTAAGCACAGAGTTGTGATTGTGGAAGATTTAAATTTTCTACACATAGACTGGGAAGCCCACACTGTAAAAGGGATGGATGGTTTGGAGTTTGTAAAATGTGTGCAGGATAGTTTTTTGCAGCAATACATACTAGAGAAGTAGGTACCAACTAGAGAAGGGGCCGTGTTGGATCTTCTGTTAGGGAATGAAATAGGTCAGGTGACAGAGGTATGTGTTGGGGAGCACTTCGGATCCAGTGATCACAATGCCATTAGTTTCAATATAATTATGTAGAAGAATAGGACTGGACCCAGGGTTGAGATTTTTGATTGGAGAAAGGCTAACTTTGTGGTGATGCGAAAGGATTTAGAAAGAGTGGATTGGGACAATTTGTTTTATGGGAAGGATGTAATAGAGAAATGGCAGTCATTTAAAGGTGAAATTTTGAGGGCACGGAATCTTTATGTTCCTGTTAGGTTGAAAGGAAAGGTTAAAAAGTTTGAGAGAACCATGGTTTTCAAGGGATATTAGAAACTTGGTTAGGAAAAAGAGGGAGATCTGCAATAAATATAGGCAGCATGGAGTAAATAAGGTGCTCGAGGAATATGGAGAATGTAAGAAGAATCTTAAGAAAGAAATTAGAAAAGCTAAAAGAAGATATGAGGTTGCTTTGGCAAGTAAGGTGAAAATAAATCCAAAGGGTTTCTACAGTTATATTAATAGCAAAAGGATAGTGAGGGATAAAGTTGGTCCCTTAGAGAATCAGAGTGGACAGTGATGTGTGGAGCCGAAAGAGATGGGGAAGATTTTGAACAATTTCTTTTCTTCGGTATTCACTAAGGAGAAGGATATTGAATCGTGTAAGGTAAGGGACACAAATAGGGAAGTTATGGAAACTATGACGATTAAAGTGGAGGAAGTACTGGCGCTTTTAAGGAATAAAGAAGTGGATAAATCTCTGATCCTGACACGATATTCCCTAGGACCTTGAGGGAGGTTAGTGTAGAAATAGCAGGGGCTCTGACAGAAATCTTTCAAATGTCATTAGAAACAGGAATGGTGCTGGAGGATTGGCATATCACTTATGTGGTTCCATTATTTAAAAAGGGTTCTAAGAGTAAACCTAGCAATTATAGGTGGGTAAATTAATGGAAAGTATTCTTAGAGATGGTATATATAATTCATTGGATAGAAAGGGTCTGTTTAGTAACAGTTAATATGGATTTGTGCGTGGAAGGTCATGTTTGACAAATCTCATTGAATTTTTTGAAGAAGTTACAAGGGAAGTTGACGAGGGTAAAGCAGTGGATGTTGTCTATATGGACTTCAATAAGGCCTTTGACAAGGTTCCGCACAGAAGGTTAGTTAGGAAGGTTCAATCGTTAGGTATTAATATTGAAGTAGTAAAATGGATTCAACAGTGACTGGATGGGAGATGCCAGAGAGTAAAGGTGGATAGCAGTTTGTAAGGTTGGAGGCCGGTGACTAGTGGTGTGCTTCAGGGATTTGTACTGGGTCCAATGTTCCTTGACATATACACTAATGATCTGGATGATAGGGTGGTAAATTGGATTAGTAAGTATGCAGATGATACTAAGGTAGGTGGCGTTGTGGATAATGAAGTAGGATTTCAAAGTTTGCAGAGAGATTTAGGTCAGTTAGAAGAGTGGGCTGAGCGATGGCAGATGGAGTTTAATGCTTATAAGTGTGAGGTGCTACATTTTGGTAGGACTAATCCAAATAGAACATACATGGTAAATGGTAGGGCATTGAAGAATGTAGTCAAACAGAGTGATCTAGGAATAATGGTGCATAGTTCCCTGAATGTGGAATCTCATGTGGATAGGGTGGTGAAGGAAGCTTTTGGAATGTTGGCCTTTATAAATTAGTATTTACAAATACTATTGAGCATTGAGTATAGGAGTTGGGATGTAATGTTAAAATTGTATAAGGCATTGGTAAGGCCGAATTTGGAGTATTGTGTACAGTTCTAGTCACCGAATTATAGGAAAGATGTCAACAAAATAGTGAGAGTACAGAGAAGATTTACTAGAACGTTACCTGGGTTTCAGCACCTAAATTGCAGGGAAAGATTGAACAAGTTCAGTCTTTATTCTTTGGAGCGTAGAAGGTTGAGGGGGTCTTGATAGAGGTATTTAAAATTATGAGGGGGATAGATAGAGTTGACGTGGATAGGCTTTTTCCATTGAGAGTAGGGGAGATTCAAACAAGAGGACATGAGTTTAGACTTAGGGGGCAAAAGATTAAAGGTAACATGAGGGGGAATTTCTTTACTCAGAGAGTAAATGAGCTTCCAGTAGAAGTTTTAGAGGCAGGTTCAGTATTGTCATTTAAAGCAAAGTTGGATAGGTACATGAACAGGAAAGGAATGGAGGGTTATGGGCTGAGTGCAGGTCAGTGGGATTAGGTGACATTAAGCGTTCAGAACAGACTAGAAGGGTTGAGATAGCCTGTTTCTGTTCTGTAATTGGTATATGGTTATATGGTTATAGACATTAAGGAAGAGGATGTGCTGGAGCTTTTGGAAAGCATCTGGGACTGGACGAAATGTGGGAGGCAAGGGACGAGATTGCTGAGTCTCTGGTAATGATGTTTCCATCAACAATGGGGAGAGGAGAGGTTCCAGAGAATTGGAGGGTTGCAGATATTGTTTCCTTATTCAAGAAAGGGAGTACAGATAGCCCAGAAAATTATAGACCAGTGAGTCTTACTTCAGTGGTTGGTAAGTTGATGGAAAAGATCTTGAGAGGCAGGATCTTATTTGGAGAGGAAGAATATGATTAGGGATAGTCAGTATGGCTTTGTCAAAGGCAGGTCATGCCTTATGAGCCTGATTGAATCTTTTGGGGATGTGACTAAACGTGTTGATGAAGTTAGAGCAGTAGATGTAGTGTATATGGATTTCAGCAAGGCATTTGATAAGGCTTATTGAGAAAGTAAGGAGGCATGGGATCCAGATCTTTGCTTTGTGGATCCAGAGTTGGCTTGTACATAGAAGGCAAAGAGTAGTTGTAGATGGGTCATATTCTGCATGGAGGTCGGTGACCAGTGATGTGCCTGAGGGTTCTGTTCTGGGACCCTTTCTCTTCGTGAAGTTTATAAATGACTTGGGCGTGAAGTAGTGGGATAGGTTCGTAAATTTGCTGATGACACAAAGTTTGGGGGTATTGTGGATAATGTGGAGGGCTGTCAGAGTTTGTAGTGGGACATCGATAGGATGCAAAACCGGTTTGAGAAGTGGCAGATGGAGTTCAACCCAGATAAGTGTGAAGTGGTTCATTTTGGTAGGTCAGATATGATGGCAGAATATAACTTTAATGGTAAGACTTTTGGCAGTGTGGAGGATCAGAGGGATCTTGGGGTTCGAGTCCATAGGACACTAAAAACTACTGTGCAGGTTGCCCATGTGGTTAAGAAGGCAAACAGTGAATTAGTCTTCATCAACCATGGGATTGAGTTTAAGAGTCGAGAGGTAATGTTGCAGCTATATAGGACCCTGGTCAGACCCCACTTGGAGTACTGTGATCAGTTCTGGTCACCTCACTACAGGAAGGATGTGGAAACTAGAGAAAGGGTGCAGAGGAGATTTACAAGGGTGTTGCCTGGATTGGGGAGCATGCCCTATGAGGATAGGTTAAGTGAACTTGGCCTTTTCTCCTTGGAGCGACGGAGGATGAGAGGTGACCTGATAGAGGTATATAAGATGATGAGAAGCATTGATCATGTAGATAGTCAGTGGCTTTTTACCAAGGCTGAAATGGCTAACACAAGACAGCACAGTTTTAAGGTGCTTGGAAGTAGGTAAAGAGGAGATGTCATGGGTAAGTTTTTTATACAGAGTATGGTGACTGCATGGAACTGGCTGCCAGCGATGGTGGTGGAGGTAGATACAACAGAGTCTTTTAAGAGACTCTTAGATAGATACATGGAGCTTAGAAAAACAGAGGCGTATAGGTATCCCCCGGTAATTTCAAGTAAGTAGATAAGTATATGTTCGGCACAGTATTATTGGCCGAAGGGCCTGTATTGTGCTATGTTTCTATGAACCCTGCCTGAGGCACTTCAGATCAACTTGCAGGATCTGAACCCTAGGCAAAACACCTCAGGGCACTCGCAGGACCTAAGACACCTCAGGGGTACTGGCGGGAACGAACCCTGCCTGAGACACCTCAGGGGTACTGGCGGGAACGAACCCTGCCTGAGACACCTCAGGGGTACTGGCGGGAACGAACCCTGCCTGAGACACCTCAGGGGTACTGGCGGGAACGAACCCTGCCTGAGACACCTCAGGGGTACTGGCGGGAACGAACCCTGCCTGAGACACCTCAGCTGAACTTGTGGGATGTGAACCCTACCCAAGACACCTGAGATGAACCTTCAGGAAGTGAACCCTGCCCAATATACCTTTGTACACTCACAGGACCAAAACCTAGCCTGAGCTATTCCCCTTCTTTTACTGCCGCGACTTTCCTCCACTATCACCTTGCCTGCTGCACACAGCGGGAAATTTACTGTGTGGAGATAGTTCTTTATCCAAGTATGAGCTGCCTAAGGTTTAGGACTGATCAGCTAACGGCACAATTTCATCTCCCAAATCAAGGGTTAACTATGTCGGTGTAAGCTCCACTAACTGTCATCGCTGAAAACTTGGATCTGTTCCTCCATCACATTTTACTTACTTGTGCCTGGCCCTTCTCAACACACCGCTCTGAAGTTTGAACAAATATTTTTGTACAGAAATTGGCCAGTTTTACACAAATATTATGCCAGCTGGTGGTGTAGTAGCATCAGCACTGGATTTCGAGGTGGAGGGCCGAATTCAAATCCAGCCAGGTCCCAACCTAGTCAATAGCAGTATTTGTGCGGAAGAAAAGCCAGGCTATCTACTTCTGTATCTTTCCATGAAAACCTATGGACAATTAGTCTATCCATAGGATTGCCATGAGTTAACAACAACTTGACTGCACTTAACAAGTACTGGTCTAATAGAAAATTCGTGTATGTCTGAATCGCACATTTAAGTACCAATCATAATCTATAAAGGTACAATGAGATTTGAACAGTCCAACATTGTTCCCTCCACATTTTTACAAACCATTTCAATGTTTTAAAACTAATGTGAATTTTGTGTTTCCCATTCAGCTCCAGACACAGTCTAAGTACTCGGGTCAGCTGCTGTGGAAAATCCCCACTGATCCCTGGCTTAACTAAATAAAGCCGTGGAAATTGGAATGGAGACTATGAAGGAGCAGAGTGCTGATAATCACATTGTTCTAAATACAATGTGAGTGAGCCAGCTGCCAGACAATTGTTAGGTGTATAGTTAGCTCATTACTCATAACAGCTGCAGTAAGCCATTGTCTCCTTTAAAGACCAGCAGGTGAGTTATTCGGCTGAGATCACCCATTGGAAATAATGCAAAAGGAATGCAGTTTTTGCTTCCATCAATGTCTTTTCACTCTCGTGTCCAAGCACCAAAATTCTGCCTGCAGTGTTATTAATTCGGCTCTCAGACTGTGCCACATGATCATACTATTGTACAGAAGAAAGGACTGTGCTGGTGTTGTCTGGAATCCCAGTCCCAACAAACTTCAATGGGATGAGAGTTTCTGCCTCTACTACCCTCTGGGCAAAAAAAGCTTTCCCTCAACTCCCTTCAACACACTCAAAATGCTGGAGGAACTCAGTAGGCCAGGCAACATCTATGGAAAAAATTAGAGTCGATGTTTTGGGCTGAAACCGCTCATCTCCCATCATCTTTCTGAAAATCTGTATTAAAAACAAGGTTCTCTAAACACTAACAGGTCAGGCATGATCTCTGGAGTGGAGAGGTCAGATATACAGTACTCTCTCTATTTTTCTAGCCACCAATTAGACAGTACTGCTGAGAATTTCTAGAATGCTCTGTTTATTTCAGATTTCCAGCCTTTGCAGTTTTTTGCTTTCTTCTGGGGCCCTCACCATAACTTACACCTCCATTAAGTCTTTCCTGCCCCAGAAGCCTTTTCAACCTCCCCTCATGGCTATAATATCCCAGTCTTGGCTAAATCCTTGTAAATCTCTTGTGTGCTCCCTCAAATAAAATCACATCCTGTAATGTGGTGAGTAGAAGCTTATGTTACTCAAGCTGTGGCCTGACTTGTCTTATGTACCTAAAACACAGAACGCAGGACAGTACAGCGCAGGAACAGGCCCTTTGGCCCACAAGGTTTGTGCTGACCATGATGCCAATATAAATGAACCTTGGTTTTGTTGATGAGGGTGATGATACCCTTCCTCATGGAGTCAAGAACAGTGCTGTACACTTACAGCAGGTCTGGGCCCATCCAATCCCATAGACATGAGTATAATTCTGCCGGTAAGACAGTATTTTATTCGAGCCAAGGGAACAGATGGAGCCAGTTAATTCCTCCAGGGACAGTAGCAGGTCCAAACTATCTTCTGGATCAGCCTACTGTGAGGTACCTTGTGGAAAACTTTATTGAAGACATCATCCATTGCCCTGCCCTCATCAGTCATCTTCATCACCTTCTCAAAAACACGAATCAAGACTATAACCTCCCTGCACAAAACCACACTTAATATCCCTAGATAATTCTATGTTTTCCAGATATAAGTAGAGCCGGTGTTGCTGGAGCCTTGAGCCAGTGGTACAACCTGCTGCACAGCTGTGTCAGTCAGTGCTGGGCTCACCACATATCCTCTTTTTCAGGAACCCGACACTCCCTGGAGGTGAAATGCATGGTTCAGGAAGTCCTGCAGGAGTCAGTCACCTGGTGAGTTGCCGTAGTGCATCTTATCAATGGTGGATTCTGCAGCCTCTGTATGCCAGAGGTGGCTGGTGCCAGCCAAGAAAGCTGCTGTGTCATAGAGAGTTTCAGGCATTTTGACAGTTGTTGGCACTGCACTCATCCAGGAAAGTTGGTCATGGTCTTGACCAGAGCCTTCTAAATGGTGTAAAGGCCTTGAGGGTATTAGGATGTGACCTCAGGCCATAGGATATCCAGCCCCTCACTTCATAGCCCTGGAAATTATTGGCTGCTGCAGTTGAGTTGGTAATGAGTTGTATCAGTAGTGATCTCCAGATGGGGAACCTGACAGTGGTAGTGCCACTGAAGCAAAGGGTGGAAGTCAGACTTTCACTTGTTTGATAGCGACATTGCCAGCAATTTTAGAACACAAATTTACTTGCAACTTATAAGCCAGGCCTGACTGCCTTCGGGCAGAGCTGCTTCTTTTGTTGAACAGTTGCAAATGGTATTGAACATAGAAAACTTCTCCACTTCTGACCTTACATTGGAAGGAAGGTCACTGAGGAAGCAGCTAGGGTAGTTGATGTACTGCTACAACGGTGACTGAGCTCAAATGAACTGTGATCCTACCCACTTCTGGGAAACTCCAAAACAGAGCAGCAGTCCCTCTGTGCCCAGAAACCTGCCAGTTTCTGTTTTCAACAACTGTAACAAGTCAGCTTCCACAGCCCTCTGGGTTATGATATTTTAAGAATTCACCACTTTTGGATGAAGGATTTTTTCTCATTGACCTACAGAAAGAACAATATGGAAAGAGGTCCTTTGGCCAATTAAGTCTGTGCCAACCAATAAACAGCATTTACACTAACATGAGCATAATCCATTCATCCTCCACACATTCCCCAATTATCAAACTGTGCTCCCTGCCTCAGGACTTGTCAGTTGGGGGAAAACATCCTCCAATTATCCAGCCTGCCAAACCCTTTTTTAAGTTTACTCTCTCAGTCTGCTCAATCTTGTACAGCAGCCCTTTCAGTCCAGCAACCAATCTAGTCAAATTAAGTCCAGCGACCAATCTACTGAAAGCTAGAACCAGTTCCGCTTCACCGTGCTTGCTGAGGTAAAAAGGTAAGGTCAGTAGGTTCTTTTTTCATTTATTCTGACTAATCTGGGATCAGGTAATGGGGGAGACAGTTAGAGCAGTGGTGTGCTCCGTATTCAGTATGTGGGAGGTCAGGGTCAACACAGTTGTCCCTGATGACCACACCTGCAAAAGGTGCATCCAGCTGCAGCTCCTATCAGACCGAGTTAGGGAATTGGAGCAGGAGCTGGATGAACTACGGATCATTCGGGAGGCAGAGGCAGAGATAGGTAAGAGTTATCGGGAGGTAGTCACACCGAAAAGTCAGGAGGTAGGCAAATGGGTAACAGTCAAGAGAGGCAGGGGGAGCAGACAGAGAGAGCAGAGCACCCCTGTGGCTGTTCCCATCAACAATAAGTATAACATTTTGGATACTGTTGGTGGGGATGACCTACCAGGAACAAGTTGCAGTGGTCCTGTCTCTGGCACTGAGGTTGGACCCTCGATTAGGAAGGGGAGGAGGGAAGAGAAGAGAGCGGTAGTGATAGGGGATTCTATAGATACGAGATTTTGTGGGGAAGATCGGGAGTCTCGGATGGTATGTTGCTTCCCTGGTGCCGGGGTCCGGGACATCTCAGATCGGGTGCAGGTTATTCTCGAGAGGGAGGGCAAGAACCCAGATGTTGTGGTCCATGTAGGGACCAACGACATGGGTAGGATGAGTGAGGGGGTCCTGCATAGGGAGTTCAGGGAGTTAGGTGCGAAGCTGAAGAGAAGGACCTCCAGGGTAACAATCTCGGATTGCTATCTGTGCCACGTGCGAGTGAGGCAAGGAACAGAAAGATTATACAGATTAATACGTGGCTGAGAGGATGGTGCAGGAGGGAGGGCTTCAGGTTTTTAGATAATTGGGCCTTGTTCCAGGGAAGGTGGGATCTGTTCCGATGGGACGGTTTTTTTACCTGAACTGGAGCGTTACTAACATTCTTGCAGGGAAGTTTGCTAGTGCTTCTTGGGGGGGGGGGGGGTTAAACTAAATTTGCAGGGGGTGGGGATCCAGAATGTGAGAGAGGATAGTGAGATGAAAAATAAAGGACAGGTGAGGACTACACGGTTCCAGAATATTAAGTGTGTAGTAGAGGAAAGTGGGGTGGAACAAGTGATAAGGAGGACACATGTACAGAGGGATGGTCTGACGGAACATGGAGTTAAATGTGCAGAAAGAATAAGTAAGTTTAGGAAGGACAACAAAATTCTAGGGGCGTATAGCCTGATGGGAGTTTGGGGAGCTGGGTTAAGCACAATAGGCAGAGATTCAAACAGAGAGAGGAAAAATGGGCTAAAAATTCTATATCTGAATGCACGAAGTGTCAGAAATAAGGCGGATGAGCTTGAAGCTCAGGTGCGAATGGGTAACTATGATGTTGTTGGGGTAACGGAGACATGGCTGCAGGGAGATCAGACCTGGGAAATGAATGTGCAAGGGTATACGTGCTATTGTAGAGACAGAAATGTGGGCAGAGGGGGTGGGGTGGCCCTGTTGGTGAGGAATGAGATTCAGTCCTTTGCAAGGGGGGACATAGGATCAGGAGAAGTGGAGTTTGTGTGGATAGAATTGAGGCACAGTAAGGGCAAAAGGACCCTAATGGGTGTTGTCTATAGGCCACCAAACAGTAGCATGGATATTGGGTGCAAGTTGAATAGGGAGTTAACATTGGCATGTGGGAAAAGTAATGTCGCAATAGTTATGGGGGATTTCAACATGCAGGTGAACTGGGAGAATCAGGTTGGTGCTGGACCACAGGATAGGGAGTTTGTAGAGTGCCTAAGGGATGCATTCTTGGAACAGCTTGTACGAGACCTGACCAGGGACAAGGCTATTCTGGATTTAGTGTTATGTAATGAACAGGATTTTATAAGCGATCTTGAAGTAAAGGAGCCATTAGGAGGTAGTGATCATAATATGATTTTTATCTGCAATTTGAGAAGGATAAGGGCAGCTCGGAGGTGTCAGTGTTGTAGATGAACAGGGGAAACTATGGAACCATGAGGGAGGAGCTGGCCAAAGTTGACTGGACGGATATCCTAGCAGAAAAGACAATGGAACAGCAATGGCAGGTATTCTTGGGAATAATGCACAAGGTGCAAAATCAGTTCATCCCCCGGAGAAGGAAGGATTCAAAGGGGGGGTGAAGGGCCACAGTGGTTGACAAAGGAAGTCAGAGATTGCATTGCATTAAAAAAAAGGAAGTATGACAGAGCTAAGGTGAGTGGGAGGACAGATGATTGGGAAATTTTTAAGGAACAACAGAACTTAACTAAAAAGGCAATACGGGGAGAAAAAATGAGGTACGAACGCAAGTTATCCAGGAATATAAAGGAGGATAGCAAAAGCTTTTTTAGGTATGTGAAGAGAAAGAAGATAGTTAAGAACAATGTTGGGCCCTTGAGGAATGAATTGGGTGAAATTGTTATGGGAAACAGCAAAATGGCAGAATTTAGTAAGTACTTTAGATCTGTCTTCACTAAGGAAGACACAAGCAATCTCCCAGATGTATGGATGGGCCAAGGACATAGGGTAACAGAGGAAATGAAACAGATTGACATTAGGAAGGAAACAGTGATGAGTAGACTGATGGGACTGAAGGTTGACAAATCCCCAGGTCCAGATGGTCTGCATCCTAGGGTGCTAAGGGAGGTGGCCCTGGAAATTGCGGATGCATTGGTAATCATTTTCCAATGTTCCTTAGATTCAGGATCAGTTCCTGAGGATTGGAGAATGGCTAATGTTATCCCACTTTTTAAGAAAGGAGGGAGGGAGAAAACAGAGAACTATCGACCTGTCAGCCTAACATCAGTAGTGATAGGATTGGGCTGAGCCAGCATGGATTTACCAAGGGTAAATCATGCTTGACTAATCTATTGGAGTTTTTTGAGAATGTAACCAGGAAGTTAGACAAGGGAGATCCAGTGGATGTAGTGTACCTCGATTTTCAGAAGGCATTTGATAAGGTCCCACATAGGAGATTGGTGGGTAAAATCAAAGCTCATGGCATTGGGGGGAAGACATTGACATGGATAGAAAACTGGTTGGCAGATAGAAAGCAAAGGGTAGCGGTGAATGGGTGTTTCTCAGAATAACAGGTGATGACTAGTGGGGTGCCACAGGGCTCGGTATTGGGACCACACCTGTTTACAATTTACGTCAACGATTTAGATGAAGGCATTGAGAATAACATCAGCAAGTTTGCTGATGATACTAAGCTGGGTGGCAGTGTGACATGTGATGAGGATGTTAGGAGAATTCAGGGTAACTTGGATAGGATGGGTGAGTGGGCAGATACTTGGCAGATGACATTTAATCTAAGACCCGCAAATAATATAGTGCAGTATAGATCAGTTGGAAGTTATGGGCAGAGAAATGGCAGATGGAGCTTAACTCAGATTAATGTGAGCTGTTGCACCTTGGTAGGACAAATGAAAGGAGACAAGACCCTTAACAGTGTTTCTGAGCAGAGAGATCTTGAGGTCCTAGTTCACAGCTCCTTGAAAGTGGCTACACAGGTCAATAAGCTGGTCAAGAAGGCTTAAGCAGTGCTTACTTTTATTAGTCAAGGCATTGATTCAAAAGTCAAGAGGTTATGCCACAATTTTATAGAACTCTAGTTAGGCCACATCTGGAGTATTGTATACAATTCTGGTCACTCCACTATGGGAAGGATGTTGAGGCTTTAGAGTGGGTGCAGAAGAGGTTTACTAGGATGCTGCTTGTTTTATAGGGCATGTGCTCTCATGAGAGGCTGGACAAACCTGTGTTGTTTTCTTTAGAGTGGCGGAGGCTGAGAGATCTGATAGAGGTCTATCAAATTATGAGAGGCATAGATAGAATATACAGGGAGTATCTGTTTTCCAGGGTAAAAATGTCTAATACCAAAGGGCATGAATTGAAAGTGAGAGGTGGCAGGTTCAAAGCAGATGTGAAGGTTAAGTTTTTTACTCAGATAATGGTGGCTGTCTGGACTGTGTTGCCTGGTATAGTGGTAGAGGCAAATAGATCAGAGCCTTTTGAGAGATGTTTGGATAGGCACATAGATATGAAAAAGATGAAGGGATATGGACATTGTGTAAGTAGAAGGGATTAGTTTTTGGGGGGTTGTTGAGTTACTTTTTAGCTGGTTCAGCACAATATTTGGGCTGAAGGGCCTGTTCCTGTACAGTACTGTTCTATGCTTTATTTCAATAATATCTGAGTAATATTGTGTGTGTAAAATATATACAGTGTGTGTGTGTATATATATGTGTATATATACATATATATACACACACACGCACATACACTCACACATTTGTTAATTAAGCATTCTTGTTCATTTAAATAATTCATTACAGGTTATATGTGTGCATACATGAACTGTATACGTCATTACGCTACCACAGGATATGTCTGTGCCTCGCTTAAACTCAAAGTTAGACCCACACTCCTGTGTCTTGCTTGAATTAGTTTAGTGTTTTGAAGTTACAAAACATAACATTTGCAACAAAATATTTTAAAAATGAACCGGAGATGTCTACCAACCTGTTAAAGCACAGCGAGACATTCAAATGATCAAAAAAAAGGCAAATAAAATACCCATCCCAGCATGTGCAAGGATGTCGTTAATAAAAAGGCCAAAAACGGAAGAATTTGGGGTTCCTACAGAGTGATACCAGGTGGTAATAAACCTTTTTTAAAGATCAGAAGTGGTGGCTACATAGGAAAGATTACAAGCTTGATTACTCAATAGGTAATTGGCTCATGTGTATGGAACTATTGCAACAGTATTTTGAAGCAAATGAAATAGCCAATGAGAAATGAGTATCAACTTTGCTGTTCATTAGGTTTAAAGGCATCTAGTTTGCTACAAAGTTTGACTGCTCCAACCAAACCATTAGAAATCAGCTTTGCTGATATTGTCAAAGTGTTTCCAGAGCTAAAGCCATTGTTGATTGCAGATTGCCTTAGGTTTCATAAGTGGAATCAAAAGGAACGGGAGTCCATTTCAGCATATGTGATGAATTGAAGAGATTGTCTGAGCGTTGTCATTTCAGTAATGAGCTTAATGATATACTAAAAGATTGTTTAGTTTCTGGAATCTTTCAAGAAAGCATTCAAAACTTACATTTAAGAGAGGAGTGGAAATCATTGTTTCAATGAAAACTGCAGACAGAGATGCAATTGAGTTGCAGTCAAGAATGAACGTGAATGTGAACAAAACTGCATCAGAAACCGGCTTGGCCAAACAAATTGTTTTACTGTTGTGGCAGGTGTTCACATTCACCAAAGAAACACAGATTTAAAAGGAAAACTTGCAGAAAATGTAGGACACGCACAAAGAGCATGTCTGGCAGATAAAAATAAATGGACTGCAGGGAGAAGAGAAAAAGATAAAAAGTCATGTTGCAGTTTCAAAAAGAGCACTAACCTGCACACTGTTGATGAAAAGTCTGATAATGATGAGAGCGACAACAAACAGTGTGAAAATTAACAGCAGACAACATGGCTCATGCTGTAAGTGAACAGCAAATTCATTAAAATGGAATTAGACACTTGTTCAGCTGATTCAGTCACTCCACAAAATATTTTGAACAGCATTGCAAAAATACCAAACTTGAGCCTGAAGATATCCAAATAATGAGATTTACAGGAAGATGTTGTTTTCTACTTGGCATTGCTGCCTGCCACACCTCCAACAATGCCCTTAGGTCAGCATTCAGGGACCACCGTTCATTGATGTTTCAGCCGCTTAGCCCTGTTATGCCTCCTGAAGGTGGAGCAGTGGTTGGGAGCCACACCCTGTAGCCTCTAATGGGGTTAGTCAGTCCCTAAATTTCTGTCCATCCTCCTCAGCCACAGCCAAAACCTGTCTTTTTCTGCCTCTTCAGCCAACTCTCTAGAGGCCTTCCTGAGCCTCACTCCAGTCGCTGCCATATCACAGAGTAACCTTGCCATCAATGCACCGTTGAAGCCCGGCATCCTACAGGGAAGATCATGGTCCTCCAGCCAGCTTCATAGAAACATAGAAAACATACAGTGCAATACAGGCCCTTCAGCCCACAAAGCTGTGCCAAACATGTCCTTATCTTTGAATTACATAGGCTTACCCATAGCCCTCTATTTTTCTAAGTTCCATGTAGCCATCCATGAGTCTATTAAAAGACCCTATCGTTCCCACCTCCACCACTGTTGCCAGCAGCCCATTCCACACACTCACTCTCTGCGTAAAAAAACTTACCCCTGACATCTCCTCTGCACCTACTTCCAAGTGCCTTACAACTATACCTTGTCGTGCTAGCCATTTCAGCCCTGGGGAAAAGCCTCTGACTATCCACACGATCAATGCCTCTCATTATCTTGTAAACCTCTATCAGCTGAAACCTCTCTCATCCTCTATCGCTCCAAGGAGAAAGGGTTCATTCAACTTATTCTCATAAGGCGTGCTCCTGAATCCAGGCAACATCCTTGTAAATCTCCTCTGCACCCTTTCTATGGTTTCCACGTCCTTCCTGTAGTGAGGTGACCAGAATTGACCAAGAGGGGTCTGACCAGGGTCATATATAGCTGCAACATTACCATGATTGATGAAGGCCAATGCCTTCTTATCCACAGAGTCAACCTGCGTAGCAGCTTTGAGTATCCTATGGACTTGGACCCCAAGATCCCTCTGAACCTCCACACTGCCACGAGTCTTACCATTAATACTATACTCTACCATCATATTTGACCTACCAAAATGAACCACCTCATACTGATCTGGGTTGAACTCCATCTGCCACTTCTTAGCCCAGTTTTGCATCCTATCAATGTCCTGTTGTAACCTCTGACAGCCCTCCACACTATCCACAACACCCCCAACCTTTCTGTCAGCAGCAAATTTATGAACCCATTCCTCCACTTCCTCATCCAGGTCATTTATAAAAATCACAAAGAGTAAAGGTCCCAGAACAGATCCCTGAGGTACATCACTGGTCACCGGCCTCCATGCAGAATATGACATATCTACAACCACTCTTTGCTTTCTATGGGCAAGCTAGTTCTGGATCCACAAAACAATTTGCCCTTGGATCCCATGCCTCCTTACTTTCTCAATAAACCTTGCATGGGGTACCATATTATCAAATGCCTTACACTCAGCTGTCAGGTCTGAGTACTTCAGCCTCTTCCACTCGTGGGCAGCCTCCACTCCTTCCTCTCATGGGATGGTTAACTCAAAGAGGAGAACTTAGTGACTGTGGACCACAATACTATGCCTGGGCTGAGAGATGTGGTGGTGATTTCCACAGGGAACTGAACTGTTGCTGTGTGCCGAGATCTGCCCTCATGTTCCACTTTTTCCCTGTGGAGAGCAGTCCTGAAGGTACTCTTGGGTGGGTGCACTCTGCATTCTTAATAGCCTAACAAATGGAAAAGGCTGTTTCTTATATTCAGCCTGCAACACCCTAGGATTTCTACAAGCTTCCTTTGGAACTGGTTGTGCTATTGTCTACAGTGCTCTTGGGACAGTGCTGCCTTGCATCCTGCCAGATGTGTTGGAGGTTAGCACTGGTGGTGTCAGCTATCCTCACTACAGAAGAGAGAACTCCCATGTGAATGACATCTGTAACATTGACATACAACAACTAACAAGCCTCATTGAGCTGGTATGTGGTAAAAAAAATGGAGGAACAACATTGTAGGAGCATGAGTGGCTGAGACAACTACAACTTGGAGATCCATCCACCATTTGCATACCACATCTCCTGCAAAGAAACCAATTGACTGGTGACCCCTGTTTCCATTCAAGGGGTCAGTGTGGACATGGTGGAGGATTACAAATACCTGGGGATACGAATTGACAATAAACTGGACTGGTCAAAGAACACTGAGGCTGTCTACAAGAAGGGGCAGAGCTGTGTCTATTTCCTGAGGAGACTGAGGTCCTTTAACATCTGCTGGATGATACTGAGGATGTTCTATGAGTCTGTGGTGGCCAGTGCTATCATGTTTGCTGTTGTGTGCTGGGACAGCAGGCTGAGGGTAGCAGACACCAACAGAATCAACAAACTCATTCGTAAGGCCGGTGATGTTGTGGGGGTGGAACTGGACTCTCTGACGGTGGTTTCTGAAAAGAGGATGCTGTCCAAGTTGCATGCCATCTTGGACAATGTCTCCCATCCACTCCATTATGTACTGGTTAGGCACAGGAGTACATTCAGCCAGAGACTCATTCCACCGAGATGCAACACTGAGTGTCATAGGAAGTCATTCCTGCCTGTGGCCATCATACTTTACAACTCCTTCCTTGGAGTGTCAGACACCCTGAGCCAATAGGCTGGTCCTGGACTAATTTCCACTTGGAATAATCTACTTATTATTTTATTATTTATGGTTTTATATTGCTATATTCTACACTATTCTTGGTTGGTGTGACTGTAACAAAATCCAATTTCCTTTGGGATCAATAAAATATGTTTGTCTGTCTGTTTGAAAGCGAATTAATGAAAGCATGGGATGATGCCACAACTGTCTCCACACCAAACATGGACTGGGCCTCAAAGTCATGGTGTCATCTAGCGGGTGTTGGGATAGTCTGACAGATGATATTGGAGTGCTGGTTGGGGGTGTGGGTGATCTGGATTCTACATGTGCATGTTTTGCATTGTTGTACTTTTACTGAAGTTCTATATGGGTTTGATGGCTTGTTTGTGTGGCATCAAGCCATGGTGTCACTGAGGGGGAGGGATATGGTGGGCAACGGGACTCTTATTATGTGATTGTTATCTTGTGTGCCTTTGCACCTTGACCCCATAGTAGCAATGTCTCATTGGCTGTATTCATGAGTATTTATGTATGTTTAAATGACAATTAAACTTGAATTGAATATTGGACCACACTGCTTAGAGGAAGCATGAAAGTGGTGAAAATAGTGGTCCAAATATAACAGTTTTTGTAGGCAACATCTGAGAAAGCTTCTGATAAGTTAATCAGGCAGTGGCTTGGTTTTAAGCTGGAAAAGAGTTCAAGGAGCTTCAGGGAAGTTGCAGGCATTTGGCTTTTGTGATTATAAAGAACCAGAATCTACTCTGTGTTCCTTAAGGTTATTGTATGAATTTCAAGTGGGAGACAAAAAATTGCTTGTAAAAGTAGATGCAAAGACCAAAGCCCAGCTGGATGAATGGAAGGCCAAAAAGAAAAGAGGCAATGGAGATATGAAAACAACGGCTTCATCATATGATGCTGTGGATGAGGAAAACAAGAAGAGCGATCAGATTGTAAAGGAAGCAATAGAAGGATTAATAAAACAAGACTCATGTGAACTAATTGCACCTACCCAAGATCCATATGCATAAATCAGAAGAAGGAAAAGGAAGATGAAGAAAGTTGTCCAGAACTGTCAGAACAACTTTTTGCGATCTCAGTGTCATCTCCTACAATCACTATGGAGCAGGCTCCAGAACCTTAGACTGTTTTATACTCAAGTCTCACCTACCAAGCAGAGTGATCAGTAAAGACGTTATCCCACAAGAGTATGAAATCCTTCACAGCGATTAAATCTTTAGATCTGAATGGAACAATTTAATATTTACTATCCTGTAGATGTCTGTATATTATAGTTGTATATAATACAACTATAAAATATACTGTGTATATAGTTGAGATGCATTCTCTGTCGAGTTGGAGTTAATTGCTAAGATATATATACTGGTTGATAAAACATTCTTGTAATAAATAAAATAATTTGTTATGAGTTATATGTATAAATAAGCGAATTGCAAACACCATCATACGACCATGCGATACACGCGTCTGTCGCTTGAAGTAAACTCAAAGTTAGACCTGTATTCATGGATTTCCGAGTCTTCCTTTGAATTAGTTTATAATGTTTTGAAGTTACAAAACATAACAAGACCAAAACTGTACACTGTGCTGCAGGTATGGTTTCACCAAAGCCTATACAACTGCAATCAAACATTCTCACTCATGCAATCACACCTGCTTGTAATGAATACTTGTATTTTTCTGAACCAGCTGTAGTAGCTACATGATGATTTCAGTGACCTCAAGGACACCCAAGTCTCTTTGAATATCACCATTAGAATACTCTGTTATGTATATCAAAGTGAGCAACCTCAGGTTTCCACAGTGTATTCCATCTGCCAGGGTCTTGCAGACTCAGGTTGACTTTTTCACCTTGAAGACTCTTTACGTTCTTCCCATTGCCCACCATCCCCATGTGATTTGGTTATCACTTATGTAATGGTTGACTCCGCCTTGACATCCTGCTTTTCCCAATGTCTTTAATTATTCATGACACCTCATTAGTCTTTTGTTTGTTTCTTACTTTTAATGAATATGTTTTCTTGTTTGTCTTCAACAATTATTTGCATGAAAACTAAGCTTCCAAAAGATTATATGAATCCAGTAGAAGCACTGGCTTTACATCTCGACAAGAGGATCCAAATTCCCTCTTTCAACTGCACATAATTGCATTGATTTTTAGCTTGATATAATATGTTGTAACCACAGGTGTGTCCTCATACCCTAGTGTAAGAGATGATTTTCCTAGTATGTGCTTTGGGGTAATGTTACCACAAAATGTTTTAAGTTATAAATGGAGATGCTTACATAATTGATTGTCAGAAGTTAGTAGATTTGCTAAAACAGATGTTAATTCTTTCAGAAGATTTGTCAGCTGCTGATATCTGATCTCAGGGAGGTGAATTTCATCGAGCTGGAGAAACATTTCTCCTGATACAGAATCTAAGGTTCTTTCTGATGTTAACATAATTGCTTGGAAACTGATAATTATATGACTTGATTGCCTGTCATACTTTGTGGCCAGAGTATAAATGGTATGGATGACAGTTTATAGTCATAGAGTTATACAGTGCAGAGATAGACACTTATGGTGAATCAAATGTTTGCTTAGATGCCTCTCAAAAGTTATGAGCGCCTCTGCCTCCTCTCCCTCCAAAGGCAGGGTGTTCCAGATTTGACCTGTTAAGATGGCATTGAGCTGCGACCTCTGTCGAGATTGTGGCTCAATTTTAGTTCATTTTTAGTGGTGTTTTGGGTTTGGGAACAGAGAGGGGAGTTAGGGACAGGTTAGAGTTTTAAGGACAGGGATGTGGGGGAATTAGAGGACAGGCCAGACTTTTAAGCCTCCGCTCCTTGTACAAAGGACAGTAATGTTATCTGTGGACCAGGCTAGGTTGTCTGGCCAACTATCAAGCAGAGCAGAAAGAAAGAAAGCTGGTACCCCAGGGTTAGTACTGTATTTTGCTGGTGGCTTCTGCAGTTGAAATTCCCATACAGATAGGAGGAATAAGGTCCAATGAAACCCTGTGTTTGTAAATTGGTAAGACTGAAGTTTGAGGCCCAGTAGTTCTGGGTACTGTCATGGGCAAGTCCAGAGTTTGAGGCCCGGTGTTTAGTATTTGGCAGGTCCTGTGGTTGATACCAAGGATTGAGACCCAAAGGTTGACGTCTGGTAGTTGAGACCCATTGGCCAGAGCCCCTGTTCTATGAATCTCTGCAAGACTGCTAGAGTAGTCAAAGGTTCAATGTCTGCGAGCCTAAGTTCAAATCTGAGTCCGAAGAATAAAGCCTGATTTGTGTTAGAGGACTGAGAAAGTGGCCAGTGAGTGAGTGGGCCTGTGAAGGAGTGGAGATTTGAGGCGTTGACTCGAGAGATTCTGGCAGTTTTGACAGTTGGACTGTGCAATCAAGTCAATCATGATTTGAATAGCTCAGCAGAAAGCCGTTGATTAGACAATCAAGATTTGAATAGCTCAGACTCAGCAGAAAGCAGCTGATTGGGCAATCAAGGTCATGTGACCAAGCAGTTTGAATAGCTCAAACAAATAAATAGAGGGTTACCTCAAGCGGAGCAGCCTGTGGAAAGTGACCAGTGAGTTGGTGGGCCAGTGAAGGAGTGGAGATTTGAGGCTTTTACTCGAGAGGCTTCGGCGAGCAGAGGCTGAGGACGAGCTTCACTCCAAGTGAGGTAAGGCCGGGTAAGTTCCTTTCAAAGAAGAAAGTTTCAAAAGTTGAGGCAAGTATTGGGTAGGTCATGGCAGCTGAGATCATTCTGCAGCATGTGGGAAATCAGGGATACTTCCAGTGTCCCTGACGACTATGTGTGCAGGAAGTGTGTCCAACTGCAGCTTCTGGCAGACCACATTGAGCGTCTGGAGCTGCGATTGGATTCATACTGGAGCATCCACAATGCTGAGAAAGTAGTGAATAGCACGTTCAGTGAGTTGGCCACACCACAGGTAAAGGCTACACAGGCAGAAAGGGAAGGCATAGCCACTAGACAGCGTAGCAGTAGGCAGATAGTGCAGGAGTACCCTGGGGTCATCTCCCTCCTAAACAGATATACCGTTTTGGATACTGTTGGGGGAGATGTCTCATCGGGGAAGGCAGCAGCAGCCGAGTTTATTGCACCATGGGTGGCTCTGCGGCACAGGAGGGAAGGAAAAGGAGTGGGAGAGCTATAGTGATAGGGGATTTGATTGTAAGGGGGATAGATAGGCCTTTCTGCAGCCACAAACGAGACTCCAGGATGGTATGTCACCTCCCTGGTGCAAGGGTCAAGGAAGTCTCTGAGCGGCTGCAGGACATTCTGGAATGGGAGGGTGAACAGCCAGTGCTCATGGTGCACATTGGTACCAACGATATAGGTAAAAAATAAGATGAGGTCCTACAAGGTGAATTTAGGGAGTTAGGAGATAAACTAAAAAGTAGGACCAAAAAGGTAATAATCTCTGGATTATTACCAGTGCCACGTTCTAGTCAGAGTAGAAATAGGAGGATATTTCAGTTGAATATGTGGCTTGAAAAATGGTGCAAGGGGGAGGGATTCAAATTTCTGGGGCATTGGAACCAGTTCTGGGGGAGGTGGGGACCAGTATAAACAGGGCGGTCTGCACCTGGGCTGGACTGGAACCAATGTCATAGGGGAAGCGTTTGCTACTGCTGTTCAGGAGGCTTTAAACTAATGTGGTAGGGGGATGGGAACAAGTGCAGAGAGACAGAGGGGTGTAAAATGAGGGTAGAAGCAAAAAGTAGTAAGGTGAAAAGTAAAAGTGAAGTAAAAGTGGCAGGCAGGCAAATCCAGGGCAAAAAGCAAAAAGGGCCACTTTTCAACACAATTGTACAAGGGCTAAGGGTTTTGTAAAAACAAGCCTGAAGGCTTTATGTGTCAATGTGAGGAGCATTCATAACAAGGTGGATGAATTGAATGTGCAGATAGTTATTAATGAATATGATAAAGTTGGGATCACAGAGACATGGCTCCAGGGTGACCAAGGATGGGAGCTCAACATCCAGGGATATTCAATATTCAGGAGGGATAGACAGGAAAGAAAAGGAGGTGGGGTAGCATTGCTGGTTAGAGAGGAGATTAATGCAATAGAAAGGTAGGACATTAGCCTGGAGGATGTGGAATCGATATGGGTAGAGCTGCATAACACTAAGGGGCAGAAGACGATGGTGGGAGTTGTGTACAGGCCACTTAACAGTAGTACTGTGGTTGGGGCTGGCATTAAACAGGAAATTAGAAATGTGTGCAATAAAGGAACAGTAGTTATAATGGGTGACTTCAATCTACATATAGATTGAGTGAACCAAATTGGTAACGGTGCTGAGGAAGAGGATTTCTTGGAATGTATGTGGGATGGTTTTCTGAACCAACATGTTGAGGAACCAACCAGAGAGCAGGCCATTCTGGATTGGGTATTGAGCAATGAGGAAGGGTTAGTTAGCAATCTTGTCGTGTGAGGCCCCTTGGGTAAGAGTGACCATAATTATGGTGGAATTCTTCATTAAGATGGAGAGTGACATAGTTAATTCAGAAACAAAGGTTCTGAACTTAAAGAAGGGTAACTTTGAAGGTATGAGACGTTAATTAGCTAAGATAGACTGGCAAATGATACTTAAAGGGTTGATGGTGGATATGCAATGGCAAGCATTTAAAGATCGCATGGATGAACTACAACAATTGTTCATCCCAGTTTGGTAAAAGAATAAACCAGGGAAGGTAGTGCACCCGTGGCTGACAAGGGAAATTAGGGATAGTATCAAGTCCAAAGAAGAAACATATAAATTAGCAAAAAAAAAAGCGGCACACCTGAGGACTGGGAGAAATTCAGAGACCAGCAGAGGAGGACAAAGGGCTTAATTAGGAAAGGGAAAAAAGATTATGAGAGAAAGCTGGCAGGGAACATAAAAACTGACTGTAAAAGCTTTTATAGATACGTGAAAAGAAAAAGATTAGTCAAGACAAACGTAGGTCCTTTACAGTCAGAAACAGGTGAATTGATCATAGGGAACAAGGACATGGCAGACCAATTGAATAAGTACTTTGGTTCTGTCTTCTCTAAGGAGGACTTAAATAATCTTCCAGAGATGGAGGAACTGAGGGAAATACATGTTAGTAGGGAAGTGGTGTTAGGTAAATTGAAGGGATTAAAGGCAGATAAATCCCCAGGGCCAGATGGTCTGCATCCCAGAGTGCTTAGGGAAGTAGCCCAAGAAATAGTGGATGCATTAGTGATAATTTTTCAAAACTCCTTAGATTCTGGATTAGTTCCTGAGGATTGGAGGGTGGCTAATGTAACCCCACTTTTTAAAAAAGGAGGGAGAGAGAAACCGGGGAATTGTAGACCAGTTAGTCTGACATCGGTGGTGGGGAAATGCTAGAGTTGGTTATCAAAGATGTGATAACAGCACATTTAGAAAGAGGTGAAATCATCGGACAAAGTCAGCATGGATTTGTGAAAGGAAAATCATGTCTGACAAATCTTATAGAATTTTTTGAAGATGTAACTAGTAGAGTGGATAGGGGAGAACCAGTGGATGTGGTATATTTAGATTTTCAAAAGGCTTTTGACAAGGTCCCACACAGGAGATTAGTGTGCAAACGTAGAGCATACGGTATTGGGGGTATGGTATTGATGTGGATAGAAAATTGGTTGGCAGACAGGAAGCAAAGAGTGGGAGTAAACGGGACCTTTTCAGAATGGCAGGCAGTGACTAGTGGGGTACCGCAAGGCTCAGTGCTGGGACCCCAGTTGTTTACAATATATATTAATTATTTAGACAAGGGAATTAAATGCAGCATCTCCAAGTTTGCAGATGACACAAAGCTGGGCGGCGGTGTTAGCTGTGAGGAGGATGCTAAGAGGATGCAGGGTGACTTGGATAGGTTAGGTGAGTGGGCAAATTCATGGCAGATGCAATTTAATGTGGATAAATGTGAGGTTATCCACTTTGGTTGCAAGAACAGGAAAACAGATTATTATCTGAATGGTGGCCGATTAGGAAAAGGGGAGATGCAGCAAGACCTGGGTGTCATTGTACACCAATCATTGAAGGTGGGCATGCAGGTACAGCAGGCGGTGAAAAAGGCAAATGGTATGTTGGCATTCATAGCAAAAGGATTTGAGTACAGGAGCAGGGAGGTTCTATTGCAGTTGTACAAGGCCTTGGTGAGACCGCACCTAGAGTATTGTGTGCAGTTTTGGTCCCCTAATCTGAGGAAAGACATTCTTGCCATAGAGGGAGTACAGAGAAGGTTCACCAGATTGATTCCTGAGATGGCAGGACTTTCATATGAAGAAAGACTGAATCGACTAGGCTTATACTCACTGGAATTTACAAGATTGAGAGGGGATCTTATTGAAATGTATAAAATTCTAAAGGAATTGGACAGGCTAGATGCAGGAAGATTGTTTCCGATGTTGGGGAAGTCCAGAACGAGGGGTCACAGTTTAAGGATAAATGGGAAGCCTTTTAGGACTGAGATGAGGAAAAACTTCTTCACACAGAGAGTGGTGAATCTGTGGAATTCTCTGCCACAGGAAACAGTTGAGGCCGGTTCATTGGCTATATTTAAGAGGAAGTTAGATATGGCCCTTGTGGCTAAAGGGATGGGGGGTATGGAGAGAAAGCAGGTACAGGGTTCTGAGTTGGATGATCAGCCATGATCATACAGAATGGCAGTTCAGGCTCAAAGGGCCGAATGGCCTACTCCTGCACCTATTTTCTATGTTTCTATGTATGTATGTGTGGATGAGAGGGAGGAATGGGGCTTGTTTTGCTTTTAGTGTTCTGTGTTGGTTTGCTGAGGATTGGGGCATGCTGCTGTGTATGTTTGTACCAGTGTGTGTAATGCCACTTAAGGGCTGCCCCAGCACGGCCTCGGTATGCTGGTTGTTAATATGAACAATGCTTTTCACTGGATGTTTCGAGGTATGTATGATAAATAATCATGAATCTTGAATCTTTACCCACTTTCTATGTGAAAAAACTTTCCCTTCAGATCTTCACCTTAAAATCTCTCACATCTTATCCTGAACATACTGTTACGAATGAGGAGCAACTCTGATGGGCAGAAGGGTGAAAAGTCGCCTCCCCCCCTTTTTTGAGGATCACAAAATCGCTATTATTTCAGCTCTGATGCCAAGGAAATGAGAGAGATAAACAACTCATACAAATTTATTAGAGAGAGGCACAGCACAGGTTGGAATGTCTCCTGTTGACAAAGAGAGAGATTACTGCTATTGTCTCTTGGAGAAGTAATTGTGTTTTGAGTACTGTTCTATTCATTGAAACCCCTCAGGGGGCAACCAGAGTGGTCTGGTTGAGGGATTGCATCATCCCAACCTGATTGACATCTGAGACCCCGTGAGTGGGGTTAAAAGTAGGGTCTGGGGAACACCCCTCAGACGCACCAGGAGAGATGCTACGAGACCGGTGGGGGCTTGTGTGTGTGTCCACCCTTGCCTGGGTGATGAGTCCTCCATGGAACTGTCCAGCTAAAGGACAGAGGGGTCACACTTGAATGGCCACAACAATGACACATCGACGGATCAAAATCATCAAGGAAGGTTGGCAAAGGCCATAGCCGTTACTGCACACAATTTTTTTTCTCTCTCTCTCTGTCTCTCTCCCTCTCTCTCTCTCACACTCTCTTTCTCTCTCTCTCTCTCTCACACTCTCTTTCTCTCTCTCTCTCACACTCTCTCTCTCACACTCTCTCTCTCACACTCTCTCTCACACTCTCTCTCTCTCACACTCTCTCTCATACTCTCTCACACTCTCTCTCACACTCTCTCTCACACTCTCTCTCTCTCTCACACTCTCTCTCTCTCTCACACTCTCTCTCTCTCTCACACTCTCTCTCTCTCACACACTCTCTCTCCAACAATTGCAACACAGTGATCAACAACTACCACAGCCTGCATGAACTGAACTGAATTTTATATTTCCATCGGACAATTCATTATCCCCTAGACAACGTTAGAGCTTATTTCTTATTGATTATTATTATTCCCACACTTTTAGGTTTAGTATTGATGTCGTATATTATCTGTATATTTACATTGATATTATTTTTGTGTATTTTTACTAATAAATACTGTTAAAAATAGTATCATCAGACTTCAACGGATACTCCTATCTTTGCTGGTAAGATACCCAGTTACAGGGTTTGTAACAATACACCGCTTCTCTAAGGCACTCACACCAAGGGATAAAAATTCTTACTGTCTACCCAGGTATTCTTTTGTTTAAGAAAGGCGACAGAGACAAACCATGAAATTGTAGGTTGGAACACACACAAAATGCTGATGGAACACAGCAGGCCAGGCAGCATCTATAGGGAGCAGCGCTGTTGACATTTCGGGTCGAAATCCTTCATCAGAACTAACTGAAAGGAAAATTAGTAAGAGATTTGAAAGGTCTCAAAGTTCTCCGCTTCTTTTTGGATTCCAGACCTAACCAATTCCCCTCTACCACCACTCTCCTCCGTCTGGCGGAATTAGTTCTTACTCTCAATAATTTCTCCTTTGGCTCCTCCCACTTCCTCCAAACCACAGGTCTAGCTATGGGCACCCGCATGGGTCCCAGTTATGCCTGTCTTTTTGTTGGCTTTGTGGAACAGTCCATGTTCCAAGCCTATAATACAGTATCCATCACCCACTTTTCCTTCGTTACATCGGCGACTGCATTGGCGCTGCCTCCTGCACGCATGCTGCGCATGTTGACTTCATTAACTTTGTCTCCAACTTTCACTCTGCCCTCAGATTTACCTGGTCCATTTCCGACACCTCCCTCCCTTTTCTTGATCTTTCTGTCTCCATCTCTGGAGGCGGTCTATCTACTGATATCCACTATAAACCTACAGGCTCTCCAGCTACCTGGACTATTCCTCTTCCCACCCTGTCTCTTGCAAAAATACTATCCCCTTCTCACAATTCCTCCGTCTCCACCACATTTGCTCTCAGGATGAGGCTTTTCATTCCAGGACGAAGGAGATGTCTTCCTTTTTTAAACAAAGAGGCTTCCCTTCGTCCACCATCAACTCTGCTCTCAAAATCATCTCCCCCATTTCCCGCACATCTGCCCTTACCTCATCTGCCCACCACCCCACTCGGGATAGGGTTCCCCTTGTCCTTACCTACCACCCCACCAGCCTCCAGGTCCAATGTATAATTCTCCGTAACTTCTGCCACCTCCAACAGGATCCCACTACCAAGCACATCATTCCCTCCCCCCCTTTCTGCGTTCCACAGGGATCGCTCCCTACATGACTCCCTTGTCCATTCATCCCCCCCATCCCTTCCCACCGATCTTCCTCCTGGCACTTAACCTTGCAAGTGGAACAAGTGCTACACCTGCCCTTACACTTCCTCCCTCACCACCATTCAGGGCCCCAGACAGTACTTCCAGGTGTGGCGACACTTCACCTGTGAATCGGCTGATGTGATATAATGTGTCCGGTGTTCCTGGTGTGGCCTTTTATATATTGGTGAGACCTGATGCAGACTGGGAGATCGTTTCGCTGAACACCTACGCTCTGTCCACTGAATCTCCAGCAGAATCTCCCAGTGGACACACATTTTAATTCCACATCCCATTGCCATTCTGATATGTCTATCCATGGCCTCCTCCACTGTCAAGATGAATCCAACCTCAGGTTGGAGGAACAACACCTTATATACCGGCTGGGTAGCTTCCAACCTGATGGCATGAACATTGACTTCTCTAACTTCTGTTAATGCCCCTCCTCCTCTTCTTACCCCATTCCTGATATATTTAGTTTTTTTTTCCTCTCCTTTTTTTCTCTCTGCCCATCACTCTGCCTGTTCTCTATCTCCCTCTGGTGCTTCCCTCCCCCTTTCTTTCTCCCTAGGCCTCCCGTCCCATGATCCTTTCCCTTCTCTAGCTCTGTATCCCTTTTGCCAATCAACTTTTTGGCACTCAGCTTCATCTCACCCCCTCTGGTCTTCAATCATTTTGCATTTCCCCTCCCCCTCCTATTTTCAATTCTCTTACTATCTTTCCTTTCAGTTAGTCCTGATGAAGGGTCTCAGCCCAAAACATGGACAGCGCTTCTCCCTATAGCTGCTGCCTGGCCTGCTGCGTTTCACCAGCATTTTGTGTGTTTTGCTTGAATTTCCAGCACCTGTAGATTTCCTCGTGTTTGAATTGTAGGCTGGAGAGTCTTACATTGACCATAGATAAATTGTTGGAGAAAGTTTTACGGATAGGATCTACTCACATCTCTAAAAGACATATTAGACCTATTAGACACAGTCAACAGCATTTTGTTTATTTACTTATAAAAACATTTATTACTGAGACACAGCACAGAATAGGTCCCTCAGCTCCTCAAGCCGTGCTGAGCAGCCAGCCCCCAATTTAGTCTTTGCCTGATCATGGGACAATTTACAATGACTAATTAACCTACTAACCTGTACATCTTTGGACTGTGGGAGCACCCAGAGTAAAGCCAAATGTCACAGAGAATGTACAAACTTCTTGCAGGCGGTGGTGGGAATTGAACCTGGGACACTGGTACTGTAAAGCATTGTGATAACCACTACCCTACTGTGCCATACCAGGCTCAGGGGGTCATTTCTTACATGACTGAGATTTTGAGGAAATAAAGAATCTGATTGTTCAGGGTAGGTCAGTAGATGTTGAATTTTAATAAAGTTTTCAACAAGGTTCTTCATTGTAGGCTCATGTAGAAGGTGTTGAAGGGACCCTTCAAGATATATGGGATCCACAGTAACTTGGTCACCTGGATTCAGAATCAGCCCATCCATAGAAGACAAAGGATAGTGGTGTTATTCTAGCTGGAGGCATTGATTGGTGTTCTGCAGGGAGACTTCTGCTGCTTGTGATGAAAACAAAGGCTGACAAGTTGTGGGCAGTGAAGAAGATGGTCTAAGGCAGAGGTTCTCAACCTTTTTCTGCTTGTGGTCCACTTATGACTTTCATTTACCTCTGTGGCCCCCACCTTCCATAAACTCCCTTAGCTGGTAAAGACTTTTTTTGTTCAACTGTACTAATTATTCTAATATACAGTCAATATTTATGCTTTAACAAGTCATAGATATTATTAAATATAATGTTACAGTTGTATATGAAAAGTAAAACTATAAGTTCTGAGTAGGACATTTTATTTATGATACATTATACTTTTCTAACCAGTAATGAAAAAGTGCTTAATATTGTTACTTTGGATACTTAGTGAGATCCTTCCGACAGATACAAATGAGTTTTTGAATATCTAGTTGCAACTTCGTTAGAGATAATTGAAGATCACCTCTTTTCATAACATCACGATGGTTAGGAGCTTTTGATAGCAGGTGAAGAGCTTGACTAAAATCATATTCAACTAGATAAGTGGTAGGAAATCCAATTAAAACCAACTTTGCTTTCCCCCAGAGCTGTGGAACTTACCTTGAATATCAGTAGTTGCCCAGAAATTTTGCTTGCTGTATTTGAATTTTGCTTGAGCTGTTATGTCACTCTGCAGCTCAGTAGGACATTCTTGCAATGTGGTGTCAACATCACTCACATTCACCCCAAATGGATTCACTACCTCCACACAGAGACTGAACTGTTTTACTGCCTCATTTGTATCATCAAGCATATTTTCTCATTCATTTCACATATTAATTTCCTTTGAATTTATATATTTTAGTAATATTTCATTATCCAATCTCATGTGGAAGTGGATGATGCCATCATCTACCTGTTGCAAAGAGCTCATTCCCAATGAATGATGCTGGTGGCATTGTGAGAATCACATTTTTTGATTTCTCAAGTGCCTTCAATTACAATCCAGCCACTTCTACTGAGTGAGAAGCTGCAAATGATGGGTGTAGATAAATCCACTATCTCCTCGATTACCCTGAATACCTGTTTGTATGGCTGGGTAGTTCTCTGTCTGAGATGGTGGTGAGTGGTACTGGAGCACCACAAGGGACTGTCCTGTCTCCCTTTCTTTTCACACTGTATACCTCAGACTTTCAGTACAACCCTGAATCTTGTCACTTGCAAAAGTTCTTTGATGACTCTGCAGTGGTTGTGTGTATCAGAGATTGGCAAGAGGATTGCAGTCCTGCTTTTCAACTTCCTTCCTAACTCTCTGTAGTCTTTTTTCAGGACCTCTTCCCTTTTCCTACCTATGTCATTGGTACCAATATGAAGCATGATCTCTGGCTGTTCTCCCTCCCACCGCAGGATATCTTAGACGCTATCTGAAACATCCCAGACCCTGGCACCTGGGAGGCAAACTACCATCGAAGTTTCTTTCCTGCGTCCACAGAATCGCCTGTCTGACCCCCCAACTTTAGATTCCCCAATCACTACTGCCTTCCTCTTCCTTTCCCTACCCTTCTGAGCTACAGGGCTGGACTCAGTGCCAGAGGCACAGCCACTGTTGCTTCCCCCCTCCAACAGGACTCAAGCAGGAGTACTTATTGTCAAGGAGTACAGCCACATATAAGTTCTTAGATGGATATCTGCAGGCTTCAGTTTAGTATCGTTGAAATGCCTTTAATATTAGAAAAACAAGATTTTTATCGGTATTTACAGATGCGACAATATGTTAATAAGTCGCTTAAAAATTTAACCAAGGCAAGTACATGCTTGATAGAGCTATTTAGAAAAGCATATAATTCAGATAATGGTGGTAGAATCATTTCAAGCATGTCAAATCTTAAAACACATTCGACTTCATACATTAAAACAAAATGGGAGAAGGAAGGAGGGAAAATTATATCTGAGGAAGAATGGACAATAATATGGAGGTATCAATGGAAGTGTACCAGTTCACAGAAATGGAGGGAGTTTTGGATGGAAAAACTTGATAAGTTATTTTATTACACCCTCTCAGAAATTCCTTTATGATAGTAACCTCCCTGTTTGCTGGATAAATTGTGGAAATCAAAATACAAATTATCATCATATTTTTTGGGACTACCCTATTACCAAAGACTATTGGAGGGGGTTACACAATGCCATACAAGACATCTTTAAATGTGAAATACCCTGAGAGAGAAAGACCATATATTTTGGATATATACCTCAAGAATGGTTGAAAAGAGATAAATATTTAATGAATATACTGTTGGTGGTTGGTAAAAAGACTCTTACTAGGAAATGGTTATCACAGGAGAGTCCAACTTTAAATGCATGGATGGAAATTACAATGGACATTTACAAAATGGAGAAGATAACAGCATCTGTTAATCATAAGCTGGAACAATTTGATTCATACTGGAAAAAATGGTTTAACTACATAATGCCTCATGGGCCTGATTTTATTCTCACAAATCAATATGTTGTAAAAAAAGATCACTCCCTACATGTACATAGTTTTTTTCCTTTTGCTTGTTTTTTCCCTCCACTCTTTTCTATAAGTGTATACCCCAGATAAATACTTTGTGGAGATTTGTGACATATATGATTATATGACATATATGTACAATGTCTGAAATACATCTTATGGAAATGTTTGATGATGAACTTCAATAAAAAAAACATTTTGTGGAATGACTGAAACAGCTTAGCTAGCGTCTAATTCCATTTAAATTATTTTGTTATTTATGTACAATGTCCAGTGTATGTTACTCAAAATGGCTTCTTTGGTTTGTTTAGAGTAGGATTACTTCTTTGTCTGATAAGTGTTCCTCTCGCAGTTCTTTAGCTTTAGACTTGCTGATATGGGGATTGTATTCATTTGTTAACTAATGGGGAATGTTATTTTGTCTGGTGAGGCTGGGAGCTTGGGGGTTTTCGCGTTTTTTTCGGGGAGTCGGGGAGTCGGGGAGGAGACGCTGAGGAAGGTGGACGTGCGCTGCACTGCTTGGTTGACCACCGGGGGTGGTCCCAGGTGCGAGGACGTGGAGGTGGGAGGAAAGTGAGGAGGGGTCGAATGGTTCGATGGTTGAGCTCCAACGATGTGCACTAAACAGACTGAACTTTGATAAGTTGGCGCCTTTTACTTTTTCTTTTCTTTCATATATATTGTATTGTCTAGTACTCTTTTAGTTTTAGTAAAATCTTTAAAGTGTATTTCATAACGGTAGCTGGTGTGAGTTGGAAGATGTACCGGTGCAGTATGCCTGTGTAGTGAGCGGAGTGGATTTTCGAGTTTCGGGAGACGCGTTACAGTGGGTGTACACGTTGGCCGAGGCGGCGGCTACCAAACAAAATCAGAGGAATAAGATGAAGTATGACCAAAAGGTGAAGTTTGTCCAATTATTGCTGGGCAACCAGGTCCTTTTACGGAATTTGGGACTCCCTGGTAAGCACAAGTTGGCAGATCAATGGGCGTCCAGCCCCTATGTAATAGAGAACCAGATGCCGAATCTACCAGTTTACCAGGTGAAACCTGTGGATGGGAATGGGCCTATCAAGGTACTCCAACGGAATCACCTGCTGCCCCTGGGTCAAGCAGTGCAGGTGGACAAGGAGCCCGAGTGGGAGCACGAGCCCCCACAAATGTAACACTTACCCAACAGGCTGGTATAAGTCTAGGGGAAAAGGAGATCCAGCCACACACCAACCCCACCTCCTGTACACGCAGATGCTGTGGGAATCAAGTTTATGTCACGCGCACACACACAGTATCAAACACACACCAGATACCATTATGAAATACACTTTAAAGATTTTACTAAAACTAAAAGAGTACTATGCAATAAAATATATATGAAAGAAAAGAAAAAGTAAAAGGCGCCAACTTATCAAAGTTCAGTCAGTTTAGTGCACATCGTTGGAGCTCAACCATCGAACCATTCGACCCCTCGTCGCTTTCCTCCCACCTCCACATCCTTGCACCCAGGACCACCCTGGTGGTCAAATGAGCAGTGCAGCGCACGTCCACCTTCCTCGGCGTCTCCTTCCCGACTCCCCTGAGAAAACCGCGAAAACCCCCAAGCTTCCAGCCTCACAAGACAAAATAACATTCCCCATTGGTTAACAAATGAATACAATCCCCATATCAGCAAGCCTAAAGCTGAACAACTGCGAGAGAAACACTTATCAGACAAAGAAGCATTCCTACTCTAAACAAACCAAAGAAGCCATTTTGAGTAACATACACTGGACATTGTACATTCTCCCCACCAGCAAATGTCATGCCCTCATGACATTACCAGAGTTCCCCAAAGCTTCTTGCTACACACAAACCCAACCCAGGTGCAGAAAGCAGCGACATAACTACCCAGAGCAGTAGAAATCACACTCGGTTCTCCTGGCCCTGGATGAGGGGGGAGGTTGAAGAATACTGTAGGAAATGTAGTCGTTGCATCCAGAGGAAGACCCTGCCAGCATTGGCAGCTCCACTGTCACCCTTGCAGAGTGCGGGACCTCTGGACCTGGTATGTATGGATTTCCTGTCGATTGAGCCTGACACCAACAACACCGCGAATGTCTTAGTCATCACCGATCATTACACTCGCTATGCTCAGGCATTTCCCACTAAGGATCAGAAGGCGACGACAATGACGAAGGTGTTATGGGAGAGGTATTTTGTTCATTATGGCCTTCCCAGGTGAATCCATAGTGATCAGGGGTGGGACTTTTAGAGCCGCCTTATCCATGAATTACTGACTATGCTTGGGGTTGAGAAATCCAGGACTACCCCTTACCACCCACAGGGTGATCCTCAGCTGGAGAGGTGCAACAGGACCCTATTGGACATGCTCGGGACGCTGGAAATTGGGCAGAAAATTAAGTGGAGTCATCATATTGGACAATTGGTTCACTGTTACAATTGTACTCGCAATGATGCTACAGGGTACTCACCCTATTATCTGATGTTCAGGCGGGAAGCGAGGTTGCCCATTGACTTGTGCTTTGGGGCTGAAGTGGGTGAATTACCTGGGAAGCCCTATCTGAAGTGTGTGTCTACGGACAGAGGGAGTTCACACGAAAGCCGTTCTCGATACGGGTTCGCAGGTGACCTTATTGTACTGGTCGTTCTACAACAAATATCTCAAGCATTTGCCCGTAACCACATTTGATGCCCTGCAAATTTGGGGTGTGAGCGAGGGTGACTACCCGTATGATGGGTACCTATTGGTGAGATTGGAGTTCTCGGAGGGCGACGTGGGAGTGTCCGAGGCAGAGGGTTCACAGGTGAAGAGGGAGCCCAGCGAGCCGGAAGGGTCGGCAGAAGGGGTACGGAGATCTCAGAGAAGTAGGTGCCCCCCGGAGCGGTTGACATGTGTGGTGCCGGGAGAACCGAGTGTGATTTCTACTGCTCTGGGTAGTTATGTTGCTGCTTACTGCACCTGGGTTGGGTTTGTATGTTGCAAGAAGCTTTGGGAAACTCTGGTAATGTCATGAGGGCATGACATTTGCTGATGGGGGGAGAATGTACAATGTCCTGTGTATGTTACTCAAAATGGCTTCTTTGGATTGTTAAGAGTAGGAATGCTTCTTTGTCTGATAAGTGTTCCTCTCGCAGTTGTTTAGCTTTAGACTTGCTGATATGGGGATTGTATTCATTTTGTTAACCAATGGGGAATGTTATTTTGTCTGCTGAGGCTGGGAGCTTGGGGGTTTTCGCGGTTTTTTCAGGGGAGTCGGGAAGTCGGGAAGGAGACGCCGAGGAAGGTGGACGTGCGTTGCACTGCTCGGTTGACCACCGGGGGTGGTCCCAGGTGCGAGGACGTGGAGGTGGGAGGAAAGTGAGGAGAGGTCGAATGGTTCGATGGTTGAGTTCCAACGATGTGCACTAAGCTGACTGAACTTTGATAAGTTGGCGCCTTTTACTTTTTCTTTTCTTTCGTATATATTTTATTGCATAGTACTCTTTTAGTTTTAGTAAAATCTTTAAAGTGTATTTCATAACGGTATCTGGTGTGTGTTTGATACTGCGTGTGTGCACGCGGCATAAACTTGATTCCCACAGCACCTTTGTGTATGGGAGGTGGGGTTGGTGAGTGTCTGGATCTCCTTTTCCCCTAGACATATACCAGCCTGTGGGGTAAGTGTTACATTTACATCTTTGGAAATGTTTGTTTGATGATGAACTTCAATAAAAAAATAAATTACAAAAAAAACTCATTTTGTGGGATGACTGAAACAGCTTAGTTAGTGTCTAATTCCATTTAAATTAATTTGTTAGTTTCTTCTGGAATGTCATACTCCCTGTCTATTATTAATTTTCACACTGTAGATCTCAGGGCTACAGTCTTGTTTCACTCTCTTATAATTATCAAACAGACAGATTAATGCTCTTTTTGAAACTGCAACTTGACTATTTAATTTTTCTTCTTCTGTGTACAGTACAACACATTTGTCTGCCCAACCCATGGTCTCTATGTGTCATACTTCAATTGCATTTTCTACAAATTTTCCCTTTAAACCTGCATTTGTTTGGTGCATCTGAGCCCTGGCACAACGGTAACACAATTTGTTCACTCAGGCTGAATTCTGTTTAGATGGTGCAATTTTATTTCTGCTCACTTCCTGACTGCAACTCAATTGTGTTTTTCTGTGATTGTCATTGAAACGTGGATTTCAACTGCTCTTTTAGATTTGTGAGCTGAGCGTCAATTAGGAGCTGATTTTGAATGTTTTCTTGTTAGACTGCAAACTAAATGATCTCTCAGTGCACCTTTAAGCCCATTAACAAAGAGAGTTGGACAGTGCCCAATTAGTAAGTGAGTGCACAACACGAAGCAGCTATTTTAATAAGGTCCACTACTGAAGTTGAGAAAAGGCACTTTTTAGAGTTGGATGACACCCAATCAGTGAACGGGAGAATGAGAAGGAGCAGTGATTTCATTTAGATCTGCCAGTGAACTACACCTAATTAGTGAATGGAATACATTAGGAAGGGTGAATAAAAATAAGACCCAGGCTCAAGTGAGTAGGAGTGACCATTATGTGAGTGAGCCAGTGTTGGAGTGGCTTTGGTTCACCAGGCTTCGTCGAGATCAGCCTTGGGTGAGTTAAGTATTCAGTAAGTTCCTTCTTCAATTTCTTTATCCTTCATTCCTTGTCTGTTAGGGCATAGCTAGTGCAGTGACAATGGCTCTAGGGCTGTCTAGTGCTCTGTGTGTGAGCTGCGTGTGAGGTGGTGGAATTCTTGGAGACCTCTAGCCTCCTGGATAACCACATCTGCACCAGCTGCAGCTCCTCAAAGAAAGTGTTAAGGAACAGGATCAAAAGCTCGATGACCTTTGTCTCACATGGGAGACTGAGGAATTGATAGATAGGAGCAACAGGGAGGTAGTCACCCTAAGGCTGCAGGAGGCAGGTAACTGGGTGACTGACAGGAGAAGGAAGGGAAATGGGAAGCCAGTACAGAGTATGTTAAATTGCTCAGCATGGACTAGATGGCCTGTTATGTGCTATACTTTACTGTAACTCTACCCATATGGCTATTCCCTCTCAATAATAAGTACACTAGTTTGGATTCTGTTGAGGGGGACAGCCTACCAGGGAGAGCCACAGCAACTGGGTCCCTGGTGAAGGGAGATTTTATAGGTATAGGAATAGAGACAGGATTTCATGTACGTTGCCTCCGAGGTGCCAAGGTCAGAGATGTCTTGGAATGGATCCATGGGGTGAGTAGCCAGGTCTTGGTTCATAGGTAGGAAAGGTGGGGAAGTCTTGAAGAGAGACATAAGGGAGTAAGGTGGAAAGTGGAAAAACAGGGTGTCTAATATAGTAATCTCTGGATTGCTGCTTGTACCGGGTGCCAGTGAGAAAAGGAATGGGATGATTTAGCAGATGAATGAATGGCTGAGAAACTGACACAGGGGGCAGAGTTTCAGACTTATAAATGATTGGGATCTCTTCTGGGGGGATGGGCTACATGGGAACTGAGGGGGACCAATAGCCTTGCAGGCAGATTTTCTAGAGCTGTTTGGGAGGCTGGGGGATAAGAACCGGAGTAGTAGTGCTGAGGATGGGATAGTTGTCTTACAAACAGAGGTAGTGTGTTGTGAGACTGCTGGCAAAGAGAGGCTGACGATAGGGTTTAAAAAGGAGAGGAATTTTTCAATGGTCTTTTAAATCGAAGCAAGAGGTGAAAAGTGAAGAAGTAAAGGCATCTCGGAGAGAAGCCGTTTTTTTAACTGATTGGGGAACAGAGGTTAGACTGTGCAGGCGCGTGATGTAGAGCGCCAAAGTTTTTAAAAAAAGGACCGCCATATACAGTGGCTATCGTCGTAGCGGCCAACGTCCGAGTGGACTGAGTCAGAGTAGCATGGCTTTGACTCAACAGGCTTCAGCGTGAACGGGCAGAGGCGAGGGCAGGTTTCAGTAAGTTTTGTTTTGTTTGTTTAGAATAGAGAGAATGCCAGGCAGGATGTTGGAATGCTCCTCTTACAGGATGTGGGAAGTCAGGGAGACCTCCAGGGTCCCTGACAATGACACCTGCAAAAAGTGCATCCAGCTGAAGAGCAGGGCTCCTTGTGGCCATTTCCCTCAACAACAAGTATACCGATTTGGATACTGTTGGGGGGATGACTTACCTGGGACAAGATGCGGAAGTGTGATCTCTGGCACTGAGTCTGGTTCTGCAGTGCAGAAGGGAGGGGGAAGAAGAGGAGAGCGGTAGTGATAAGGGACTCCATAGTCAGGGGCACAGACAGGAGGTTCTGTGGTCGTGACAGAGACTCCCGGATGGTTTGTTGCCTCCTGGGTGCCAGGGTCAGGGATGTCTCTGATCACGTGCACAGCATTTTGAAGTGGGAGGGTGAGCAGCCAGATGTCATGGTACACATCGGTATCAATGACGTAGGAAGAAAGAGTGAGGAGGTCCTGAAGAGTGAGTATAGAGAGCTTGGTAGGAAGTTAAAAAGCAGGACCTCGAGGGTGGTAATCTCCGGATTGCTGCCTGTGCCACGTGTCAGTGAGGGTAAGAGTAGGATGCTCTGGAGGATGAACACGTGGCTGAGGAACTGGTGTAGGGGGCAGGGTTTCAGATTTCAGGATCATTGAGGCCTCTTCTGGGGCAGGTGGGACCTGTACAAGAGAGAGGGGTTACATCTGAACTACAGGGGGACCAATAACCTTGCAGGGAGGTTTGTTAGTGGTATTTTTTTTTTGGGGGGAGGTTTAAACTAGATTTGCAGGGGGATGGGAACCAGAGTGACAGAGTAGATAGTGGAGCAGGGGTGAAAATAAATGATGTTAAAGTTTCATGCAAAGTCACAAATAGAAGGGTTGTGTGTGGTGGTAATAATCTTCTGAGGTGTGACTATTTCAATGTGAGGAGTATTGTGGGGAAGGCTGACGAGCTGAGGGCGTGGATTGACATGTGGAATTATGACATTGTAGCCATTAGTGAAACTTGGCTACAGGAGGGACAGGAGTGGCAGCTTAATGTTCTGATGTTTCAGATGTGATAGAGGCAGAGGAATGAAGGGTGGGGTGGTGGTATTGCTAGTCAGGGAAAATGTTACAGCAGTGCTCAGGCAGGACAGATTAGAGGGCTTGTCTACCGAGGCCATATGGGTGGAGCTGAGAAACAGGAAAGGTATGACCACATTAATGGGGTTGTATTATAGACAAACCCAATAGTCAGCGAGAATTGGAGCAAATCTGCAAAGAGATAGCAGACAACTGCAGGAAACATAAAGTTTGATTGTAGGGGATTTTAATTTTCCACATATTGATTGGGACTCCCATACTGTTAAACGTCTAGATGGGTTAGAGTTTGTAAAATGTGTGCAGGGAAGTTTTCTAAATCAATATATAGAGGTACTGACTAGAGAGGATGCAATATTATATCTTCTATTACTAAACTAGTTTGGACAGGTGACGGAAGTGTGTATAGGGGAACACTTTGGTTCCAGTGATCATAACGTCATTAGTTTCAACTTGATCATGGATAAAGATAGATCTGGTCCTCAGGTTGAGGTTCTAAACTGGAAAAAGGCCAACGTTGAAGAAATGAGAAAGGATCCAAAAACCATGGATTGGGACAGGTTGTTCTCTGGCAAGGATGTGATTGGTAAGTGGGAGGCCTTCAAAGGAGAAATTTTGAGTGTGCAGAGTTTGTATGTTCCTGTCAGGATTAAAGGCAAAGTGAATAAGAATAAGGAACCTTGGTACTTGAGGGATACTGGAACTCTGATAAAGAGAGTTGAGATGTATGACATGTATAGGAAACAGGGAACAACTAAGGTACCTGAGGAGTATAAAAGAATGCAAAAAATACTTGAGAAAGATATCAGGAGGGCTAAAAGAAGACATGCGGTAGCTTTGGCAGTCAAGGTGAAGGATAATCCAAAGAGCTTCTACAGGTATATTAAGAGCAAAAGGATAGTAAGGGATAAAATTGGTCCTCTTGAAGATCAGAGTGGTTGGCTATGTATGGAACCAAAAGAAATGGGAGAGATATTAAATGGGTGTTTTGCATCTGTATTTACTAAGGAAACTGGCATGGGGTCAATGGAAATGAGGCAAACAAGTACAGTAGTGAGGTCTTGGAACCTGTACGGATTGAAGAGGAGGTGCCTGCTATCTTGAAGCAGAGTAGATAAATTCCAAGGACCTGACAGGGTATTCCCTCGGACCTTGAAGGAGACTAGTGTTGAAATTGCAGGGGCCCTGGCAGATATATTTAAAATGTTGGTATCTATGAGTGAGGTGCCAGAGGATTGTTGGATAGCTCATGTTGTTCCGTTGTTTAAAAAAGGCTCTAAAAGTAATCTGGGAAATCATTGGCCGGTAAGTTTGACGTCTGTAGTAGGTAAATTATTGGAAGGAGTACTAAGAGATAGGATCTACAAGTATTTGGATAGACAGGGACTTACTAGGGAGAGTGAACACAGCTTTGTGCTTGGTAGGTCATGTTTAACAAATCTATTAGAGTTTTTCGAGGAGTTTACAAGGAAAGTGGATGAAGGGAAGGCAGTGGATGTTGTCTACATGGACTTCAGTAAGGCCTTTGACAAGGTCCTGCATGGGAGGCTAGTTAGGAAGATTCAGTCGCTAGGTATACGTGGTGAGGTAGTAAATTGGATTAGACGTTGGCTCAATGGGAGGAGTCAGAGAGTGGTAGTGGAGGATTGCTTCTCTGAGTGGAGGCCTGTGACTAGTGGTGTGCCACAGTGATCAGTGCTGGGTCCATTGTTATTTGTCATCTATATCAATGATCTGAATGATAATGTGGTAAATTGGATCAGCAAATTTGCTGATGATACAAAGATTGGAGGTGTAGTGGACAGTGAGGAAGGTTTTCAAAACTTGCAGAGTGATCCGGACCAGCTGGAAAAATGGGTTGACAAATGGCAGATGGAGTTTAATACAGACAAATGTGAAATATTGCACTTTGGAAAGAAAAACCAAAGTAAATACAAGGTAAATGGTAGGGCACTGAGGAGTGCAGTATAACAGAGGGATCTAGGAATACAGATGCAAATTTCCCTAAAAGTGGTGTCACAGGTAGATTGAGTCATAAAGAGAGCTTTTGGTACACTGGCCTTTATAAATCCAAGTATTGAGTATAAGAGTTGGAATGTTAAGATGAGGTTGAATAAGGCACTGTTGAGGCCGAATTTGGAGTATTGTGCTCAGTTTTGGTCACCGAATTGCAGGAAGGATATTAATAAGGTTGAAAGAGTGCAGAGAAGGTTTACAAGGATGTTGCCAGGACTTGAGAAACTGAGTTACAGAGAAAGGTTGAATAGGTTAGGACTTCATTCCCTGGTGCGTAGAAGAATGAGAGGAGACTTGATAGAGGTATATAAAATTATGATTGGTATAGAGTGAATGCAAGCAGGCTTTTTCCACTGAGGCTAAGGGAGAAAAAAGTCAGAGTACATGGGTTAAGGGTGAAGGGGGAAAAGTTTAAAGGGAACATTGGGGTGGGCTTCTTAATGCAGAGAATGGGAGTATGGAATGAGCTGCCAGATGAAGTGGTAAATACGGGCTCACTTTTAACATTTAAGAAAAACTTGGACAGGTACATGGATGAAAGGTGTATGGAGGGTTAGTGGGACTAAGCAGAAAAATGGTTTGGCACAGCCAAGAAGGGCCAAAAGGCCTGTTTCTGTGCTGTAATGTTCTATGGCTCTATGTTCTATGGTTCTAAAATGCAACCCAGAGGTTGAGTTTCAATGTAAAAGGCAACAAAATCAAAAAAGGTGCATACAGGACTGAAAGTGTTGTATTTGAATGCACGTAGTATACGGAAGAACGTAGATGAATTTCATGGTGCCTGAACACTGTACATTGCCTCTTTCACCTCAGATGGTTGAAGAAGTTTGGTATGGGCCCCCAATTCCTAAGAACTTTCTATAAAGGCACAATTGAGAGCACACTGACTGGCTGCATCACTGCCTGGTAATGGAACTGTACTTCCTTCAATCGCAGGACTCTGCAGAGCATCTGTAGATATGAACTTCCCACTAATCAGGATATTTACAAAGACAGGTGTGTAAAAAGGGCCCAAAGGATCACTGGGGACCTGAGTCACCCCAATCACAAACTGTTCGAGCTGCTACCCTACTGCAAGGGTAAAATGACTTTGATAGGAGTTATATACAGACCTCCAAACAGTAGCAAAGGTTTGATCTGGAAATTATAATGGGAAATACCCTGTAGAAAATCATGTCAAAAGGGCAATGTTATAATAGTGATGGGAGATTTCAATATGCAGATAGATGTGCAAAATCAGGTTGGTGCTGAATTGCAAGAGGGCAAATTTCTAGAACACCTACAAGATGGCTTTTGGAGCAGCAAACAGTTGAGCCAGCTAGGAGATCAACTATTCTGGATTGGGTATTGTACAATGAACCAGAATTGATTAGAAAGCTTAAGGTAAAGCAGCATTTAGGGGCCAATGATTCTAATATGATAGAATTCACCCTGAAATTTGAGAAGTAAAAACTGAAGTCAGATGTATCAGTGGAGTAAAGGGAATTACCAAAACATGAGAGAGAAGCAGGCCAAAATTGTTTGGAAAGCAACATTAGCAGAGATGAAGGTGCAGCAGCAATGGCTGGAATTTCTGGAAGCAATTCAGAAAGCACAGGATATATACATCCCAAAGAGGAAGAAGTATCCTAAAGGCAGGATGAAGCAACAGTGGCTAACAAAAGAAATCAAAGCCAACATAAAAGCAAAGAGATGACATATAATGGAGCAAAAATTAGTGGGGAGTTAGAGGACTGGGAAGCATTTAAACACTAAAGAAGGCAACTAAAAAAGGTTATAAAGAAGGAGAAGATGGGATATGAAGGTAAGCTAGCCAATAATATTAACAAGAATGGAAACATAGAAAAACTTACAGTAAAACACAGATCCTTCGGCCCACAAAGCTGTGTCAAACATGTCCTTACAATAGACAATAGGTGCAGAAGTAGACCATTCGGCCCCTCGAGTCTGCACCTTAGAACTACCTAGGCTTACCCATAGCCCTCTATTTTCCTAAGCTCTATGTAGCCATCCAGGAGTCTCTTAAAAAACTCTATTGCTTCCGCCCCCCCCCCCCCCCCACCACCGCCACCGGAAGCCCATTCCACTCACTTTCCACTCTCGATGTAAAAAAACTTGCCCCTGACATCTCCTCTGTACATATTTCCAGGCACCTTAAAACTATGACCTATGGCGCTTGCCATTTCAGCCCTGGGAAAAAGCCTCTGACTATATACATGAGGATACCAGAATTTCCTTATACAAAGTGTAAAAGAGATGCAAGTGTAGTTATTGAACTGCTGGAAAATGATGCTGAAGAGGTAGTAGTGGAATTGGCAGATGAAATGAATAAGTATTTTGCATTTCCTCTGTCCATTTTTAAAATTATATTGTTTTATTGTCACTTTAGTGCTCATATTGTTAGTTTATTGCTCAGTGGGTGTAAAGCAGAAGCTTGTGATTAACGTGTTGGGGTTGCGGTTTAATCTTGGTGGTCTGTTCTTGTTTTCCTCATCTCTTTGATTTGTTATTTGGCGTTTAGAGGATCAGGATGATGAGAAACATGTTACTTCTGGTTAGGATGTACTTACATGGGTAGTGGGCAAAATATACCTCTAGTGTCTAGATCTCGTACTAGAGATGCAGTATCATTTCACCCTGCCTCTTTGTTTTTGGCCCATGTTGTCATCATCCAGGTCCCCAATTGCTTTTATTGGGATCTTCCTCCTTGTTAAATTCCATTTTGAAGTTTAAATTATGGTGGTGGGGCTATAGCTCATGGTTAGTGTTTGTGGGGTTTTGATATAGGGGATGGGTGTTGTGATTTGGGGGGTGTGGAGTAGAAGGCCAGGACTGGAGTGGGAACTGGCAGTGCAGGGACGGGTGGTGTGGGACATTGCAGTTGGGATGCAAATGGTGATGTGGGATGAACTTGGCCCCCTGGTGGGGATATGACCTGGGTTTATGAGGGTGTGTATGGGGGTTGGAGAGGTTAGGTTTAGGGGTAGGACCTAGGAAAGTGGATGCAGGCCTCCCCGTGGTGACAGAGGGGGGAGTGTGGGACCTGGTAATAAGTAAGCCCTTTTGTGGGGAGTAGCCAGGGTTACTTGGGGTGCTGTCCAATTTAGAAGGGGTGTGTTGTCCTTTGGATGTTACAATTAGTGTGCAGGGTAGGATTAGCGGATGTCCGTGGGGTAGCAATGGGTAGTATTGAACTGGTGATGTATTGCACTTGGCCCCCTGCTGAGGATATGACCTGGGTTTCTGGGCTGAGGGGTGGACATGTTAGGTTTAGGGCAAGGGCTTGGAGATGGGGCTATGGGACTTTGGGGTGGGGAGGAGGTTGAAAGAGGAACTGAATTGATGTTAGTGTGGGGTGAATTTGGCCCCCTTGTGGGGAGAGGGTTTGGGTTTATAAGGAGTAGGTTGAGAGTATGTGGGGACTTCCGGTAAGATGGCGATTGTATAGTCACTTCAAACTTTTGCTCCATTACATTTCTTACCTTTGCACTATGTACCTCCCTTTTTTATTTCAGTTTGTTAATGTATTTGTCTTTCTTATCTGCCTCCGAATACGTCTATTTCACAATGACTACAAAGATTCCTAAATCTGGGAAAAAAGAAGCTTCTACGTTTCTGTCTGCCGAGATTCTCTCTATTCTGGAACAGAATCGACAGGACATTATCATTGATATCAAGACTGAATTTAGGGCTTCTATCAGTCAGCTGGAGTCAAAATTGGATCAGATTACGCCAGAGTGGATGACCAAGCCAAACAATTATCTCACATCGACCTAACTTCCGAAGATTTAAAGCACCGCGTTCAGCAGCTGGAAACTCTCTGCTCCAACTCAATGGAGCAAAACAGCAAACTTACTTCCAAAATGGCAGATCTCGAAAATCAGAGCAGACGTAATAATTTACGAATTCTCGGTTTGCCAGAGGCCACTGAAACGGGCTCTCCCGTTGAATTTTTCTCTTCTTTCCTACGTGAGATCTTCGGGAAAGAAATTCTTCCAAATCCACATGAGTTAGAAAGAGCCCATAGAGTATTTATTCCTCGAGCTGTTTTGGGTTCTAGACCACGCCCAATTATCCTGTGTTTTCATCGCTATCAGGTGAAAAATCTTCTGATCAAGGAGGCACGCCGGAGAGGTACCTTGACTTACCGAGGCAATACCATTCGTATCATTGAAGACTTTGCCCCCCAGGTTTTGAAGATGTGTGCCAAGTTCAAAGGTGTTATGAAAGAGCTCTTTAATCGTGGATTCAAACCTTCCCTCCATAATCCTGCCGATCTTTGAATTACTCTTACTACTGGGGACTATAAATGGTTTAAGTCGGTCAAGGAGGCTGAGAAGTTTATTGAAGGTCTTCCAGCCATTTTGACTTCTTTGGACCCGGTTTGACCTTCTAAAATGACCGATAAGTACTTTCTAAAATAAAAGCCTTTTTGCAGACTTAGAACTTATTTGAGTATCTTTAAATATCTTTTGAATATCTTTAACTACTGAGAACCATAAATGGTTTCAGTCGGTTGCTTTTCGGACTTGGTGTGATTTTCTTAATTGGTTAATTAAAAAGCTTTCCTGTGGACAGATTTAATATGTGTAACTTTGTTTACTTTAGAATAACATTATCTACTGAGAACCATAATTGGTCTCAGTTTATTCAGGAGGCTTAGAGTTTTTACTAAAGGTCACCCTGCCAATTTATTGTATCTGACTTGATTTTTCAAACAGCTGCTATGTACTTACTTTATATATAAAATTTCCCTTCTCTTTTTTCCCCTTTGTTTTTTTTTCTCTTAAATTTACCCCTTTTTTCACTTTTTCATAGTTTCTCATGGGTAGATTATTTTTCCATTATTATTTCGTATTCTTATATTTTCTCTGATGATATTGTTTCTGTTTGCAATTCTGATTTATAGTACATAAGTTAGCTAGTCTTTGCTATATTATTTAAATGGAGCTTATGTCAATGCACAGAACTGGAAGTTGGTTTTTGGGGTGTCTTTTTTCTTGTAGAGCTAGCTGCTTGTTTGGGTAGCCATCTTGTTTTGGGTTGCGAGGGTGGGGTGGTTTCTCCAGTACCAACACTATCTAATGCTTTTATTGGTTTTCCTTGTTATTCAGGAATTCTCTGTGTCCTGATCTTACTGATTTATGTTTATATTTTGCTCCCAAACTGTTATTTCAATGTCTGACCTTATATATGCCTACTACCTTTTATGTTTTAACAATTGATAATGGTTAGTCCATTGAAATTTGTGCGCTGGAATGTAAAGGGATTGAATCATCCTGTTAAAAGAAGGAAGGTCTTCTCCCATATTAAGCAACTTAAAGCTGACTCTGCCTTCCTCCAAGAAACTCATATTCGTAGTTTCGACAATTCCCATCTTATGTCAAGGTGGGTGGGTTAGCATTTTCATTCATCCTTCCTGGCCAAAGCTAGGGGGGTTTCTATTCTTATTCATTCAGATGCTCCTTTTGAACTCCATAGTAAGATATCTGATACATATTATTGTTTCTGGCAAATTATATAACACGAAGGTGGTACTAGCTAACTTGTATGCTCTGAATTCCGATGATGTTAACTTTTTTGAATGCTTTTTTCTTCATTACCAGATCTGAATTTATACTCTCTTATACTGGGTGGTGACTTTAATTGCTGGTTAGATCCTACTTTGGGTCGATCAACCTCTGTTCCTAGATTACCTACTAAATCTGCTTTAGCTATTCATTCTTTTCTTTCTAACTATGGTATCTCCGATATATGGTTTTTCCTTCATCCTACTGAGAGAGGTTATTCTTTTTTTCACATGTTCACCATACTTTTACTAGAATTGATTATTTTTTAATTGATAATCAACTTATTTCATTTGTTCACTCTTGTGATTATCAGAGTATATTGATTTCCAATCATGCTCCAGTCACTTTGTCTTTAAATCTTCCTGGTCTCACTCAGAGGAATAAACATTGGCGTTTTATCTCGACTTCATTATGGGATGATGATTTTGTAAAATTTATTAAGGATCAGATAACTTTTTCCCTAAACACCAATACATCATCTGAAATTTCATCCCAGATTGTCTGGGATGCTATGAAAGCATATTTGAAGGGTCAAATAATTTCATAAAAAATGAATCTTAATAGAAAGTCCCGTTTAGAGTGATTAGATTTGATTAATCAGATTAAAGTATTAGATCAACTATATGCCCAGACTAAAAACCCTGAATTGTACAATAAGCGTGTACAACTCCAAACTAAATTTGACCTTCTCTCTACTCAACCAGTCAAACGTCAACTTCTTAAAAGTAAGAGTCACTTTTATATTCATGGTGACAAATCTGGCAAGTTTCTAGTTAATCAGTTGAGACGTTCTGAAGTTAAGCAACATATTACAAAGATTTGGAAGGAGAACAGGGATATTACATCGAATCATTCTGAAATTAATGACCTATTTAAGAATTTTTATTCTTGGCTTTATTCCTCTGAATCCCTAAATGATAATATTTCTGTTGACCTTTTTTAAAATAGCTTGAATATCCCTTTGCTTTCATCTGATTTTAAAGCAAAACTTAATGAGCCTATATCACTAGAAGAAGTATCTTTTGCTATTTCTGCACTGTCATCGAGTAAATCTCCCGGACCTGATGGTTTCCAGTAGAATTTTATAAATCATTCTCCTCACTTCTTTCATCTCAGTTACTCTCAGTATTATCTGATTCATTTAATCATGGCAAATTGCCACCTTCATTTAATGAGGCATGTATTATTCTTCTACCCAAAAAGGCAAAGACCCAACGGAGTGCTCCTCTTACAGGCCGATTTCTTTGCTAAATGTTGATGTCAAAATTTTGGCCAAAGTCCTGGCCCACAGATTGGAAAATGTTATACCCTCTATTATTTCTGATGATCAAACCGGTTTTATTAAAAATTGTCTTCCTTTTTTTAATATACGGTGTTTATTCAATATCTTATACTCACCTTCAATTGGGACTCCTGAATACGTTATTTCTCTCGATGCAGAGAAAGTGTTTGATTGTATAGAGTGGAATTACATTTTTGCGGTCTTAAAAAAATTTAACTTCGGTCAAAATTTTATCTCTTGGATTAAATTGTTATATTTTTGTCCTACTGCCTCTGTTCTGACTAACTCTCAGCAATCCCAGTCGTTTAGCCTTAAACGTGGCACCCATCAAGGATGCCCCTTAAGCCCTTTCCTTTTTGATTTGGCTGTAGAGCCACTGGCGACTGCATTCCGAAGATGTCCTGAACTGACGGGGATCTGGGGGGGTGGGGGGTGTTGAGCATAAAGTTTCTCTTTACACTGACGATTTATTACTTTTTCTTTCAAATTCGTCCACATCCTTACCCCCAATGTTTTCACTTCTTGATCAATTTAGATTTAGACAGGTTTCTGGCTATAAACTTAACCTCCATAAGAGTGAACTTTTCCCAATAAATAAAGAAGCACAAGCATTAACATTTCACGACCTCCCCTTTAAAGTAGTCGATGAGCAATTTATTTATTTTAGTATTACAGTTACAAGGAATTTTAAGGATCCTTTTCATGAAAATTTTGCCAATCTTTTGAACTCTACAAAACAGAGTTTGTCACAATGGTCACCTTTATCTATGTCTTTGGTAGGTCGTGTTAATGTTATTAAAATGTATATCCTCGTTGTCTTATCTTCTGGTCCTTTTTTCAGTCTGACTGCCCTAAATGGGTAGCAATGGAGCTGAACTCTTCTAAAGATCTCTCTGTTTCTGCACTTCTTGGATCTGCACTCCCTTGTAGTTTGCCTAGGCTAATTGTCTAATTGTTAACCCTCTTGTCAGACATACTTTGCGAATATGGGCCCTGTTTAGGAAATTTAATGGTTTCCATGGTTTTTCCCTTTCTAGTCCTATTTTACATAATCATCTTTTTTTACCTTCTATGCACGATTCAACATTTTATAATTGGTACAGAAAGGGCATTAGGCATTTCAAATATCTTTTCATTGATAATCGTTTTGCATCTTTTCAACAACTCTCTGCAAAGTTTAATCTACCTAATAACAACACACACAAAATGCTGGTGGAACACAGCAGGCCAGGCAGCATCTATAGGGAGAAGGACTGTTGATGTTTCGAGACCCTTCGTCAGGACTAACTGAAAGGAAAGATAGTAAGAGATTTGAAAGTAGTGGGGGGAGGGGGAAATGCAAAATGATAGGAGAAGACCGGAGGGGGTGGGATGAAGCTAAGATCTGGAAAGGTGATTGGCGAAAGTGATACAGAGCTGGAGAAGGGAAAGGATCATGGGACGGGAGGCCTGAGGAGAAAAAAAATTCCCTCCCCCCCCCCCTTTCTGCTTTTTGCAGGGATCGCTCCCTATGCGACTCCCTTGTCCACTCATCACCCCCCATCCCTTCCCACTGATCTCCCTCCTGGCACTTATCCTTGTAAACGGAACAAGTGCTACACCTGCCCTTACACTTCCTCCCTCACCCCATTCAGGGCCCCAGACAGTACTTCCAGGTGAGGCGACACTTCACCTGTGAGTCGGCTGGTGTGGTATATTGTGACCGGTGCTCCCACGCCTTTTATATATTGGTGAGACCTGACACAGACTGGGAGATCATTTTGCTGAACACCTACGCTTGGTCTGCCAGAAAAAGCAGGATCTCCCAGTGGCCACACATTTTAATTCCCTGTCCCATTCCCATTCTGATATGTCTATCCCTGGCCTCCTCTATTGTCAAAATGAATCCAAACTCAGGTTGGAGGAACAACACCTTATATACCGGCTGGGTAGCCTCCAACCTGATGGCATGAACGTTGACTTCTCTAACTTCTGTTAATGCCCCTCCTCCCCTTCTTACCCCATCCCTGACATATTTAGTTGTTTACCTGTTCTGCATCTCCCTCTGGTGTTCCTCCCCCTTTCTTTCTCCTGAGGCCTCTCGTCCCATGATCCTTTCCCTTCTCCAGCTCTGTATCACTTTCACCAATCACCCTTCCAGCTCTTAGCTTCATCCCACCCCCTCCGGTCTTCTCCTATCATTTCGCATTTTGCCCTCCCCCCACTACTTTCAAATCTCTTACTATCTTTCCTTTCAGTTAGTCCTGACGAAGGGTCTCGGCCCAAAACGTCGACAGCGCTTCTCCCTATTGATGCTGCCTGGCCTGCTGTGTTCCACCAGCATTTTGTGTGTGTTGTTGTTTGAATTTCCAGCATCTGCAGATTTCCTCGTGTTTAATCGACCTAATGCCCATTTCCTTCGGTATCTCCAAATCAGACACTTTATTAATCCTTTATTACCCAACTTTCCTGAGATGCCTGAGACACTGTGGACTTGTTTCTTTCTATTAATCCACTGGGTAAGGGCTTAATATCTTTTATTCTTGATAAATTAGTGCCTTTACAGCGTGCCCCCTTTCATAAAATTAGAATGGCCTGGGAGCATGACTTAAATATTTCCTTATCTGATGTGGTCTGGGATTCAATTGTCAAGTCAGTTAACTCAACTTCTCTTTGTGCTCGCCTCTGTCTCTTACAGTTTAAGATTGTACATAGGGCTCACATGTCCAAATCTAAATTGTCCCGATTTTACTCTAACATTAGTCCTGTTTGTGACAAGTGCAATAGTGGCGAGGCTTCTCTTATTCATATGTACTGGACCTGTCCTAGTCTAGAGAATTTTTGGAGAGATGTTTTCCTAACCTTATTCCATATTCTGAATTGCCACCTAGAACCTAACCCTTTGATTGCTCTTTTTGGTTCCTCGGCTGAGACAGATATACATTTGAGTCCGACTAAACGTTGAACATTATCTTTTACTTCTCTTCTGGCTAGACGTTTAATTCTTCTTAGGTGGAGAGATGTTGCCCCACCCACGCATGCTCAATGGCTTAATGATATTACGTCCTGTTTAGACCTTGACATAATTCACTACTCACTTCTTAATTCTGACATAAAGTTTCATAAGGTGTGGGGACCTTTTCTTGAATATTTCCATAACTTTTCCTTAGACTAAGTTTTTTTTCAGTCCCTTACTTTCAGCTTTTGTTTCTTGTGGTAGGCATTATCATCATTATTATCTTTTGTTCTTATTTTCATGTACAGTTTTGGGGGTTTGAATGTTCTGATTTATATTTCCTACACTTTGCTGTGGTTGGTCTGGAGTTTTTTTTCTTGCGGGGGGGTGGGTACTAACTTTACACAACTTTAGTTTGGGTGATTTTTTATCATTATTTTGAATCATATTATTGTGTGGTTATCTTGCACTGTATTAATCTCTTATTTTGGTCGTTTTTGTTGTTGTAGTGTTGTAGAAATGCATAAAAAATCAATTAAAAAAAGAGTATGTGGGCAGTGGAAGAATCATGCCTCTTGTTCTTCTTGATCTCGTCACTCGAAATTCGGTGTCACACAACCCTGAATGTTAGGATTAGGTGTGGATATAGGGATGGTGGTTGTACACGTGGGGCTGGGAGAGGTATAGTCATGGTGAGGTATGTGGGCTTCTGGCAGATAGGGTAGTGTAGTGGCTGCCAGTTTGTGGGGGTGTGGCCAGGGTTAATCTAGGTGTGGCTCGGTTTAGTAGGGGTATGTGACCCTTGGACTTTAGGATTATCTTTGAGGGTAAGGCTGGTGGATGTTTAAATGGGGCTGGAAGAGATAAGGTTGTGGAGTTTTGTGTGGTGAGCTATGAAGTGCTATAGTGCATAGGGTAGTCTAGTGGAGCCAGTTTAATCTGGCCCATGTCTTTCATTATTGTGGTCCAACACCACTTGGCTTAATGAACTGGGACACATAATCAGTAATGCAACCTGTAGACATTGGGTGTTTTGGGTCTTTAATCATTTGACACCCTCTCTGAGGTGATCCAGCCAGGGTTCATCTGGCCCAGCTTGTGAACCAATGAATCAAGATAATGAAAGGCATGTTCTTCTGCGTGTTATGGGTATTTTAGACCACTTGGGGAATAGAGTGTTCTGAGGCCTGTTTATCTGGCTTACCTCAAAGGAAAGTTCAATTACCCTACTTTAAATTTACACCTGTCTTCATTTTGTATCTGTATGTCTGGGATTGCATGAGATGAATCAACCATTTACTGGAGATTCAGTATCACTCCAGCCTGTCATTGAGTTTAGTGATGACTTGTTTTCTGTGGACCCAGCTTGGGTTTAACTTACTGCTTCTCTCTCACCTTTTGGGTATCTGGGCTTTTTTATTGGCATTTCATGGACCAGGAGAATGAAGCGCATGTCACAGTGAAGTTAGGTTGAGAGTATGCAGGCAGTGGAAGAATATCCCTCTTGTGCTTCTTGATCTTGTCACTCGAGATTCAGTGTCATGCAACCCTGCCACTTTGATCTGGCCCACGTGGGCCTTCATTAACCAGGTCCAACACTTGCCTTTATTGGATCTTGCTCCTCCGTACACAAGTCATCAGGTTTGTGTATGTGTGGCCAGGGTTAATTGTGGTGAGCCTAGGGTTAGGGTGGTGTGTACCCCCTTGGACCTTAGGATTAGGTTTGAGGGTAAGGCAGGTGGATGTATATGTGGGGTTGGGAGAAATAAGGTTGTGGAGTTTGGTGTGCTGAGGTATGTTGGGCTGTGAGCTACCTTAATCTGCACGATCCATTTCATTAACCTGGTCTGACACCATGTGGCTTAATGAACTAGGTGTGCACTGGGACAGTGCATCAGTAATGCAGCCTGGGTTCATTGGGTGTTTCAGGTCTTTAATCATTAGACATCCTCTCCGAGGTGACCCAGCCAGGGTTGATCAAGCCCACGTGTTTATCCCATGGACCAAGATAATGAGAGGCTGTAATTCTGATGGTTATGATATTTTAGACCTCATTAACTGGCTTTAATTTGACCATTTGAGGAGTAAAATGTTATGAGGCCTAGTTATGATGCTTTATCTTGAAAGAAGGTTAAACTTCACTACTTTACATTCACACTGGACTTAATTTAGCATCTGGGGTTGTGCAGTAACTATTTGAGGGGTGTTGTGAGAGGGCCAGAACCGGGGGCAGAGTTAGGTAATGGGGGTGGGAACTGGCAGTGCGGTGGGGTGACATGTCAGGTGGTAGTGTGGAACTTTGAAGTAGGGGGTAGGGCTGAAAGAGGAACTGAACTGCTGGTGATGTTGTGTGAATTTGAACCCCTGGTGGGAAGAGGGCATGGGTTTAGTGCTTTGAGTAAGAGGATTGGAGATGATAGGTTTAGGATTAAGGCTGAAGACTGGGGATGGTGGGAGCGTGTGTAACGCAAATCCCTTTGTGGGGTGTGGCTTGGGTTATTTGGGGTGCTCTCCAGTTTAAATGGGATGCGCAGTCCCCTGGAAGTTAGGATTTTTGTGAAGGGTAGGGTTGGGGTTAATTCAGGGGTGGCACGGGTAGTGTTCAACTGGTGATGTGGGGTGAACTTGGCTCCCTGGTGGGGAGAGGGCTAGGATTTATGGGGAGTGTAGGAGGGCTGGAGATGTTTGGTTTAGGTGTACGGCTGGGAGGTGGGGCTGCAGGACTTTGTGGTGGAGGGAGGGGTTGAAAGAGGACCCAAACTGATGGTGAAGTGGTGTGAACCTGGCCCCCGGTGGCCAAGGGCTCGGGTTTATGGGGGTGTGCAGGATGGTTGAAGTTGTTAAGTTAAAGGGCAGAGTTGAGGAATGTGGATGCAGGCCTCCCCATTGAGAGGGAGAGGAGCAAGAGGCTTAGTGTTATGTAAGCACAGCTGGCCAGGGTTATTTAGGGTGCTGTCGGTTTAGATGGTGTGCATGGTCCTTTAGATGTAACGATTAGGGTGGGGAACAGGGTCAAAGGATGTCCGCAGGGAAGATGCAGGTAGAACTGGTGATGTGGGATGAGCTTGGCCACCTGGCAAGAAGACGGTTTGTGTTTATGGGAATGTGAAGAAGTTAAGCTCTGGGCAGGGCCGTGTGATGGAAATGCATTCTTCCTAGAGGGGGGAGCTGTTCAAAAGACTTTCAAGTACAGTTTTAACTGCACAATCTCACACTGTACCAAAGATGCTCAACTAGAGAATGGACAATGTGCCAAAGACTCTCAAATACAGAATTAATGGTGTACTCTCACACTGTACCAAGGACTCTCAAATATAGAATTAACCCTACAATCTCACACTCTACCAGAGACTCACAAGTACATAATTAACCCCACACTTTCACACTGTACAGAGAATCTCAAATGCAGAATTAATCCCACACTATCACACTGTACCAGAGAAAATGAAAGAGAATTAACATGACCCTCTCACACTGTAGCAAACAATATCAAATGCAGTATGAATCCTACACCCTCACACTGTACAAGATACAATCAAATACAGAATTAACCACACACTCTCACACTGGACAGAAACCCTCAAATACAGAATTAACCCCACACTCTCACACAGGGCAGAAACCCTCAAATACAGAATTAACCCCACACTCTCACACAGGGCAGAAACCCTCAAATACAGAATTAACCACACACTCTCACACAGGGCAGAAACCCTCAAATACAGAATTAACCCCACACTCTCACACAGGGCAGAAACCCTCAAATACAGAATTAACCACACACTCTCACACTGCACCAGAGACATTCAAATACAGAATTAACCCCACACTCTCACACTGCACCAGAGACATTCAAATACAGAATTAACCCCACACTCTCACACTGCACCAGAGACATTCAAATACAGAATTAACCCCACACTCTCACACTGCACCAGAGACATTCAAATACAGAATTAACCCCACACTCTCACACTGCACCAAAGACATTCAAATACAGAATTAACCCCACACTCTCACACTGCACCAGAGACATTCAAATACAGAATTAACCCCACACTCTCACACTGTGCCAGCGACTCTCAAATAGAGAATTAACTCCACACTATCACACTGTACCACAGAAGCTCAAAGTCAGTATTAACCCCACACCCTCACACTGTGCCAAACATTCTCAAATACAGAATTAACCACACACTCTCACACTGTGCAAGAGACTTTCAAATATACAATTAACCTCACTGTGCAAAAGGATCTCAAACACAAAATGCTGGTGAAACACAGCAGGCCAGGCAGCATCTATAGGAAGTACAGTCGACGTTTCGGGCCGAGACCCTTCAACAGGACTAACTGAAAGAAAGGATAGTAAGAGATTTGAAAGTAGGAGGGTGAGGTGGAAATGCAAAATGATAAGAACAGGCCAGAGGGGGTGGGGTGAAGCTAAGAGCTGGAAAAGTGATTGTCAAAAGGGATACAGAGCTGAAGAAGGGAAAGGACATGAGGCCTAGGGAGAAAGAAAGGGGAGGGGAGCACCAGAGGGAGATGGAGAACAGGCAGAGTGATGGGCAGAAAGAGAGAAATAAAGGAGAAGGGGGAAAAATAAATAAATCAGGGATAGGGTAAGAAGGGGAGGAGGGGCATTAACGGAAGTTAGAGAAATCAATATTCATCCCATCAGGTTGGAGGCCACCCAGCCGGTATATAAGATGTTGTTCCTTCAACCTGAGTGTGGATTCATCTTGACTGTAGAGGAGGCCATGGATAGACATATCAGAATGGGAATGGGATGTGGAATTCAAATGTGTGGCCACTGGGAGATCCTGCTTTCTCTGGTGGACAGAGCGTAGGTGTTCAGCGAAACGGTCTCCCAGTCTGCATCGGGTCTCACCAATATATAAGGCCGCACCGGAAACACCGGACACAGTATACCACACTAGCTGACTCACAAGTCAAGTGTTGCCTCACCTGGAAGGACTGTCTGGGGCCCTGAATGCTGGTGAGGGAGGAAGTGTAAGGGCAGGTGTAGCACTTGTTCCGCTTACAAGGATAAGTGCCAGGAGGGAGATCGGTGGGAAGGGATGGGGGGGACGAGTGGACAAGGGAGTCGCATAGGGAGCGATCCCTGCAAAAAGCAGAAAGGGGGGGGGGAGGAAGGGAAAGATGTGCTTGGTAGTGGAATCCCGTTGGAGGTGGCATAAGTTACTGAGAATTAGACGTTGGACCCAGAGGCTGATGGGGTGGTAGGTGAGGACAAGCGGAACCCTATCCCGAGTGGGGTGGTGGGAGGATGGGGTGAGGGCAGATATATGGGAAATGGGAGAGATGCGTTTGAGAGCAGAGTTGATGGTGGAAGAAGGGAAGCCCCTTTGTTTAAAAAAGGAAGACATCTCCTTTGTTCTGCAATGAAAAGCCTCATCCTGAGAACAGACGTGGCGGAGATGGACGAATTGTGAGAAGGGGTGGGAAAAGGAATAGTCCAGGTAGCTGTGAAAGTCAGTGAGCTGGTAGTAGATATCAGTAGATAAGTCGTCTCCAGAGTTGGAGTCTGAAAGATCTAGAAAGGGGATGGAGGTGTCAGAAATGGACCAGGTAAATTTGAGGGCAGGGTGAAAGTTGGAGGCAAAGTTAATGAAGTCAACGAGCTCAGCATGCGCGCAGGAGGCAGCGCCAATGCAGTTGTCGATGTAGCGAAGGAAAAGAGGGGGATGGATACCGGTATAGACTTGGGACATGGACTGTTCCACAAAGCCAACAAAAAGGCAGGCATAGCTGGGACCCTTGGCTACACCTTTGGTTTGGAAGAGGTGGGAGGAACCAAAGGAGAAATTATTGAGAGTAAGGACTAATTCCGCTAGATGGAGGAGAGTGATGGGAGAGGGGAATTGGTGCTCCCCTCCCCCTTTCTTTCTCCCTAGGCCTCCCATCCCATGATCCTTTCCCTTCTCCAGCTCTGTATCCCTTTTGCCAATCAGCTTTCGAGCTCTTAGCTTCACCCGAACTCCTCTGGTCTTCTCCTATCATTTTGCATTTCCCCCTCCCCCTCCTACTTCCAAATCTCTTACTATCTTTCCTTTCAGTTAGTCCTGATGAAGGGTCTCGGCCTGAAACATCGACAGTGCTTCTCCCTATAGATGTTGCCTGGCCTGCTGTGTTCCACCAGCATTTTGTGTGTGTTGTTGTGTGAATTTCCAGCATCTGCAGATTTCCTCGTAAAAGGCTCTCAAATGCAGTTTTAACCTCACACTCACACACTATACCAGAGAGACTAAAATGAAGAATTTATTCCACACTCTCACACTGTACCAGTGACAATCAAACAGAGAATTAACCCCACACTCTCACATTGTGCCAAAGATTCACTCACAGAATTAACCCCACACCTTCAGTGTACCAGAGAGCCTCAAATACAGAAGTAACCCCACACTCTCACACTGCACCAGAGAACATAGAACCATAGAACATTACAGCAAAGAAACAGGCCTTTTGACCCTTCTTGGCTGTGCCAAACCATTTTTCTGCTTAGTCCCACTGACCTGCACCTGGTCCATATCCCTCCATACACCTTTCGTCCATGTACTTGTCCAAGTTTTTCTTAAATGTTAAAAGTGAGCCCGTATTTACCACTTCATCTGGCAGCTCATTCCACACTCCCACTCTCTGCATTAAGAAGCCCACCCCAATGTTCCCTTTAAACTTTTCCCCCTTCACCCTTAACCCATGTACTCTGACTTTTTTCTCCCTTAGCCTCAGTGGAAAAAGCCTGCTTGCATTCACTCTATACCAATCATAATTTTATATACCTCTATCAAGTCTCCTCTCATTCTTCTACGCACCAGGGAATGAAGTCCTAACCTATTCAACCTTTCGCTGTAACTCAGTTTCTCAAGTCCTGGCAACATCCTTGTAAACCTTCTCTGCACTCTTTCAACCTTATTAATATCCTTCCTGCAATTCGGTGACCAAAACTGAGCACAATACTCCAAATTCGGCCTCAACAGTGCCTTATTCAACCTCACCTTAACATTCCAACTCTTATACTCAATACTTGGATTTATAAAGGCCAATGTACCAAAAGCTCTCTTTATGACCCTATCTACCTGTGACACCACTTTTAGGGAAATTTGCATCTGTATTCCTAGATCCCTCTGTTCTACTGCACTCCTCAGTGTCCTACCATTTACCTTGTATGTTCTACCTTGGTTTTTCTTTCCAAAGTGCAATACCTCACACTTGTCTGTATTAAACGCCATCTGCCATTTTTCAGCCGGTCCAGATCCCTCTGCAAGCTTTGAAAACCTTCCTCACTGTCCATTACATCTCCAATCTTTGTATCATCAGCAAATTTGCTGATCTGATTTACCGCATTATCATCCAGATCATTGATATAGATGACAAATAACAATGGACCCAGCACTGACTCCTGTGGCACACCACTAGCAAAGTCCTCCATTCAGACAAGCAATCCTCCACTACCACTCTCTGACTTCTCCCAATAAGCCAATGTCTAATCCAATTTACTACCTCACCATGTATACCTAGCAACTGAATCTTTCTAACTAACCTCCCATGCGGGACCTTGTCAAAGGCCTTACTGAAGTCCATGTAGACAACATCCACTGCCTTCCCTTCATCCACTTTCTTTGTAACCTCCTCAAAAAACTCTAATAGATTTGTTAAACATGATCTACCATGCACAAAGCCGTGTTCACTCTCCCTTGTAAGTCCCTGTCTATCCAAATACTTGTAGATCCCATCTCTTAGTACTCCTTCCAATAATTTACCAACTACTGATATCAAACTTACCAGCCTATAATTTCCCGGATTACTTTTAGAGCCTTTTTTAAAACAATGGAACAACATGTGCTATCCTCCAATCCTCTGGCAACTCACCACATTTTAAATATATCTGCCAGGGCCCCTGCAATTTCAAAAGTAGACTCCTTCAAGGTCTATCAGGTCCTGGGGATTTATCTACTCTGATTTGCCTCAAGATAGCAAGTACTTCCTCCTCTTAAACCTGTATAGGTTCCATGATTTCCATTGACACCATGCCAGTTTCATTAGGAAATACAGACGCAAAAAAAAACGTTTAGGATCTCCCCTATCTCTTTTGGTTCCATACATAGCTGACCACTCTGATCTTCAAGAGGATCAATAAAGTATGTCTGTCTGTCTGACCAATTTTATCCCTTACTATCCTTTTGTTCTTAATATACCTGCAGAAGCTCTTTGGATTTCACTTTCACTGCCAAAGCTACCTCATGTCTTCTTTTAGATCTCCTGATATCTTTCTTAAATATTTTTTTGCATTTTTATATTCCTCAAGTACCTTATTTGCTCCCTGTTTCCTACACATGTCATACATCTCTCTCTTCTTATCAGAAATTCCAATATCCCTCAAGAACCAAGGTTCATTATCCTTATTCACTTTGCCTTTAATCCTGACGGGAACATACAAACTTAGCACTCTTAAAATTTCTCCTTTGAAGGCCTCCCACTTACCAGTCACATCCTTGCCAGTGAACAGCCTGTCCCAATCCATGGTTTTTAGATTCTTTCTCATTTCTTCAAATTTGGCCTTTTTCCAGATTAGAACCTCAACCTGAGGACCAGATTTATTTTTATCCATGATCAAGTTGAAACTAATGGTGTTATAATCACTGGAGCCAAAGTGTTCCCCTGCACACGTTTCCGTCACCTGCCCTAACTCATTTCCTAATAAGAAATGTAATATTGCATCCTCTCTCATCTGTACCTCTATATATTGATTTAGAAAACTTTCCTGGACATATTTTACAAACTCTAACCCATCTAGACCTTTAACAGTATGGGGGTTCCAATCAATATGTGGAAAATTAAAATCCCCTGCTATCTCAACATTATGTTTCCTGCAATTGTCAGCTGCCTCGCTGCAGATTTGCTCCTCCAATTCTCACTGACTATTGGGTGGTCTAGAATACAACCCTGTTACTGTGGTCACACCTTTCCTGTTTCTCAGCCCTACCCATATGGCCTCGGTAGACAAGCCCTCTAATCTGTCCTGCCTGAGCACTGCTGTAACATTTTCTCTGACTAGCAATGCCACCACCACCCCACCCTTCATCCCTCTGCCTCTATCACGTCTGAAACATCGGAACCCTGGAACACTGAGCTGCCAGTCCTGCCCCTCCTGTAGCCAAGTTTCACTAATGGCTACAATGTCATAATTCCACATGTCAATCCACACCCTCAGCTCATCAGCCTTCCCCACAATACACCTCACATTGAAATAGTCACACCTCAGAAGATTATTACCACCACACACAAACCTTCTATTTGTGACTGCATGAAACTTTAAAATCATTTATTTTCACTCCCACTCCACAATCTACTCTGGCACTTTGGTTCCCATCCCCCTGCAAATCTAGTTTAAACCTAAAATACCACTAACAAGCCTCCCTGCAAGGATATTGGTCCCCCTGTAGTTCAGGTGTAACCCGTCTCTCTTGTACCGGTCCCATCTGCCCCAAAAGAGGTCCCAATGATCCTGAAATCTGAAACCCTGCCCCCACTACCGTGGTTCCTCAGCCACGTGTTCATCCTCCAGAGCATCCTACTCTTACCCTCACTGACACGTGGCACAGGTAGCAATCCTGAGATTACCACCCTCGAGGTCCTGCTTTTTAACTTCCTACCAAGCTCTCTATACTCACTCTTCAGGACCTCCTCACTCTTTCTTCCTACGTCATTGATACCGATGTGTACCATGACATCTGGCTGCTCACCCTCCCACTTCAGAATGCTGTGTACGTGATCAGAGACATCCCTGACCCTGGCACCCGGGAGGAAACAAACCATCCAGGAGTCTCTGTCACGACCACAGAACCTCCTGTCTGTACCCCTGACTATGGAGTCCCCTATCACTACCGCTCTCCTCTTCTTCCCCCCCTCCCTTCTGCACTGCAGAACCAGACTCAGTGCCAGAGATCCGGCTGCCACAGCTTGTCCCAGGTAAGTCATCTCCCCCCCAACAGTATCCAAATCGGTATACTTGTTGTTGAGGGGAATGGCCACAGGGGAACCCGGCTCTGCCTGCCCTTTCCCCTTCCCTTGCCTGATGGTAACCCAATTACCTGTGCACTGCTCCTTTGGCGTAACTGCCTCCCTGTAGCTGCTATCTATAAACTCCTCATTCTCCCGAATGATCCGGAGGTCATCCAGCTCCTGCTCCAGTTCCCTAACGTGGTTTGTTAGGTGCTGCAGCTGGATGCACCAGAGGTCTCCCTGACTTCCCACATCCTGTAAGAGGAGCATTTCAACATCCTGCCTGCATTCTCTCTACTCTAAATGAAACAAAACTTACAGGAACTTAGCCTCTTCACACTGGAGCCTGTTGAGCCCAAGCAGTTGCACTCTGACTCAGTCCACTCCGATGATGGCTTTTTTAAACCTTTGGCACGCTATGTCACCTGCCTGCGCAATATAGCCTCTTTTCCCTGATCAGTTTTTTAAAAAATGGCTCATCTCTGAGAAGTCTTTACTTCTTCACTCTCCATCTCTTGCTTCAATTCTACAATACAGAATTAACCCTACACTCTCACACTGTGTCAGACTCACAAATGCCGTTTTAGCATGACACTGTACAAGGGACTCTGAAATACAGAATTAACTGTGCAGAGATTCTCAAACAGAGAATTTACCCTGCACTCTCTGACTGTACCAAAGACTCTGAAATACAGAAATAACCCCATACTCTCACAGTGAATCAATGACTGTCAAATACAGAATGTACCTCACAATCTCACACTGATTGAAATACGCACAAAAGCAGTATTAACCCCTCACGTTGTATCAGAGGGCCTCATATAAAGAATTAACTCCACACTTTCACGCTGTACCAGAGACAATCAAATAGAGAATTAACCCCACACTCTCACACTGTACCGAGGACTCTCAAATACAGAATTAATCTGACACTCTCACACTGTACCAGAGATTCTCAAATCCTGAATTAATCCCACCAGGGACTAAACTACAAAATTAACTCCACACTCTCACTCTGTACCAAAGACTCTCAAATACAGCATAAACACCACTATCTCACACTATACCAAGAACTCTCAAACCCTGAAATAGCCCCATACATTCACACTGTGCCAAACACTCCCAAATACAAAGTTAACAACATACTGTCAAAATGTACCAAAGAGACTCAAATACAGAATTAACCCCACACCCTCAGACTGTACCAAGGACTCTGAAATCCTGAATTAGACCCATACTCTCAAACTGTGCCAAATACTCTCAAACACAGAATTAACCCCACTCTCTCACACTGCACCAAGGATTCTCAAATCAGAATTAACCTCACAGTCTCACAGTGTTCCAAGACTCTCAAACACAGAACTAACCCCACACTCTCACACTGCACCAAGGATTCTCAAATCAGAATTAATCTCACAGTCTCACAGTGTTTCAAGACTCTCAAACACAGAATTAACTTCATGCTCTTACATTGCACCCGAGACTGTTAAATACCAACTTAATACCGCACTGTCACAATGTACCGAAGAGTCTCAAATACAGAATTGACCCCACACTCTCACACTGAATGAAAGGCACACAAAGGCAATATTAACCACACACTCTCACACTGAACCAAAGACTGTCAAATCCTGAATTAGTCCCACACTTTCATACTGTACCAAGGACTCTGAAATCCTGAAATAGCCCCATACACTCACATTGTGCCAAAGACTCTCATGTTCAGAATTAACCCCACATTCTCACACTGTGCCAAAGATGCTCAAACACAGAATTAACCTCATACTGTTACACCGTACTAGAGATGCACAAATACAGAATTCACCCCACACTCTCACACTGTGCCAAAGACTTACGAGTCCAGAATTAACCCCACATTGTACTGGAGATGCTCAAATGCACAATTAATCCCACACTCTGACACTGCAGAGACGCTCAGATACAGAAGTAACACCAAACTCTCAGACTGTATCAGAGACTCTGAAATACAGAATTAACCCCATACTCTCATGCTGTACAAAAGACTCTCGAAAGCAGAATAAACACCACAGTGTCACACTGTAGCCAAGACTCTCAAATACAGTATGAGTCCCATAATCTCACACTGTACCATAGAATGTCAGATACAGAATTAAACCCATCCTCTCACACTGTACCAGTGAATCTCAAATACAGAATCAACCACACACTCTCACACTGTACTAGAGAGCCTCAAATACAGAATTAATCCCACACTCTCACACTGTGCAGAGACACTCAGATACAGAAGTAACTCCACACTCTCAGACTGTACAAAAGACTCTCAAATACAGAATTAACTCCACACTCTCACAATCTACAAGGGACAATCAAATACAAAATCAATCCCAGACTCTCAAATTATACCAGAGACTCTCAAATACCAACTTAATACAATGTACATTGTACCGAAGAGTCTCAAATACAGAACTAACCCCACACTCTCACACTGAACCAAAGACTGTCAAATACAGAATGCACCTCAGACTCTCACACTGAATGAAAGGCGCACAAAGGCAGTATTAACCACACACTCTCACACTGAACCAGAGATTCTCAAATACAGAATTAACCCAACACTCTCATGTTGTGCCAGAGACTCTGGAATACCGAATTATCCCCACACTCTCAAACTGTATTACAGACTCTCAAACACCAACTTAACACCACTCTGTCACAATGCACCAATGTCTCAAATACAGAATTAATCCCATTCTCTCACACTCTACCAAGGACTGTCAAATCAGAGTTAATCCCACATACTCAGTGTCCCGAAGACTCTCAAACACTGAATTATCCTCATGCTCTTACAGTGTACGAGAGACTCTCAAATACAGAATTAAATCACCACTCTCACACCAGATTAAATTCCCACTCTCACTCTCTGTGTCTGACACCGAGTGTGTCTGAGGTGGCAGTGTCAGTGAGATTCCCTGTGAGTCTGACCCCGGGTGTATCTGATGTGACGGAGGGGAAGGAGATACCCTGTGTGACTTAAGCAGGGTGTTTCTGGTGTGGCGGTGTTGGTGAGATTCCCTGTGAGTCTGACCCCGGGTGTATCTGACTTGACAGTCTTGAGGGAGACTCCATCTGCGTCTGACCCCAGGTGTATCTGATGTGACGTTGTGGAGAGAGATGCTGTCTGTGTCTGTCAACGGGAGTATCTCTTGTGACAGTGTGGAAGGTGATTCTCTCTGTGTCTGATGTTGTGGTGTCGAGTGAGATTCCCTGTGTGTCTGACCCCGGCTGCATCTGATTTGATTGTGTGCAGGGAGATTCTCTCCGTGTCTGAGGCCAGGTGTATCTGATGTGATAGTGTAGAGTGAAATTCCCTTTGTGGCTGACTCCGGCTGTATCTGATGTGACGGTGTAGAATGTGATTCTCTCTGTGTCTGACACCGGGTGTGTCCAACGTGGCGGTTCCCTATGTGTCTGACCCCAGGTGTATCTGATTTGATTGTGTGGAGGGAGATGATTCTCAGTGTCTGAACCCAGGTGTATCTGATGTGACGGTGTAGATGTAGATTACCTCTCTGTCTGACCCCAGGGCTATCTTTGTGAGGGTGTGGAGGTAGATTCTCTCTGTGTCTAACCACAAAAGTATCGGAGGTGACAGTGTGGAAGGGCATTCTCCCTGTGTCTGACCCAGGTGATTCCAATGTGACGGTATGGAAGGAGATTCTCTCTCTGTCTGACCCTGTGTGTATCAGACATGACAGTGTGCAAGGAGATTCTCTCTGTGTCTGACCACGGCTGTATCTGATGTCATGGTATGTAAGGTGCTTCTCTCTCTGTCTGATGTGTATCTGTATCTGATGTGGCTGTGTGGAGTGATATTCCCTGTCTGTCTGTTCATGGGTTAATCTGATGTGACGGAAAGGAAGGAGAGTCTCTCTGTGTCTGACCCCAGCTGTATCTGACTTGACTGTCTTGAGGGAGATTCCCGGGTGTCTCTGATGTGATGTTGTGCAGAGAGATACTGTCTGTGTCTGACCACGGGAGTATCTGATGTGACGGTGTGGAAGGTGATTCTCTCTGTGTCTGACCCTGGGTGTATCTGATGTGATGTTGTGGTGAGAGATGCTGTCTGTGTCTGACCACGGGTATATCTGGTGTGACGGTGTGGCAGCTGATTCTCTCTGTGTCTGACACAGGATGTGTCTGACCTTGTGCTGTGAGTGAGATTCCCTGTGTATCTGACCCTTGGTGTATCTGATGTGATGGTGTGGAAGGTGATTCTCTCTGTGTCTGACACTGGGTGTTTCTGATGTGGTGGTGTGGAGTGACATTCCCTGTCTGTCTGACTCCAGGTGAATCTGATGTGATGGTGTAGAAGTAGTTTCCCTCTCTGTCTGATGTGAGGGTATAGAGGTAGATTCTCTCTGTGTCTAACCACGGACGTATCAGGGGTGATGGTGTGGAAGCGGATTCTCCCTGTGTCTGACCCTGGCTGATTCCAATGTGACCGTATGGAAGGAGATTCTCTCTCTGTCTGACCCCATGTGTATCAGATGTGATGGTGTGCAAAGAGGTTCTGTCTGTGTCTGACCCCGGCTGTATCTGATGTGACGGCGTGTAAGGTACTTCTCTCTCTGACTGATGTGTATCTGTATCTGATGTGACAGTGTGGAGTGAGAGTCCCTGTGTGTCTGTCCCTGGGTGTATCTGATGTGACAAAAAGGAAGGAGATTCCCTGTGAGTCTGACCCCAGGTGTATCTGACTTGACAGTCTTGAGGGAGACTCCATCTGCGTCTGACCCTGGGTGTATCTGATGTGGTGGTGTGGGGAGAGATGCTGTCTGTGTCTGACCACGGGAGTATCTGATGTTATAGTGTGGAGTGAGATTACCTGTGTGTCTGACTCTGGCTGTATCTGATATGATGGTGTGGAATGTGATTCAACAGTGTGAATTCGGCAGTGCTTCACAAGGGAGAATGAATCAGTGAATCCCTTCCCACTGTCGGGGCAGGTAAACGGCCTCTCCCCAGTGTGATCTCGCTGATGCACCTTCAGTTGAGATGAGTCAGTGAATCCCTACCCACATTTAGAGCACGTGAATGGCTTCTCCCCAGTGTGGACTTGCTGGTGTCTCTGTAGTGTGGATGAAGGAGTGAATCACTTCCCACAGTCTGAGCAGGTTAACAGTATCTTTTCAGTGTGAACTCGCTGGCGTTCATTCAGTTGAGATGATTGGATGATCCCTTTCCCACACGGAGCAGGTGAATTGAACTCGCAGGCATCACCGTGGCATGGTTGAGTGCTTAAATGTCTTCCCACCATCTAAGCAGGTTACCGTCCTCTCACTGGTCAAGATTCAGATGTATCTTTAGCATCGACGATAGAATGAATTGCTTCCCACAGTCAGAACAAGTGGAGCATCTCATGATGGTGTGAACTTGTGATGTTACAAGGGGCGACGGCGGAGAATTCAAGTGCAGGACACTGGCTCGTCAACTCAGTTGGAGAGGCTGGAGTAGACTTGAATGTAGAGCAGAAAACCAGGGGGATTTTGACAAAGAGACGGGATTCACAGGGATTCTCTAGAACTAGGGCGGAACTTAGAATTGCTGATTTCAATCAGAATAGGGAATGAAGTATTACACAAGGATTGACCAACGAACTGGCAACCTGTGATAGGGTCATCCTCATTTTTATTTCCCATTTTCTGATTGAAAGCCAGATGTATGGTAATTGGGTAACTAGCAGCAATGAACTGACATTGGGGCATGATCAGGGAGAAAGGAGTGTTAAAGGGGAACAGCCGACCGGAACCATGACAGTTGATGGATCTTCAGACCGGATTATTGATTAGTTCCCCTCCCTCAAACAGAGCAGGTGAATGGCCTTTGTCCACTGTGAACTCACTGGTGTGTCCGTGGGTAGGATGTGAGTGAATCCCTTTCCACATTGAGAGAAGGAGAATGATATCTCACGACAATCAATTCTCTGACTATTCAGAAAGTCAGACATTTGAATCGCTTGTACATTCAATGCAGTTGAAGAACTGATCTCCAGTAACGAAGTGCTGGTGTGTTCTCAGACCCCAGTTCCAGGGGATATCACTGAGTTAAAACAGAAAACTTCATTTCAGACTGTTAGAAGGGTATGTGGAGCTTAAAAAATAAGGGCTCTGTGCTAGTGAAATTCCAGGCAGGTTATACGGTCGGCACCACGTTGTGGGTTGAAGGGCATGTAGTGTGTTGCAGAATTGTATTTCTATGTTTATATATGAACTCCTCATCTTGAGGGGGGAGGGGGAGAGAGAGAGACATTTCAACCTGGACCCTTCCTCAGGACTGGAAAGGAAGGAAGGATGTCGGAAGGTCATAGGTGAAACCGGGAGATTGCTCAGGTGTGAAGAAAAGAGCTGGGAAGTTGATTGGTGAAAGTCATGAAAGTCATAATGGGCTGGAGAATAATGATGATAATAATAATAAATACTTCATTGATCCCGGGTGGTGAATTCTTTCGTTACAGCAGCTAAATTTTGAAACCCAATTAGCAGTTTGCAGACTTAACTAAAAATAAAAGAGAGAATCATAATATACATTATAATAGTGTACCAATGTGCAAATAGAAAGTATGAAATAATAATGCAGAGACTATTGAGCTATGAATTGTGTTCTCCTGTCGCAGAAAGATGAACTGTTGAAAATGCTTATAGTATTTGGTCCCAAAGAATTTATTGAGAGCCGAGCTGATTGAGACTGTTTGAGAGGGTGCTTGGTTGCCTATTCAGTAGGTCATACAGAGAATGTGACAGATTGTCCATAATCTATAACAGTTTGCTCAGTGACCTTCTTTGTGCCACCAACTCAAAAGACTCTGGGTTGTTGCCAAGGATGGATACATCCTTTCTGGTGAGTTTATTCAGTTTTTTTGTATCACCAGCACCAATGCTGCTCCCCCAACATAAAACAACAAGGAAGACATACACGCTACAACAGACTGGTAAAAGATCTCCAACATCCTGCTGCACACATTGAAGGATTTTGGCTTCCTTAGAAAATAGAGTCTGCTCATCCCCTTCTTGTAAACAGCCTTGGTGCTGGTTTTCCAGTCAAGTCAGTGGTTGAGTTGAACTCCAAATATAAGTACTCCTCCACCACCACAACCTCTTAACCCAGAATGTTACAGGACGTGTCACAGTGCTCTTCCTCAGAAAATCAACCCGAATCTCCTTGATTTTGGCCACATTCAGGAGCTGGTGATTCCTCCCAAACTATTCCACAAACCTGATTACTAGTCCTCTGTACTCAGACACCTGCCCATCTCTGATACATCCAGCTACCGCAGAGTCATCAGAGAAGTTCTGTAAGTGGCAAGACTCAGAGCTGCACTGAAAGTCTGCGGTGGACGGTGTGAACAGAAATGGACACAGGACCATCTCTTGTGGTTTTCCATTGACACTGACCACTACCTCAGACAAAGAACATCCCAGCTGGACAAACTGGGGTCTATCTGTTAGGTCTCATTAAGCCAGGAGATAGTGGATTTTTCCAAGTCCATCCTTTGCAGCTTCTTGCTTGGAAGAAGTGATTGAATCATGTTGAAGGTAGTAGAGAAATAAACAAAAAATCTGGTGCTCACAATGCCGCCAGCGTCAGCCAGGAATGGGTGACTTCACTTCAATGGGTAGATGAGGGCACCATTCACTCCCGCAAGAGGCTGCTTGGCAAATTGTAAAGGGTCCACTGAGGATCTCAACTGCGGTCCAAGGTAAGTTGGTGCTAGCCTCTCCAGCATCTTCATCCCATGAGATATTAGGGCAATTGTTCTGTAGTCATTAAGACCCGATTGAGTTGCCCTCTTGGGTAGAGGTACCAAGCAGGAAGTCTTTAATACCTCCGTATCTTTTCCTGACAGACTCAGGTTGTAAAGGTGCTACAAAATACCAGACAGTTGGCACGTGCAGCCCTTCAGTACCCCAGTGCTGATACCGTCCAGGCCCAACAGCCTTGCCTTGATGTAGTGTCTCCAGCTGTTTCTTCAGCCTGACCTGTAGTCACAGTCAGTGGTGATGGGGGTGGGGTAGGGTGGTCATACCCATGGAGGAAGGATAATCCCAGATAGCGGACTGGAAAAACAACACATCAGAGGGGAGGAGGGGTGAAGGGAGAAGTCCTAGGGGGCAGGAAGAGTGTGTGATCTTGGCAAGAGGTGGGGCGGGAAACAGCAGGAGATGCCGAGCTGAACCTGATTTGAAAAACAAATTCGATATGTTGGCCCTGTCCAGGCAGACCTCGATCTTCCTATATTTAACCTGGAAGCCAATAATCTGCTTCATGCCCGACCATGCATCCCTTATGCTACTTGGCTGGAGCCTGTACTTCAGCTTCTTCTTGTAGGAAGCTTCGCACGCCCTCAGCCTTACCCTTAGTTCATTCTGTACTCGCCTCAGTACTTGTCTGTCTCCTCACCTGAAGGCTTTCTACTTCTTATTGAAAAGTTCTTTCATGTCACTGGTGATCCAGAATGCACCCTGTCCTTGAAATTGTGTCTGAAGGAGTGAATGTGCCGGCTTGTGTTTTTTTTGGACAAAGCTATTACCAGCTCTTGTGCAGTGCTGGTCTTCCCTTGCTGCAAGTAAAAATAAATGCACTCATGATTGATACACTGTGTAAAGGTGCTTGACACCACCTCCTACCCAGACCTTACCTGCAGCCACACCTTATTACCCACGGCTTCACCATCTCACCATTACACCACAAGCCATGGGAACTGAAATAGCCATTTTGTCCATTGAGTCTTCTTCACCATTCAAATGCAGCTATTGGATTTTCCCTCCAAACTCCACACTGCTGCCTGCTACCTGTCACCTGACACTCTTATTAATCAATAACCCACCATTTACTTACTTAAAGCCCGTTACGCCACTGCTGTTTAGGGCAGCAACGAAGAGGTTCACCAGGATGTTGTCTGGATTAGAGGCATAAGCTACTGTGTAAGGAGAGTTCGGACAAATTTGGGCTGTTTTCTCTTGAGTGGAGGAGGGTCAGGGTGACCTGATAGAGCATGATCAGATTATGAGAGATCTCGATAGAGTAGATAGGCACCATTTTTAATCTTCCACATCAAAATGTCTAGTACAAGGGAGCATGCATTTGAGATGAGGGACCTGTGGAATTCACTACCATGGATGGCTCAGAGGCCAAGTCATTGGGTTTATTTACAACAGAGGTTGATTGGTGCCTGATTAGTAAAGGCATCACAGGTGATGGGATGAAGGCAGGAGAATGAGTTTCAGAAGGAAAATAAAAGACTCTGGGATAGGTACACAATGAGAAAACATTAGAGAGAGCGTGTCAAGCACAGACAGGTGGAACAGAATCAGATGGGGCTCTTGTCCAGCATGGAGAAGTGGGGCTGAACACCGGTTCATTTTCCACTCTCGGACCTTCACTGAGACCACTGCTCATCAGTACATGTTTTACTAACAATACATTTCAATGTTCAAGTTCAACGTAAATTCATTGTCAAAGTGTGTTAACCAGATGTTATCGACCAATTCACAAAAATATTGGCAGGGTAACTCAATGTTCACCCCCAGCCTGGGGTAGGGTATGGGATCATTTCCAGAGGGAGAGGGGTTGGTGAGCCTGGGACATTGTGAAGGAGCCCTCACTCCATTCTCCTCATTTCCCTTTTCCCTTCTCACTCTCCACTATGTATGTGTGAGTGAGTGAGTGGGAGGAGAGCGGGAGAGAGGGAGAGAGGGGAGGGGGAAGAGAGAGGGGGAGAGGGGGAGAGGGAGAGAGGGAGAGAGGGAGAGCTGCCTGCCCATTTCACCCTCTATCGACAATGTCCTCTTGCCCCCAACACACTCATACTCTCCTGCACACAGTAATCCTTGCAGGCCACCACATTTGCTCCTGCCTGACTGTAAGACCTTCTTGGTAATCAATCCTGAATGCTGACTGGACACTGCTGAAAGATGAAGTACCTGTCCTGAACCACTGCCATTAATACACGATCGGCGAACCTCAGTGGATCACGTCTTCTCAAGCTTCTGATCTGTCTGATTAACGTTACTCAAATCTCGGTAGGGTCGGTGACACAAGTATGAATGACTGATTGAAACCCATCCCACATTCAGAGCTAGTGACCACCCTCACCACAGTGTGAACCTGCCACTGTCTCTGCAGAGTGGATAAGTGTGTGAATGCCTTCCCACAGTCTGAGCAGGTCAGCGTCCTCTCGCTGCTGAAAACAATCTGGTGTGTCGGTAGCTGAGATGAATGCGTGAATTCATTCCCTCACTCAGAGCAGATGAAGGGTTTCTAAACCGTGTGAACCCGCTGATGTTCATTCAGTTGAGATGACTGAGTGAATTCCTTCCCACAGTCTGAGCAGATGAACAGTTTCTCCCTAGTGTGAATTCGGCAGTGCCGCATAAGGTTGTATGTCTAAGTGAATCTCTTCCCACATTCAGAGCAGCTGAATGGTTTGTGTCCATAGTGAATTCAGTAGTGGTTCTCAAGGTTGGATGACCAAGTGAATTGTTTTCCACATTCGGAGCAGCTGAAAGGTTTCTGCCCTGTGTGAACTTGCTGATGTACCTTCAGTTGAGATGATCAAGAGAATCCCTTCCCACAATCTGAGCAGGCAAATGGCCTCTCCCCAGTGTGAACTGACTGGTGTGCTCGCAGGATAGCTAACTGTGTGAATCCCTTCCCACAATCTGAGCAGGCAAACGGCCTCTCCCCAGTGTGAGCTCGCTGATGCATTTTCAACTTACATGACCATATGAATTTCTTCCCACAGTCTGAGCAGCTGAATGGTTTTTCCCCAGTGTGGACAAACTGATGTTTCTTGAGTTGAGCTGACTGAGTGAATCCCTTCCTACATTCAGAGCATGTGAATGGTTCTTCCCCAGAGTGAATTCGGTAGTGCTTCACAAGGTTGGATGACTCAGTGAATCCCTTTATACATTCAGAGCAGCTGAACGGTTTCTCCCCACTGTGAACTTGCTGATGCACCTGACCACAGAGACTCTGTAGACAATCACTCCACAGCGTCCACCAAATACCTCCATAGTTGGAAATGTACCTAGATTACCTGGAGCATCATTATGTCTGCTTTAAAACACTGAATCTGCCAAGCTATAACAGTTCTGGCACTGAGTCTGGTTCTGCAGTGCAGAAGGGAGGGAGGAAGAAGAGGAGAGCTGTAGTGATAGGGGATTCCATAGTCAGGGGTACAGGCAGGAGATTCTGTGGTTGTGACAGAGACTCCCGAATGGTTTGTTGCCTCCCGGGTGCCAGGGTCAGGGATGTCTCTGATCACGTGCACAGCACTCTTAAGTGGGAGGGTGATCAGCCAGATGTCGTGGTATTCATCGGTACCAATGACATAGGTAGAAAGAGTCAGGAGGTCCTGAAGAGTGAGTACAGAGAGCTTGGTAGAAAGTTGAAAAACAGGACCTCGAGGGTGGTAATCTCTGGATTGCTGCCTGTGCCACGTGCCAGTGAGGGTAAGAGTAGGATGCTCTGGCAGATGAACATGTGGCTGAGAAACTGGTGTAGGGGGCAGGGTTTCAGATTTCTAGATCATTGGGACCTCTTCTGGGGCAGGTGGGACCTGTACAAGAGAAAACACGAGGAAATCTGCAGATGCTGGAAATTCAAACAACACACACAAAATGCTGGTGGAACACAGCAGGCCAGGCAGCATCTATAAGGAGAAGCACTGTTGACGTTTCGGGCCGAGACCCTTTGAACTGACGAAGGGTTACAAAGAGAGATTACACCTGAACTACAAGGGGACCAATATACTTGCAGGGAGGTTTGCGAGTTTTATTGGGAAGGGTTTAAACTAGATTTGCAGGGCAGAGTGCCAGAGTAGATAGTGGAACGGGGGTAAAAATAAATGATGTTAGTAGTACATGCAAAGTCATAAATAGTAAGGTTGTGTGTGGTGGTAACAATCTTCTGAGGTGTGTATATTTCAATGCAAGGAGTATTGTGGGAAAGGCAGACGAGCTGAGGGCCTGGATTGACATGTGGAATTATGACATCATAGCCATTACTGAAACTTGGCTACAGGAGGGGCAGGACTGGCAGCTCAATGTTCCAGGGTTCCAATGTTTCAGATGTGATAGTGGCAGAGGGATGAAGGGTGGGGGGGGTGGGGAGGGTGGCTTTGCTAATATTACAGCAGTGCTTCAGCAGGAAAAATTAGAGGGCTTGTCTACTGAGGCCATATGGGTGGAGCTGAGAAACAGGAAAGGTATGACCACATTAATAGGGTTGTATTATAGACCACCCAATAGTCAGTGAGAATTGGAGGAGCAAATCTGCAGAGAGATGACAGACAACTGCAGGAGACAGAAAGTTGTGATTGTAGGGGATTTTAATTTTCCACACAGTAATTGGGACTCCCATACTGTTAAAGGTCTAGATGGGTTAGAGTTTGTGAAATGTGTTCAGGAAAGTTTTCTAAATCAATATATAGATGTACCAACTAGGGAGGATGCAATATCAGATCTCCTGTTAGGAAATGCATTAGGGCAGGTGACGGAAGTGTGTGTAGGGGAACACTTTGGTTCCAGTGATCATAACATCATTAGTTTCAACTTGATCATGGATAAAGATAGATCTGGTCCACGGGTTGAGGTCCTAAACTGGAAAAAGGCCAAATTTGAAGAAATGAGAAAGGCTCTAAAAAGCGTAGATTGGGACAGGTTGTTCTTTGGCAAGGATGTCGTTGGTAAGTGGGAGGCCTTCAAAGAAGAAATTTTGAAAGTGCAGAGTTTGTGTGTTCCTGTCAGAGATAAAGGCAAAACGAGTAAGAATAAGGAACCTTGGTTCTCGAGGGATATTGGAACTCTGATAAAGAAGAGAGAGATGTATAACATGTATAGGCAACAGGGAGGAAATAAGATGCTTGAGGAGTATAACAAGAGTAAGAAAACACTTAAAGAAATCAGGAGGGCTAAAAGAAGACATGAGGTTGCTTTGGCAGTCAAAGTGAAGGATAATCCGAAGAGCTTCTACAGGTATATTAAGAGCAAAAGGATAGTAAGGGATAAAATTGGTTCTCCTGAAGATCAGAGAGGTCGGCTATGTATGGAACCAAAAGAAATGGGAGAGATATTAAATGTTTTTTTTCATCTGAATTTACTAAGGAAACTGGAATGGAGTCTATGGAAACAAGGCAAACAAGTAGTGAGGTCATGGAACCTATACAGATTGAAGAAGAGGAGGTGCTTGCTGTCTTGAGACAAATCAGAGTAGATAAATCCCCAGGACCTGACAAGGTCTTCCCTTGGATCTTGAGTGAGACTGGTGTTGAAACTGCAGGGGCCCTGGCAGAAATATTTAAAATGTCAATATCCATGGGTCAGGTGCTGGAGGATTGGAGCATAGCTCATGTAGTTCCATTGCTTAAAAAAGGCTCTAAAAATAAGCTGGGAAATTATAGGCTGGTAAGTTTGACATTGGTAGTATGTAAATTATTGGAAGGAATACTAAGAGATAGGATTTACAAGTATTTGGATAGACAGGGAGTTATTAGAAACAGTCAGCATGGCTTTGTGCGTGGTAGGTCATGTTGAACCAATCTATTAGAGTTTTGAGGAAGTTAACAGGAAAGTGGATGATGGGAAGGCAGTGGATGTTGTCTACATGGACTTCAGTAAGGCCTTTGACAAGGTCCCACATGGGAGGTTAGTTAGGAAGATTCAGTCGCTAGGTATACATGGAGAGGTAGTAAGTTGGATTAGACATTGGCTCAATGGAAGAAGCCACAGAGTAGTAATGGAGGATTGCTTCTCTAGGGATCAGTGCTGGGTCCATTGTTATTTGTCATCTATATCAATGATCTGGATGATAATGTGGCAACTTGGATCAGCAAATTTGCTGATCATACAAAGATTGGAGGTGTAGTGGACAGTGAGGAAGGTTTTCAAAGCTTACAGAGGGATTTGGACTAGTTGGAGGAATGGGCTGAAAAATGGCAGATGGAGTTTAATGTGGATAAGTGTGAGGTATTGCAGTTTGGAAGGTCAAACCAAGGCAGAACATACAAGGTAAATGGTAGGACACTGAGGAGAACAGTAGAACAGAGGGATCTGGGAGTACAGATACACAATTCCCTAAAAGTGGCGTCACAACTAGATAGGGTTGTAAAGAGAGCTTTTGGTACATTGGCCTTTATAAATCAAAGTATTGAGTGTAAGAGTTGGAATGTAATGGTGAGGTTGTATAAGACATTGATGAGACTGAATTTGGAGTATTGTGTGCAGTTTTGGTCACCTAATTACAGGAAGGATATTAATAAGGTTGAAAGAGTGCAGAGAAGGTTAACAAGGATGTTGCTGGGTCTTGAGAAACTGAGTTACAGAGAAATGTTGAATAGGTTAGGACTTTTATTCCCTGGAGCATAGAAGATTTGATAGTATATAAAATTATGATGGGTATAGCTAGAGTGAATGCAAGCAGGCTTTTTCCACTGAGGCTAGGGGAGAAAAAAAAACAGAGGACATGAGTTAAGGGTGAAGGGGGAAAAGTTTAAAGGGAACATTGTGGGGGGGCTTCTTCACCCAGCGAGTGGTGGGAGTGTGGAATGAGCTGCCAAATGAAGTGGTGAATGTTGGCTCACTTTTGACATTTAAGAAAAACTTGGACAGGAACATGGATGAGAGAGGTTTGGAGGGATATGGCTCAGGTGCAGGTCATTGGGACCAGGCAGAAAAATGGTTCGGCACAGCCAAGCAGGGCCAAAAGGCCTGTTTCTGTGTTGTAATATTCTATGGTTCACATAACAGAGGACACAGTGCAGCTCACAAAACAGCAGCCTCCCTTCCTTCATGAACAAAGACACTTTTGTCTACTTCCAATGAACGTGATTCACTGATTTGCAGACATTAGTTCTTTCTGGCCAGCAAAGGACTAAACGTTGGCAGGTCCCTGAAACAGGTACACTTTACACTGCACCAGAATTCTTAAAGAGGTGGATGAAGATATTGTGGAGGCATTAGTAAAGATCTTTCAAAGATCAGTAGATTCTGGAATGCATAAGGAATGATAATTTGCAAATGTTACTCCACACTTTAAAAAAGGACGGAGGAAAATGAAATGACATTATAGACCAGTTAATAGACTTCAGTGCTTGGAAAGACATTCGAGTCCATTCAGAAAGATGTTCAGGGGTCCCTGGAGGCATATGTTAAAATAGGCTAAAAGTCAGCACCAGCCTCCTGCATCTCCACGTATCCCTTCATGCTCTGCGTGTCCCTTCATGCTCGAACTAATCAGGAATCTAATAACCGCTGCCTTAATTATACTGAAAAAGTTGTTTTTTGCAGTTGCTTGCGGCAGCAAATTCCAAAGATTCATCATACTCTGGCCAAAGACATTCCTCCTCATGTCCACTCCTCTGTATCTGCTGGACTGAGGCTCCCCCACCACAGGAAACATCCTCTCTGCATTCACTCTGTCGAGCCCTTTCACCATTTGATAGGCTTCAATGAGGTAACTCCTCATTTTCTGAATTCTAGAGCCAATAAACTTTCTTCATGTGGCAAGCAGTTCGATCCCAGAATCATTTTCTTGAATCGCTACGAACCATTTCAAATGCAAGCACAGTTTTTCCATAGATAAGGGGCCCAAAACTGCTCGTAACACTCCAAGAGAGGTTTTAGCAGAGCGATATAAATCCTCAACATTACATCTTTGCTTTTATATTCTAGTCCTCTTGAAATAAATCCTAACTTTGGATTTACCTTCCTCACACCGACTCAACTTGCAATTTTTCCATCATGGAATCCAGCAGAAGGTCTCCCAGTCCCTTTGTACCTCTGCCTTTGAATTTTCTCTCCATATGTATATAAAATAGTCTATCCGTTATTTCTTCCAAAAAAGTTCATGGCCAGGCACTTCCTGAAACTGTATTCCATCTGCCATTTCTTTTTCCATTCTCCTAATATGTCTAAGCGCCTCCACCTATCTTTGGATCATAGGCAAACTTTGCAACAAAACCATCCATTCCGCCATCCAAGTTATTGACATAAAATATAAAGAAGCATTCCCAACTCCGACCCCGATGTAACAACACTGCTCACCGGCTGCTAACGAGAAAGGGCTCCCTTTATTCCCACTTCTTGCCGTCTGCCAATCAGCCACTGCTCTATCCAGCTAATATTTTTCCTGTAATACCATGAGCTCTTAACTCGATAAGCAAACTGATTGGTTGCACCTTGGTGAAGGCCTTGCGAAAGCCAAAATAAACAACAACCACTGATTCTCCATTGTCTACCCTATTTGTTATTTCTGCCAAGTGCACTGAAACCACGGGCTTAACAATCGAGTCCAAAGTCCTCCCAACCACCGGGGCCAGACTGCAGTTTATTTTCTTTTGCCACACTTCTTTCTCGAAGTGTGGAATGACTTTGGCAATTTTCCATTTCCCCGCAACCACGCCAGAATCATTCAGACCCCCGGGGTGTATACTGTCTGGTCCAGGTGACACTTACAGTACCTTCAGAGCGTTTATTTTCATAAGAACCCTTTCTCCGGTAATGGAAACTTCACACACTACTGCCCCCGATTCAAAATACTTATTCAGTTCATCTGACATTTCTTGTTCCCTATTGCTACCTCTCCAGCATCATTTTCCAACGGTTGATATCCACTTCCGCCTTACTTTTACATTTTATCTACCTGAAAAACTTTTGGTATGCACTTTAATAGTGTTGGCCAGCTAACCTTCCTGGTCTTTTCTGTCTTAATGATGTATTTAGTTGCATTATGTCGGTTTTTAAAAGCTTCCCAATCCTCCAACTTCCCACTAATTGTTGTACAATTATATGCCCTCTCTTTGGCTTTTATGTTGGGTTTGAATTCTCTTGTTCGCCACTGTTGTGTCATCTTTCATTCAGAAAACGCATTTCTTCGTCTTTGGGATTTTCACATCCTGCGTCCCCAAAACTGCTTCCACACATTTCCGCCGTTGCTGCTCTGCTGTCATTTCCGTCAGTGTCTTTTTCCAATCATGCCTTCAGTTCGTTTTACCCCACTCTAATACTGATACAGCTGACTTCAGATTCTCCTCAGAAAGGTGAATTCGATCATATTATGTTCAGTTTTGTTTTCATTCCACACATACCAGCAGATGTCACTGTTGCAAGGACGTGGCGGTGGAACGAACCCAAGTGCTGAACACGGGCGCGGAGGCCGAGTCGGGAGGCTGTAGCGAGCGTGGAATGGGTGCCAAGGGAATCTTTCCTCGGAGGCTGGGTTTTAGTTGAGAATTCAGGAACGATGCTAGACTTAGAACTGATAGTCATAAGAACCACGGAACGAGGTTGCTCGTACACGAGTCGACCAACGAACTGGCAGCTCTCTCTCTCCGTCTTGTTTTACGGCGGTTGGCACCCGGCTTAATGGTGCATTACCGCCACCTTCTGCTCCGGAGGGTGCGATAGACTCACATCCTAAACCCCTCACCAAATCGCACACATACACATACCCTAACCTACACTTTACCCTCCCATCTCTGGCCATCCTCGCACCCTATTCCTGTTTATCCATCATATCCTATAAAAACCCTGTAACCCTCAAGAAAGCTAAAAATACCCTAACCTGTGTTCTCTCACCCATGCCCAGCAACCCTTTTAATGTGAATTCCTGCACCCCCAATTCCCTTAGATTAATTCTCATAATCTCTCTCTGTATCCCATACTTCCTGCAATTCAGAACTACATGTTCTACTGACTCCTCTTCCTGACATTCCTCACACAGTCTTGTCTGGTGTTTCCCTATCAATTTCAATGTTTGGTTTAGTGCACAGTGCCCCAGCCTTAACCTGGTCCACAAAATTTCCTCTCTTCTGTATCTACTACCTACCCTAGTACATGCAACACTTTTTTGTATTTGATATAAATGCTTCCCTTTCCCCTCCCTGTCCCATCTTTCTCGCCACATTTGGTTGATTTTTTCCCAGATTACACACTTAACGTTTGCTTTACTGAGACTAATATGCATTTCTATATTTTCTTTCTTTAATGCCCTCTTTGCCAACTCATCCACCCTTTCATTCCCCTTCACCCCTACATGAGCTGGAACCCATAGAAATTTAACCTGACCTCCCTGATTTGCAACTCTTGTGACTGACTGAAGGACTTCATGAAGTACATCTTGCCGGCTGTTTGAGTGAGAAGACCTTAAACTTGCTAGTACTGAAGATGAATCTGAGCATATCAACGCTTTAACTAGTTTAGTTTTCTCCACCCAATGCAATGCAACCAACACTGCCATCATCTCCACTGTACACACCGCTAACTTATCAGATGTTCTTCTGCTGATTGCAATTGCTTTTGCTGGTATAGCCACCCCAAACCCTGTCACTCTTGTTTCAGGTTCCTTAGCACCATTTGTACAGACCTGAGTATAATCACTATACTTTTCCATCACATGACAATTAAATGCACTTACCAAATCAGTTTTATATTTTCCTTTCCTTTTTACCTCTAACAAATGCCAGTCTATGTCAGGCCATACAAGCTTCCATGGAGCTACAACCAGATAAACTACTGAAGGACTTATCCTTAGATCAAACACTCCACATTCTTTAGCAATATCATTCCCTACCCGACTAAAGTTTTCCCTCTGAAACCTCGCATTTTCCCAGGACTCCTGCAACACTCCTTTAGCAGGGTGAGAATCATTGTGCCCCTGCAAATTAGCCCAGTAATTTGCCATCAATTGCATCCTTCTTAATTCCAAAGGCATTATTCCCATTTCTACCTGCAGGGCTGATATTGGTGATGTTTTAAGAGCCCCACTGGCCACTCTCAAAGCCTGAGCCTGAATCACATCCTGTTTCCTTATAAGAGACCTAGCTGCTGATCCATATGCTACACTTCCATAGTCCAACACAGATCTTACTAAAGCCACGTACATTCTCTTTAATGCTGAACAACTTGCTCCCCATTGCCTACCAGTCAAACATCTCATCACATTTATTACGTTTTTACATTTCTCAACTTTCCTGATATGGTCTGCCCATGTTAATCATGAATCAAATATAACTCCCAGAAATTTAAATGATCCAACCCTTTCTAATTCAATCTCATACATCCTTAACTTCTTCCCTACCTCAATTCTTTTCCTAGTGAAAAATACAATTTGAGTTTTTTCTGCTGAAAATCTAATCCCCAATCATAACCCAACTCTACCACTTCATCAATTGCTCCTTGTAGTTTCCTGATTATATGCTCCATGTTCCTGCCTCTTTTCCACAAGACCCCATCATCCGCAAACAGTGACCTACCTATATCCACTGGTACCTCTGTGAAGACATCATTGATCATAATGATGAAAAGTAACGGGCTAATCACACTACCCTGAGGTGTGCCATTTCCCACTATGTACTGTTTTGATAATTCTGATCCAATCCGAACTTGAATTTTTCTACCAAACTAAAAATCTTCAATCCAATTAAAAACTCTCCCCCCAACCCCCATCTTGTGCAGTTTAATTAATAATCCTTCCTTCCACATCATATCATAGGCTTTTTCAATGTCAAAAAACACTGCAACTACTGATTCTTCATTTGCCTGGGCCTTTCTTATTTCATTCTCTAACCTTATCACTGAGTCCATGGAATTCCTTCCCTTCCTAAAACCACTCTGATAACTTGCCAACATTCCTCTCTTCTCAAGATCATATGATAACCTGTCTGTTACCATCTTTTCCATTACCTTACATATAATTGATGTTAGTGCTATTGGCCTGTAGCTAGTGGGTTTTGACGGATCCTTGCCAGGTTTCCTTATCAGAATTACTACTGCTTCTTTCCATACACTTGGTAATCTTCCCTCCTCCCACACTCTATTGTAAAGATGCAGTAACTTCAAGAGCGCTCCTTCTCCTAGATTTTTTTTTAGCATAACGTAGCATATTAGATCTTTCCCTGGGGAGGTTGGTCTTGTTCTTTTTATTGCTCTCACCATTTCTGCCAAAGTAAATGGATCATCAATTATATCATCTGTTTCTTCCCTCCTGTTTAACACAGCTGGGTATTGACTCATTGTTCTTTCCCTTCTCCTTTTCCCTTCTTCAGACAAATTTTCTGAACTATGCATCTTTACAAATGACTTGGCCATGATCTCAGCCTTATCCCTGCTGGAGACTGCTGTTTCCTCCTTACATATCATTACTGGATATTCCCAATCCCTTCTATCTCCCCCCCCCCATCCTCTTAATTATTCCCCATACCTTTCCCACAGGCGTTGTTCTTCCTATTTTGTTGCAAAAACTCCTCCAATTTGCCCTTTTAGCTTGACGTATAGTTATTCTCACCACTGCCTGTGCCTTCTTATACTGAATCAAATGCTGCATATTATGGGTTCTTTTAACTAGCCTGAATGCTCTATTTCTGTTTTTTTACAGCCTGACAACATTACTCTGTCCACCATGGTACCAGTTTTCTATTCATCCTATTTTTACTCCTGGGTATAGATCCTTCTGCTGCCATAATAATTGCTGAAGTCACCTAACTGTTAATTCATCTATATTTCCAGAAATGTCAAGCTTTGTCAATGCTTCTTCACTTAACTTCTGGAACTTACCCCAATCTGTTTTTCCAAACACCCACTTTGGGATTCCACCACTTGGTCTTACTTCAACTCTTTCACCCACTGAACATAAAACTGGGTAGTGATCACTGCCTACTGCTGAAGCAGTCCAAACTCCCCAGTTACTAATGCCAGCCAAGACATTAGATGCTAACGTAATATCTAATACCAACTCAGTACCTGGTGTTATGTTTATCCTTGTTCCTCTACCATCATTCATACAAACCAAATCCCTTTCTTCCATCAAATCTTCAATTACCTTTCCATTTGAATCTGTAATTGGATCCCCCATATTGTGCTGTGAGCATTGAAATCTCCACACCACACTACTTTATGTCTGTTTTGTCCTTGTATCCTTAATAGGCTGTCCAAATCTGACCTTTTATATGGATTGTAGTAGTTAATTATAACCACTCCTTCCCCTCTCTCCCATATTTCCACCACTATGTATTCCAGATGGTCTCCTTTTTCCAGTACCCTATATGGTATACCTTGCTTGATTAACATGGCACAACCCCTCCTACCCCTATATTTCTATCTTTCCTTATCATTATATACCCATATACCACAAAGTCTAAAGCTGGTTTCAACCAAATTTCCTGAATACACACTACATCCGGTTTTACAACCAATTCCTTAATAAAGTCCTTAAATTCCTGGCCATTGGCCAGTAAACTCCTTGCACTCCATTGCAAAAGAATCACCATGATGAGTATTAACCAACCTATGTCACTTCCTGGCTTGACTGATTAGTGAGGTTCTCCCTCACTTCTTCCCATGTCAGTCCTACTAACACTAAATGGTTTCCTGCTACTTTGACCACCAGCTAAATTTTGTCACTTTTTGACTTTACCTCGGCCATACTATTAATCACTCCTGCAATGAATGTTACTAGAGCTTTTTTTTTCTACATAAATCCTATCATTTATACTTTGCTGCATCTCTCACATCCCTATTGCTCCCTGTTCATTAGGAGCATTATTCTGTTCTCTTGACATTCTTACAGCTTCTGCATAAGTGATCTCTCTTTTCACTCTTATTGCTTGAATTTTATTCTCCCGTCTCATAACCTCACACCCACTATATGCCACATTATGAGCTCCTCCACAATTACAGCATTTTGGTTGCACTTTCCATATTCATGATCACCCCCACATCTAGCACATCTCCTCTGCCTTTTACAGTTTTTAGCTATGTGTCCAAACCTTTGACAATTATAGCACCTCAATGGCTTTGGCACATATACCCTTACTGGGTAACTCATGAAACCCAGGAACACTTTCTTTGGCACTCCTTCAAATTCAATCAATACTAGTTCACTTTCCTTTTTCATTCCCTCTTTTGTTGTTTTCAGTCTTAGAACATTAATTACTTTTTCCCCTTTGATATTCCTCTTTAACTCCTTCACATCTATACTCATTGGTACACCCGTGATCACTCCTTTACAACCACCATTTCATGGTCCCATCCTCCCTGTATAGTCCACCTTGCATTTTCCTATCTCTTTTAGCGTGATTGCTTTCTCAAGTTGTTCCTCATTCGCACATCTTACCAATAGATTGACATCATTAAGGACTTTTGCAAATACTATTTCCCCTATCTTATTTGCCAGAGTTGTTGTTAGCACTAACAGGTTAATTTTCTTCATGTGTCCTTGCACCTTCTCATTAAACCTAATTATGACAACAGCTCCTCTCTGAACTTGTTCATCTTTCTCACTTTCAGAGCTCTCTCCACTGCCATTTCTTATTCTTTTATTCCCTTTTCTCGGTTTTCATTCATCCATCCATTGACCATCTCCTCATTCCCTTTATTTCTCCCTTCACGATAATCCATTTCTCCCCAGCAGCCTACCTCTGCTTCCAAATCCCTATCCTGCTCCTTCCCCACTCTCTTTCCCTCAGCTCCTCTTCTCATCTTGTCTGCCATTACCAGACCCGGGCAACCCCCTCCCAGCAATTCCCGCTCCTTCCCCACTCTCTTTCCCTCAACAAGTTCCAAGCCACATTCACGCATGCACCAACTCTAAGTTCAACTGGCCAGCCTCAAGGCTCAACTCCATCCCCAATCAAACTGGCAGCTCCTTGTGATCACAGGGTTTTTATCCTGCAGTTTCTGTTGGCAAGCAGGTGTGTGTAGTTTAGTGGAACCTGGGAATGATTGGAAATTAAATGAGGTGATTGAGGCCCACTTCCTGTGGTAAATAGCAAGGTTCGAGAAGGGACCACGAAAGTACACCCCCTTCCCCTCAACGGGAGCCTCCTGGCGACCCTTCTGGCCTGTCTGGATGGTCTCGATGAAAGTCCTGGATGAGGGAAGGGTCTAGGATGAAGGAGCTGGGGACCCAGAAACGCTCTTCTGGACCGTACGCTTCCCAGTCCACCAGGTATTGGAGACCCCTGCTCCGATAGCTCACATCTAGCAGTCGTCGGACAGTGTATGCCGGATGGTTGTCGATGATACGGGCAGGTGAGGGAGTCTCAGCTGGGGGACACAAGAGGCAGATGGAAACTGGCTTTAACTGATACACATGAGAAGTTGGTTGGATGCGCATGGACCTTGGCAGCTTTAGGCGGACCGTTGTGGGATTGATAACCCTTTCCACCTTGAATGGTCCCAGGAAGCGAGGGGTGAGTTTCCTATGTTTGTTTTTGAGCGGGGTGTCCCTGGATGAAAGCCACACCATCTCTCCAGGTTGGTACCTCCGGCGCCGGAGTCCGGTGTCGGTCGGCTGTCTTTTTATTTCGATTCGTTGATCTGAGTAGGGCCGTGCGTGTTTTCTTCTCCCAAATCTTAAGGCACCAGTCAATATGGACCCGAACCGACGGTACCGCATTCTCCTCTTACTGCGCGGGGAACAGCGGGGGTTGGTACCCAAGGGAGCACTCGAACTGAGACCTCCCAATGGCAGAGCTCACCAGAGGGTTGTGGGCGTACCCAACTCACAGGAGGTGGTCGCTCCAGGTTGACCAGGCCGTTACACAACGTAGCGTCGCCTCCAGGTCTTGGTTGACCCGTTCCGTAGGCCTGTTCGACTGGGGGTGGAAGCCGGAAGACAGGCTGACCGATGCACCTAAGGCTTGACAGAAGTCCTTTCATACCTGCCAGACGAACTGGGGACCTCGATCGGAGACGATGTCTGCGGGGATTCCGTGGAGATGGAAGACGTGGCGGACGAGAAGATCTGCAGTTTCTTGAGAGAAAAGAAGTTTAGGGAGGGCCACAAAGTGCACCGCCTTGGAGAATCGGTCTGCCACGTTGAGGACAGTGGTGTTTCCGCAGGAAGGGGGTAGACCGGTGACGAAGTCTAGGGAGATGTGTGACCAGGGACAGGTAGAGGACGAAGGAGACCCGCAGGTGGTCGATGAGAGGTTTTCCCCGGGTACAGATGGAACAAGCCGAGGCATAAGAATGCGTGTCCCCCTCCATGGATGGCCACCAAAAGTGCTTCCTCAGGAGAGCCAGGGTCCGATCAATCCTGGGGTGGCAGGTGAACCTGGATGTGTGTCCCCATTGGAGAACCTGCGGCTTGACGGAGACGGGCACGTACAGGTGATCGCCGGGTCCATTGCTATGGTCGGGGTCGTCCCGCTGGGCTTCCTTTACTTTAGCCTCGCTCTCCCAAGTGAGGGTGGTCGCCACGCAGGATGGTGGGAGGATAATCTCGGGGCTGGAGGTGTCAACCTTGGAGTCATACTGGCAGGATAGCGCGTCCGGCTTCCCGTTCTTGGATCCTGGACAGTACGTGAGGTTAAACTTGAACCGACCAAAAAACAACGCCCAAAGGGCCTGGCGGGAGTTCAATCGTTTGGCAGTCTGAATTTACCCCAGGTTCTTATGATCAGTCCACACCACAAACGGGTGTTCTGCCCCCTCCAACCAGTGCCTTTATTCTTCCAGAGCTAGTTTGACCTAGTTCCTGATTCCCCACATCGTAATTGCCCTTGGCCGGGACAGTCGGCGAGAGTAGAAGGCGCAGGGGCGAAGCTTTTCGTCCGAACTTGCCCGTTGGGATAGGACCGCTCCTACCCCGGAGACAGAGGCGTCCACCTCAACGATGAATTGACGGGATGGCTCCGGATGGACCAGGATGGGAGCGGTGGTGAAACGTCTCTTCAGGTCGGTGAATGCTGAGTCCGCTTCGGTGTCCTAGCAAAACGGTGTGGTAGGCGAGGTAAGCCGGATAAGGGGGGCCGCCACTCGGCTGTAGTCCCTGGTGATTTTGCAGCAGAAGTTTGCAAACCCCAGGAATCGTTGAAGTTGTTTGCGTGTCGTGGGTCTGGGCCATTTCTCCACTGCCCGGATCTTCTCGGGGTAGTTTTGTATTGGTTTACCTAGTTCAATGTAGTTTTTGTATTGTTCATGTAGCATCATGGTCCTGAAAAACGTTATGTCGTTTTTACTGTGTACTGTACCAACAGTTATGGTCGAAACGATAATAAAAAACGACTTGATTTGACCCGCTGCTTTCAATGATATAGCCTAGGAAGCTGACCGAAGTGACGTAAAACACACATTTTCCCGCCTTTGCAAATAACTGGTTTTCCCACTGTCTCTGGAGGACTTGACGAACATGGTGTACGTGTTATTGGGGGCTGCTGGAAAATATCAGGATACCGTCAAGGTAAAAAAAAACGAACCGATTGATAAAGGTCATTGATCAGGGTTTGGAAAACAGCGGGAGCATTGGTGAGGCCAAACGGCAAGACCAAATATTCTGAGAGGCCCAGAGGTGTATTAAAGGCCGTCTTCCATCTGTCCCCCTCCCTCACCCTGACTAAATGGTAGGCGTTCCGAAGGTCCAGCTTTGAGAAGATGGTGGCTCCATGCAGTGGTTCAAAAGCCGAACTAATGAGGGGTAGAGAGTACTTGTTCTTAACGGTTATATTATTTAGGCCTCGGTAGTCGATACAAGGGCGAAGCGTCCTGTCCTTCTTTTCTACAAAAAGGAACCGGCGCCTACCGGGGAGGATGAAAGCCTGATAATGCCCGCCGCGAGGGACTCGCTAATGTTCTTCTCCATGGCCTCTCTCTCCGGTCGGGATAGGATAAAAAGGCGATCGGTGGGTAGCGAGGCCCCGGGGAGAAGGTCGGTGGCACAATCATATGGGCGGTGCGGAGGCAGGGAAAGGGGCCGCTGTTTACTGAACACCTGTCCCATGTCACGGTATTCTGTGGAGATGCGTGTCAAGTTGAGGGGTTCCAAAACAGGTGGGGTCGCGGGACCTTCTCTGGGCGATAGGGCCGACCACAGACAGTTGGCATGGCAAGACGGGCTCCATTCGGCTATCGTCCCGGTAGACCAGTCGATATGGGGATTGTGTTGCGTCAGCCATGGATACCCTAGAACTACCGAGGCTTGAGGTGAATGAATTGTTCCTCCTCCCGATGGTTGCCGGATAGGATCAAGGTCAGGGGTGGCGTACAGTGGGTTACCCGAACCAGTAGTTTTCCGTCGAGGTCCCGGGCTTCCAGGGGGATGGTTAGTGGCTCGCGAGGTATTCCGGCCTAGGTGGCTATCTCTTCGTCCAGCAGATTGTCCTCAGCACCGGAATCCATCAAAGAGGATAGGGACAGGGAGTGTCGTTGGTAATTCACGGTTGCCGGGATCTGCATCCGAGTCTCGGGTGCTGAAGGGAGTATCATTCGGTTCACCAGAGCTCCCTTTCTCACTGATGAGCCCTCCCTTTTGGCCGCTGAGGGCAGGTATCCCGGAAACGTCCTGGCTGGCCACAATAGTAGCAATCCCAAACTCTCCACCTCCGAGTTCATTCGGCCGGGAAGAGACGGTTCGGTCCCAGCTGCATCGGTTCTTCCCCCAGCGGGGTGGGGACGGTCGTAGCAGGAGCCACACTAGGAGCGGCTGGGGTAGGGGGCTGGCTGAGACTGGTAAGGTGGACTGTAGTATTCCCCGAGGAGCGGGGCGACTTGTTCCCTCTCTCTGACGCTCCTGAAGTCGATAATCTAATCGAATGGCGAGCGAGATCAGAGAGTCCAGACAGTCCGTGTCGTCCCACGCGGCCAACTTATCCTTCATCTTGTCCGAGAGGCCCTGTCGAAATACCTCCCGTAGGGCCTCATCATTCCACCCTGAGTCTGCAGCTAAGGTTCGGATCTCGATAGAATACCTAGCCGCACTTCGCGAAGCCTGACGAAGAGCAAGCAGCCGTTTCGCGGCGGCCTTACCGCGAATAGATTGTTCGAAAACTTTCCTCATTTCTGGGACAAAGGAGGAGCAGGAGGAACAAACGTCTGGTCGGTTATCCCATATCGCGGTTGCCCATGCCAAGGCATCCCCTCGTGGCAGCCCCATGAGGTACGCAATCTTTGATTCATCGGCGACGTAGGTACGTGGCTGCAGATCAAAGACTAGGGAGCATTGTAACAGGAAGGCCCGGCACCTACCTACGTCCCCGGTGTAGGGTTCAGGCTCGGGTACTTACGACTCTTTAGGGAGTTGCTGATTCCGGGGGCGAAGCCAGCCCGAGCCGTGTGGTTTGGGTAGCCAGGGTTCATAGAGGGGACGGAGAAAAGGAAGTGGAGACCCGGTCTGTTCGTTCACTGACCTTCTGCACATTCGTTGTTAGTGTCCGAAGGTTTTTCGTAATCTCCCGAAGTAGTTGGTCATGGGTGCTCAATAGATAGCCCTGGTTGGCCAGGGCCTGTTGTACAGGATCCGTGTCGGGGCCAGTCCGTTCTGTTGCAAGGACGTGGCGGTGAAAACGAACCCAAGTGCTGAACATCAGCGCGGAGGCCGAGTCGGGAGGCGTTACTGTCGTAGCGAGCGTGGAATGGGTGCCAAGGGAGTCCTTACCTGGAATCTTGGTTTTAGTAGAGAATTCAGGAACGATGCTAGACTTAGAATTGATAGTCCTAAGAACCATGGAACGAGGTTACTCATACAGGAGTCGACCAACGAACTGGCAGTTCCTTGTTGTGGTCACAGGGTTTTTATATTGCATTTGCTGATGGAAAGCAGGTGTTTGTAGTTAGTGGAACCTGGGAATAATTGGGTGATTGAGGCACAATTCCTGAGGAAAATAGCCAGGTGGGCGATTGCAAGAAGGGACCGTGTCACTCTAGCAATGAAGGCTGGCATTCCGTTTGCCTTGTTAATAACCTGTTCTACCTGCAAGCCAAATCTTTATGATCCATGAACAAGCACTCCATAGTCCCTCTGCACAACAGCATGCTGCAATCTTTACCATTTAATCAATAATCTGCTCTTCTATTATTCCTTCCAATGTGGATGATCTCGCATTTTCCAATGTATTCCATCTGCCAGACCTTGCCCACACACTTAACCTATCTATATTCCTCTACAGACTCGCCGCATCCTTTGTACAATTTGCTTTTCCACTCACTTTAGTATTGTCAGCAAATTTTGCTACGCTACACTCAGTCCCACCTCCCAAATCATCAATGTAATTGGTAAACATCTGCGGACCCAGCACCGACCCCTGCAGCACCCCACTCGCCACACACTGCCAGCCGGAGAAACACCCATTAATACCAACTCTCTGCCTTCTATTTGTTAACCAACCCACTATCCATGCCAATACACTTCCCATGACTCCACTCATCGGTATCTTATTTATGTCCCTTGTGCGGTACCTTATCGAATGCCTTCTGGAAATCCAAGTATATGACATCTAAACATTCCTCTCTAACCATTGCACTCATTATGTCCTCAGAGAAAAGAACTCCAGCAAGTTTGTCGAACAGGACCTCCCATTTCTGAATCCATTCTGCGTCTTAATGGAACCACTCCTTTCTAAATGCTTCGCCATTTCTTCCTCAATGACAGTTTCAAGCATTTTCCCGACTACAGATGTTAAGCTAACTGGTCTATAGTTACCCGTCCTTTCCCTGCATCACTTTTCAAAAAGTGGCGTGACATTTGCAGTCTTCCAATCTGCCGGGATCTGCCCAGAGTCTAGAGTTTTAGTAAATGATTACCAACATGTCGACTATAATTCCCGCCAATTACCTGAGCACCCTGAGATTCATCCCATCAGAACCGGGGGCCTTATCTACCTTCTGGCCTTCGAGTTTGCTCAGCACTATCTCTTTAGTGGCAGTGATTTTATCGAGGTCCTCACCTCCCATTTCGTCCATAACATCCTTCTTTAACAGACGTGTCCTCCACCGTGAAGACCGACACAAAATAGTAGTTCATGCCTCAGCCATTTCGTTATCACCCAATATCAATTTCCTCTTCTCGACTTCCAAGGGACCTACGTTGACTTTAGCCACCCTCTTCCACTTTATATATTTATAAAAATACTTTGCCATCTGTTTTTATATTTAGTGCTACTTTACTTTTACAATCTATCTGCTACCTGGACAAAAAAGACACGTACGTTCGAATGCTGTTTATAGACTTCAGTTCAGCATTCAATACAATCATCCCTCAGAAAGGGATTGGAAAGCTGAATCTACTGGGCCTGAACACCTCCCTCTGCAACTGGATCCTAGACTTCCTGACTGGGAAACCTCAGTCAGTCTGGATCGGGAGCAGCATCTCCCAACACCATCACACTGAGCACGGGGGACTCCCCAGGGCTGCGTGCTCAGTCCACTGCTGTTCACTCTGCTGACCCATGACTGTGCTGCAACACACAGCTTGAACCACATCATCAAGTTCGCCGATGACACGACTGTGGTGGGTCTCATCAGCAAGAACGACGAGTCAGCTTACAGAGAGGAGGTGCAGCGGCTAACGGACTGGTGCGGAGCCAACAACCTGTCTCTGAGTGTGAACAAAACAAAAGAGATGGTTATTGACTTCAGAAGGGCACGGAGCGACAACTGCCCGCTGAACATCGATGGCTCCTCGGTAGAAATCGTTAAGAGCACCAAATTTCGTGGTGTTCACCTGGCGGAGAATCTCACCTGGTCCCTCAACTCCAGCTCCATAGCAAAGAAAGCCCAGCAGCATCTCTACTTTCTGCGAAGGCTGAGGGAAGTTCATCTCCCACCCCCCATCCTCATCATGTTCTACAGGGGTTGTATTGAGAGCATCCTGAGCAGCTGCGTCACTGCCTGATTTGGAAATTGCACCATCTCGGATCGCAAGACCCTGCAGCGGATAGTGAGGTCAGCTGAGAAGATCATCGGGGTCTCTCTTCCCTCCACTACGAAAATTTATACTACACGCTGCATCCACAAAGCTAACAGCATTATGAAGGACCCCACGCACCCCTCATACAATTTTTTCTCCCTCCTGCCGTCTGGGAAAAGGCACAGTAACATTCGGGCTCTCACGACCAGACTATGTAACAGTTTCTTCCCCCAAACTATCAAACTCCTCAACACCCAGAGCCTGGACTGACACCTTACTGCCCTGTTATCCTGTTTATTATTTATTGTAATGCTTGCACTGTTTTGTGCACTTTATGCAGTCCTGTGTAGGTCTGTAGTCTAGTGTAGTTTTTGTTTCTGTGTTATTTTTTTACATAGTTCAGTCTAGTTTTTGTAATCTGTCATGTAACACCATGGTCCTGGTAAACGTTGTCTCATTTTTACTGTACCAGCTGTTAAAGTCAAAATGACAATAAAAGTGACTTCCCTTTCCTTATTTCTTTTTCAGTTGTTCTTTGTTGCTTTTAAAGTTTTCCCAATCTTACAGTCTCCCACTACATGTTGGAACTTTGTACATATGAGCTTTTAATTTGATACTATCTTTTATTTCATTAGTTATCCAAGGCTGGTTCACCCACACTTTTCGGATTTGGGTTGTGAGTCCCGGAAGCTCCACTTGTGTCTCTCGGTCATTCTCTCCTGGTGTGGGAGAAGGAACTAGAGCTGCCACCACACCCCACCTGCCCACACACTCACACCTCATGTCTCCCTTTCTCTCTCAAGCAAACACACACAGCGGGAGTGAAACCCAGCTCGGACATCCACGTTTCAGTTTAGAGACTGGAGACGGCTCGGCCGCACCGAACGTAGGTGAGGTATCGGGAATCTTGGGCTTTATCTGAGTCGTTCCCCTGGAAATATTAGTTGGACATGGCGCAGGAATCACCTCTTTTCTGAGATGTGGGTGTCTCTAAGAAGAGCCCTTCGGTTCAGACACTTACAAATGGCGTATTCTCTATTCACTTTTTGACTGCTGTCTTCTTGGGTTTCGCAGATTTCGACTTCGGCTCCTTGGCCGCCTTCGTCTTCGGAGCTGCGAGTTTCTTGGGCTTTTGGCGCCGCTCTCTTAGCCACGGTTTTCTTAGCTGCCGCGGTTTTAGCCGCTGGTTTCATTGGTCGTGCTTTCTTAGCCGCTGGTTTCTTGGCGTAATTCTTCTTGCTGGGAGATCTGTTGACTGCAGATTTCTTTACCGTTGGCTTGTTTGTTTTCTTCAGCAGCTTCCCGGCACTTTTTCCTTTACCGGATTGAAAGGATCCCGAAACACCCGCGCCCTTGGTCTGAACCAAGATGCCGCTTTCCACTTTTTTTTCCTGATGGTCTGGGCCCGACGTTTCCCCACATCGACATCGCTGCCGGTAAGAGCCTTCATGATGGCCACACCGGAGTACTCTTCCTATAGCGACAACCCGCCATTATCTTATCGATCTGTTCGCCCAGCTTGGGACCCGCTGGTTTGCTCCGGCCAGCCCGCTTCTTCTTGGGAGTCTCCTTTGCGACGGGGGGTAGTGCCGGAGGAGCGGTTTCGGCGGGTGTAATCTCGGTCATGTCGGCGACACTGGAAAATCCTTCGCATAATCAGAAATAAATGAGAAATGAAGCGGAAGACGGCAGTACAGAGCAATGTAAAACTCAGCGAGCGGACAGGGTGGAGACATCCTGCTGTCAGGTCCCCGCGGCTTCATTTTTCGGTGTTTTTCTCTCTCCTCAAAAACTTGCCGATTCCAATTAAAATCGGATACTCAGACTCGTCCCTATCCGTCAGTGAGGCCGAAATGTTCACTGGAAAGAAAGTTCAATCGGGATTAAAGGCAGCACTTTCAATTTTAACCCGTCTCATTACTGCATTGCCCGCGTTCTCTCTCCCGATCGTTGACCTGTTCTCTGCTTTGTGGCTGAAATATTGAAACTAACTAAAACATTGTGGTTAATTCCCTGTTCGGGACAGAGCTGGGGAGTGGGGCGATTTCGTAACAGAGAAACCTTTTCATTTTCTACAGGCAGCACTGGGAAAGCCGGCGACATGTACGGACCTACAAACAGAGTGAGACTTTTAAGCCACCCGCTCCTTTAACACACACTCTCTGACACAATACTGGCGAAGGTCAGCAAGTCAGGCAGCGTAAGTGGTGGGAATAAACTGTCGACATTTCGGGCTGAGACCCTTCATCAGGATTCTGGTGCGAGGTGCTGCTGACTTGCTGGGTTCCTCCAACATTTTGTCCACGTTGCTCGCGATTCCCAGTGTCTCCTGGGTTGATGCTGACACAATGTTCACATCTGCACCTTCATCGACCAGTACTGCTGCTAAAATAAAACGACAGAATCCATGTCATATAACACAATGATAAATCTGATCCTGATTCCAAGGAATAAAGGACAAAGGGCATTGTCTGACCAACCTCTCTGTTTAACTGAGAGCCTCAGGACCGGAAAACATCCTTGGAAATCCTTTCTACACTCTCCCCAGTTTAACCACGTTTCATATAACGGTGACAAGAGCTGTACACAAATCGGCGAGAGTGGCCTCCAGTCACTTACACAACTGCAACATAATGTCCCAACTGATGTACTCAATCCCCCGACTATTCAAGTCCAGCATGTTAAATCCCGTTCTTCACCACCCTGTCTACTAGTGACACCACTTTCAATGAACAGTGTCTGCACTTTGCCCCTAAATCTTTCCGGCCCCTTGCACCCCAATGACCGATCATTCATAGTGCCAATTCTACACTGGCTTGACTGTCCAATATGCATCGCCTCACACTTATCTGTATTGAAATGCATTCGCCACAAAGTGGCCCTCTTCGCTAAATGATCGTGATCCCCCTGTAATTTGCGACAACCTTCCAGTGCTGGGGCGAGTAAAGTTGAGTGAAGTTATCCCAACGCATTAAAATGCCTTTTGCACACTGGCCTTGATCAGTGAATGTGATTAATATCGCAATCAAAATCAAGTGTATTATCAGTTGACGTATGTCATGAACTTTGTTGTTTTGTTACAACACCACAAAGCAATTTATTTTAAAAAAAGTTAAAATAAGAAATATTGAATACTAAACAGTGTAAAAAATGGAGCAGGGAGGGATGTGGTTCCGAAGGTGAAAATGGGAAACCTGAAACCCGAACTATTCTTGCCTCTCTTTTACTCGTTTTATATCTGAAAGAAAATCCTTTAGTATCCTCCTTTAAATAATTGACCAGTTACTTTCATCATCCATTTGTTCTCTCCATATTGCTATTTTAGTTGTCCTGTTGTTTTTTTTAAGTTTCCCAATACTTTAGCTTCCCACTAATTTTTGTGATATTCTCTGCCCTCTCATGTTCTTTTATGCTCCTTTGGCTTCTGTTGTCAGCGATGGTTTCCTCATCCTGAGCAAACTTGTGGGCTTGAAGTTCGATAAGTCCCCTGGTCCTGATGGAATGTATCCCAGGTAGTGAAAGAAAAGGTAGAGGCTTTGGTGATAACTTAACAAAGTTCTATAGACTCTGGTCAGGTTCCAGCGGATTGGAAGATGGTCAATGTCACGCCACTTTACTTTAACATCTATCGTTGGGGAAATGCTTGAAGCTATCATTAAAGAAATATTGAGGCTTTGGGAAAGAAATTGATCCAAAAGGCAAACAAAGCATGGATTTAGCAAAGGCTGGTCCTCATATACTGGGATCTTTGCTGGAGGAAAAAGTGCAGGGTTTAGACATGCTCCCCAAGGATATGTCGAGCCAGCTGGATGTCTTCGGTTATGATGGTGACTTGCTTGGCGTGGATGGCGTACAGGCTAGTGTCCTTAAAGAGCCCCGTCAGGTAAGTCTAGCTGGCCTCCTGCAGGGCCCTGACGAACAACCTCTGGAAGCGCAGATCAGTCTTGAAAGCTGAGCGATCTCCCACACCAAGCATTGGAAAGTTGAGGATCGAGTTGCAGAGGGAGGGACAGATCTATTTGATCATGACTGTAGGAATGATGCCAGTCTGCCATTGAGATTGCATCTACTGTAGATCTATTGTGGCGATAGGCAAATTGCAATGGTTCCAGGTCCTACCTGAGTCAGGCGTTATTTCTAGCCAAGACCAACCTCTTAAAGCATTTCATCACCATAAGTGTGAATGCTACTGGACGATATTTGTTGAGACAGCACACACTAATCTTCTTAGACACTGGTACAATTCTTGCACTTTTGAAGCAGGTGGGTATTTGTGACTGTAGTAGTGAGATGTTGAAAATGTCTTTGAACACTTCAAGCTAGGGTTTGGCACAGGTTTTGAGAGCTTTACCAGGTACTCTATCGGGCCATGCTGCCTTGCAAGGGTTCACTCTCTTGAAAGACAGCCTGATGTCAGTGTCTGACTATTCATCATGTAAGACCTACTCTTGTTTGTTTTCACAAATTGCAACACCTCACACTTGTCTGCATTAAATTTCATCTGCCATTTTTCCAGCTGCTTCAGATCCCGGCAGGCTTTGAGCGTCTTCTTCACTGTCCTTTACACCCGCAATCTTAATGCATTCCACAAAACTGCTGTTCCAGTTCACAATATTACATCCAGTTCTTTGATATAGATGACAAACAATTGATCCAGCACCAATCCGTATGGTACACCATGAATCAGAGTCGTCCAGTCAGAGAGACAATAACCTACAACCACTCTCTGTCTTCTTCCTCAAACCCAACGTCTAATCCAATTTTCCACCTGATCTTGACTGAACCGTCTTGACCAACCTCCCATGTGGGACCTTGTCAAAGGCCTTGCTAAAGTGCACGTAGACTACAATCACTGCCTTGCCTTCATCAACTTTCCTGGTAACTTCCTCAAAAAAAAAGCTCTGCAAGATTGGTTAGTCATGACGTACCATGCACAAATCCATTTTAATTATCCTCAATCAGTTCCTGTCTATCTAAATATCTATGATTGCTTAGAATACCTTGAATAATCTTCCCATGACTGATGTTAGGCTCACTGCCCTATGATTTTCGGCTTATCCTTAGACCCTTTTTTAAAAAAAAAACAGAACAACGTTAAATATCTTCCAATCCTTCAGCATCTCACTCGTGGATAAGAAGGTTTAAAATATCTTTGCTAGGACCCTGCAATTTAGCCTCCCACATGGTATGTGAGACCTTTTTGTACCAGGAGTATTATTCACCCTAAGGCAGTAACATCTCCTTTTCTGTGATCCTTATAGGGTCCAGGACCTCGCTGCAGCATTTTCTGGCACATGTGATGGCTTCCTAAGTATTTACAGTTGAACAAAATCCATCTCCCACAACTCTTGTGGCTCCACATATAGATTACCGCTTTGACCTTTCAGAGGACCAATCTTGACCCTTGATATCCTTTTGCTCTTAATATATTTGTATAAATGTTTTTGATTTCCCTTCACCTTTTCTGCGACATCAAATACGTTTTCTTTTCATCCTCCTGAGTTCCTTCTTACGTCTTCTCCTGCATTTCTTAAACACCTCAAATACTCCATTTGTTCCTGCCCGTTGAGACCTGCTATATACTGTGCATCTGTCATTTTCTTAACCCAGTCTCCATTTCTCTTGAAAACCAAGGTCTAAGGTTCAACTTGTTAGCCTTGCCTTTTATTCTGAAAGGAATATACAAATTCTGTAATCTCAGAATTTCAGTTTTGAATTCCTCCCACTTACAAATCACACCTTTGCCAGAAAATAACCTATCTCAACCCACACTTGCCACATCATTCTGGTACCATAAACTTGGTCTCTTTCCAATTTAGTATCTCATCCTGAGGACCTGACCTATCCTCTTCCATAATTAAATTGTTAACTAATAGCATTATGAGCACAAGATCCAAAATGTTCTCCTGCAAAAACTTCTGTGACCTGCCCTGTCACATTGCCTAATTGGAGATCTGGTATCACTTCAGTTGGAACTTCTGTGTACTTATTAAGGAAGCTTTCCTGAGCACATTTGACAAACTCTTCCCATCCAGCCCTTTTACAGTATGGATGTCGCTTTCAATATGTGGAACATTGCAATCACACATTATCACAACCATAATTTTCTTGTAACATTCTGTGATCTCTCTAAAAGTTTGCTCCACTATATACCACGGACTGTTGCGTAGTATATAATATAATCCTATACCTTTCCTCTTTCCACCCTGTCTCTTGCAAAAATGTCACCCCCTTCTCGCAATTCCTCCATCTCCACTGCATCTGCTCTCAGGATGAGGCCTTTCATTCCAGGACGAAGGAGAGGTCTTCCTTCTTTAGAGGAAGGGGCTTCACTCCATCCATAATCAACTCTGCTCTCAAACGCATCTCTCCCGTTTCACGCACATCTGCTCTCGCCCCATCCTCCCGCCACAGCAATAGGGATAGAGCTCCCCTTGTCCTGAACTACCACCCCACCAGCCTTGGGGTCCAACATATAATTCTCCTTAACTTCCACCACCTCCAACGGGATACCAATACCAAGCACATTCTTCCCTCACCCCCCCCCCCACTTTCTGCTTTCGGTAGGGATCGATCCCTCTGCAGCTCCCTTGTCCATTCGTCCCCCCATTCGTTCCCACTAATCTCCCTCTTGGCACTTATTCTTGTAAGCGGAACAAGTGCTACATCTGCCCTTACACTTCCTCCCTCACCACCATTCAGGGCCCCATACATTCCTTCCAAGTGAGGCAAAACTTCACCTGTGAGTTGGCTGCTGTGATATACTGCATCCGGGCTCCGGGTGTACCTACTATATATTGGTGAGGCATGACGCAGATCAGGGAGACCGCTTTGCTGAACAACTTGTCTTTGTCCACCAGAGAAAGCAGGATCTCCCAGTGGCCACACATTTTAATTCCACGTCCCATTCCCATTCTGATATGTCTATCCATGGCCTCCTCTATTGTCAAGATGAAGCCACACTCAGGTTCGCGGAACAACACCTTATATTCCATCTGGATAGCCTCCAACCTGATGGCATGAACATTGATTTATCTAACTTCTGTTAATGCCCGTCCTGCCCTTCTTACCCAATCCCTGATTGATTGATTGACTGACTGATTGATTGAATTATTGAGCTATCTATCTATCTATCTATCTATCTATCTATCTATCTATCTATCTATCTATCTATCTATCTATCTATCTATCTATCTATCTATCTATCTATCTATCTATCTATCTATCTATCTATCTATCTATTTATTATTTTTTCCCTTTTTTCATTCTCTGTCCCTCTCACTATCACTCCGTGCCTGCTCTTCATCTTCCTCTGGGCTCCCCTCCCCTTTGCTTTCTCCGTAGGCCTCCTGTCCCATGATCCTCTCCCTTCTCTATTTCTGTATCCCTTTTGCCAATCGACTTTCCAGCTCTTAGCTTCACCCCACCCCCTCCGGTCTTCTCCTATCATTTAGGATCTCCCCCTCCCTCTTTCAAATCTCTTACTCTGTCTTCTTTCAGTTAGTCCTGACGACGGGTATCGGCCCTAAACGTCGACTGTACTTCTTCCTATCGATGCCGCCTGGCCTCCTGCGTTCCACCAACATTTTATGTGTGTTCCTTTCTTAATTCCTCAATTCTACCCATAATGCCTCCCGAGAAAAGCTCTCCAGTCTACCTTGAATGAGCACTGCCGTGACAGTTTCCCTGACCATTAATGCCACCTCTCCCCCTTTGATCCCTTCTGCTCTATTACACCTAAAACGATGGAACCCTGGAGCAATGACCTACCAGTCCTGCCCCTCCTGCAATTAGGCTTCACTAATGTCAATATTCCACATGTTGATCTATGCCCTGACCTCATCTGTCTTTCCGACAATATTCCTTGTATTGAAATATACGCAGCTCAGGATATTAGCCCCACCTTGCTCAAGCTTTTGATTCCTGACTTTCTACGTGGGGTTAACATCTTTTCCAAACAACCACTCCACTATCTGTTCTGGTGCTATGGTTCACATTCCCCTTGAAACTGTCGTTTAACCCAACATCCCTTGTAAACCTTTCCATTAGGATATTAGTCCCCCTTTAGTTCAGGTGCAAACCGTTCCTTCTGTAGAGGTTCCACCTTTCCTTGAAGAAAGCCCAGTGATCCAGAAATATGAATCCCTCCCTCCTGCACCAACCCCTGAGCCTCCTTAACCTGTATGATCTTCCTATTTCTGACATTACTAGCATGTACCACAGGTAGCAATCCCGAAAATCACAACCCTGTGAATCTTGTGCTTTACTTAGCACCGAACTCCCTGAACTCACTTTGCAGGACCTCATCAGTCACCCTCACTACAAGTGAAGCACAACCTCAGGCTGCTCACCCTCCCATTTAAGAATGCTGTGAAATCGATCTGAAATGTCTCTGATCCTGGCACCGCGAGGCAGCAACCATCGGCCAATCTTGTTCTCGTTCACAGAAACTGTCGTCATTGATGCTGCAGGGATTTAATGTGAAAGTAGAAAAATGTTTGTAAGATCAAGGAAATAAGACCAAGTGGGACTGACATACGAGAAGAGGAGGCTGATATAGAATTGTGGGTCAGGGACTAAGAGAGTACACACTAGAGGGTTCATACAGTGGGTCAATGTCAGCAGAAGAAGAAGTAGTAAGAGAGGGTCATTCACTAATGAATTATACCGTAGATCACCCAAATGCCAGCTAGAGATAAAATAACAGAAATGTAGCAGGCAATGAAAGATGGAAAAGCAAAAGAGTAATTGTAATGGGTGAATTTCATTTCCCCTGTGTTGACTGCGACTCCTTTAGAGTCAGAAGCTTAAATTATTGAAGAGCTTGTTGGAAGTATACTGCGATGTTTCTTAACACACAAGTGGATATTTCTTTAGCGCTTTGAACGGGGCACGACTGCACAAATGCGTGAATGTCAGCCAGTGAGAAAAACGGGAAGAGTTTAAAAAAGAGAGACAGATTTACAGAGCGTGTGCTGAATAGTGGGAGACAGAATAAGAAAGCTATGACTCGTCAGGGTTCAAGAGATAAGAGGTCGAGGCCAGGCAGGTTATCGGTTTAAAATAAAGATAGAAACTATGCGTGTCAGGCCGGTTTTCTGTGCTCGGTGTCATATATGGGAGGTCCTCTCGAACGTCCACATCTGCAACAGGTGTGTCGAGCTGCAGCTCCTTATAGACTGCGTTAGAGAACTCGATGACATTCGTCTGGTCAGGGAGTGTGAAGAGGCAATAGAGAGGAGGTATAGGCAGGTATTCATCCCGGCGCCCCAGAAAACGGAGAAGTGCGTAACAGTCAGGGGAGGGAAGGGCAAGAAGCGGGTACTGGAAAGCACCCCAGTGCTTGTCCTCCTTAACCCGTAAGTATTCCTGTTTGAATACTGTTGGGGGGAGACGGCCTACCTGGGAGAAGCAACAATGTTTGCGCCTCTTGCACAGAGTCTGGCCCCATGGCTCAGAAGGGTAGGGAAAGGAAGAGGACGACAGCAGTGCTAGTGGCCTCTATAGTTATGGGGTCAGATAACCGATTCTGGATTCCGTGGACGCAGGAAAGAAACGTGGATAGTCGTTTGCCTCACAGGTGCCAGGGTCCAGGATATTTCTAATCGCGTCCACGATATCTTAAAGTGGGAAGGAGGACAGCCAGAGGTCTTGGTACATATTGGTGCCAACGACAAAGGTAGGAAAATGGAGGTGGTCCTGAAAACAGACTACAAGGAGTTAGGAAAGATGTTGAGAAGCAGGACCCCAAAGGTAGTAATCTCGAGATTACTGTCTGTGCCACACGACAGTGAATCAGGTGGAGGATAAATATGTGGCTGAGGGATTGGAGTAGGGGGGGCAAGGATTCAGATTTTTGGATCATTGGGACCTCTTCTGGGGCAGCTGTTACTGTAGAAAAAGGAGGGGTTACACTTGAATCAGCGGCGGACCAATGTCTTAGCTGAAAGGTTTGCTAACGCTATTGCAGAGGGTTAAACTAGAATTGCTGGGGGTTAGGTTCCAAACTGAAGTGATGGAGGAAAGAGAGGTTGGCTCAGAAATAGAGAGAGTTTGGAGACAGTGGAAAAGGGAGGATAGGCAGGTGATAGAGAAAGGACGCGCTCAGACCGATGGTTTGAAATATGCCTTTTAATACGAGGTGTATTATGAATAAAGTGAATGAGCTGTAGTGCAGGGGCAGGAATGGCTACTTCAAGTGCCGGGCTTTAGGTATTTCAGAAATGATAGGGAGGAAGGCAAAATAGGTGGGGGTTTGGCACTGTTGATTAGAGATAGTGTCACGGCTGAAGAAAAGTAGGAAGTCGTGGAGGAGTTGTCTACGGAGACACTGTGTGTGGAAGTAAGGAATAGGAAGGGGTCAATAACTCCACTTTGTGTTTTTTATAGACCACCCAATTATAACATCGACATCGAGGAGCAGATAGGAAACAGATTCTGCATAGGAGTAATCATAACAGGGTTGTTGTGGCGGGAGATTTTAATTTCCCAAATATTGATTGGGAAATGAACCTGGTCAGGTGTCTGATTTCTCAGTGGGAGAGAATTTTGGAGATAGTGATCGCAATTCTATCTCCCTTACCATAGCATTGGAGAGGAATAGGAACAGTCAAGTTAGGGAAATGTTTAATTGGATCGAGGGGAAATATGAGGCTATCAGGCAGGAACTTGGAAGCATAAATTGGAAACAGATATTCTCAGAGAAACATACGGAAGAAATGTGGCAAATGTTCAGGAGATATTTGCATGGGGTTCTGAGTTGGCACCGTTATGGTACAGCAACAATGAATATAGAATTCATTTTGGTTGTTTTTGATAAACAAATAAAACCTTTATTAAACATTGCTCAAAGAAAACCAAAAGTAAACAAACGACTAACTACGGCAACTCGAACAGTTCTTCAAGTGAGAAATGCGAACACACTTCTTAAAAGTAGTAAATGCAAAAGTCCAAATGATTTACACAGTCAATTAGGAGAGATTTTTCTTAGAAGTAACGGATTTCTCGACAACGCCACATTAGGGCTGATCCTAGGCAAAATATGCCTTGCGGGAAGGATGAAGGATTTACGATGGAGGAAATAAAATGGCTTGAAGGCGCTGACCTTTCCTTGGCGAAACCCTGCTCCAGCCCTTTCTGCTCTTTTAGCAGGGACTATCTTGGTTGCAGGTTACTAATTCCTTCTGAACGAGGATCAAATAAGGTCGAACTTGTTTTACCGCCGGCAACACCAACTTTTCTTGATCCTTTGTTTTTTCTGTACTTCAATAAATTCTTCACTCTCCAACCGGACTAGACTGGCAGTATTGTAGCGAAACTTCCGGCAATAAACTTTGAAACTTAATGCAGAAAGTAAAACTCCACTTTAAAACAAAACTGCGTCATGAGACGAATACGCAGCAAAACGGAGTCACTGACGAATTAAACCACGAACTGACCTGTGTCACAGCAAGGCGTTCTCCTTTTATACCTGTTGAAACAGGCCATCACATGACCTCTCACTGGCAGGAAAATTACATCACCATCACAAGACCATTACATCATGGTCACGTGACAGCCACAAGATACCCACGGGATATGTAACAGCACCTTCCAATGAAACATGGAAAGGATGATTGGGTACAAGATTCCTGGTATAGAAAGGCTGTTGTAAGTCTAGTCAAGAAGAAAAGAAGAGTTTACGAAAGGTTCAAAAAACTAGGTAACAATAGGAATCTAGAACATTCTAAGGTTAGCAGGAAGGAGCTTAAAAATGAAGTTAGAAGAGCCAAAAGTGGATATGAGAAGACTTTGGAGGACAGGATTAATTGAAACCCCAAGCATTCCACAAGTATGTGAAGGGCAAGAGACTAAGACGTGAGACAATAGGACCAACCAAGTGTGACAGTGGAAAAGTGTGTATGGAACCAGAGGAGATGGCAGAGGTAATTAGTGAATACTTTGATTCAGTATTCACTAGGGAAAAGGATCTTGGTAATTGTAAGGTTGACTTGCAATGGACTGAAAGAGCTTGAACATGTAGGTATTAAGGAAGAGAATGTGCTGGAGCTTCTGGAAAGCATCAAGATGGATCGGTCACCGGGACCAGACCCCAGGCTACTCTGGGAAGAGAGGGAGAAGATTTCTGAGCCGCTGGTGATGATCTTTGCATAATCAACGAGGACAGTAGAGGTTGTAGAGTATTGGAGGGCTGGGGAGGTTGCTCTCTTATTCAAGAAAGGGAGCTGGGATAGCACAGGAAATTATAGGCTACTGAGTCTTACTTCAGTGGTTGGTAAGTTGATGGAGAAGCTGCTGACAGGCAGGATTTCTGAACATTTGGAGAGGCATAATATAATTAGGAATAGTCAGCATAGCTTTGTCAAAGGCAGGATGTGCCTTACGAGCCTGATTGAATATTTTGAGGATGTGACTGAACATATTGATGAAGGTAGAGCCCTAGATATAGTGCATATGGATTTCAGCAAGGCATTTGATAAGCTACCCCATGCAAGGTAAGGAGGAATGGGATACATGGGGACATGAATTTGTGGATCTAGAACTGGCTTGCCCACAGAAGGGAAAGTGTGGTTGCAGACGGGTCATATTCTGCATGGAGGCCGGTGACCAGTGGAGTGCCACAGGGATCTGATCTGGGACCCCTACTCTTTATGATTTTTATAAATGACCTCAATGAGGAAGTGGAGTGATGGGTTTGTAAATTTGCTGATGACATAAATGTTGGGGGTGTTGTGGATTGTGTGCAGGGCTGTCAGAGGTTACAACCAGACATTGATAGAATACAAAACTTGGCAGAGAAGTGGCAGATGAGGTTTAACAAAATAAATGTGAGGTGGGTCAATTTTGTAGGTCAAATATGATGGCCGAATATAATAGTAATGGCAAGACTCTTGGCCGTGGGGAGGATCAGAGGGATCTTGGGGTCCGAGTCCATAGGAGAGGCAAAGCTGCTACGCAGGTTGACTCTGTGGTTAAGAAGGCATACGGTGCATTGGTCTTCATCAATCGTTGGATTGAGTTTCAGAGCCAAGAGGTAAGGTTGCAGCTCTTTTGAACCCTGCTCAGACCCCATTTGGAGTACTGAACTCAATTCTGATCACCTCACTACAAGAAGGATGTGGAAACCACAGAGAGAGTGGAAAGGATGTTGCTGGGATTGGGGAATATGCCTTATGAGAGTAGATTGAATGAACTCGGCCTTTTCTGCTTGGAGTGACGAGAATAAGAGGTGACTTGATAGAGGTGTACAAGATAAGGAGAGGCATTGATCGTGTAGATAGACCGAGGTTTTTTTTCCCGCAGTGCTAACATGGCTCGCACGAGAGGACATAGTTTTAAGGTTCTTGGAAGTAGGGACAGAGGAGATTCCAGGGGCATGTTTTTTATGCAGAGAATAGTGAGTGCGTGGAATGGGCTGCCGGGTCGAAACGATAGATCCTTTTAAGATACTCCTGAATGGATACATGGAGCTTAAAAAATGGAGGGCTATGTATAAGCCGAGGTAGTTCTAAGGTAGGGACATGTTCAGCACAGATTTGTGGGTCGAAGGGCATGTATTGTGCGGTAGTTTTTCCATGTTTCTAACATCATCAAAGTTCTAGATGAAATTCCTACATCTGCACAAACTTACATAGTAGATACCGTAAATGCTGCTAAATACAACAAATTTCCCACGAAGATAATCTCAGTCAATATTGGGGACATTACAGTCACACACTTGCTTTTACAACTTTCCATAACCTGCCTACATTCTTGTTCCTCTTTCTGCTGGTAGCACTTCCAAAACTTTTGGAAATTGAAGCACACATAATTCAAATTTCTCCTCTATAAACTCTCTGTTGTATCCTGAGAGATGCTCAGTGAGAGGGAAGGGCTAGATAGTGTCTATGAATAGCAGGCCAGTATCTGCGTTGTACAGATGTCTGTCCTTGAAGTGCCTATGTTGTACAAGTGTTTAACAGTGGTGTACAGTGCTGGGTATGTACAGGTTCATGTGCTCACTGCAGTGTGCTGTGAGTACTATAGGCCTGTGTCCTGGTAATGAAGGTCTAGATATTGTAAAATTCACTGTTCCTGTATTCAACTAGTTGCCTTTCTAGAGCAGTCACATATGCAGGGCATGTTTATACCAGAGATAGATTCTCTCCTTCCCCTTGCAGTTTGGGCCAGATATTGTTAATTTCTGTCTCCTTACAGTACGGTGCCGGCAGATTAAACATCATATATAACTGCATGTGATCTGTGTAACACAAAGGACGAAATAGCCCAAAGGATTTAACTATATAAATAGTCTGAGAGTCCCAACAGCACCTACTCTGTAGTATCAGCACGCCAGAGCATATCACCATAACCCCTTTCTTATCACGCTTTCCTCCACGTCCTTCTCCTCAGTGAACGCAATTGAATGCAAAGTGTTCATTTTCTACTTCGCATGCTTACTTTGCCTCTAGGCATCAACTCAATGTATTCACTTTCTGGTCACTGTTCTCTCTCCTGATTCACAGCCTGACTTGTTTATTGCTTCTATCATGGTTTCCCAAGACCCTGTCTAATTTCATTTTCCTCAAACTTACACACAACTTGTCTTGCATTTTTAAACAAATACAATATTTCTCATCACCTTAAGTTCCTGAACGACCCTGCCCTTCTCTGCCTTCCTATCAGGAATAGGGAACTCCTGAATTCTAACCGGCTGGACTGTAAGTGATGCTCCCATGTCAGACTTCGCTTAACATTAGCTCCATCCAGTAACATCAGCTACCAGACTACTCTTTATCATTCCTGCTCAATTCCACTCTAATTTGTCTTCCACAAACTTACATTCATCCACCTGCAGGTCCATTTTTATCCTTATCAATAACCATCTGAAATCTTTCTGCATTATCATCCTTATTTTTTTTCTCCAATGAATCTCCCATCATCTTGCTAGGCTCATTTCCCAATACTATGCCAAATGTGTCCCCCTCCCTGGCGGACCATCTATAAACTGCTTCTAGAAACCTTCCCGAACACAGCTCACAAATAATGCCCCATCTAAACCTCAAGTGGTAAGGGAGTTCCAGTCATTCTGAGAAGATTATTCACCTTCTAGAGCTACTCTATTGTTTTTACATCAATCCATCACCTGCTGACATATCTTTTCCTCTTTCTTACTGGCTATTGGGAGGCCTACAGTATAATCCCATCACAGTGATTGCACCTTTCTTATTCCTGGTTTCTACCAGGATTGCCTTAAGGGATGAGCCTCTGGAATGACCTCAAACTTGTAACATTCTGCCCGATCAGCAGTACAGCTCCCCAACCTCATTTTGCACCCCCTGGCCTGTATGAATCATATAAATCCTTGAATGTTTAGATACCAGTCCTGCCCGTCTCTCAACCAGATCTCTGTAATCGATGAATTTCTGTGACATTGTGAATACAGGGTCTAAGTAGACCTGCTTTCACTGTTCTACACCCTTCACTGAAATAAACTCACTTCTGCCTTTCAGTGCCACTGTATTCATTAATGTGGTCCCATCTTTTGTGGGTTCATTGACCTCACCTCTACTTTCCGTTCAATGCTACTTACTGACCTGTAGCTCTGGATGTCAACAAATCCTCCACATGCCACATGGTAAAAATCTTGCTCCAGCAAAATTCCCTGTGTGAATATTAGTTCTCCTTCACTGTAACCCATCCTCCTTACACCAGTCCCACTTATTCTGCAAGACAGCCCTAAGTTCTGTGTCCTTAATGCATTCTCTCCTGCACCAGATTGTTAGCCACTCATTTAAGTGTACCAAATTACGATATCTTACCTCGCAAGCATGTGGCAACTGAAGAAATCCTGAAATCACACCCCTGCTTTCCTATTTCTTAACTCCCTAACTACTCTTTGCAGGACCTTGTCTCTCTGTTGTTAGTTCTACTAAGGACCACGACTTCTGGCTGCTCACCCCGCCCTATCAGAATGGTCTGTACCTTCACAGAGACATCCTTGTCCCTGACATGATCGAGGTAACGCAACTTCCTGCAATCTCACTCATTTCCACAGACACTCCTGTTTATGACACCACCCCCACCACCCCGGCTTAAGTGATTGCTGCATGTTATTCATAGCATTCCATCTTTGTATATTCATGTGCCTTCAAATAGCCTCTTTGTAATGGAAATTGTTTTAAAATTCATTCACTGTACTTTTTAAAATTTAGTTAAGGGTATTGACTTACGCATTCACAAACAAAGGAGCCTACACACGTGTTGAAACAAAACACTTTGTTAGAACTCGTACGATTTTAATACAGAAAGAAAAACAAATTTCTACAGGTACGAAATTAAAAATTCTTATCATCCACTAAGCAAGCCAATCTCAGTGATGGAGAGGAAACACATATCCGACAATATCATTCAATCTCTTCTGTCTCGGTATCTCTCTCTCTCTCTCTCTCTCTCTCTCTCTCTCTCTCTCTCTCTCTCTCTCTCTCTCTCTCTCTCCCGCTCTCACTCACAATGTCTCAATAGCTTCACTATCTCTCTCTTATTCTATCTTTCACTGTATCTCCCACACGCCCTCTCTCTCGAGCTCACCCTTGCGTCGTCAGCCTCGCGCCCCTTCTCTCGCGCACTCTCCTTCACGAGCTCTCTCTCGTGCCCTCAACGCTCGTGCTCACTCCTTCACAATGACTCATTCGCTCTCACTCTCTCTGCCTGTCTCACTCCGTCACCCCTCGCGATGTTTCCTTCCGGCGCTCTCCCTCGCGCCCTCTTTCTCGAGATGCCTCATTCGCTTTCTCGTTCGCGTCCTCAGCCCTCGCGCTGTCTCCTGCTCGCGCTCACTTTCTCCATCTCTCTATCTCTCACAGAGAGACAAGTGAGCGCAAGGGTGCTTTGTCCAATTGAAAACAGGAAAATTCTCTTACAGGAAGATAGTTAAATGTGGCAGAGGAAAGAGAACCTACAGGTAAAGAAGGAGGAGAAAAAGAGGGTGAATGAAAGGACGGGTTATGACGGGATCAGGGGTAGCTCAGACAGATTAAAATATATTCCAAGATCAGGCAGTTTTGTCCGAACGTGGTAGCAGAGGTAAAAGGTTCGCCTCAAACTTCAATTTAACGGGGCAAAAGGGATTTCTTTTGTGAGGCGCAAAAGGGATTTCTCTGGGATGGTGAGGTCAGTGATGCCGTTAGGATCAGCTATAAACAGCAGCTTTGTAACTCGAAGGCATCACGCACGAAATGGAAAAAAGTAAACAGCTGACAGGACTCTGCTGAAGGGTCTCGGCCCGAAACGTCGACAGTTTACTGTTTTCCATTACTACCCCCCCCCCCACCAGGTTCTGCCATTGCCCAGGGTGTGGCCACTGTTGCGTCAAACAGCTACGAGGAACCACTGGTGAGAGCTGAGTGTCAGGTGAAGACCAATGTGGAGGAAATACTCAGAAGAGTACGACGTGTTTCCCGTCAGAGGTACTACCTCTCCCTGACACCCCATACACCGATGGGCCTCAAACCCTCGGTGAGTTAGGGCTTGTCTACCTACGCATGCGAAGACTGAATTCGGCGGACGACACGGAGGAGACCACCACTTGGCGGTCCAACGAGTAGAAAGGCGGACCCAGCAAAGCGTTGTGGAGAGCAATCAGGGCACAGTGAGACACGTAGGATACTGCTGGCCATCCACTGCATCCCGACTTATCTCCAGCCGTCTCGACTCCGTCTTGCAACTGGATACAGATAGGTCGGGACGAGAGAGTGAGGCTGACGATTTGCGCAACTCTCCCTCACTTTAATCCAAGTCAAGCGCAAGTCTCGACTCCAAACCCATTCCGCTAAAAAAAAAACTTCCAAGTCCTGTGGCGATGGGCGAGTGGCGAAGTAGCAGGTTTGGATACACTGGAAGCTGTAGTCACAAACCTGCACACAGGCGGCCCAGGGCATTGAGTCGTTCTCCGATGGAATGAAGCAGCAGTGGAGCTCGGCATCCCCCAGGCTGTTACAAAGGTAAAGGAGACCGTCGTCAGAGACCTCTTATTCGCTGATGATTACGCCCTCAACGCCAGCACAGAGCAGAAGATGCAACGAGAAACGGACTACCTCTCACGAGCCTGTGACAACTTCGGACTTACAATCAGCACCAACAAGACCAAAGTTATGTACCAGCCCACACCCGGAAAGCCCTACCAGGAACCACACATCACAGTAAAGGGACAGAAACTACTGGCAGTCGACAGCTTTACTTATCTGTGCAGTACTCTATCACCAGCGGTGAATATAGTTGCAGAGATCAGCAACAGAATTGCCAAAGCCAGTGCCGCCTTTGGGAGACTCCGTGAGAATGTATGGGAGCGGAGAGGACTCAGCCTTACCACCAAGCTGAAGGTCTACCAAGCAGTGGTTCTCACCACCCTCCTGTATGACAGCGAGTCCTGGACGGTCTACAACAGACACGCTAAACAGCTCAAACACTTCCACTTGAGCTGCCTCCGCAGACTTCTCCACGTACGATGGCAGGACAAAGTCCCAGACACGGAGGTCCTAGAGCGGGCTAGCACCCACAGCGTCTACACCCTCCTACAGAAAGCCCAAGCCAGATGGGCTGGCCATGTAGTCAGGGTGTCTGACAGTCGACTACCAAAACAGCTGCTGTATGGAGAGCTGTGCCAGGGCAAGCGCTCAGTTGGAGGGCAGAAGAAACGTTTCAAAGTGTCCCTCAAAGACCTCAACATCAATCCCAGTAGCTGGGAATCGGTTGCTCTGGACCGCCCAACCTGGTGGAGCAGGACCACTAAAGGAGCGTATGCAACAGAAATCCTACACACTGCAGAGGCTCAGAGGAAACGCACGCGCGCAAGGCTCGAGCTACCTCCACCTCCGCTGCAGCACCTACCCTCATGTGTCCCACATGTGGGCGAGCTTTCAGGGCCCGGATTGGCCTCACCAGTCACCTCCGGACCCACAGTCACAAACCCTCCACCTGACGGAAGTCATGGTCATCTTCGACTCCGAAGGATGAACAACAACAACTCTTTTCCATTGATGCTGCCTGGCTTGCCGAGTTCCTCCAGCATTTTCTGTGAGGAGATGTGTAAAAAAGTCGATGTTTCTGGCGGAGAGTTGATATTTTGTGTGTTGTTTTGTATTTCGAGCATCAGCAGATTTTCTCGTGTTTATTTTGTAACTCTGTTCATCACATTGTTTCCATTTGCCGATAAATGGGGAGCTAGAACAGGGAGCATGAAGACAGCAGAATTATAAAACTTTACAGCATTTACTTCTAACGTTTCATGAGTTTCGAAAGCCGATTCACTATGTATTTCACCGCGTTTTTTATTTCCTCTCGGAATTTGCTCTGAGTCACGGCGTAAATACACGTGTTGGTGCAGGAACTGAGAATCTGCAGAATTTCTGATGTGTGTTGTGTGAAGTAACGGGGATCGGTGACAGAATAATCGAAACTCTTTGAAATCCGTTGATAGATATAAAATACCACGTATGTTCCCCACAACAATATGAAACTACCGGTTATGCTGAAGAGCAAAACGATGGATTTGCGTCGGTTCTCCATCTCCCGGTCCTTGTCGTTCTCTCCACTCTTTTGTCCCCGGAGCCCCCTGCGGGCTCGACTGGCCGCTAGAATCCGCCTGACAGTTAGAATATTCAACAGCAAAATCAGAAAAAATGGGGCGCAAGGGGTTAAAATGAGGTCAAGCATGTCGAATGCCGCCCATGAGGGAGAGTTTGTGTAGCTCGGTGTACGAACGCAACCCCAGGGAACACCGTCAATTATTACTCCAGGCTCGAATGCAAAGCCCCAGGGGACGCCCTCCAAACAGGCCAGAGCACTCACTGTCCCGATAACCACAGCCGCCGTTCTCTCGGTGCAATATTTTGTTTTCAGTTTCTCACAGCAAATAGCCACAAATCGATCGACGGTGAAAGCGACAGTCAGCCAGACGGAGGTCGCAGTGCTCGCTGAAATCAACCATCCACGGAGTCTGCACACAGGAGTGATGAACAGGAATGATCGGCGAAAATAAATCCCTGCAGTCCACCTCAGCAGCGGATCGGAGATAACGACCAGGAGATCGGCCGCAGCCATTCCCACCAGGTAGCGAGTGATACATTTGGAGAGACCGCACTTTCCCCGGGACAGGATCACAATCGCCACCAAGTTCGCTGGAAGAGAGACAGGAAACAGCAAGTTGAGAAAGGACTGAGCAGAAGCCAATGCAGCAGTTTGTGAGGATCCTGTAACATGTCCACTTAATTGTTGCATTTAGCGGTGGTTGTGGAGGGGGGTGGGGGGATGTCGAGAGAGGGCGCAGAGCTGGCGGAGACAGAGAATGAGCTTACGCAGTAAAATAAAGTCATATGATCTGAATGCGGATTCCTTACTGATGACCGAAATGTGAAGTGGCAGCGGAAAGCTAAAACTGGGTAACCACCTCCTCAGATTCAATGCGTACTGGATGGAACATTTTCTAGCGGCACCTTCCGCGTCTCGTCTGGATGAAATGAATAAATCCGGACGCTGATGGCCGGATTCTTTCATTAGAGAATCATCAACTTCCATGGCGATCCCTCTCAGCGACAGAACAGCCGAAGGACGGAACAAAAACAGGAAATTCTGTAAACACTCACCCAGGCAAACCAGAATTGTAGACAAACAGTTAACGTATCTCTCCTCAGAATTGTTTTCTCAGAGAGAACCTGACTCGAGTGTTAACTGGTTTCTCTTTTCATACAAGCTGCATGGGTCTCAGTTTTTCCAGCATTTCCCGAGTCTGATTCAGATTCCGGCACTTACCACCTGACTGACTTTACAACAGAACATTGACCGATTCCACCGGATACAGCGCAGGCTGACACAACCTCACAGACTGACATGACGCCTCCCACTGAATCCATCACTGGGAAGCAGGGGAGAGGAATTCAAACTCAGTGCCGTAAGTCAGACGGTTGCAACAATGTCAGATGTAGAAATAATATAAAACATTTCGAAGTATTGATGACTATGAAGCACCACATATTAATTAGCTTAGCAATAACTTCTTTCTGCTTTGCATACAGTCACATCGTAGCCATTGATTAAAAATCCACAACGGTTTCGTGTCACAACACGGAATTTTTTTACATTTGCTGAGTGTTACTTCCAGATAATGCTTTATTGTTGCACCTAACTCTGAAAAACGCTCTCATTAAAATGCAGACAATCAATTTATGTAATCACCCCTTACAAACACAGTATTTGCCAAAGTGGTGCAGCTCCTACAGACCAAAAGGAGAGACACGAACATCACTTTGTTAATCACAAACTGCTGCCTGACCCGCTCAGTTCAACAGAAATTGGCCGATTCGCTGACTTTTTGCAGCGGTTTGTTTTTAGATCAAAATCCCAGCATCTATAGTCCCGGTGTTTCCATTCCATTCCTGAAATGCGGAATACCGCACTGGAGTGTGACAGTTTAAACTGGCGGCAGAATCAATCACAACATCGGAATTAAACTTCAAAATCCGCCCACGACAGCTGACACAGCGGCTTACCGGGAATTCCAAAGGCTGAAATAAAAGGATAGTAAACGTCTTCTATCCGCCAGATGACCGGATACTCCATTTCAGTGAGAATCTGTGATTTCTGTTCCTGCTATAGTCACAGCTCCGGCAGACATCTGATGGATTCCACGCGGCCCTGATTTATACAGAGGATCTGTCTCCAGAGATACGGTTATACACCTCACCAACTTTCTCAGTTACAGTTGCTTGAGCAAACACTTTAATTCAACACCATTGTCTCTATTGTAAATACTGGGGCGATTGGAGACAAATACATCAAAACTCTTTGACATTACCTCAGCAGTGTCTCTGGTGGAAATAAACCAGTAGATTTAACTTGAAAGACTGAGGTTTGTCACAAAGCAGATACATTTACAGATTTCATCTATTTGTTTGCTGATTATTCATCTCTGATTGGAGACCAGCGACACTGACCGATCCCTACCTCTGTTCCTGCAGGTTCGCATTTTGAACTGTTCTTTAGTCCTTCAGCTTCTTCCTGATGACAAACACACTCACTCACTCACTCACTCACTCAGACACACCGACTCTCTCTCTCACACACACACACAAACGCAAACACACAAACACACACCAATCAATTGTACAATTGTATTTCTGTGTTATAGTGACTGCCCTATTGTACATTCTATTTATTATAAATTACTATAATTTGCACATCGCACATTTTGACGGAGACGTCACTTAAAGATTTTTACTCCTCGTGTATATGAGGAATGTAATTGATAAAGTTAATACAATTCAAAACACACAAACACAAATTCGGACAAAGATACAATGGAGAAACCGAGATCAGGATGAAAACGCTTAAATGAGCACACTGCTGATGTACAAACAAGAGGAGATCTGCAGATGCTGGAAATGCAAGGCGACACAATGGACTCTGCTGATTCCTCCAGCATTTTGTGTGATCTACAGTCTTTAATGGGCATCTCAAATGTCATCAAAGGTCATAAGAAATAGAGAAGAAATACTTCAATCTGCAATGGAAGAGGGAAACCTGTTACTGAGAAAAAACAGTACTCGAAATAGGCAGATGAATGGATGCAGGAGCTAGAGCTGCATAGATTTTATAAACACAAAGAAAATCTGCAGATGCTGGAAATCCAAGTTCCTACATCATTTTGTGTGTGATGTTGTTGATCTAATAGTCTTCAATGAGCATCTCAAATCTGTCACATACCAAAATAAATTGAGAAGAAATACTTCAGTCGGCAAAAATAATGAGCAGCCCGGTTAGCTAATAAAAACAGTATTCATACTGGGGAATGAATAGATGCAGTATGGCTGGAAGTAAACGACAGAAAGTCAAGCATGAGATAAAACGTCAGATGAGAGAAAGGAGTGAGAGAATGTCAGCGAGAGGCAGGTGCTAGATCGCAGGATTGTGATGTTCCTCATGTATTTGCTAGACTCTGCTACAGTGTGAGAGTGTGGGGTCATTCTGTACCTGTTAGTCTCTTGTACTGTGTGACTGTGGGGTTTATTCTGTACTTGTCAAATCACTCTGTAAAGAATTGGTTCCTGATGTTACTCTGAAATATCCCTCTAACCAGTCTGCATGTGTGGTCCTGTTTCCTTGTTGATGGATTAAGTTTTAAGTAGCAGCTGGCTTCCATCCTATCTCTACCCTTAATGATTCTGAACAGATCTATCATGTCTCCTCTCATTCTATGTCAACTTAGGCCAAATAGATTTAGTTTTCTCAATCTTACTGCATAGCTCATACCCTGCAGTCCTCAAAATGAGTCTAGTCACCTTTCTGTGAACTCTTTCCAGTGCCTTCACATCGTTCACTAAATAAGGAGATCAAAATTGTACACAACATTCAAGGCGTGGCCTCATAAGTGCATTATACAGTTTAAGGAGAACGTCTCCTTATGCATCTCTGGCTGTGAACTCCTCTGAGCACATTGTATAGGCCAACATTTTATTAGCCTTCCTAATTGCCGCAGTGCATTGCCCAGATGTTGATAGTGATGTCTCCCAGGAAACCCAAATCGTTCTCATACAATGCCCTTTCTTACTCAAGACCCTCGTTGTATATTTATACCTGATACTTCTACTTATTGTATGCAATATTTTACATTTACTTGCATTGAATTTCACCTGCCATTGATTACCCACATCAGAATTTTGTTTATCATCACAACCTGTGTTGATTCTGCTGCCTGGGTTTTATCAGCCCATCTCTCCAATATTATGTCATCTGCAAATTTAATTAGTTTAATTGGTTCTGTGCTTATCCAAATCATTAATGTAGATAAAAACAGAAGCGGTCCCAAAACTGATTCTTGTGGAACACCACTTTTAATATTTTCCAGGTGTGAAAATGATCCTCTCACCATAACTCATTGTTTTCTGTTTTTGAGATAATTCTCCACATGTTCGCATACCATTCCATGAAACTCTACATCCTGTAATTTGATTATTAATTTCATGTGGGGCACCTTGCCAAAAATCTTCTGAAAGTCTAAGTACATTTTTACCTTATCTATTTAGCTCCTTGTAAATTTTACCTCTTTATTGTTATCATAAAATTTAGTTGCCTCTTCACAGACCTGCAACATATTAGTAAAACGTGATTTACCCTTTCCGAACCCAGGCTGTCTTTCTGCTAAAGTAAGACGATAAAACCCTAAGACATAGCCATTTGGACCAACATGTCATTTAATCACGGGTGATGCTTTTTTACTCCTCTTCAACCTCATTTCACGGCCTTCTCCATACAACCTTTGATGCCATGTCCAATCAAGAAACTGCCAATCACTGCCTTAAATGCACCCAATGACTTGACATCCACAGATGCACATGACAACAAATTCCACAGATTCACCACAAAGAAAATCTAAAGAATTGTCTCCGCATCTCTGTTTTGAATGGACACCTCTCTAGCCTGAGTCTGTGCCTTCCTGTTCTAGACTCTCCCACCATGCGAATATCCTTTCCACATCTACTCAGTCAAGTTTTCATGGAGATCCCCCATCATTCCTCTAAATTCCAGTGAGCACAGACGCAGAACCTCCTCTGGACCTTCTCCAATGCCAGCACCTCTCTTCTAAGATGAGGAGCCCAATGCTGTACACAATAATCAAGGTGAGGCTTTGCCAGTGCCTCATAAAGCCTCAGAACAGCATTACATCCCTGCTTCTGTATTCTCGACCTCTTGAAATGAATGCTAACATTGCATTTGTCTTTCGCCCCACCAACTCAACCTACAAGCTAACCTTCAGGGTGTTCTGCATAAGGATTCCCAAGTCCTTTTGCATCTCTGATTTTTGGATTTTCTTCCCGTTTAGAAAATAGTTCGCACATTTATTTCAACTACCAATGTGCATGACGTGCATTTTCAAATATTATATTTCATCTGCCACATTACTACTCATTCTCCTAATCAGACTAAGTCCTTTTGCATCCTACCTGTTTTCTCAACACTAACTGCCCCTCTGCCAAACTTTGTATCATCTGCAAACTTGGCAATAAAGCCATCTATTTCATCATCTAAATCGTTATATACAGCATAAAAAGAAGCGGTTGCAACACCAACCTCTGCTGATCATCACTAGTCACTCGCAGTTAATGTGATCCTATACTCACACTAGCCTCAGGCCTGTTCTTACCAGATGATTTTACGACTCTTTCTTTATTAATATGTCCCTTATCTTACCCACAATACACATGTCATGGTTCCGATTGGCTGTTCCCCTTTAAGTCAAGTCAAGTCACTTTTATTGTCATTTCGAACATAACTGCTGGTACAGTACATAGTAAAAATGGGACAACGTTTTTCAGGACCATGGTGTTACATGGCATAGTACAAAAACTAGACTGAGCTACATAAAAAACAACACAGTGAAAAAAAACGCACGACAACTACACATAACCGCAGAACGACACAGGAGGGAGTAAAGTGCACAAAACAGTGCAGGCATTACAATAAATAATAAACAGGACGATAGGGCAAGGTGTCAGTCCGGGCTCTGGGTATTGAGGAGTCTGATAGCTTGGGGGAAGAAACTGTTACATAGTCTTGTCGTGAGAGCCCGAATTCTTTGGAGCCTTTTCCCAGACGGCAGGAGGGAGAAGAGATTGTATGAGGAGTGCATGGGGTCCTTCATAATGCTGTTTCCTGTGCTGATGCAGCGTGTAGTGTAAATATCCGTGATGGCGGGAAGAGAGACCCTGATGATCTTCTCAGTTGACCTCACTATCTGCTGCAGGGTCTTACGATCCGAGATGGTGCAATTTCCGAACCAGATAGTGATGCAGCTGCTCAGGATGCTCTCAATACAACCCCTGTAGAATGTGATGAGGATGGGGGCTGGGAGATGGACTTTCCTCAGCCTTCGCAGGAAGTAGAGACGCTGCTGAGCTTTATTTGCTATGGAGCTGGTGTTGAGGAACCAGGTGAAATTCTCCGCCAGGTGAACACCAAGAAATTTGGTGCTCTTAATGATCTCTACCGAGAAGCCATCGATGTTCAGCGGGGAGTGGTCGCTCCGTGCCCTCCTGAAGTCAAAGGCCATCTCTTTTGTTTATTTCACGGTCCGTTAGCCGCTGCAGTTCCTCTCTGTAAGCTGACTCGTCACTCTTGTTGATGAGACCCACTACGGTTGTGTCTTCGGCGAACTTGATGATATGGTTCGAGCTGTGTGTTGCAGCACAGTCGTGGGCCAGCAGAGTGAACAGCAGTGGACTGAGCACACAGCCCTGGGGAGCCCCCGTGCTCAGTGTGATGGTGTTGGAGATGCTGCTCCCGATCCAGACTGACTGTGGTTTCCCAGTCAGGAAGTCTAGGATCCAGTTGCAGAGGGAGGTATTCAGGCCCAGTCGGCTCAGCTTTCCAATCAGTTTCTGAGGGATGATTGTGTTGAATGCTGAACTAAAGTCTATGAACAGCATTCGAACATATGTGTCTTTTTTGTCCAGGTGGGTTAGGGCAAGGTGGAAGGTGCCTCATGACTCATGACGAGCCTCTCGAAACACTTCATGATGATGGATGTAAGTTCAATGGGACGGTAGTCATTTATACAGGACACTGAAGAATTCTTCATCACGGGGACGATGGCGGCTGCCTTGAAGCACTTTGGAATGGTGGAGCTGCTTAGGGAGATGTTGAGGATGTCAGTGAGAATATCTGCTAGTTGGTCTGCACATCCTCTAAGCACTCTACCAGGGATGTTGTCTGGTCCAGCAGCCTTCCATGAGTTGACCCTGCACAGGGTTCTTCTCACATCGGCCACGGTGAATCACAGCACCTGGTCATTTGTAGGAGGGGTGGATTTCCTCCCCACAACGTCATTTTCCGCCTCAAAATGGGTGTAGTAGTGATACAGTGCATCTGGGAGGGAGGCATCACCTGCACAGTCAGGTGATATTGTGTGGTAATTGGTGATGTCCTTCCAAATGTGCCGCGTGTCGCCGCTGTCCTGGAAGTGACTGTGGATTAGTTTCGCGTGTGCACACTTTGCCCCTCTGATGGCCCAGGACAGTTTGGCACTTGCTATAGTTAGAACTGCCTCGTCGCCTGCTCTGAAGGCGGAGTCGCGGGACCTCAGCAGTGCACGCACCTCCGCGGTCATCCATGACTTATGGTTAGCGCCTATAGCGATGATCTTGGACAGAGTAACATCGTCAATGCACTTGCTGATGTAGCTGGTCACTGATGCTGTGTACCCCTCTAAGTTGGTAGAGTCGCCATCAGTTGCAGCCTCCCTGAACTTGAGCCAGTCAGTGTGCTCAAAGCAGTCTTGAAGAGCAGAGATGGCTCCTGCTGGCCAGATTTTCACCTGCTTCTGAACTGGTCTGGAGCGCCTGGCGAGCTGTGTGTATGCTGGGATTAGCATAACAGAGATGTGGTCTGAGTAACCGAGGTAGAAGCGGGGCTCTGCCCAGTACGCGTCGGAGATGTTTGTGTAAACCAGGTCCAACACGTTCTCCCCTCTCGTTGTAAAGTCCACGTACTGATGGATAACGCCCCTTTCTCCCTGATTATGCCCTAATTTCATTCATTAGATCTCCAATTGCTGCTAGTTTACTCAATTACAGTACTCCTGGTTTTCATCAGAGACTGTGAAATAAGTACGATGGCGTTACGATCACAGGTTGATCTGTTCACATGTGATAACTTCGTTTCTCGACTGCTTAGAACTGTTTGTTCTAAGTTCAGCTCCAGTTTCAAGACATTCCTTGAAAACCCCATCAACGTGTCATGACTCCATACCAGATCTCCGTGTCAAGATTCCTCTTGTTTGATGTTCAACGTTCACGTCTGCGCCAGCAGTCCCAACTCAGTCTCTGTGCCTGGGTCCTGCACTTGGGTTCTGCTCAGTCGCTCCGTGCAAAAGAACAAAGTGGCCATAATGAACCCAGCGGACACGAATACCCGGCAACAAGCCCTCGTCAGCCAGGGCTCCCTTCTGGGCTCGCACAATCAGCTGCTCCAGGAAGTCATAGAAAACCCCTGTTCTCTGTCAGTGAACGTAAGAAAGGTCAGTAAACAGGTCGACCGGGTCTCCGCCCATCTTACCCCGTCGACTCCGGAATCTCTGTCTGACCAGCCCGGACAGCCTGTAGTGGCGACGGCCGATGCGTCAACAACACGTCCGCTAAGAGAGCCGCACGTACCTGAACCAGAACCCTCCGCCGGAGATCTGGGGAAGTGCTGGGCTTTTCTACTGCAATGCTCCTTGGTGTTCGAGCAGCAGCCATACACGGACGTCACGGACAGATCGAGAATAGCTTACATTATGGGGTTGTTGCGAGGAAATGCCTTAGCCTGGGACACCGCGATTTGGGATAATCACCCAGAGACCTGCTCTTCCTTCCCCACCTTCATCTCAGAACTAAGGAAGATTTTTAACCATCCCGATCGTGGTAAAGATGCCGCTAAGTGTCTACTCACCCTCCGTCAAGGCTCATGCAGTTTTGCCGAATACTCCGTGGAGTTCCGGATGCTAGCGGCCGGCTCGTTTGGAATGATGAGGCACCCCAGGAGGTATTCCGGCAAGGCCTCTGTGACAAGGTAAAGGACGAGTTGGCGGCTAGGGATGACGCTAACAGCCTGGATTCAGTGATCTCTCTAGCCATCAGGCTGGACAACCGACTCCGACAACCTCAGAAAGAGACAACCGATCGTCCTACTCCTTTGGCCACTCCACGGCACGCTTTACCATCTATTCCCAGCCCTAACCTCTCTCCTTCTCCTGTTACTAGAATAGTACCCGCCTCGGCCGTTTCAACCTCCCCGGAAGAGGAACCAATACCGCTAGGACGGAGCCGTCTTTCTCCCACAGAGCGATTCCGGAGATCCAGAGCAGGGGATTGTTTCTATTGCGGTGAGACTGGCCATTTTCGTGCTACCTGTTCCCTTCGGCCAAAAGGGGAGGGCTCACCAGTAGAAAGGGGGACCCTGGTGAGTCACACAACATTCCTTTCTGTCCCTCAATCCTGGATTCAGATCCAAGCTACTGTAAGCTACAACCAACAGTCCATGTCCTTGTCTGCTTTGATAGACTCAGGGGCTGAGGGGACTCTGTTGGATGAAAACATAGCTTCCCTGGCTAGAATTCCTCGGGATCCGCTGAGTACCCCTCTGGAAGCCCGGGCACTGGACGGAAGACTTCTGGTCTGAGTCACTCACCGTACACCACTATTTTCTTTGATCCTCTCTGGGAACAATCGGGAATAGATACAATTTAACCTAATGTCCTCTCCTCAAGCTCCGTTAGTTCTTGGCTACCCATGGTTAAGGCGCCATAATCCTTACATTGATTGGTGCACGGGGAAGATAGCCAGCTGGAGTCCGTTTTGTCACTCCACTTGTCTACAGTCGTCTCTTACCAAAGTAAAAACCACCACCCACGATCTCATCTGCCGTTGAACTCCCCCCACCCACCTTGTCCAGGGTTCCAGCGGAGTACCACGACCCGGGACAAGTGTTCAGTAAACAACGCTCCCTTTCCCTGCCTCCATGCCGACCATACGATTGTGCCATCGACCCTCTCCCCGGAGCTCCTCTCCCCACCAGTTGGCTGTATATCTTGTCCCGGCCAGAAAGGGAAGCAATGGAGGGTTATATCAGTGAATCTCTCCCGGCGGGCATTATCCGACCCTCATCCTCTCCGATGGGCGCGGGATCATGTTTCCCAGATAAAACGAGTCTCCGTCAGCCCTTTGTGTCCCCCAGCTGAGACATCTTCTCCTGCCCGGCTCATTGACAACCATCCAGCATGAACTGTCCTAAGTCTGCTAGATGTGCGCCCTCGGGGCAGGGGCCTCCAATACCTGGACTAGGAAGGGTACGGTCCTGAAGAGCGTTCCTGGGTCCCCCTCTTCTTTATCCTGGACCACTCCCTCATTCAGGACCTCCATTGGGACCACTCAGACAGGTCGGGAGGCTCCCATTGAGGGAGGGGAGGGTACAGTCATGGCCCCTTCTAGCACCTGGCTGTCTTACTCAGGAACTGGGCCTTTAACACCTCGTTCAGTTCCCAATTTATTCCCAGGTTCCAAGAATTACGAACACCTGCATGCCATCGAACAGAGTAGTATAAGAGTCCTGAGACCACCACTAGAAGGCGCCAGTTCGTTGATGAACACGTGTATGAGTACCTCACTCCATGGTGTTTTGAACGATTAAGCACAGCCTTGTTCCTGAATTATCTACCGAGACCAAAACACCGACGAAACCCCCGATGGAACCCTTCACACGCCCGCTACGATGACAGCATCTCCCTCCGCAGTCTCCACGCCCGTGTTCAGCACTTGGGTTCGACACATCGTCACGTCCGTGCAACATTAAGATTGTGTGGTCGCGCAGTAAGGTCGTCCTCTGTTTCGGATTTACTGGCTGAAATGGGACAACTACCCTCAGAATTGCGGATATTGAAGTTATACTAGCATAACGGATTAATTTGAGGGGGTAAAGAAATTATCTTCCTGTTAAGGGTGTGTTAGAGGACTTTTGGGAACGTCATACGACAAGGGTCTTTAGGATTAAGTGGCTGGGATCTTAGCAGGCTGGGAAAATGGGATTGTTGGATGATGCAATATGGCGCATTATCAATTACTCTGAAATTCCGCTTTGTTCTGCTTGTGACTAGCTGATTTTAGGTCTCATATTTTAATAAAGTCCAAGGAATCTGTTATGCCTGAGGGTCTGATGGTTCTTCAGTATATTAAAGAAAATTATTATGATATGTTAACCGTTGTCGCAGAGGAATCCAACGAGAATTTAACTGGGAATGATGGTGTGGCTGTTTTTTTTTGAGCCCGAATTAACGGTAATGATCAAGAAACAACTTACCAACCATTTATCAGTTTTATCTGCAGAATATGTGGCTATCATTTTAGGCTTACACTGAGTGGTGGACATTTGTCCATGTGAAGTTCTAATTTATTCAGATGCCTTTTTCGGTTTTGATGAATTTTAAAACGGGTCGGGCAGTCCGGAACTAGCTCGACACTAGCAGTCGGTCAGATTTATTGTTGGAAACTCATCATACTCAAGGTATTAGTTTCTACGTTTTCCTCTGATGTGACCCTGTACATGGATATACTGAGGGGAATGAGCGGGTTGTCTGTTTAGTTACAAAAGCTGTTAAACGTTCAACTGTGGATCAAGACCTTTCAGAACCTGTTTCAGGGTTTGCAGGGTTAGGAATTAGGAGCTTATGCTAAATCTAGTGGGATACCGAGCATAAGGGCAGACACTTTTACAGAATACCAAACAGTGTTGCGTTCATGGGAGACGTGGATAAAACAAGAAGGGAAGGAATTATATTGATAGGAACTGAATTGGCCATACTATAATGAATTATTCCTGACGTCGTGAAGGGAAAATTCATACTGGGTCGTGCAGATTTTGTCACTATGAAGCATTTGAACTCACACTATTTCAGGGCGAAGCTGATCAGGTGGATAGAAATCAAATGCAGATTTCATTACAATCGCAGGGGGTGGATATCTTTCATTTCGGTTATGGGAATGAGTTTTATTTGATTCACTGTATTGGGTTTCATTTGATAACATTTACAGGATTTCTGGATGTAATTTAGTTTTCATTAGAAAAAAAGGAAGCAGCGAGGATTTTATTTCCCATTTTTCTGCATCATATTCCAGTCCTGTTCGTGGCTGGAACGCGCCTTAAGTTGGAATGTCAACCATCATTTATCCAAGTCCTGCCCCATTTTTTCACGTTAGACAATCATTCAAGAGGAAAGCGGAAACTGGTGTGTTCGGTTAGGCAAACAGCGTCAGATTAGAATCCCCTCCGCCTAGTAGGAAAGTCGGACTGTGAGGTTGGTGGGCCGGAATGGGGATAGATATATAGACCAATGGTTGCCTGGCATTCCAGAGTAGTTCGTTGATTGACATCTGGCGAGTCCAGGACGGAGCTTTGCCACTCCGCAGAAACACTCTATCCGGCTTGAGCTCAGGAGGCGGCTTTATTAATGAACTGAAGCAACGAGGTGACCGGATATTTCACCGCGCTGATAACTGCTTCCTGAATTTTGACTGAGTCACCGCATAAGTAAATGTGTTTGTGCAGCAGCTGAAATCACGCAGCAAAACCCCGATGGAGTGAAAGATCAATTCAGAATTACTGAAATCGAATCCTTTCCCTAAGACCTGATAATATATGAAATTTACAACGTTCGTCATCCACAGGAGGATGGAGCAACCGGAGATGGTGAAGAGTAAAAGTACAGACCTCCTCCTGCTCTCCGTCTCCGCGTCACTGTGGTTCTCCCCCTTGTTCTGACCCTTCAGCTCCTTACTGAACCGACTGGCCACTAAAATATGCCCGACAGTCAGAGCGTTGAGCAGCAGGATCACACCGGAAGGGAGGAACGGAGTTAAAACCGTATCGAGCCAGTCATATGCTACCCACCCGGGGTCAGTGAAGAGATTGTCTATTCGTTCACAGAACCACAGATTGTCGATGATCATCTGGGGTTCCCAAACGAATTATCGGGGTATGTTTTTCAGACAGAACAGTATGCCGGTAGTTGTTAGAACCACAGCCGCCGTTTTCCCGGTGCAATATTTTGTTTTCAGCTTCTGGGAACAAATGGCGATAAGCCGATCAAAGGTGAAAGTGACGGTGAACCAGACAGAACAGTGTGTGGCTGTGAATATCAATACTTCGATAACACTGCACACAGGGGTGATGTCCAGAAAATTCCACGGGAAGTAATACTCATTAAATCGAGACAAGATGATTTGGGTGACAATTGTTAGTAGATCGGCCGCTGCCATGGCCACCAGGTAGCGAGTGGTGCAGGTAGAGAGGCCGCAATTTCCCCGGAACAGGATCATAATTGCCAATAATTCACTGTGTGTGGGGGAGGGGCAGAAAAGGGAAGAGAGAGAGAGAGAGAGAGAGAGAGAGAGAGAGAGAGAGAGAGAGAGAGAGAGAGAGAGAGAAGACACTGGGCATTACTTAACTCATTCCTCAAGCGATAGGGTTTCAGCTAAAAATCAGTAGCGGCAGAGTCTACGAACGGCTGCTAATCTAACACCAGACACGGGGCACACTGTCTCTGACCTGTCTTCTTCAGTGTGGAGATAAGACGATGTGTGGGGAATCGTTGGCGATAAAAGCGATCTGCATGATCAGCAACGGAGCCGGTTTCACTGATTTAACCGTGACTGACCAGTCTGGTGGAAACTCAGCATCTGATGGGGCCGAGAAGGGATATGGAGCTGAGCAACACACGCAAAGTACTGGAGGGTTCAGCAGGTCAGTCAGTATACGAGCAATTGAACAAACTTTGCTTTTGGGCCTAGACTTTTCTGCAGGACGAAGCGGTTCCCCGATTTACGACACGTTTCTGAGGGAAAGCAGGAACAACTTAGTAACTTGAACTTGCGTGGCTCCGTTGATGGATTAATTCTGCAGCGCAGCTCAATTCGATAACGCTCATCAGCAGATCCGTGGACACTGGTTCAGTTTATCAGACCCAATTATAGACAAACTTCTAAGTGAGACAAAGTGAGATCCGACTGTGACAGACTCCACAGAGAGACATGAAACACAGGACCAGGGGTTCTCTCTGATCAATAACTCAGAAACAGTGAACTTTACAATGTGAACCCTTCCCAGTCACAGCTTGCGGGAGAGATGCCTGTCCCCAGACTGGGACAACTCCGGACAAGGTGTCGTTGAAGGCAAGAACAACGTTCGAGTTGATCCCTTGAGTTAGATGAGAGACAGGAGTTTAGCTCCGCTTGTCATTAAATATGAAAAATCAGAGTGTTGAACTGACAGGATCCATATCTCTGACGGATATTTTTCATCAAGATAGAAGCTTGTCAAATGATCATAAACAGATTCACATGGTTAACGCACAGAAGTACCAAATAGGAATTGCTCTGCTCACTCACCAGGAACTCCAAAGACGGCAATAAACACGTACAATATTTTCACAACACTGTCGTACCGATCCAACATTGCAGGCATTTCCTCTCTCCAGTGATTTGTCCCCCTGCGCTACAGGCGATCTCTCGGAATTTGATGTTGAGGCAGCACATGCCTGGGGTTTTTAATACCATTCAGCGACTCCGTAGGAACACATTTGAACGGATTTAAAAATAAATGCTGTAAAATGATTTACAATCTGATTGCACCAGACAGGTGCAGTCCCCGTGGTGACAGATTGCGATTAAATTAATTAACTAATATAACGTTTGGACTGTTTGTGTGAACTAGTTTGTCCCAAAAGGTGAATGTACCTTCAGTGGTATCTTATCAATTAAATATGCTTCCACTGTAAATATTTACTTCAATGGAGCCATTTCAGAGACACGGAATATTGAAGTAAATTATGTCATTGTAGCTTGTAAAATTGTATTGAATCACCTGTTGTTACCATTCACCTTGAGAGTTTAAACTCTGGGAATAGTTTGTGTTTGGGGAACTCGAATAAGATGTTTGCCAAGAAAAGATCTGTTTATTATGGTGAATAACCATTTTCATAGGCTTGAATCATATCATCACCTATGTGTTCAAGAACACGGCGGAGTGCTGGAGAGGTGGATAAGAAAGTGCAGCTCTATGTAGCGTGTTCTGTGTCTCTGTATGGATCAACCCATTTTCTCTACCTGATCCTGGCTGACTATACACGTATCCATAGACCTCGAGTTCAATTTAACCCTTCGGGTCAGTCCCTTCACATCTGTCTACACAAACTGCACATGCTCTCGAACTCTCATTTCAACCATTTCACAAAATGGCTGCATGAATTATAAAAATCAAGAACAAAGGCCAAAATTCAAATTGCACTTGTGATTAATCTATGTACAAATGAAACAATCATGAGCTTTGTCGGAGCTCCAAATCAGAAGACACACTTGCAGATTGGATCAGCTCAGAGCAAAAGCATTTCAAGTAGGTCACAAAACGGCTGCTGCCACCTTGGAAAATAGCTAGAACAAACTTCAGCGTTCAAAATGTATTTATTATTAAATTATCTCTAAATAAACAAAGAACAAAGAACAATACAGCACAGTACAGGCCATTCGGCTCACAATGATGTGCCGACATTTAAACGCTCCCTCCCATATAAAACCTCCACCTTTAATTCCTCCATTTATCTGTCTAATATCTCCTAAGTTTCATTAGTGTACCTACTTCCACCATTGACTGAGGCATTCCACACAGTGCGTTCTGCGCACCAACCACCCTCTGTGTAAAATGCCTTCCTCTGATATCCCCCTTCAACGTTCGTCCTCTTGCCTTAAAGCCATGTCCTCTTGTATTGAGCAGTGGTGCCCTGAGGAAGAGGCGTTGGATGCCCACCCTACCTATTCCTCTTAATACCATGTATACCTCTAACATGTCTTCTCTCATCCTCCTTCTCTCCAGATAATAAAGTCCTAGCTCCCTTAATCTCTGATCATAATGCATACTCTCTAAACCAGGCAGCATTCTGGTAAATCTCCTCTGTACCCTTTCCAATGCTTCCATGTCCTTCCTATAATGAGGCAAATAGAGCTGGACACAATTCTCCAAGTGTAGCCTAACCAGAGTTTCATGGAGCTGCATCATTACCTCTCGACTCTTAAACTCTAACCCTCGACTTATGAAAGCTAGCACCCAATAAGCTTTCTTAAATATCCTATCTACTTGTGAGGCAACTTTCAGTGATCTGTGGACATGTACCCCCAGATCCCTCTGCTCCTCCACACTACCAAGTATCCTGCCATTTACTTTGTACTCTGCCTTGGACTTTGTCTTTCCAAAGTGTACCACCTCACACTTCTCTGGGTTGAACTCCATCTGGCACTTCTCAGCCCACTTATGCATCCTATCAATGTCTCTCTGCAATCCTCGACAATCCTCAACACTATCCACAACACCACCAACCTTTGTGTCATCTACAAACTTGCCAGCCTACCTTTCTACCCCCACATTTAGGTCGTTAATAAAAATCACAAGGTCCCAGAACCGATCCTTGTGGGACACCACTAATCACAACCCTCCAATCTGAATGTACTCTATAATCTATCACCCTACCAGCCTACAGATTCAACGGCACTTCTCCCTGTAAACGGAAGAAGTGCTACAACTGTCCCCACACTTCTTCCCTCATCAACATCCTAGGCCCCAGACAGTCCTTTCAGGTGAGGCACCCCTTCACCTGCGAGTCAACTGGGGTGATATACTGTATCCGGTGATCCCGATGTGGCCATTTATACATTGGGGAGACCCGCCGCAGACTGGGAGACCGTTTCGCCGAACACCGGCGCTCAGTCCTCCAGCAGTGGCGGGATCTCCCTGTGGCCACACTCTTCAATTCCACAGACCACACCCACTCTGATATGTCTGTCCATGGCCTCCTCCACCGTCAAGATGAGGCCACACGCAGGTTGATGGAGCAATACCTTATCTCCTGCCTAGGTAGTGTCCTTCCTGCCGGCATGAACATTCAACTCACAGACCTCGTTGATACCCCTGCCCCCCCTTACCCCATCTATAATTTTAGTCTGGTTCTCTTTCTCTCTCTTTTTCCCCTCTTACTATAATCTCCCCCTAGCCCTAGCTTTCCTTCTCTTTTATTTCCCATAATTGTCTACCACCAACCCATTTCCCTCCAGCCTATCACTTCCTAGCTCTCTACTTTATCCCTCCCCCCACTTCTTATCCCCCCTCGACCATCCCATGTTACTTCACTCCTGATGAAGGGTTTCGGCTGCCTCCTCCCATAGATGCTGTCTGGCCTGTTGAGTTCTGCCAACATTTTGTGTTTTTATTTATTTCCAGCATCTGCAGATTCACTCGTGTTGCCTTAGAATCCATTCCTGCCCTGGAGCAAGCCAAGCGTCTGTACTGGCCACTACATCATAATTCCAAGTACGTTCATCACCTATGTTCCTGTTCCTGATGCTTCTTGCTTTGATGTACACACACTTTAGCCCTTCTACCTTATTACCTTTACAGCCTATATTCTGTTTCTCTTTCCTCAAAGCCTCTTTATATGCTGGAACTGGCTTTACACTAGACCCGTCGGAAGAGGTCCCACCTTCGCTGGATCAAGGGCCAATTGTCCAGAAACATGAAGCCCTCCCTCCTGCACCAACTCTTTAGCCACGTAGTTAGCTGCATTGTTTTCCCATTTCTGGCCTCAGTGGCTTGTGCCATGGGTAGCAATCCTGAGATTGCAACCCTGGAGGTCCTGTCCTTCAACTTTGCACTTAACTTCCTAAATACTCTTTGCAGGACCTCCTCCTTCTTCCTATCCACGTCATTGGTCCCTACATGGACCACAACATCTGGCTGTTTACCATCCCTGTTGAGAATACTGAGTACTCGATCCGAGACATCGCGGGCCCTGACACCAGGGAGGCAACAGACCATCCGGGATTTTCGATCTCTTCCACAGAACCTCCTATCTGTCCCCTTAACTATCTAATCCCCTATCACTACTGCTCTTCTCTTTTCTCTCCTTCCCTTCTGAGCTGAGGGTCCAGTCTTGTTGCCAGAGACGCAACCACTGCAACTTGTCCCGGGTAGGTCGTCCCAACCAACTGTATCCAAAATTATATACTTATTATTAATAAGAACGGCCACAGGGGTGCTCAGATCATTCTGTTTATTCCCCTTCCCTCTCCTGACAATCACCCAACTACCTGTCTCCTGACTCTTAGGGGTGACGATCCTGTTTCTTTCTGCCTCTGTCTCACGAATGATCCGAAGTTCATCCAGCTCCTGCTCCAGGTCCCTAACTCAGTTTGTCAGGAGCTTCAGCTGGATGCACCTTTAACAGGTGTAGTCATCAGGGACAGCTGTGTTCGCCCTGACGTCCCACATAATGCAAACGTAGCACCCGTCTGCCCTAACTGCTGCTTCCATTACCTACTCCTAAGCTAATTAGTTTCATTAAACGAGCTTACCCGACCTTACCTGACTGGGAGCAAACTCGTCTTCAGCCTCTGCTCGCCGAAGCCTCTCGAGCCAAAGCCTTCATACTCTGCCTCCCACTACTCTGTCGCCCGCTCAGTTAATCTGCTCGCTTTTAAAACTCTGTCGTTGATCTCAGAGGCTGACGTTCACGCGCTACTGCAGTCGGGCCCCGTTCAAACTGCGAAGAAATGGAAATAAAACAAGTCTGATAGTCGTCACGCCTCCAAATCCTCAGAAATCTGAAATACATGCATTCCTCAATATATGCTCCAAAACCATCGAACCCCCAAAATCCGTATGCACCCTGAAATTCTTCGGCATTTCCAAATCTCTGCACACACTCAAATTCGCACCAACACACAAACACATGTGCGCCCCGAAATCCATGTGTATCTAAGTTCATATGTGCCGTCAATCCGCACGCATACCTAATATTAGATGGCAAACCCTCATTCCCGTCCACATTCCCAAATCCCTGTGCAGCCCCCATATTCTCGAAAGCACTCCTAAATGAGCGCATATTCTCAGAGCCTTATGCACACCCGAATCCGTTGCGCACCTGAAACCGTTGATTCTCACACATGCACATTAGATTATCCCAGCGCCAGCATAATTTCAAATAGTTCACAAAATAGCTGTTTACATTTAAAAAAAAACAAGCTCAGAGGTTAAAGTTCATATCGCGTTTATCTAAAAACGAAAGAGATTCGACACACCTCCAAATCCAACAGCTCCTCAAAGTCAGTGTTCACCCCCAAATCCATCAACACACCCAACTCTTCATATATCTGCAAATCAGTGGACACACATAAATCTCTGCTCACCGGCAAACCCTCATTCAACCCTCAAATCAGTGTGCACACCCAAAAGCAACCCACTCCCCAATTTCCCTGTATACTTACACATTCGCTGACAAACTCCGAACTATTCGCACATTCCCAAATCCTAGTGCACTCGAAATCCGTGGTACACCTGAACATTAGTCCATCCCAGAGCAGGAAGCCTTTCACACACATCACAGAATAGCTGCCTCCCCCTTAAAAATAGCAAGATCAAAGTTCAAAGACCAAACACAGGTCCACATGCTTATTCACCGACATTGTGCCTCTTAAATCAGCGTACAATCCCAAATCTGTATCCACCAAATCAGGGTGGACCCCAATTCCATGTGCAACCTAAACCTGCTGACACCCAGACAAACACATCAGATCATGCCAGCGGAAGTAGCATTTCTAGCAGTTCCACTTTAATAATTTATCAAGTACAAAATTCAATGATCACTGAATTTATTGTAAAAATGAACTATAAATTAAACAACTTTTTGATTCACCACACCGCCACATATTGAGAACCGTGAAATACACGCACATCCCAAGTCCATGAACACCTCCAAATCTATCAAATCCCAAAATCTGTGTGTAACCCCCGATCCACTGACATGTCCAAATCTGCGCACCTCCACAAACCCATCTTCACGTCAGTAGGTGCCCTCATTATTTGCTGACAAATTCCTATTTCTGCGTACATCCACAAATACCTCTGCATCCCCATATTCGCTAAAACACCCCTAATTCAGAGCAATTTTCAAAGCAGTCTGGACGCAAATACGTGTTCACGCCGGACCTGCCAACACCCTAAAATACAACGACATACACAGACCTGTTCGCAATCCATCCCCACGACATCCCCATATGCACAATAGATTATCCCAGAGCAAGACTTATTTCAAACAATTCACAGAATGGATGCTCAAATCAAATACCAAAATGAAAGTTCAAGGTAGAGTTGTGATTAAAATATCTATAAATGAAACAAACTTGAGAATCATCTTACCCCCACATCGACGGACTCCCCAAAACAGTGTCTCCCAAAACTGCCGACACACCCAAATCTGTGTGCAAACCCAAATTCCTGTACACCCTCAAATGCGCGTGCAACCCTCGAATCAGTTTGCACCCCAAAATTCCGAAATCCGTGTGTACCCCAAATGCATCGACACATCCTGAAATATGCACACATCTGGAAATCAATGAGCCCCATTTCCACTTGTACCCTCAAACCTGACGACATCCCTACATGCACATTAGATTTCTCCGGAGCAAGAATCATTTCAAACAATTTGCAAAATATCTGCCTCCATCTTAAGATGTTTAAAGATTCAAATGCATTCCATATTAAAATATCTCTGTGTGTTTATATGTATCAACATATGTGTCTGTCCATCTCTTTGTGTGTCTGTGAGTGTTTGTGTCGGAGACCAGCGAGCAGACAGCTCTCAGTCTTTGTAGTGATGGTGTGACTACTGAGAACAAATGGCGAGTGTGGAAGAAACGAGTCAGAACACCAGACGGATGTGTGTACACTGGCTCAGGGGTCTGTAGAGCATTGCATTGCTTGTAGGTAATACAGAAATATCATAGGTTTAATTCTGAAGAGGGGAGAGCTCAGGCTGTCTACACAATGCATTGAGGAGACTCAAAAGAGAATGAGAGACTGAACCTATGAAGAGTGCTTGATGGCTCCAGGACTGAACTCGATCTTAGAAAAATGAGGGAGAAATCAGATTGAAACCTGTCGAATATTGAATGCAGACTGAACAGAGTGGTGACCTGGGGGGGGGGGGGGGGAGAGAGAGAACGTACCTGTATGCATGTGAGTGTCTGTGTCTGTTTGCTCTTCAAAAACTTTAAAATGCCTGGCCCTAATCGCCTCACTTTGACCATGGATGTCCAGTACCTATTCACTTCTATCCTGTTACGTACCCCTAGGGTTCATATTTTCTGTGGAAAACCACTTTAAAATGTCGGGAGAATGAGTCTGACTTTTGGACACTGTGTGTGCTGATAATAAAAGAGAGAGATGAAGAACAGAGGTAGAAGCATCTGCTACAGATAAGAGAGAGAGAGAGTGACGACTGATTTATGTATTCTGGCTTCTTCACTGATTATTTACCTGTTGCTGCAAGGACACTTCTTTGCTCATTAACATTCTTGTTGGGACAGCAGGGAATGGCCTAGTTTGATGGACATGGACATGTTGAGTTGATGGATGGCTGATACCCCATCAAGGGGAGATAAAAAGACGGGTCTGCGGAGAAACAAACAGACACAGCAGTGGACACTGAAAGAGTGTTGTGCACCCACAGAAAGGTGAGGGCCTGGAGGATCGGTTCAGGAGAATCGGTCCAGAGCACGGTAGTTGTAGGCAGATCGGTGGGGACTTGTGTGTGTGTCCGCCCTTGCCTGGGTGACGAGTCCATCACTGAAGAACGGTCTAGCCTGGACCGGAAGGGTCATAACCGGTGACCCCAACGGTTCAACGGAGCAAGAAAACGGTGAAAAGTTTGCATGCTGCAGCTGCTCATCTCTCGCTCGTTCTCTCTCTCTCCAACATTGCAACACAACAACAACTACCTCAACACGAACTGAACTGAACTCTATATTCTCTTATGACAATTAATTTACCCCTAGACTTTGATAGAGTTTGTTTTTGGTTCTTATTTCTACACTTCTGTATTTATCATTGCTAACCTGTTTTATATGTATATTGGCATTTTTGATACTGTATTGCTTAGTTTACTAATAAACACCTTTAGTTACAGTACCACCAGATTCCAAAGTACCATTCCACTTCTGTTGGGTTAGTAACCCAGTGTGGGGGTACGTAACAATCCCCATCAGGAAAGCCTTAAAGCTCATTGCTTTCTTCCCGACAATAGAGCCAACCAATTATCGTTCATCGACACTTTATTTGGAGTCGGAGAACACTATAAAAAAGAAACAAACTCACTTGCCCATTAAGTCTGTACAGAACTGTTATTCTGTCCAGTCCCATAAACACAGTTGTACCATTGCCCTCAATACCCCTCCCGTCCATGTACTGATCCAAACTTCTCTGCAGTGAAGTTTGAAATCCATAACTTTCACTGACAGCTGTTCCCACGCAATCACCACCCACTGAGTGAACGAATTTCCACTCAGGCTCCTCTTAAGTATTTGAGTTTTCACATTTAAACTGTGATCTCTGGTTCTGTTCTCACCCACCCTCAGAGGAAAAATCCTGCCTGCATTTACCCTGTCAATAATACTGATAGTTTTGTATACATCTATGAAACCTCCCTTCATTTTTCAAACGCTAAACGGAATATTGCCTTACTTTTTTCTAAAGCTCAAATCCACAGGTCCCGGCAAACCTATTGTAAATTTTCTCTGCGCTGTTTCAATTTTGTTGATAATTTTCCTTCAGACAGCTAACAAAATCTACACACAATACTCCAGATTAAGCCTCAGCCACGACTTATAAAACTTCAACATATCGTCCCATCTCCTGTACTCAGTACTTTGATTTATGAAGTCCAATGTGCCAAAAGCTCTCTGTACGACCGTATCTATCTGTGACACACAACTTTCAGGTAATTATGAATCTGTTTTTCCAGATCCCTCTGGCCTACCGACTCTTCAGGACCCGAGTGCTCACCGTGTCTTCATGCATCCCCCAATCAGTGCACAACATCAATCCAATCTTTTGACTCTGAAATCGAAACAAGAGGCGGAGAATGAAGAAGTAGAGGCATCTCGGAGAGAAGCTGTTTTTTAATTGATCGGAGAAAAGAAACTATATAGCAGCCATTGTCGTAGCGCCCATTATCAGAGTGGACTGAGTCAAAGTGGGACGGCTTTGGCTCAGCAGGTTTCGGCGTGAACAAGCAAAGGTGAGGGTAGGCTCTGGTAAGTTTTGTTTTGGTTGTTTAGAGTAGAGAGAGTGCCAGGCAGGATGTTGGAATGCTCATCTTGCAGGATGTGGGAAGTCATCCTGGATGTGGGATGTGGCTGGCAATGACACCTCCAAGAAGTGCATGCAGCTGCAGCTTCTAACAACCACATTAGGGAGATCGAGCAGGAGCTGAATGACGTGCGGGTCATTCGGCAGAATGAAGAGTTTTTAGATAGTAGCTACAGGGAGGCAGTTTCGCTAATGGAGTGGCGCACAGGTAATTGGGTTACAATCAAGCAGGGAAAGGGAAAGTGCACGCAGAGCAGGGTTGCACTGTGGCCAATCCCCTCAACAATAATTATATCAATTTGGATACTTTTGGTGGTGGTGTGTGAATAACCTGGGAAAAGCTGCGGAAGCTGGATCTCTTGCTCTGAGTCTGGTTCTGCCGTGCAGAAGGGAAGGAGGAAGAAGAGGAGAGCAGCAGTGCTAGGGGACTCGATAGTTAGAGGTACAGACAGGAGGTTATGTGGTCGCAAGAGAGACTCCCTGATGGTTTGTTGCCTCGCGGGTGCCAGGGTCAGGGATGTGCACAGCATTCTGAAGTGGGAAGGTGATCAGCCAGATGTCATGGTACATATCGGTACCAATGACATAGGAAAAAGAGTGAGGAGGTCCAGAAGAGTTAGTATAGAGAGCATGACAGGAAGTTAAAAGGCTGGACCTCGAGGGTGGTAATCTAATGATTGCTACCTGTGCCACGTGCCAGTGATGGCAAGAATAGGATGCTCTGGAGGATGAACACGTGGCAGAGGAACTTGTATACGGGGCAGGGTTTCGTATTTCAGGATCATTGGGACCTGTACAAAAGAGACGGGTTACACCTGAACTGCAGGGGGAGTGCTATTGGGGAGGGTTTAATCCAGATTTTCAGGGGAATGGGAGATAGAGTGCCAGAGCAGATTGTGGAGCGGGGGTGAAAATAAATGATGTTAAAGTGTCATGCAAAGTTAAAAATAGAAGGGTTTCGTGTGGTGGTAATAATCTTCTTAGGTGTGCCCATTTCAATGTGAGGAGTATTGTTTGGGAAGGCTTGCAAGCTGAGGGCGTGGATTGACACATGGAATTATGACATTGTAGCCATTAGTGAAACTTGGCTACAGGAGGGGCAGAACTGGCAGCTTAATGTTCCAGGGTTGCGATGTTTCAGACGTGATAGAGGCAGAGGGATGAAGGGTGGGGGGGAGGGGGTGGTGGCAGTGCTCAGGCAGGACAGATTAGAGGGCTTATCTACTGAGGCCATATGGGTGGAGCTGCGAAACAGGAAACATATTACCACATTAATGAGGTTGTATTACAGACCACCCAATAGTCAACGAGAATTGCAGGAGCATGTCTGCAGAGAGATAGTAGACAAATGCAGGAAATATAACGTTGTGATATAGGGGATTTAAATTTTCCACGTATTGCTTGGGACTCCCATACTGTTAAAGGTCAAGACGGGTTAGAATTTGTAAAATGTGTTCCGGAAAGTTTTATAAATCAATATATAGAGAAACCGACTAGAGAAGATGGAATATTAGATCTCCTATTAGGAAATGAGTTAGGACAGGTGACGGAAGTGTGTGTAGTGGAACACTTTGGTTTCAGTGATCATAACACCATTAGTTTCAACTCGATCATGGATAAAGATAGATCTGGTTCTTGGGTTAAGGTTCTAAACCGGAAAAAGGCCAAATTTGAAGAAATGAGAAAAAATCTAAAAAGCATGGATTAGGACAGGTTGTTCTCTGTCAAAGATGTTATTGGTAAGTGGGAGGCCTTCAAAGGAGAAATCTTGAGAGTGCAGACTTTATATGTTCCTGTCAGGGTTAAAGCCAAAGTGAATAAGAATAAGGAACCTTGGTTCTCTAGGGATATTGGAACTCTGATAAAGAGGGAGAGAGAGATGTATGATATGTATAGGAAACAAGGAGCAAATAAGTTATTTGGGGAGTATAAAAAGTGCAAAAAAACTTAAGAATGAAATCAGGAGGGCTAAAAGATGACATGAGGTAGCTTTGGCAGTCAAGGTGACGGATAATCCAAAGAGCTTCTACAGCTATATTAAGAACCAAAGGATAGTAAGGAATAAAATTGGTTTCCTTGAAGATCAGAACGGTCGGCTATGTGTGACCGAAATGGGGGAAAGAAATGGGGGAGAAATGGGGGAGATTATAAATGATTTTTTTTGCGTCTGTATTTACTAAGGAAACTGGCACGGAGTCAATGGAAATGAGGCAAACAAGTAGTGTGGTCATAGAAAAGTACAGATTGAATAGGAGGAGTTGCTTGCTATCTTGATGCAAATCAGAGTAGATAAATTCCCAGGACCTGACAGGGTATTCCCTCGGACGTTGAAGGAGACTAGTGTTGAAATTGCAGGGGCCCTGGCAGATATATTTAAAATGTCGGTATCTACGGGTGAGGTGCAGGAGGATTGGAGGATAGCTCATGTTGTTCCGTTGTTTAAAAAAGGCTCTAAAAGTAATCCGGGAAATTGTAGGCCTGTAAGGTCGACGTCGGCAGTAGGTAAATTATTGGAAGGTGTACTAAGAGATAGGATCTCAAGTATTTAGATGGACAGGGACTTATTAGGGAGAGTCAATACGTTTTTGTGTGTGGTAGGTTATGTTTAACAAAGCTATTAGAGGTTTTCAAGGAGGTTTCCAGGAAAGTGGATGAAGGGAAGGCAGTGGATGTTGTCCACATGGATTTAAGGAAGGCCTTTGACAAGGTCCCTCATGGGACATTAGTTAGGAAGATTCAGTCGGTAGGTATACATGGTGAGGTAGTAAATTGGATTAGACAATGGCTCAATGGGTGAAGCCAGAGAGTGGTAGTACAGGATTGCTTCTCTGAGTGGAGGTCTGTGACTAGTGGTGTGCCACAGGGATCAGTAGTGGTTCCATTGTTATTTCTCATCTATATCAATGATATGGATGATAATATGGTAAATTGGATCAGAAAATTTGCTGATGATACAAAGCTTGGAGGTGTAGTGGACAGTCAGGAAGGTTTTCAAAGCTTGCAGAGGGATCTGTACCAGCTGGAGAAATGAGCTGGAAAATAGCAGGTGGAGTTTAATGCAGACAAGTGTGAGGTATTGCATTTTGGAAGGAGAAACCAAGGCAGAACATGCAAGATAAATGGTAGGGCATGAAATAATGGCAAGCGATTCTGTTGTATATCCTGGTAAATGGTTGGCAGTCCATTTCTTTATTGGTACCAATAATTCATGCATAACATAGCAACACCAACATTCTCAGTTGTTATATTTTGATACTTCTGTAATAATGGCTAAACTATCTCAATAAATATCCTTAATATATAGTGAACCCACAAATTCTCACGCATAGCAGAATCATTTGACTTCATTAGTTCGTGTGCATATAAATAACGAAAGGCATTGAAATAAATCAAGATGGCGACTGTGCATAACCCTACGAACCCACATTTCAAGAACCCAGGCACCCCAAACCAAAAAACAGTCTTCTTGTGAAGTTCTCTACAGTCTTCCTTTAAGATGATCATTTCTCCCTCCTTAAATTAATCCAGTACACTAACAATAAATTCAACCTCAACAATTTCAACCATTTCCCAAGCGATGCGTGATAATTCCTCTGCCAGGCTGTCCCTCGGTTTGGTCACGCTGATGGGCAACCCTCTGGCCTTCATGTCTGTAGTCGTCTCTTCCACTGTCTGGTACAACCGCGTTCCGTCGTCATAAAACACTCGAACTTTAGCAGGGTACGGAGTTTGAAATCTAATCTTTTTTTTTTGCTTTAGTATTCGCTTCCTCAGAGTATTCTTTGCGTTTCTGCAGGACAGCGGTGTGGGTAATCTTGGTCGAAATATATTAATGTATCGTCTAAAAACACTCTCTTCTTACCCCAGGCACTTCATAGAATCTCCGCCTTGGTGCTGTACCGAAGGGATTTAATTATTATTGAGCGTGGCTTATCTTGTGTAGACACGGGGACTAACGCGCGGTGGGCTCTTTCGACCTCCAGCTCCATAGCAGAGGAAGATCCAGTGCGTCCCGCAGTAACTTTCCGACAAACTATGTCACAGACGAGCACTCCGCTTCTTCAGGAATGTTGTCGATTCTGTTATTTTTCTGCCGTGATCTTCCCTCCAGATCAAGCAGTTTACCTTCTTGGAGATTTAATATTTTTATTGCCTTACTCAATATCCGTTCCACGTTTTGAACGCGATCTTCCACATTCTCAACTCGTGTCTCTGCCACCTCTATTTTTTGATTGATGCTGGGGAGCTCTGACTTAATATCACCGAGCTGCTGCTTTGTTTCTTTCTGAAACTCCCTTATCTCTTTCTGAATTTCGGTTATATTCGCCGCTTCGCCTGAACGAGGCCCAGCGGCTGCCTCGCTAGCACTACTCTCAGCCGCAGGCTCCGCAGTGTCGCTTTAAAAAAAAATTCCATTCCTTTTCCCCATTCTTGCCCCTCTTTTCAGTTCAAATATTTTTCGAAAAATAGTATATTTGGTGGGTTAACGGGGCTTAATACGCGTTTTTCCAGAGGAGCTAGTGACTTGAGCTGCCATTCTCGACGATGACATGACCGGAAACCCTCATTTGCTTTTTCAATTTCAAAAAATATTGCTATTACATCTTTATTTAACTGTACTTTCCCAATATGATCTTGGAAACCTAAAACTGATTCCAATTTTATTCTACATTTCCGATTTCCCCTTTGATAGACCGTGAAATCAACTCTTCTATTGAAAATATAATTCAAACGCTTGATACCATACATTCCACAAGTTTACATAAGTGAGAGGTTAATGATATTGGCCAATAACAAGGGACCAGACGGGGAGTTCTAGGTTTCAGAATGCTCACTACTAAAACCACTTTCCATGAGGAAAATAGATCAGCAAACCTCTAAAAATGATTCAAAAAGTTAATGTTTACACGAAAGAAAATTACATTCATACCTGTTGAATCAAGAATTTCTACTATCAGTTCCTCATACATTTTATTCCCATTCACAACTTTACACCCTGCCCCTTTCCTTATAAAACTGGCAACACCACATCTCTACCAACTAACCTGTCGAGCTCAACGACAATGTAATCCCGCACAGGAAAAAAAAAGAAAATGAGCTGGTTTCTTAAACAGATTTAATATCGGAAGAATCTGCCAACTCAGAAATAAACTTCTTAACGTCTTTACCATTATAAAGCAGATTTCACGCATCTCAATCTTATTCAGTATGTTCACAAGTAGAGTCGGATATAGGTACCCCACCCAACAAAACTTCATTTAAAACTTCCCACAAAACACCAGTTACACCAATATACCTTTATGCAGCTTTCAGAATAATTTTAATTTCCTCAGTAGGATGAGATGCTTGAGCAGTACAATTCACCACATTGGTTATAAACATCACAAACTTCATTTTATCCAGCAATAAAGCATCTTTGGCGAGAGAAGCGTGATGCTGGCATATATCTTCTGATGTCACAACCTGTTTTCTGAGTGGCATCACTTTATCAAGTTTACCTGCTTTGCTTGCTGCACTTGTCCTTGAACTGACCCTTCTGCTCACTGTGTTGTTCCTAATCAATTGAACTAGTCACGTCACACCTTAATAAACCAATCCCTTCTGCCTACACAAGGATCACATCCCTCTATTCTCTACACATTCACATATCTAATAGCCTATATCACATCTGCTTCCACCACCACCAGCCCTGATATTCATTCCATACATCCACCACTATGGGTATGAAAAACACAACTTGAAAGCCAAATTTCCTTTAAACATAAAATGCTGGTGGAAAGCAGCAGGCCTCAATACTTCAAGTGACACCTCACCAGTAGTTTATAAAGTCTCAACATTCCATCCTTGCTTTTATATTCTCATCTTCTCGAGGTGAATTCTAACACCGCACTTGACTTCCTCCTGACCGACTCAACCTGCAAATTAGCCTTCATGTAATTCTGAAGCAAGGCTCCCAAGACACTTAATGCCTCATTTTAAAAATAAAATTCTATCATCTAGTAAATTGTCTACCCCTTTATTTATTCTACCAAAGTACATGACTATAGAAATTTTGACAACATTTTCTATCTGCAATATTTTGCCCTTTCTTCTGATCTACCTAATTTCTTCTGTAACCTCTCAACTTCCTCAACTCTATCATCCTGTTCACTTGTCTTTGTATCATCAGCATACTTGGCCACAAAGCACTCAATTCAGTTATCCAAGTCATTGAGATATAATGTGAAAAGAAGCGCTCCCAACATAGCCTCCTCTGGAATACCACTAGTTAACGGCAGCCAACCAGAAAAGGTTCCCTTTATTTCCACGCTTTGCAGTCTGCCAAACAGCCAATGTTTTCTACATGCTAGCAGCTTTTGTATAATACTGTTACGTAACTCGTGACACATGACAGTGGTGCCCTTGTCATGTGACTGGGGTTGAAGCTGTACTGGTCTTGAGGTGACGGTCTTGTGATGGTGGAATGACGTCATTTTCCCGCCAGTAGAGATCATGTGACGGTTTTTTGTACAGGTTATAAAAGGTAGACCCCACCCTGTGAGGAGGGGCAGTTCGTGGCTGGATTTGCCAGGTTGACTTCATGCCACTGCGTGTTTTAAGTGATGACGCAGTTTAGTTGAAGGATGAAGTTTTTATTTAATGCCTAAAGTTTAAGAGGTCATTGCCAGCAGGTTCTTTATGATTCTGTTAGTTCGAGACAGTGGAGAGTGAAGATTGGAAGTTGGAAGTTAAAGATCGAGGAGAATCGCTTTCTACGGTGAAACGTGGGCGACCTTTGTTTGATCCTTATTTGGAAGGATTTCGTTGACTATCTTCGTGTTAATCCCTGGGTTTTACCAGAAAGGATTGAGGATAGTGAGGAAGGAAAGGCCAGTGCCTTTAAGCCGTTCTGTTTCGTAAATTCTTCGTGGGAAGTTCGACGTTGGGGATCGGAGCCAAGCGACGTGAAAGAGAATTTAAATCGTCCTATAAAGTCTCTCCTTTTTAAAATGGACCGTAAGCATATCGAACTTTTGGCAATACCACTTTAAAGAACTGTTTTTGGCAATGCCACTTTTAAGAACTGTTTATGGAATATCACTTTAAGAACTGTTTGGGCTGCCGCTCAGCAGCTGTTTCCGGTTACGGTAGTGCTTGTTTACTTTTGGGGGGTTTGTTTTCGGTGTTTAATAAACGTGTTGTTTGTTATAAGAAACCCTTGCCGAACTTATATTTATTGTTGCCTGAATACGTAACCTTAAATATGGGGGCTGCGTCTGGATTGAATCTTTTGAGTTTAAATGCTTGCTAACTTTTAAATCGGTGTTTTGGAAACGGGGATTACTCGGTTCTTTTGTTTGGCTTGTGGTGTTCGGCAGCAATGAATATTGATGAGTTTCTGGCTTCGCCAGCTGCGGAGGTGTTGGCGAAGGCGAAAAAAACTGAGGTGTTTGAGATAGTTAGTAGATTGCAACTTAAAGGTATTTTGCAGACTACTTCTAAGGCTGTGATACAGAGAAAAATCGCGTCACATTATGTGGTCTCGGGTGTTTTTGATGAATCGATTTTAGAGTCGTTTCCAATAAGTAATCTGGAGATGCAGTTGCAAATCGAACAAATGAAATTGGAACAAAGTAAAGCTGATTTGGAGAGGTGTAAATTGGAGATGGAACAAAAAAAGAGAGAATTTGCATATGCAATAGAGGAATTAAGGTCTGGGAATCAGTCTTCTGGTTTTAAAAAAACGTTTTTTGCTAGTCAAGAAATTAAATTGGTTCCTCCATTTAGCGAAACAGAAGTGGAAAGGTATTTTCAACATTTTGAAACTATTGCTCGGATGTCAGAGTGGCCGAAAGATAAATGGTCAGTGTTGTTACAGAGTGTAATTAAAGGCAAAGCACAACAAGTTTACACAGCTTTAATTGCTGCACAAGCACTTGATTATGATATTGTAAAGAGGCGTATCTTAAACGCATATGAGTTAGTCCCAGAAGCATATACGGAAAGATTCAGAAGTTTGAAAAAGTCTGTGAAAAAAACTTATGTGGAATTTGCCTATGATAAAGCTATGTGTTTTGAGAGATGGGTTTCTTCTAAAAATGTAAATGGGGACTATGATACATTGAGAGAGCTGATTTTAATGGAATTTAAAAGAAGCATTCCTGTTGAAGTAAGGACCTACTTAAATGAGAAGGATACTGATAAATTGCAGGACTGTGCTAGATTAGCTGATGAGTATGTTTTAATCCATAAGAATAAATTTCCTCAGGGCAGAAATTTTAAGAGGAAAAATAACATGGAGACTCCAGGTAAATCAGAAATTAAATCAAAGGTTAATGAGAAAGTTGATGAGAAAGGGAAGCCTGTGAAGGAAAGACAGTTTGGTCTTAATTGTAACTATTGTAAGAAGCCTGGCCATGTAATAGCTAACTGTTTCAAATTGAAGAAGAAAGAGAAGGAAGCAGTTCCAGATGCTTGTGTGCAACATACTGAAGCACCTGTAAAGTTACAGGGTTTGATAAAAACCAATGAGGCTTTGTTAGAGTCTGACCAAGTTAGAAAGGGATATGATCATTTTATAACTGAAGGGTTTGTATCCTTGAAGGAAGGATCTACTCTGGTGCCAATAAAAATCCTTAGGGATACTGGTGCTTCTCAATCACTGATGTTAGACAGTGTGTTGATGTTTAACGAAGAGTCTGATACTGGTGAGGTAAATTACATAAGGGGTGTTGGAAGTGATTTTATGCCTGTACATTTACAAAAAGTAAATTTAAAGTCAGGGTTAGTTACAGGATTTGTTAAAGTAGGATTACAGCATAGCTTACCTGTGAAGGGTATTTCTTTATTGTTAGGTAATGATTTGGTAGGTGGACAAGTTTTTCCTGAAGTGCATTTGACAATGGAGTCAGAGGAAGCAGAGTTGAATTCTAACACAGATTCTTCCTGTGTTGTGACTAGAGCTATGGCTAAAAAGATTGATGTGCAGAATGAGGTTGTTATTCAGGACTGTTCAACTCAGGATCCGAGTTTTGAGGATGTGTCAGAGACTTTCTTATCTTCGTTGTTTGAACAAGATTCTTGGAGTAAGTCTGACTATAAAGATTTATCTTTGTCTCGGAAGGAGATGATAGCAGAGCAGAATAGAGACTCTGAGATTATAAAATTAAGAGAGCAGGTTTTACTAGATAGTGAAATTGATAAGGTGCCAGTAGGATATTACTTGGAAAAAGGAGTGTTGACGAGGAAGTAGAGATCGCCTACAATTCCTGCAAGTGAGGATTGGAATGTTGTTTACCAGGTAGTTGTTCCGAAAGTTTATCGAAATGAGATTTTGACTTTAGCTCATAGTGTGCCTTTAGGTGGACATCAAGGGGTAAGGAAAACTGTGGACAAGATTTTAAAACATTTTTACTGGCCTGGTCTAAGAAAAGATGTGGCGATGTTTTGTAAAACGTGCCATACTTGTCAAATTGTGGGTAAACCAAATCAGGTTACACCAGTAGCTCCATTACAACCTATCCCAGCATTTGGTGAACCATTTTCTAAAGTTATTGTAGATTGTGTTGGTCCATTACCAAAGACAAAAACTGGTTATCAGTATTTGTTGACTATCATGTGTACTTCTTCTAGGTTTCCAGAGGCTGTACCACTTAGGAATATAAAAGCTAAAACTGTGACAAAGGCCCTTATAAATTTTTTTACTTATTTTGGATTACCTAAGGAGATACAAACTGATCAAGGCAGTAATTTTATGTCTGGATTGTTTCAACAGATAGTTTATAAATTGGGAGCTAAGCAAATCACTTCGTCTGCATACCATCCAGAATCGCAGGGTGCCTTGGAGAGGTTTCATTCTACCCTCAAGAATATGATTAGGACATTTTGTGTGGAAGATGAAAGTGACTGGAATGAGGGTATAAACTTACTTTTATTTGCAGTAAGGGAATCGGTACAGGAATCTTTAGGTTTTTGTCCATTTGAACTTGTGTTTGGGCATAGAGTTAGAGGACCTTTAGCTTTATTGAAAGAACAGTGGATTAATAAGGAAGTACACACTAATTTGTTGGACTATGTTTTGAAATTTAAGGACAGGTTACATAAAGCTTGTAGCTTAGCTAAGGAAAATTTAAAGTTGGCTCAGGAGAAAATGAAGACTTGGTATGATAAAGAAGCTAGGATGAGGATGTTTAAGCCTGGAGATAAGGTGTTGGTTCTTTTCCCAGTGCAGACAAATCCTTTACAAGCTAGATTTCATGGTCCTTATGAAATTGTGTCTAAAATCAATGATGTGGATTACGTGGTAAAAACTCCAGATCATAGAAGGTCAACACAACTTTGCCATATAGATATGTTGAAACCATATTTTGAGAAACAATCTGATACTGTGACTGTTGTGGTTAGTGAGAATGAGTTTGATTTAACTAGGAACATGATAGATGATTCATCTGACTTTCATTCTAAATCCAACATTGTTTCTGTTAGGTTACCAAATTCAACCATTCTGGAAAATATTGATGAAAAATTAGCACATTTATAGTTAGAGCAGAGACAACAGATGAAGGAGTTGATTTTTAAATAGAAGGAGTTGTTTCCAGATGTTCCAAGAAGGACTACTATAGCTTCACATGATGTAGATGTTGGAGATGCCAAACCTATTAAACAACATCCATATAGGATGAACATGGAAAAATGTGAACTTGCTGAGAAAGAAATTGAATATATGTTAGAGAATAATATCATCAGACATTCTAATTCGAATTGGAGTTCGCCATGTGTAATGGTGCCAAAACCAGATGGTAGTATTAGGTTTTGTACGGACTATAGGAAGGTGAATGCTGTAACGAAAACAGATACATATCCGATTCCTAGAGTAGATGATTGTATAGATAAAGTTGGAAAAGCAAAGTTCCTTACAAAGATTGATTTATTGAAAGGGTATTGGTGTGTTCCATTAACGGACAGAGGTAGAGAGATTTCTGCATTTGTAACTCCATCTGGGTTATATGAGTATAATGTTCTTCCATTTGGGATGAAGAATGCCCCAGGTACTTTCCAGAGGATGATTAACTTTGTGATTCAGGGATTGAAAGATACTGATGCTTATATTGATGATTTAGTGACAGGAAATGATAATTGGGAAGCACACATTATTGCGATGGAGAAATTGTTTGAAAGGCTTTCAAAAGCTAACTTAACTATTAATTTAGCTAAGAGTGAATTTGGACATGCCACTGTGACTTGCCTTGGTTATGTTGTGGGTCAAGGTAAGGTAGCTCTTGTTCAGGCAAAAGTTCAGGCAATTTTAGAGATTCCCACTCCAACGGGGAAAAAGACTCTCAGAAGGTTTTTGGGAATGGTAGGATATTATCGGAAATTTTGTAAGAATTTTGCTAATGTTGCCCTTCCATTAACTAACCTTCTGCGGAAGAATGAGAAGTTTGTATGGACGGTGCCTTGTCAAGAAGCATTTGAAAAATTGAAAACAATGATATGTCAACAACCTGTGCTTAAGGCACCTGACTTTGGAAAACCCTTTTCATTGGCTGTGGATGCTAGTGATGAGGCTGCAGGAGCAGTATTAATGCAAAGGAATGAGGGTGATGAGGTTGATCATCCAGTAGCTTACTTTTCTAAGAAATTTAATAAGCATCAAAGAAACTATTCAACAATAGAGAAAGAATTGTTATCTCTTGTTTTAGCTCTGGAATATTTTGAGGTATAGGTTAGTACAACTCAAAAACCACTTATTGTTTACACTGATCATAATCCGTTAGTTTTCCTGAGTAAGATGAAAAACAAAAACAGAAGATTATTAAATTGGAGTTTGATGTTACAAGAGTACAATATTGTGATAACTCATATTAAAGGTAAAGATAATGTGGTTGCTGATTGTCTATCTCGATGTTGAATGTACACTGTAATTTTTTTTATGGAGTGGTTTTTTTTCAATTGTAAGACTCCTACTGTATTGTGAGTTATAAGCTGTTATATTATGGTATTGTGTATTGTATATGTTATAAAATTTATACCTTTGTTTTTCTTGTAAGCAATTGTTAAAATTTTTTGTTCTTGTCAGACCAAGAACGTTCTTTTTGGAGGGAGGTGTTACGTACTCGTGACACATGACAGTGGTGCCCTTGTCATGTGACTGGGGTTGAAGCTGCACTGGTCTTGAGGTGATGGTCTTGTGATGGTGGAATGACGTCATTTTCCCGTCAGTAGAGATCATGTGACGGGTTTTTTTTTACAGGTTATAAAAGGTAGACCCCACCCTGTGAGGAGGGGCGGTTCGTGGCTGGATTTGCCAGGTTGACTTCATGCCACTGCGTGTTTTAAGTGATGACGCAGTTTAGTTGAAGGATGAAGTTTTTATTTAATGCCTAAAGTTTAAGAGGTCATTGCCAGCAGGTTCTTTATGATTCTGTTAGTTCGAGACAGTGGAGAGTGAAGATTGGAAGTTGGAAGTTAAAGATCGAGGAGAATCGCTTTCTACGGTGAAACGGGGGCGACCTTTGTTTGATCCTTATATGGAAGGATTTCGTTTACTATCTTCGTGTTAATCCCTGGGTTTTACCAGAAAGGATTGAGGATAGTGAGGAAGGAAAGGCCAGTGCCTTTAAGCCATTCTGTTTCGTAAATTCTTCGTGGGAAGTTCGACGTCGGGGATCGGAGCCAAGCGACGTGAAAGAGAATTTAAATCGTCCTATAAAGTCTCTCCTTTTTAAAATGGACCGTGAGCATATCGAACTTTTGGCAATACCACTTTAAAGAACTGTTTTTGGCAATGCCACTTTAAGAACTGTTTTTGGAATATCACTTTAAGAACTGTTTGGGCTGCTGCTCAGCAGCTGTTTCCGGTTACGGTAGTGTTTGTTTACTTTTGGGGGGTTTGTTTTCGGTGTTTAATAAATGTGTTGTTTGTTATAAGAAACCCTTGCCGAACTCATATATTTATTGTTGCCTGAATACGTAACAATACAATGTGCTCTTAATCGGTTATGCAACCTCATGTGTGGCACCTAGTCAAAGGCCTTTTGAAAATTCAAGTAGACAACATCCTCTGATTCTCCTTCGTCTACCCTGGTTGTTATTTCTTCAAAGAATTCGAACAAAGTTTCAGGCACGATTTTCCATTGACGAAACCACGCTGGCTACGGCCTGTTTTATCATGTGTATCCAAGAACTCCAAACCACCTACTTAGTAATAAACACCAAATCACTGAGTAATAGGATAATAATTAACCTGACTTAGAATATTTAAAGGAGATGTGCGATGCATTTTTTCGTAACCATACTGGTGGGTGTCTGTAATGAATGCCTGGGGTTGTGGTGGAGGCAGTCGCGATAGAGGCTATTAGATACCATGTGAACGTGTTGAGAATGGAGTGATGTGGACCTTGTGTAGGCAGAGGGGTTTTGTTTTGCAAGGCAAAAAAAAAAATGACCGGTTCAATTGGTTTAGAACAACACAGTGAGCAGAAGGGCCTGTTCCCCTGCTGTTCTGCTCCATGTTGGCAAAAACACAGCTGAAGGACAGCGTGCAACTCTGTTTGGTCACGTCTGGAAGGACGTCATTAACCTGGAAAGGCGCAGTTAGGATTCACGGCTTTTGTCGCCGTCATTAGAGGACTCGAGTCAGAAGGAGACTGTCGCAAACAAGAGAAAATCTGCAGTAATCAAGGAGATATCCTTGTTTTTCAAAGAAAAGGGCTACTTTTCTTCTACCATCAACGCTCCCCTCGGCCGCATCTCTTCAATATCACGCACGTCTCCATCGCCTCTCTCTGCTCCTCCTCGCTTCTTTTTTCTTTCTTTCATGGTCTTCTGTCTCTTTCACCAATCAACTTGTCAATGAACCTCCCCCTACCGTTTTTACAGATTTCCTAGTGTTTCTCTTTCCCCTCCCCTCAACTTTAGAAACAGAAATTCTACAGCAGAATACAGGCCAATCGGCCCACAAAGTTGTGTGAAACGTGTCCCTACCTTAGAAATTACTACGCTTACCCATAGTCCTCTAATTTTCTAAACTCCGTGTACCTATCCAATAGTCTGTTAAAAGACTCTATCGTACTCCCTTCCACCACCGTTGCCCCCAACCCATTCCGAGCACTCACCTCAGCTTTTTTTAAAATCTAAGAAACAGCTTCTGTTTTTTCTCCAGTCCTGCTGAAGGGTTTCGGCGCCAAATTTCGACATCCATAGATGCTGCCTGGCCTGCTGAGTTCCTCCAGCATCTTGTTTGTGTTGCTTGGATACCGACAGATCGAGAGACATACTTTATTGACCCATGGGAAATTGGGTACTGATCCCAAATCTGAGTGTGACGCAACACTGTTTCTCCTCTCTGCCACCACTGTCACGGTGCAATTGTACGATAATGTAAAAGGTGACAAATGACACAAATTGTTCTCGATAAAACTGTTGTACATTATGCATAAACACATGTTTGATATGAACTACATTCCCGTCGGGCATCACGCTCAGTCGGCGGCAGCTGCCGATCTGGAGGGACCGCGGGGCCATCTGTTGCAGTCCAATACTTCCCCTCCTCGCCCGCGGGGACTTTTCCTTCAAAAACCCTTTTCCTCAGCCACTACAAACAACGCCGGACCGACTCACTGAGGAGTCGAAGGACAACAACGCCTTTCCTTGTTGACGCCAACGTCGGCGACCACCGATAGCGGCAGCACGGTGAAATCTGCCATGGTCAAGGAACGGAAGTGGAGGGGTAGCGTACGGTGTGGATTTACACCCGACCTGTCGCAGCTCAGACTTGCCTCTGTTCCCTGCTTTTAGTGGCTGAGATGCCTGTCGGTCAAGTGAGAACTTACACAATGATTTATTAAAAGAAACGTCAGACAGCCTTGCAGACAGATATAAGAAATGTTGATATTGTGTTTCCAGCCAGAAAACAGAATGACGTCAGTGGATATATGCCGTCATCACAGTTCTCTCAATGAAGATAATTTACTGGGAGATAAAATGAAGTTTGTGATGTTTATAACGGATGTGGTGAACTGTACTGATCAGATATCTCGTCATACTGACGAAATTAAAATTATTGTGAAGGCCGCAGAAAAGTATCTTGGTGAAACTACTGTTCTGTTGGAAGATGTAAATGAAACTTTGATGGGTGGAGTGTCTGTATCCCACTGTACTTGTGAAGGTACATAATGGGTTTAAAATATTGTAGTGAATTGCGAAAACCATAATTTCTAAAGGTTAATACTTTTAAGAAATTTATTTCTGATTTGTCAAACCTCCGGATGTTATAAGGATACAGTTATGCTGGTTGTTGCCACCAGATTTAATGTCCATAATAATTGTGATACGGCGAAAGATTTGATATTCGTTTGGAGCATACTGGCTGTAGTGCGCATGTGGGATGTTTTGGGCGATGAAACATTGGGGAGAGGTCATTTTTCTCTCTTTACAAACTTGAGTTTGGATTTATATCGGGGACAGGAAGCCACTTGTAGGAAGTGGAATTTTTGGTAAAGTTGATTGGGAGAAATTTAATGTTTTATGAGAGATGTGTGCGTCTCCGAGTAATATTATTTAGAACAAAACGGCACAGGACGTGGTGAGGAAGGCGGTGATTTACTGGTATCTTATTGAGATAATATTGGAAGGGATATTGAACTTGGAGATGTTTGAGGAATGATTGAGAAAATTAAGAAATTTGCAGAGATCATAATATTCCAGTAATGATTAAGGAGGGCAAAATGATTATTACTGAAACAGGGACAGTTGTGTTACCGGCTGGGTCATTTGCTGCGATTTTTTTATCAAAATAATGTAAGTGAAGAAGATAAACAATGTCGGGACATGTTTCTAAGTGAATACCCTGATGTGTTGATGTTGAGCATTTTGTGTGTGTGTGTGTGTGTGTGTGTGTGTGTGTGTGTGTGTGTGTGTGTGTGTGTGTGTGTGTGTGTGAGTGAATTTATGAAGTCTATTATTAATGCAGTTTAGGCGTCCCCAAGAACGGATGATTCTATGACCAGTCATACGACTGACAGCTCTCTTGAGAAAATATTAACATTTTTGAATCGTATTTGGAGGTTTCTCGTGGAAAATGGCAGCAGTAGTGCCCATTATAAAATATAGGAGATCCCTATCAGATCCTTCTAGCTGTAATGTTTCATTTATGTAAACTAATGGAACTCGAGCTCTTGAGTTATCATTTGGAGAAGAGAGGTGTGATGGTATTTTATTGAAGTGGGTTTTGGAAGGCTAGACTGACATTAGATTCAGTTACACCATATACACCGACACACCCCGAATCCTGCGCATACCCACAAAATAAGGCTGGAAGATGATATCAGGAAAGCACAGTTAAAGATGTTGTAATTACAGTATTTTTGATATTGAACAGGCATATGATACGTGATGGAATGAAGGACTTTTGATTAAATTGTGGAAATTAGGAGAGTTGAGAGAGTGTCTCAGTTTATTTTTAATTGGATGGTCTGTGCAGGTATGGGTGGGCACGGTATATTTGTGCTCTATGAGATAGAAAACGCGACCCCACAAGGCAGTGTTTGTAGACCCTTTATTATGCAATATTATGATTAATGATAATTTTTATGAGATAGGTAATGGGATGGTAAATCACTATATGTATCACAAACCTGCTGAGACCCACACATCCACATTAGATGCTTCCAGAGCAAGACTCAGTTCAAACAATTCAGAAAATTGCTGGCCTGCCTTAAATCAAATAGCAAGAACAAATGTCAAACTTCAAAGTGCATTTGTGATTAAAGTATCTAAAAGTGAAAGAACCTAGAGACCCATCACAGCCTCAAATCCGTGTGCATCTCGAAATTTACCGACACAACACAAATGTATCTGCATTTCCAATTCCGTCATTCCAATATGCATGTAGACTGCCATATTCACCAACACATCCTGAAACCTGCGAACATTCACAAATCAAATTGCAGCCCCATTTCCATGTGCATCCTCATATTCCTGTTACTTTGAATTTCGAGTGTGCCCCCATATACACCGACACACCCCAAATCCTGCGCATATCCGCAAAATTATGTGCAGCCCCATTTTGAAATGCACTCCCAAACCTGCTGACATCCCCACATGCACATTAGATTTTCCCAGAAGTAGAAACATTTCAAACAATTCATAAAATAACTTCCCATCCTTATGAAGTTCAAAGTTCAAAGGCATTAATTATTAATGTATCTGTATGTCTGCATATCTATGCGTTTATATTCGTTCATCCTTGTGTTTGTGTGAGAGAGCAGCTGGTAGACAGCGCATGGTCTCTGTCAAGACAGTGAGGCTATTGAGAACAGTTGGACAGTGTAAAAGGATGTGTGTACCGTGGCATGCAAAAGTCTAGCACTCCTGGTCAAAATATCTGTTGCTGTGAATAGCTAAGTAAGTAGAAGATGAATTGATCTTCAAAAGTCATAAAGTTGAAGATGAAACATTCTTCTAAACATTTTAAACAAGGTTAGTGTATTTTTTTTTGTTTTGTACAGTTTACAGTGAAAAACAGGAAAGGAGCGCCATGCAAAAGTTTGGGCACCCCAAGAGATTTGACCTGTCCGATAACATTTACCAAGGTCACAGACCTTAATTAGCTTGTTCGTGCACTAGCTTGCTCACAATCATCATTAGGAAAGGCCAAGTGATGCAAATTCAAAGCTTTATAAATACACTGACTCCTCAACCCTTGTCCCAACAATCAGCAGCCAGGGACTCCTCTAAGCAGCTGCCTAGCACTCAGAAAATTACAAACCCCATTTCCAGAAAAGTTGGGGTATTTTCCAAAATGCAATAAAAACAAAAATCTGTGATATGTTAATTCACGTGAACCCTTATTTAACTTACAAAAGTACAAAGAAAATATTTTCATTAGTTTTACTGACCAAATTAATTATATTTTGTAAATATACACATATTTAGAATTTGATGGCTGCAACACACTCAACATAAGTTGGGACAGAGTTAAAATAAGATTGAAAAGTGCACAGAATATACAAGTAACACTGGTTTGGAAGACTCCACATTAAGCAGACTAATTGTTAGCAGATGAGGTAGCATGACTGGGTATATAAGTAGCGTCCATCTTGCTCTGTCTTTGCAAGCAAGGATAGGTCGTGGCTCACCCCTTTGTGCCAAAATTCGTGAGAGAATTGTTCAGTCAGTTCCAAAGGAACATTTCCCAAAGCAAGATTGCAGTGAATTTAGGTCTTTCAACATCTACAGGACATAATATTGTGAAAAGATTCAGAGAATTCAGAAACATCTCAGTGCATAAAGGGCAAGGTCAGAATCCACTGTTGAATGTGCGTGATCTTCGAGCCCTCAGGCGGCACTGCTTAAGAAACCGTTATGCTACTATGACAATTATAGCCACCTGGGCTCGAGCGTACTTCGGAAAACCATTGTCACTTAACACAGTCCGTTGCTGCATCCAGAAATGCAACTTGAAACTGTATTACGCAAGGAGGAAGCCATACATCAACTCTATGCAGAAATGCCGGTGAGTTCTCTGGGCCTGAGCTCATCCTAGATGGACCGAAAGACTGTGGAACCGTGTGCTGTGGTTAGATGAGTCCACATTTCAGCTAGTTTTGGGGGAAAAAAACGGGCGTCGAGTTCTCCGTGCCAAAGATGAAAACGACCATCCTGATTGTTATCAGCAAAAGGTGCAAAAGACAGCATCCGTGATGGTATGAGGGTGCATCAGTGCCCACGGCATGGGTGAGTTGCATGTATGTGAAGGTACCCTTGACTCTGAGGCGTATATTAGGGTTTTAAAGAGACATATGTTTCCATCAAGAAGACATCTCTTCCAGGGACGTCCATGCTTATTTGATCAGGGTAATGCCAGACCACATTCTGCACGGGCTATAACAGCGTGGCTTTGTAGACACCGAGCGCGAGTGCTTGACCGGCATGCTGCCAGTCCAGATCTATCTCCTATTGAAAATGTATGGCGCATCATGAAGAGGAGAATCAGACAACGGAGACCACGGACTGTTGAGCAGCTGAAGTCTTATATCAAGCAAGAATGGACAAAGTTTCCAATTGTAAATCTACTACAATTAGTATTCTCAGTTCTAAAACAATTAAAAAGTGTTATTAAAAGGAAAGGTGATGTAACACAATAGTAAACATGACTCTGTCCCAACTTTGGTTGAGTGTGTTGCAGCCATCAAATTCTAATTTTGTGTATATTTACAAAATACAATTAAGTTGGTCAGTAAAACTATTGAAAATCTTTTCTTTGTAATTTTGTCAGTTAAATAAAGGTTCACGTGAATTGACATATCACAGATTTTTGTTTTTATTGCATTTTGGAAAATATCCCAACTTTTCTGGAAATGGGGTTTGTTAAATAAATGATGCCCACAAAGCAGGAGAAGGCTAGAAGAAGATAACAATGTGTTTTCAGCTGGCTGTTTCCTCAGTTTGGAATGTAATTAAGAAATGGGTGTTAATAGGAACGGTGGAGATTAAGTTGAGGTCTGGAACACCAAGAAAACTTTCCGAAAGAACTGCTTGTAGGATTGCTGGAAAGGCAAATCAAAACCCCCGTTTGACTGCAAAAATCCTTCCGGAATATTTATCAGATTCTGGGGTGGAGGTTCATTGTTCTACTTTGCAGATACACCTGCACAAATATGACATTCATGGAAGAGTCATCAAAAGAAAACCTTTCCTGCGTACTCACCACAAAATTCAGCGTCAGAAGTTTGCAAAGGAACATCTAAACAAGTATGATGCAATTTGGAAATATGTCCTGTGGATTGGAGAATTTAAAATAGAATATTTCGGCCGCAAAGAGCAAAGGTATGTTTGGAGAAAAAAAGGGTGCAGAATTTCATGAAAGGAGCTCCTCTCCAACGGTTAAGCACGAGGGTGGATCGATCATGCTTTCGGCTTGTGTTGCATCCAATGGAATGGAGAGCATTTCACTGGTAGAGTGAAGAATGAATTAAATTAAATACCAGCAAATTCTGGAAGCCAAAATCACACTGCCTTTAAAAAAGCCGAAGATGAAAAGAGGATGGCTTCTACAACAAGATAATGATCCTAATCACAACTCAAAATCCACAATGGACTACCTCAATAGGTGCAAGCTGTAGGTTTTGCCATGGCCCTCAGAGTCCCCCAACCATAAACATCATCGAAAATCTGTGCAAGACAGCCCAAGGATCTTACAGAACTAGAAGCCTTTTACAAGGAAGAATGGGTGAAAATCCCGCAAGCAAGAACTGAAAGACTCTTAGCTGGCTACAGAGAGCGTTTACAGGCTGTGAAACTTGCCAAAGGGGTTGTTACTAAGTACTGACCTTGCAGGGTACCCAAACCTTTGCTTCGGGCCCTTTTCCTTTTTTTGTTATTTTGAAACTGTAAAAGATGGAAATAAAAACAAGTAAACTTGCTTAAAATATTAAATAAGTGTGTCATCTTTAACATTATGTCTTTTGGAAATCAGGTAATCTTTTACTCGCTTAGCTATTCACATTAACAGAAGTATTGACCAGTACCCAAGCTTTTGATTGCCACTGTAACTATGCTTTCCTAATATCATCTTTCAAGCATAAATCTGAATCCAATGTCATTCTACTTTTTCGAAATCCACTCTGATAAAACGTGGAATCACCTCACTTTTCCAAAATATAACTCAAACGCTCAATTAGCACATGTTCTATCAGTTTACATAAATGAGACATTATGATAATGGCCTATAACCAGAAGGATCAGATGGAGATCTCCCATCTGAGTGCTTATTGTATCAGAATAAGCACTAATGCAACCATTTTCCATGAGGAAGGAAGATGGCTGAACAACCAAATACAATTCAGGATTTTTTATATAATCTATAGAGAGTTGTCAGTCACATGTCTGATCATACCATAACATGAATCATCCTTTCCTGGAGACATCTGCCCTGCCAATTCCGTAAAATATTATCACAATATGATCTCCAGAAAATCTTTTTCGGAATCTTATCCACTTTCCTAACCATGGCCTGTGCCCTTTTATACTGAAGAACGTCACTCTGATACCGATACCTTTTAACGATCTTAAACGCCTTATTTCTCTCTGTAGTTGCCTCTGCACAGTCGTCAGTCCACCATGGCACAGCCTTTCTTATATTAATTCCGTTTCTAATGGGAATCACTCCCAACGCTGTTTGCTGAATAATGTGACATAACGTTTCCTTGCAAAAATACACGTCTTCCTCATCATTGTGCAGCAGTTCTAGAACTACTGTGAATATTAAATCTCGTGCCGATTCAGACACACAAGTTCAGAAACTCTTCCACAATCAAACCATTACCATCAATCCACAATCAACCCCATAGTGAATTATGTTGGTTAAAATCCCTACACCATACAAACCGTTGAGAGCGAGAATTACATGTACTTTCTCACAAATCAATAGCACGTTTTCCATAAGGTTTGTAAAAAGTAACCTCATTTGCACACCTACCTGCTGAATCAAATATTTCTACTACAAGTAACTCATAAGGTCCATTCACTTTCACAACTCTGCACTCCGCCCCTTTCCTTATAAAACTAGCAACAGCACATCTCTACCAACCAACCCATCACGACCACTAACAATATAACCTTGCACAGAAAAAAAAAACATTGCATGTGCAAATCCCAGGTTTCTCTCTCTCTCTCGCTCTCTCGCTCTTATATAACATTGAGATAATCGGACTGACAAATCAAAAATAAACTTCTTAAAGTCTTGAACATGATAAATCTGGCTTCTCGCATCTCACTGCAATATATTTCATCCCATTATGCACCTTCACAATTAGACTTGGATACAGATACCCTACCCATCAGAGCTGCATTTACAGCCTCCCACAAATCAGCAGTAACACCATGATAACTTTCTGCAGCTTTCACGATAATTTTAATTTCCTCAGTGGGGCAAGATGTCTGAGCAGCAGAAATCACCACATCGGTCAGAAATATCACAAACTTCATTTTATCGAGTAGTAAAGTATCTTTAGTGAGAGAACTGCGAGGATGACATATATCTACTGGTTTCAAAGTCGGTTCTCTGACGGAATACTTTATCAAATTTACCTGCTCTGCTTGCTGTACTTGTCCTTGAACAAGCCCTTATGCTCACTGTATTGTTCTGAAACAATTGAACCGGTCATTCCATGTCTTACTAAACCAATCCCTTCTGCCTTCACCAAGTCCACGTCACTCTATTCCCCGCATATTCAAGTGGTATCTGATAGCCACTATCACATCTTCCTCCACCACCACACTTGATATTCACTCCAGCCACCCACCACTATGGGCATGAAAAACAAAACTTGAAATGCAACTCTCCTTTATACATTCTGAGTCAGGATTTTAACATCATAGTCATTTCTAATTTTTTTTAACAGCAACTGTGCAAAGAAAAGATACAAAATTTCTCTAACTTCTAAAATACTTAAATAGTGCAAAAAGGACCAATGAGATTGTGATCCCTCTTTCTCCTGAAGTGTATGCCCTCTGGCATTGCATATTTCCTCCTTGGAGAAATAAAAAACCATCTGTCCACTCTGTTTGTGCCTCTCATATTCTTGTAAACGTTCGTCAGACATCCCCCAGGATAATTACCCTGGATTATCCAGCCTCAAGTTACCCAGACAGCATCCTGTTAAGCCTCTTGTAATCACCATCCAAAACCTCCACAATATTCCTATATTAGAATGCAATTCTCCAAATGCGGTTAAATTAGTGATTACTACAACTGCAACACAACTGCCTGACACTGGAACCACTATCAAGGGTTTATAAACTCGGATTCCAAGATCCCACTGTCGATCAACACAGTCCAATCTCGCCCCATGAGTATAACAGCAAGGGGATAATGCTGAGCCTTTATAAGGCATTAATCAGGTCACACTTGGAGTATTGTCAACAGTTTTCACACCCATATTATCATTGCAGAGAGTCCAAAGGAGGTTCAGAAGGATGATTTTGGGAATGAAGGGTTTAAAATACGAAAACATTTGGCAGATTTGATCCTGTGCTCACTGGAGTTGGGAAAAATGCAGAGGGGATATCATTAAAACCTACCGAATGTTGAAAGGACCAGATAAGGTGGATCTGGAGAGGATAATTCTTATGATGGGGCTATCAAGAACGAGAGAGCAGAGCCACAAAGATGATGGGCCACCTTTTCAAACGGAGGTAAGCGGGATATTTTTTTATTAGCCAGGGAGTACTGGATTTGTGGAATGCTCTGCCACAGACTGCAGTACAGGCCAAGTCTGTGGGTATATTTACGGCAGAAGTCGATCATTTTCTGATCGGTCAGGGCATCAAAGGATATGGCGAGAGGTAATGGTATGGAATTGTGCGCGATGCGGGGTCAGCCATGACAGATAAGCAGCAGACTCAATGGGCTGAATGACCTAATTCTGCTCCTATGACTTGTGGTCTTATGGACACAAGCCCCCACAATCATGATGAATCTCCTCTGCAGTCTTCCAGCACAAAACATCCTTAGTATAGAATGCTAAGTAGAAATGAATGCAAATTTTCAAGAACTTTGGCAACTCAGGCAGCATCTATTAAGTGGATTAGAGTTGATATTTTGAGACAGAACCCATCCCTTACTGCACTGACACAGGCCCTTCAGCCCAACCTTTCCATTCTGTCCTGGTGTCCACTTAAACTAATCCCATCTGCCTTTGACATGGAACACAGAAATCTACAGCACATTACAGGAGCTTCATCCCACAACAATGTACCGACCATGTAACCTACTCTAGTAACTGCCTAGGATTTCCCTATTGTATAGCCCTCTACGTATCTAAATTCCATGTACCCACCTAAGAGTTTCTTAAAATATCCTAATGTATCCACCTGCACCATCGCTGCCGGCAGTGTATTGCATGCACCCACCACTCTCTGTGTAAGAAACTTACCCTTGACATTCACTCTGTACCGACTTCCAAGCAGCTTAAAACTACGTCCCCTCGTGTTAGTCACTTCAAGCCTAGGAAAATGCCTCTGACTACTCAGCTGGTCAAAGTCTGTTTTCATCTTATACACCTCTGTCAGGTCACCTCTCATCCTTCGTCACTTCAAGAAGGAAGGGCCAATTTCACTCATAACTTGCTCTCCAATCAAAGACAACATCCTTGTAAATCTATATATAAAACTCTCTATAGTATCCACATCCTTCCTGTCGTGAGGTCACCAGAATTGAACACAGGACTTGCAAGCGGGGTCCAATTAAGTCCACAGCCCTGCTGTGTTAGGGTACAATTACTTATTTACAGTTTAGGAGAAATATAGCTTCAATATCACCTCACGGTTGATGAATGCAATCTCACCAGACGCCTTCTTAACAACACTGCTAACCTGCGCAGCAGCTTTGAGTGTCATATGGACATGGACCCCAAGATCTCTCTGACCTTCTACACTGCCAAGAGACTTACCATTCATATTATATTCTGTATTCAAATTTGACCTGCCGAAATGAACCATTTCACACTTATCTGTGTTAAACTCCATCTGCCACTTCTCAGCCCAGTTCTGCATCCTATCTATTTCCCGCTGTAATCTCTTTTTTATTTTTACTTTTATATCTTACCCCTGAACAACACCCCCAACTTTTGTGTCATCTGCGGGGCCTTCTGGGAGTGAAGTCATTGGGGATCGCTTCCTCACTATCTCTCCCTAGTAAAGCTTTTTTTCTCGGCCACCACAGAGATCGCCGGAGCGGACTCACTGAGGCACGAAAAGGAATCACACCCGTCCCTGTGGGCAGCAAGGCCGGTGACACCGACAGCCCCAACTCGCTGAACTCCGCCATGGCGATGAAGTTGAAAAGGAGGGGCTGTACATGGGCCACAGCGTAGCTCAGACCCAACACTGACCCCTGCTGTCATTCGCTGCAGTGACTGTCGGTCAAATGGGAACTCACACGGTGATTAGTTAATATCAACGACAGTCAAGCTTCCTGACTGTATGAGCCTGAGTTTGGATTTATATCGAGGACAGGAAGCAAATTGGGAGAAATGTAATTTTTTATGTGACCATGCATCAGTCTCCAAGTGACATTATTAAGAATAATGCGAAACAGGCTGTGGTGAGGAAGGCTGTGATATACTGGAGGTTATATGGAGATAATATTGGAAGGGATATTAATCTCGGAGATGTGTTGATATGCTTTAGAAATTGGAGGGATTTGTAGGGATCTTAATATTCTAGTGTTTATTAATGAGGGCAAAATGATTGTTATTGAAACAGGGAAGGATGTGTTGCTGACTGGGTAATTTGCAGAGATTCATAATCAGGATATTTTAAATGAAGAGGTTAAACAATGTAGGGATATGTTTTTCAGTGAATACCCTGATGTGTTGGAAGTCAGTTGTAGCAATAATAGTATCACTGAAGCATAGATTTTCTTGCAGGAATTTAAGAAGTCTGTTAATAATGCAGTTCAGGTGTCCCCATGAAAGGCTGAGAATTGTGATTGTATATAATTATATTTCGTGAAAATATTCATTTTTTGAATCGTGCTTGACGGTTGGGCCATCTACGTTCCTCATTGAAAATGACAGCAGTAGTGCCTATTCCAAAACCTGACAGTTCCACATCTGATCCTTGTAGTTATGGGCCAAAATCGTGAATGTCTCATTTATGTAAACTGATGGAATGCATGGTAATCGAGTGCTTGAGTTATATTTCGGAAAGAGTGGTGATATAGCGTTTTATTAGAGTGGATTTTCGAAGGGTAAAGTGACATTAGATTCAGTTTTAGGTTTGGAAGATGATATTAGGAAAGCACAATTAAATAAAGATGTAATAGCAGTGTTTTGGATACTTAAAAGGGAAATTATATGTAAGGAAGGACTTTTAATTAAATTACAGAAATTAGAAGTAAGGGGAGATTGTTTAATTTATTTGAGTTTTTTTTCTTTTGGACGCACTGTGCAGGTACGGGTGGCCATGTTATGTTTGTGTTTCTATGAGATAGAGAATGGGATCCCACAAGACAGTATTTGTAGCCCTTCATTATTTAATATTATGTTTAATGATATTTTCTCTGAGATGGGTACTCTGGGTAAATTACAATATACAGATGATACAAGCAAAATGGAGGTGGCACGCATTAGGCCAGGAAGCATCTACAGGAAGAAGCACAGTCGACATTTTCGGCCGAGACCCTTCGTCAGGACTAACTGAAAGAAAAAAAAGTAAGAGGTTTGAAAGTGGGGGGGGGGGGGGGAGGGGGTAATCCGAAATGATAGGAGAAGACAGGAGGGGGAGGGATAAAACTAAGAGCTGGAAAGTTGATTGGCAAAAGGAATACACAGCTGGAGCAGGGAAATTATCATGGGACGGGAGGTGTAGGGACAAAGAAAGGGGAAGGGGAGCTCTAGTGGGAGATGGAGAACAGCCAAGCAGTTATTGTGAGAGGGCCAGAGAGAGACAAAGGAAAGGGAGAAAATAGTGTGTGTGTGTGTGTGTGTGTGTGTGTGTGGGGGGGGAGAATAATGAATAAATAAATAAAGGATGGGGTAAGAAGGGGAGGAGGGGCATTAACATAAGTTAGAGAAATCAGTGTTCATGCCATCAGGTTGGAGGATACCCAGACGGAATATCAGGTGTTGTTCCTCCAACCAATCTACCACCACTCTCCTCCGTCTAGCGCAGGGGTCAGCAACCTTTACCACTGAAAGAGCCACTTGGACCCGTTTCCCACAGAAAAGAAAACACTGGGAGCCGCAAAACCCGTTTGACATTTAAAATGAAATAACACTGCATACAACGTTTTGTTTTGCCTTTATGCTATGTATAAACAAACTATAATGTGTTGCATTTATGAAATTGATGAACTCCTGCAGAGAAAACGAAATTACATTTCTGCATGCAACAGAAACATTTTGAACTCCGAAAAAAAGACGTTAGGTTAAAGGTTACTTTTAAGTAAAATACTCAACGTCTATTTGAGTCCTTCTTGTATTTATGAAAAACGCCAAACTTAAATTTGCCGCCAGCAGCAAATCAAAAATAACATCAGCCAGCTGTCAGCCTGAAAAATAAAAGGACTATTTCACTGAACAATGAAAACATATGAATATACATAAAATAATAGGCAATTAAAATATTTATCATACTTGTTCAGGTTGACTCACACCTGACAATGCAGTCGTATTCAGTAGGGATGGATCGATGCTTAGGGGAGTGACCGGGAAGGATAATGTGTTTTTTTCCTCTCTGAACTCACAGAAGCGTTTCCCAAACGATGTTTGCATTGCGATGATTGCAGAATGTAAATACTCCGAATTTATCATGTCGTGACATTGTTTGAACTCTCTCAAATTGGGCAAGTGAGACAATGTGCCTTTCTGTAAATCTCTGGCAAGCAACGTCAACTTGCGCTCGAATGCCAAAACATCCTCCAACATGTGCAGGGCTGTACGTCCTTACCCCGTTGAAGAGCTGTGTTCAGCGTGTTCAGGTGCGCTGTCATGTCTACCATGAAGTGTAGCTTTTCCAGCCACTCTGGCTGTTCCAGCTCAGGAAAGTTGAGCCCTTTGCTGCCCAGGAAAGTTTTCACTTCTTCCAGACATGCGACAAAGCGTTTCAGCACCTCCCCTCTGGACAGCCAGCGATAAAAACACGTAGCGGTTGCTACACGCAGTCAGTAAACTGCAGTCAAAGATAGCTTTATTCGAACTAAACAGCCTTGCTTTTAAGCCTCCCTCAACCCGCCCCCCATGGGCGCGGATGCTGCAAAAGACACGTACTCACAAACCCCCGTAGGCTATCTCCCTTAGCCTGAACGCTGGCTAATTGTGAGCCGGTTTGGATGTGTCAGGAAATGGGTCGCCACAACATCTTATTTAGATTGTACAAGATCACCATAATCTTCAAATTTAGATTTACATTTCAAAAACTAACAAACTAACATAAAATACATTTTAATTAAATACTGACCACGTAGCGGTGTGCTACACGCAGCGCTAAAATTACGACACGGAGTCGGTAACTGCAGTCGAAGGAAAAAACCTTATTCGAAATCTTCAGCCTCACTTTTAAGCCTCCCTCAACCTGCCCCCCATGGCGCAGAGGCTCCAAAGCTCTGTGCTCGCAAACCCCCGTAGGCTATCTAATTGTGAGTCGGTTCGGATGTGCCAGGAAAAGGGTCGCCACAACCAATTATTTCCCAAAGTAACAGGGAGCCGCAGCACAGACGTAAAAGAGCCACATGTGGCTCCGGAGCCGCGGGTTGCCGACCCCCGGTCTAGCGGAATTAATCCTTACTCTCAATAATTTCTCCTTTTGGCTCCTCCCACTTCCTCTAAACCAAAGGTGTAGCCAAGGGCATTCATATAGGTTCCAGCTATGCCTGCCTTTTTGTTGGATTTGTGGAACAGTCTGTGCTCTAAGCCTATAAGGGTATATGTCCCCAACTTTTCCTTCGCTGCATCGACGACTGCCTCTTGCACGCATGCTGAGCTCGCTGACTTCATTAACTTTGCCTCCAACTTTCAGCCTGCCCTCACATTTACCTGGTCCATTTCCGACACCTCCCTCCTCTTTCTTGATCTTTCTGTCTCCATCTCTGGAGACGGCTTATCTACTGTTATCTGCTATAAGCCTACGGACTCTCACAGCTATTCCTATTCCTGGACTATTCCTCTTTCCACCGTCTCTTGCAAAAATGCCATCCCCTTCTCGCAATTCCACCGTCTCCGCCGCATCTGCTCCCAGGATGAGGCTTTTCATTCCAGGACGAAGGAGATCCTTTATGTATTTATTCATTATTTATTATTTCACCTTTTTTTTTCTCTCTCTCTGCCCCTCTTACAATCACTCCTTGCCTGTTTTCCATCTCCCTTTGGTGCTCCCCTCCCGCTTTCTTTCTCCCTAGGCCCTCCGTCCCACGATCCTTCCCCTTCTCCTGCTGTGTCTCCCTTTTTCCAATCAACTTTCTGGCTCTTAGCTTCATCCCTCCCCCTCCTGTGTTCTCTTATCATTTTGGATCTCCGGCTCCCCCTCCTACTTTCAAATCTCTTACTACCTTTTCTTGCAGTTAGTCTTGACGGATGGTCTCGGCCCGAAACGCCGACTGTGCTTCTTCGTATAGATGCTGTCTGGCCTGCTGTGTGTTGCTCTGTGTTGTGTGTGTTGCTTGAATTTACAGCATCTGCAGATTTCCTCGTATACACAGATGATGTAGCTTTATAGATTAGAGGTAGTAATTGCAATTTACATTTAATAGGTTAAACAGCAGGCAAATTGATGAGGATTTTAAGCTTTCAGTTGCTAAAACACATCACGTGTTTTACAAGCAGGATTAATAGACTTGGACTTGATTTTAAATTATATGATTAAACTCTTGTGGAAGTGTCAGTGGTATGATTTGTCAGTATGTGGATGGATAATAAACGGACATGGAAGCACCATATCAGTAAAATAAATGATAAATGTAAAGGAGCAGTAAATCTCAGGCATCTATGTGGGTATTCTTGGGTGCAACACGAAAATCTTTGTTGACCATTTATATTTGTTTAATTTGATCTGTTCTTGATTATGTCTGTGTCGCTTATGGATCAGCTTCATCTTCAACTTTAAAATGTTTGCATGTGATACAATTACAGGCTTTAAGGTTGTGTTCTGGAGCAGTAATGCCGTCTCCTGTTTTGGCTTTACTGATTGCAATGGGACAATTGCCATCACAGTAACAGAGTTGAAGTTGATGTTAACGTACTGGATTAATTTCAGGAGGCAAAGAGATGATCATCCTGTAAAGGTGTGCTGGAGGACTATTGGGGACATCACAAGAAGAGCATTTTTTTTTGTGTTTTGGGTGGCTGGGTTGTTATCAAGCTGGGATATGGATGTATTTGTGATGTTATCAGTCCCACCGTAGCTTTCACAGTAACTCCTCCCTCACTTGTCCAAATTAACTTGTTAAATTGCGGGTGGACTTCAGGACCCGAGGGAGCGGTGTTTCTGCTCCTTTGACGGATGCGGTGACAAGTTGAAATTAATCGATCAATAATTCTCATCTCGTGTTTATTTCACACTATAGAACACTACAGCACAGAAAACAGACCATACGGCACGTCTAGTCTGTGTGGAAACTTTATTCCGCTCGTCCCATTGACCTACAACAAGTCCATAACCCTCCAGACCTCTCTCATCCATGTATCTATCTAACTCACGATTAAAACTTGAGTGAGCCTGCATTTACCACGTCACATGGCAGCTCGCTCCACACTCCCACCGCTCTCTGAGTGAAGAACTTCCCCCTAATGTTCCCCCTAAACCTTTCCGCTTCCACCCTGAAGCCATGTCCTCTCGTATTTATCTCTCCTAATTTAAGTGGAAAGAACCTACTCGCATTTGCTGTCAATACCCCTCATAATTTTGTAAACCTCTATCAAATCCCCCCTCATTCTTCTAATTTCCAAGGAATTAAGTCGTAACCTGTTCAGTCTTTCCCTGTAACTCAACTCCTGAAGACCCGGCATCATTCTAGTAAATCGTCTCTGCACGCTTTCAATCTTACTGATATCCCTCCTATAATTAGGTGACCAGAACTGCACACGATCCTCTAAATTTGGCCTAACCAATGTCTTCTACAACCTCACCATAACATCCCAACTCCTCTACTCAATACTTTGATTTATGAATGCCAGGATGCCAAAAGCCTTCTTTACAACCTTGTCTACCTGTCACGCCACTTTCAGGGAATTATGTACCTGAACTCCTAGATCCCTTTGTTCCTCCGCACTCCTCAGTGCCCTAACATTTACTGTGTATTTCCTACCTTGATTTCTCCTTCCAAAATGCAACACCTCACACTTGTCTGCATTAAATTCAATCTGTCAGTTGCTGGCCAATTTTTCCAGTTGTTCGAGATCCCTCTGCAAGCTTTGAAAGCCTTCCTCGCTGTCCACAACGCCTCCAATATTGGTGTCGTCAGCAAACTGGCTGATCTAATTTACCACATCTAGATCATTAATATAGACAGCAAACAACAATGGTTTCAGCACAGATCTTATTTTACTTGTAGAAACTCTTCGGGCTTACTTTCACATTATCTGACAAAGCAACCTCATGTCTTCTTTTTGCCTTCCAGATTTCCTTTTTTAGTATTTTCTTACATTTTCTATACTCTTCAAGTACCTCATTTGTTCTTTGTTGCCCAACCCTACTATACAACTCTCTCTTTTTCTTAACCAGATCGCTATAGCCCTTGAAAACCAGGGTTCCCTATGCCTGTTAAGTTTGCCTTTAATCCTGGCAGGAACATGCAAACTCTGCACTCTCCTCATTTCGTCTTTGAAGGCCTTCCACTTACTGAACACATCCTTGCCAGAAAACAATTCATCCCAATCCACTCTTCCTAGATCCTTTTTTATTTCCACAAAATTAGCACTTCTCCAATTTAGAACCTCAACTCGAGGACCAGACCTATCCTCATCCATACTTAACTTGAAACTAATGATATTATGGTCACTGGACCCAATACGTTCGCCTACACATATTTCCGTCACCTGACCTGTCTGGTTTCCTAATAGGAGATGAAGTATTGCATCCTCTCTCGTAGGTACCTCTATATATTGATCTAGAAAACTTTCCTGAACACATTTGACAAACTCCAAGCCATCTAGCCCTTTTATAGTGTGGGAGTCCCAGTCAAGATGTGGAAAGTTAAAGCTTTCTCTTTCTTACATCGGTCTGCTATTTCTCTACAGATTTGCTCCACCAATTCTCTCTGACTGTTGGGCGGTCTATAATATAACCCTATTAGTGTGGTTACACCTTTCCCGTTCCTCAGCTCCACCTATATGGCCTATGTAGACAAGCCCTCAGGGCTGTCACAGCAGTGATATTTTCCTGACTAGTAATGCCACTCCTCACCCTTTCATCCTTCCCCCTCTATCACCTCTGAAACAATGGAACACCGGAACATTAGGTTGCCAGTTCTGCCCCTCCTGCAAACAAGTCTCACTAGAAGCAATAATATCGTACTCCAACGTGCTAATCCACACACTGAGCTCATCTGCCTGACCTACAATATTCCTTGCATTGAAATAGATGCACCCGAGAACATTTCTATCAAGTATAAACTTTTGATTTCTGTCTATATTCGTAGTTCTTGTACTACACGTAGTGAAGACTGAGGCAAAACATCTACTCACTTCATCCATCATTTTGTTGGCCCCCTCCCCCATTTACTCATTCACCTCACAATCTGCTCTAAACCTCGGGTTCCCCTCCCCAAGCATATCTAGTTTATACCCCCCTGAGCAGCACTAGCAAATCTACCCTCAAGTATGTTAGTACCCCTCCAGTTCAGGAGCAAACCTTCCTGTCTGGAACAAAGCTCAATTGTTCAGAAGCATGAAGGCCTCCCTCCCGCACCATCTTCTTAGCCATGTATTTAGCTGCACTCTCCGCACATTTATATTTACAGGGACTTTACTCTTGACGCCGGTTCCAGAACCCGACCCGTTTACAGACCCGGAGCGGAAATAGAGCAGATTCTCAGCCATTGGTTTACAGACCGTGTTCGGAAGAAAGGATAAAGTTTCCCCGTGAAGTTATTCCCAGTAAAGCTGTAGAAATGGCACTTGGTCTCCGCGTTGTAAAATGAAATTGTCCCGGCCTCGTAACTGAGATAAACTCCCACCCTCCCGGGGATGGGACTGACAGCGAGACAGAACTCAGGGGATGGGGGAATACCTAACCTGTCACAAGTACGATCTAACACGTCATAATTCCGGTGTATCACTTCATAATTACGCCAGATGATCCAGAATCCGGTCTCCGGTCTCAGACTAACCCCTCCCTCCCTCTCCACAGCCTCTGCGGCGACTCCCAGAAACCAGCCCTGATTCCCCGTCACGTCCACCTCCCAGTAATGTCTCCCCGATAAGAATCCCTCTGATCCCAGCGCACAAGGCCGGTTTATGAATCTCTTCCCGGAGTCAGGGAGATCCCTCCAGGTCCAGGTCCGTCTCATACTCCTCCGATCTTCAGACACCTCGATCTCCGGACTTGCCGTTTCCACATCCAGGGTGACAGAGACTGGGGGAAGAGGCAGAGAATTGGAGAGTCCCCTGTGATCGGGGAGGTGGGGTGGGGAGGGGGGGAGACTCGGCAACGCGGTCCCGGGGATACGGGGGAGACTCGGGTAGCGCGACCACCGTGATCCGAGGGAGACTCGGGCAGCGCGGCCCCAGGGATCGGGGTGGGGAGACTCGGCCAGTTCACTCCCGGCGACAGGCGTAAAGGCCGCTGGGCCTCAGGCGCAGTCAGGTGGCCGACAGGAACCTTTCCCGTGGTTTGAACCGACGAAAACGGATGGACAAATAATGGTCTTCACAAGGGGTTCCCGCTGGAGATTTCCCGATCGAATAGAGGATCGGACTGGAGGAACCGAGCGGGTCAGGCAGCATGTGTGCAGAGAGATGGACAGTCTACGCCGGGTGAACACCTTCCCTCAAGAACAGAAATAAAGTGGAGAGATAGACAGCAAAAACGAGTAAGGGAAAGGGGTGGATTACAATGGGAAGGGGGTGAGTGAATGGATTTAGACAGGAGGTCACAGAGGCTCTTCGGCACAATTTGTTCGTGCCGACCAACTTGCTTTAATGAGCTAGTGCCATTTGCCCATTATTCCTTCCAACCTTTCTGATCCACGACTTTTGCAAAGTACAATTTAAAACAGTTTCCCTGCACCCATCTCTACAGCTGATCAAGGGCCTGTTGTGAATTTAGATAACATTCTTCACTGTCCACTAAACCATGCATTTCAATGTCATCCACAAACATATTAACTATTAAGAGACACTTGGACAGACACTTCAATAAGCAAAGCAGGAGATTTACCGGCCAATAGGATGAATGTAGATGGTATATAATTTAGCACAGAGGGGACGGGCCGAAGGCCACATTTCTATGCTGTACGGCGATGGCTCTGTGAACTGAATGGCTAAGAATCGCCAAGCCCCCTTTCCCCTCCCACGGGTGCTGAAAATCCCAAACAGACAGTGACCCCTGACCCTTAACTCTTCAGGCGGGGGAAACATCCTCCCTGTATCCTGCCTGTTGAGCCCTGAAGGATTTTTTTTTGTTTCCATGAGATCTCCTCTCATTCTTCTAACCAGGGAACAGAGAACATAGAAAAGTACAGCACAGGAACAGGACCTTCATTCAATGCTAACATTCAGTGTGAGTGTGAAGTGTGCGTTGCGGTGTGAAGGTTTGAGACAGTAAAGAAGGTGATAATGGGAGCCACCAGGGGAGAGATGAACAGCAGATTGAACTAGAACCAGGTGGGGGAGGGGTGAAAGCCTGTGGGTGAACTGCGTGTGTCGACGTACTGAGGAGCGGGCGGGGGACAAAGATGGTGGAATTCTTCACCGTAAGGATCTCTTTGTCCCCTTTCCCACAACCTCATCACCCGCAGCCCCTCATCAGAACTGGGGAAGAATTTGCAGGGACCCTTAAGCATCACAGGTTCTGATGAAGGGTTTCAGCCTGAACCGTGAACAGTTTACTCTTTTCCATAGATGCTTCCCGGCCTGCTGAGTTCTTGCAGCATTTTGTGTGTGTGGCTCCACTTTAAGTATACAGTGCTCAATTACTTGGCCTCTACACCTGCCTGGGGCAGATTCACTATCCTGTGGGAAAAGGAATTCCTCCTCATCTCTGTTCTAAATGTTCTAAATGGATCTCTAGTCGGAGGGTGTGCCTTCTGTTCTCGACCGACCTACTATAGAAAACATCCTCCCAACATCAACTCTCTCCAAATAGGTTTCAGAGAGATCAGGCGAGACCCTTCATCAGGACCTGTTGCTTGGATTACCAGCATTTGCAGGTATTCTTGTGTTTGAATTTTAAAGCAGAACTTGATAGATAACCTTCTTGATTAGTCAGGGCGTCAAAAGTTATGGGGAGGAGTTGGGAGAATAGGGCTGAGTGGGATAATAAATCAGCCATTCTTCTAAACTCCCGTGAGTACGGGCCCAGAACCATCAAACGCTCCACATATGTTAACTCTTTCATTCCCGGAATCATTCTTGTGAGCCTCTTGGACCCTTTCCATTGCCAGCATGTCTTATCCGATATAAAGGACCCAAAACTGCTCACAATACTCCAAGTATTGTCTAACCAATGCTATATAAACTCTCAGTATTACATCCTTGCTCTTGTATTCTAATCCTCTCAAAAAGAATGTTCACATTAGTTTGCCGATCTTACCACTGACACAGAAACAAGTTAACCCTTAGTGAATCCTGCACAAGGACACTCGAGTCCATTTGCACCGCTGATTTTTAAATTTTCTCGCTGTTTACAAAATCGTCTATGCCTTTATTCCTTCTAAAAAAGTGCATGCACGACTTCCCTTCTCGGTAATCTGTCTATCACTTATTTGCCCATTTCCTGATCTGTCTCTGTCCTTCCCCCGATTCCGAGGTTCTACAGCACCGCTTGCCCCTTCACCTATCTTGATATCATCTGAAGCTTGGACACAAAGGCAGCAATTCAGTCATCGAAGTCATCCTGTCTGTGTCTTGGCTTTGTGTTCCTCGATGAATTCCAACAGATTTGTCAGGCAAGATTTCCCTTTAAGGGAAGGCATGCTGTCTTTGCTCTTTTTTATCAGGTGCCTCCAGGTACCCAAAAGCTCAGCCTTAACACTGGTCTCCCAACATCTTCCCAATCACACCATATCCAGACTAACACACCTATAATTGTCTTTCCCCAGCTGCTTTCTCTACTTAAAGAGCGAAGTGACTATTGCAATTTCCATCCCTCTTGATGACCGAGTATCTAGTGACTCTTGAAAGACAATTACTAATGCCCCCATATTCAACTAACGCTTTCCGAACAATGGGCTGTAGTCCACCTGGTCCAGGTGCCTTCAGACCTTCAATCTTCCCAAACATTTTCTGCTTAGTATTAGCAACAACACTCATTTCTGTCCCTTGACTCTCTCACATTTCTGACAGACAACTAGTATCTCCCACAGTGAGGATTGACACAAAATATTAAATAAGTACCTCTGCCATGTCTTTAGCTCACATTTCTCCTCTCCAGAGTCATTTTCTAGGGGTCCAATTTCCACTCTTGCCCCGCTTTTACTCTTTACATTTTTGTCTCCTCTTGACACTGTCCACATGAACTTCAGCAGGCTCTTTGACGACAATGACAGACCACACTTGGAGTATTGTCTGCATTTCCGATTCCCCGAATATCGAATGGATGTCATTACATTGGACGAAAGCTTCAGGACGATGTTACCACGGCTGTGGGCATGGCTTAAAAGCAGAGAGTCGATAAGATTGGACTTTTCAGTTGTAGTGTAGGATGTTGAGGTATGACCCCTTATCGAGGTAAATAAATTCATAAGGGGCTTAAATAAAGATCCTATTAACAAGAAATGGGAGTACATAACCAGAGGGCTCAGATTGAAAGTGACTGACCATTGTCACCGAGTTTATTTTATATCGAATCAATTGGTATTACTTCCCGTTGAATTTTCTGGACACACCCCAATGTGCAGTGTTATCGCTGTACTGAAATACACAGACTGTTCTGTCTGGTTCACCGTCACATTTACCTTTCATCGTTTCGTCGCCGTTTGATGCCAGAAGCTGAAAACAAAATATTGTACTGGAAAAACTGTAGTTGTGGTTCTATCAACAACCGGAATACTGTCCTATCTGAAAAACGTTCCTAGATACTTCACGTGGGAATCCAAAGTGGTCGTTGACAAAGTACCGTGGCTCTGCCGAATCATAGAAAATGTATTCACTGATCACGTGTGTGTCGGGTATAACTGTCTCGATGCCATTTTAACTCAGTTCATCCCTTTTGTTGTGATCCTGCGGCTCAATACTCTGACAGTCAGGCACATTTTCGTGGCCAGTCGGGGCCGGAAGGGGCTGAAGAGTCACAGAAAGGGGTAGAACCGCCGTCACCCGGAGATGGAGAGCAGGAGGAGGTCTGTGGTTTTACTCTTCACTCTCTCCGGCAGCTTCATCCTCCTATGGATAACACACGTTTTAAATATCATGTATTATCAGTTGTCAAGGAATGGATTCGACTTCAATGGTGCAGAATATATCTTTCACTACGTGGGGATTTTGCTGATGAATTTCAGCTGCTGGACAAACACATATATTTATGCAGTAACTCAGTCTAAATTCAGGGAGCATGTGATCCGTGCTGTGAAATATCCGGTCACTTTTGTGCTTCAGTTCATGAATAAAGCACTATAGATTTTAAGCAATGCCTGTAGTGACCTTCCAAATAAAAAGCTCAGAAAAAATATACAATTCCCCCTCCTAACTTACGTAAATTGATCAAACGTCTTTCATCCTATGCATTTGATACTCCTTTTCAATATAAAAAATACTGTTCTTACAACATGTTATTTAACTGTGCTTTCCTAATATCATCTTCCAAACATAAAACTGAATCCAGTGTCATTCTACCTATCCGAAGTCTACTCAGATAAAGTGCTACATCACCTTTATTTTTCAAAATGTAATTCAAACTCTCTATTACCGTACGTTCCATACGTTTACATAAATACGACGTTAATGATATAGACTATAACTAGAAGTATCAGACGGGGATCTCTGACATTTTAGAATAGACATGTTTTCTGCCATACTCCATGAGGAAGGATGATGGCCAAACCTCCAAATATGATTCGATTTTTTAAATATTATCTCAAGGGTGTCGTCAGTCAGATGTGTAATCATATAATAATAGATAGCAGCCTTTCATAGAGACGTACGATCAGCATTAAGACTAGACCTGAAATTCACACCGAAAAAAAACTCTGCACCGATAATACTCTCGTTGTTACAATATATGACCCAAAGAGTAAATCAACCTTCTCTAATTTAGAGACAAACATTTTACCCTCATCAATCAGTACTAGAAAATTACAGTCCGTACGAACCCCCCATTTTATTAAACATTCTCCGGACATCTCCAAGTTTAATATCCTTTCCAATATCATCACAATATGAACTCTGGTGAACTTTTCTCCCAGCCTTCACCATTTTTCACAGCCGGGCCTGCGCAGCTTTATACTTAATAATATCACTTGCATACAGATTGTACTTAACTTTGCTGAACTTATTTCTTTCTCTATTTGCCTCTGCAGATTCATCAGTCTACTGTGGTACAAGCGCTATCCTACTAATGTCCTTTTTAAGAGGGATTACTGATGAATAATATGACATAAACTTTCATTGTAAAAATCCAGCAACATTTGATTTAGCTTTTTGCATGACCATTCTTCATGACTGGCATTCATATTAATTAATCATCACGTAAGATCTCATTTTACTATAGGCACCTCAGCCAATGAAAGCAGCAGTCCGATCGTTCACATCGGAAAGCTGCCTCATGTTCAGCCCCGCCTGTTCTGCTGTCATCTTTCTGCAAGTTCTAGCCGGACACAGCGTTCATAAAAAAAACGGATGTAAGTTGGTTCCGGCAATGTTCCTGGTAGCTGATGAAGATTGTTTTAGTAGAGATCAAGCGAGGAGGCAAGATCACATTCTCAGACAGACCCGCGACCCTGACAGTTCGGCAGCTGCTACAATTGAGTGGTGCCCGAAATGAGTTGTAATTTCTTTCAAAGTCAGTGACGATCTTCTGCTGTACCCCACCAGAATTGTATTTGCTATGCAAATCCGATGTTTGTGAATTATATATAACAGTTTCATTATTATACTTCCCTTTTCCTACCTGCAGGTCCTTCAAATCTGTTGACTTGGGGCCCCCGACTGATCCTCAATCTAGATTTATGTTCAAGAGTGACCGCACCTTTGCTGTTGCAGACCCGAGACTGTGGAACAGCATTCCCGTCCATTGATTCTTTTGAGCCGAGGCTCAAAACTTACCTTCCTTCACTCGCGTTTGAATCTTCCTGATGTGGCTGATTTTTGGCTTGTGCCTAGGCTCATTTGATGTTCATTTTGTGCCTATAAGCTGTGTGCCTTGTTGTTTATATCTGTTTTTCTTGGTTTGTGATTTCAGCTACTTGCTACGGTTTGTACTGCACTTTGATCAACGTGGGCAGTTTTTTAAATGTGCTCTCTTACGTACCCAGTAACTGGGTGTCTAACCAGCAGAGAAAGAAGAATCTGTTGAAGTCTGGTGTTACTATATTCAGAAGTGTTTATTAGTAAAACAAGCAAATCAATACCAATAATGCAAAATATATAGATAACACACGTTAGCAATAATAAACCTAAAAATGCGGGAATAATAATAACTAATAATAAACAAGCTCTATCGATGTCTAGGGGTAAATAAATTGACATAGAAAAGTATAAAGTTCAGTTCAGTTCATACGTGCTGAGTTAGATATGGTTGATGTTTTGTAATCTTTGGAGAGAGAGAGAGCGCGAGATGCAACAGCTACAGTCAGGCAAACATTCCTTTGCGTTCTTGATCCGTCGTATCGTTGTTATGGTGGTCATTCGGTTATGACCCCTCTCTCCTTCAGCTAGAGCGTTCTTCTGTGGTGGACTCGTCACTCTGGCATGAGTAGACACAGACACAAGTCCCCACCGGCCCTGCTATAACACTGTGATTTTAATAGACCGATCTCTTTGTTCGGTCCCCGATGCCCCACACCCTCCCGTGGGTTTCAACACTCAAACAGTGTCAACTAGGATGTGTCTGAAGGGTGTCTCGCCAGACCTCACTTTTATCCCTACTCACGGGATAAATCAATTTTGAATGGCTGTGTCCATCAAACCAGCCCACTCTGGCTGTCCACTGAGGAATGTTAATGAACAGAATAGTACAAGATAAATAACCCTCTCCGAAGTCAGAAGTCTCTCAGAAGTCATAATAAGGTGAATCAACAAGTCTCTCTCCCCCTCTCTTATCTGTAGCAGATGTTCTTGCATGTTTTTCTTATCAACTCCCTCTCTCATGAGCAGCATAGCAACAGTAATGGTTTGTGATTCTCCCGCGGGGGAGGGGGGGGGGGGTTATATGGGCAACTCTGCACCCTTCTGCCCATCAGAACTGTTCATCCTTCATAACACCCCCATCCTTCTGAGAATTTTCACCAAAGGGGAAAATTAACTAATACAGCATCTTACAGAATTACACAGTTTAACAAAATACGGAAGTAGTCTCAACTACAAAAATAATAGAGAAATACATTCAAATTAACATCGAGATAATCAGTCAGCAATAACATTATCACTCCCCTTTACATGGTGTATTTTAATATCAAATTCCCGTAGCAACAGATTCCAACTTAGTAACCTCCTATTTTTATTTTTCATGTTAACAAAAAATACTAAAGGGGTAGTGTTCTTAGCTTAGGAGTATATTACAACCTGTGAGCCAATACATGTGTGATTATACTATGGTACATTACAAAAATTTATGCAAATACTAATCTCTATGTTACTTTTAAACTTAACATTCAAACGGTCAATCTTCCATGGTGTTTTTTATCTTTCACATTCAAATCAAATTCCCTCAAAACCAGATCCTGTTATTCAAAGTGGCATTTGGTCAACCTTTGTCCATTTTCCACTTAACTCTCACGTGGTTAGCTTGCTCACCAATGTGGAATAGGCCTTCACAGACTCCTTTCATAGGAGTTATCTTATCACCAATGTTTTCTAAACTAAGCCCATTTGTTGAACTTCCACACCATTCATTAATTTTAAACAAGTAATTAATTTTATCTTCAGGATCTTTCATTCTATTTGTTTTCAGTTTAACATCTGCAAGTGATCCCTCTTTGTCAAAACAACACTTTTGGTTCTCTCTCTCCAAATCACATCCTTGAATAACATCAGCGAGTTGTTTATCTTTAAATTTCTGAACAAACTGTAACTGATTTACAGGCCATTGTTCAGTTAACGGTCCCTTCCCTTTTGTCAATCCTTCTAAAACCAATTCAAAAACCAATTAAATTTGCTTTATTCAATTTAGGAACAACACCTTTCCTTTCCCCTTCAATAATATTCACATCACCAGCTTTCATTTCATCATTAACTTTTAACACACCTTCTAACACAACCAACTGAGAATTCTCACTTTCCACTGGTACCAAGGTTAACCCTTTTTTCACTGAACCAAGTCCATCTGACCCCAAAGGACTGCATTCCTTTTCAACTAAATCAGATTACTCAGACTTTTCCTGAGTTTCTATACAAGGTTCAGTACCCTGTGACTCCACAGGTACTTCAACAACCTGAACACAAACAAACGGGACATCTACCTCTTCCAGGCTTTCAATAGCAGTCCACTTTTCAAATTCTAAGTTCCCCTGATCTTCCCAGTTACTCTCTGGGTAACTCCCATCCGGAGTAAACTCAAACTTGCGGGTTAAAACAATTTCGTCTGCTAACCCAGCAGACTCCCTCAAGGTAGCGACATCCTTTTCATCTAGGACAGCCCTTACATCATTATCGGGAACACATTTAAATTCTTCAACTGCAAACTGCTCTGCAGAGCCAGACAGATCATCCATGTCCAACCCTGGACCTTCAAACTGCCTTATCTGTTTCTTATCTTTACTCAGTGCCTCCATAAAGTCCCTCTTGGCTAAGGGTAGGTCTACCTCCTCTCCTTTACTCTCTTTAACCTCCCTGTTCTCCGTTATATCATCCCCTAACCCCTCTTGGTATAGGGTCGGTAAAAACGTCTCAGCCAAATCAACACTGGACTCATTTAAACTGTCTTCTTTCTCAGCCGCCTTTCTCGACATGCTGCGAGTGATTGCGCATGCGGGATAAATCTTAGAATCTACGGGCGGGTCCTCAACACTCACAGGCTTGATTGTTAATTGCACTGCTGCACACACGTCAGCACCCGCGAAATCGTTACCAAGAAGGACGTCCACGCCGTCTCTCGGTAATTCCGACCACACCCCTATTTCGACTGGTCCATATACCAAGTCACTGTTTAAAATGATCCTGTGCAAAGGTACAGCTTCTGTCCCTTTTCCTATGCCTCTTAATACAACCTCTCCAGTTTCAGGACCGAAATCTAGCACCTTCCTTAGGATCAATGACAGATCAGCCCCAGTATCCCTCCAGATCATCACTGGAACTGGGGTTTCTTCTTTCACAGACACCGTCCCTTCCGAAATAAATTTTTTCACGCCCCTTTTGGGATCTATACAACCTTGCCTTCCTCATCGATCTACTGACCGACTCAATGCACCCTGTAAGGATTGTCGTTTTCCCTTTCCCTCCCTCCTCCTTCGGAGCAAAGCACTTAGATGCAATATGACTGGTTTTTCCACAATTATAACAGGTAAAGCTAGGAACTTCTCTGCCAGCCTGCTTTTCCTCCTCCTTACCTTTACCACTAGCTCCCGGCTTATTCTCTACCTTAGCTTGTGGGCTTTTTCTACCGTCCCTACCGCCTTTCTGTTAACTCTTAATTGAGGAAAACTTTGCCTTGTGGGATAGGCCGTACTCGTCCGCTAATTTGGCAGTCGCAGACAGAGTCTCCGTCTTCTTCTCATCCAAGTACGTTTTCATACGTTCAGGAATACAACTTTTAAATTGCTCCATCAGCACTAATTCCACCATTTTATCATAATCTCCAACAACCCCTTTTGAGGCGCAGCAACGCTCATAACACATCCGCATCTCACGGGTAAACTCTAAATACGTGTGGCTCCAGGGCTTTCTCAATTTCCGGAACTTCTGCCGGTATGCCTCTGGCACCAACTCGTAACTCCTCAATACAGCCCTTTTTACTTCCTCATAATTCCTAGACTCCTCCATGGACAATGCCGGATACACTTGCTGAGCCTTCCCCCTAAGTACGCTTTGTAACAGAACAGCCCATTTCTACTTAGGCCAGTTCTGATTCACAGCCACTTTCTCAAAACGGAGGAATCCGTCTCCTCAAATGGAGGTACCAACTGGATCTCCCGACCAATCCTGAACCCCTCACTTGAGTCTGCCGCCCGGTCTCTTCCCTACTGTACCTATAACTTTTCCAATTCCAGCGCATGCTGCCTCTCTTTCTCCCTTTCCTCCCTTTCAGTTTTTTCCTTCTCCCTTTGTGCCTCCAACTCCTTCAGCTGGATCTCATACTTCATTTTCTTCTTTTCTGCATCCAACCTTAATTTTTCCATCTCTAACTGAACTGCCCCATCGACTGATTTCCTCTCAGGGAACAGTTCCAATACCCCAGAAGTGAACACATTCTCGGATATATAATGCTGGTCTATGGCCCTCTGTATCTCCCACTTTCTCATGGACGTTTTCACCTCTGGGAGATCTAATCGTTTTGCAACATTCACACATTCCATCTTTGTGGCACCCTCTAGCGCCTTCAAAGTCGGGTTTTCTAAAAATTTGTCCATTTCCAATTCTGCTGGTTTCCCGTATGGTTACCCACGGAACCTGATCAGATAAGGGATTGTCCCCCCAATATGTGATCAAATCCAGGACGAGTCCCCAATTTGTTACGTACCCCGTAACTGGGTGTCTAACCAGCAGAGAAAGAAGAATCCGTTGAAGTCTGGTGTTACTATATTCAGAAGTGTTTATTAGCAAAACAAGAAAATCAATACCAATAATGCAAAATATATAGATAACACACGTTAGCAATAATAAACCTAAAAATGTGGGAATAATAATAACTAACAATAAACAAGCTCTATCGATGTCTAGTGATAAATAACTTGACATAGAAAAGTATAAAGTTCAGTTCATACGTGCTGAGGTAGAGGTAGAGTGAGGTAGAGAGAGAGAGAGAGAGAGAGAGAGAGAGAGAGAGAGAGAGAGAGAGAGAGAGAGAGAGAGAGAGAGAGAGAGAGAGAGAGAGAGAGAGATGTAACAGCTACAGTCAGGGAACCTTCTTTTGCGTTCTTGATCCGTCGTATCGTTGATATGGTGGTCATTTGATTATGACCCCTCTGTCCTTCAGCTAGAGCGTTCTTCTGTGGTGGACTCGTCACTCTGGCATGAGTGGACACACGCACAAGTACCCACCGGACTGCTATAACACTGTGAGTTTAATTGACCGATCTCTTTGTTCTGTCTCTGATGCCCCACTCCTTCCCGTGGGATCCAACACTCAAACAGTGTCAACTAGTGTGTCTCCTGGTGTGTCTTAAGGGTGTCTCTCCAGACCTCACTTTTATCCCTACTCACGGGGTCTCAGTTTTCAATCAATTTTGAATGGCTGTGTCCATCAAACCAGCCTACTCCGGCTGTCCACTGAGGAATGTTAATGAACAGAATTGTACAAGAGAAATAGCCTTCTCCGAAGTCATAAGTCTCTCAGAAGTCATAATACGGTGAATCAACAAGTCTTCCCCCCCCCTTATCTCTCTCTTATCTGTAGCAGATGTTCTTGCATGTTTTTCTTATCATCGCTCTCTCTCATGAGCAGCAGAGCAACAGTAATGGTTTGTGATTCTCCCGGGGGATGGGGGTATATGGGCAATTCTGCACCCTTTTGTCCATCAGAGTCGAGTACTCCAGCCCGGAAACAAACATCGTGAATCCTTATTGTACCTTTCTAGTTTAATCACGTCCTTTCCGAGGCGGTCGGCAAGAGCGACCACTCTCCGCTGAAACATCGACGGCTCCTCGGTAGAGATCATTAACAGCGCCAAATTGTTCAGTGTTCACCTGGCGGATAATCTCACCTGGTCCCTCAACACCAGCTCCATAGCAAAGAAAGCCCAGCAGCGTCTCTACGTTCTGTGAAGGCTGAGGAAAGTCCATCTCCCACCCCCCATCCTCATCACATTCTACAGGGGTTGTATTGAGAGCATCCTGAGCAGCTGCATCACTGCCTGGTTCCGAAATTGCACCGTCTCGTATCGTAAGAACCTGCAGCCGATAGTGAGGTCAGCTGAGAAGATCATCGGGATCTTTCTTCCCGCCAACAGAGACACACCACACGCTGCATCTTCAAAGCAAAGAGCATTATGAAGGACCCCACGTACTCCTCATACAATCTCTTCTCCCTCTTGCCGTCTGGGAAAAGGCTCCGAAGCATTCGGGCTCTCATGACAAGACTTCATAATAGTTTCTTACCCTACGCCATCCGATTCTTCAATACTCAGAGTCTGGACTGATACCGACTTAGTGCCCTCTACTGCCCTCTCTTGTTTCGTACTTATCATAATGCCTGCCCTGTTTTGTGCACTTTATGCAGTCCTGGTCAGGTCTGTAGTCTAGTGTAGTTTTTTTTTTCTGTGTTGTTTTCATGTAGATCAGAGTAGTTTTTGTCTTGTTTCATGTAGCACCATGCTCCTAAAAATGTTGTCTTGTTTTTACTGTGTATTGCACCAGCAGTAATGGTCGAAATGAAAGTAAGAACTGATTTGACTTGACTTGAAATTCATTTGGTATGTATGACCCTCTATTCCATCTGCCACATTCACTACCCCTGGTATTCATTCCAGACAACTACTAGAAAGAGTAAAAAAACAACTTGCAAAACACATCTCTATGAAAGACTCTGAGACAGGTTTAACATTACGGTCTTATCTGTTGTTTTTTTTTCTGAGGCACTGCAAGCAAAAGATACAGAATTACGCGAAATTAAGATATAAATAAGCAGTTTTCCCATTTCAGCTGAAATGCATGTACTTTGCTTTGAGATCGCTCCTCCTTAGGGAAATAAAATACCGGTTGTCCACTCACTGTACCTTTCCTATTCCTATAGTCATTGTCAGGCCTTCTTCAGCCTCTGCCTCTCCAGAGAAGATATTCTGAGAAAGTCCAATCTCTCCATATCCAGGAAACATCTTTTTAAGCCTTTTCTACTCAGCACCCAAAACCTCCATATATTCCCCTATAACAGAATGCAATACTCCAGTTCTGCTTAGGTTGAAATGGAAATTTCTAAAACTGCGAAGTAGCTACCTGAGAGTGGAGCCCAGTGCTTCGACTACTAAGCGCAAGCAGGAATTAGGCCGCCTTTATCAACTCATCACTCTGTGAAAAAACCATTGCCCTTGAAAGGAAAATCCTACAGGACAAAGTTGAGAGGTTCACCTGTCAGTCTATTGTGTGTGTGCCTCTGTGTGTGTGTGTGTGTGTGTGTGTGTGTGTGTGTGTGTGTGAGTGTGTGTGCCTGTGTGTGTGTGTGTGTGTGTGTGTCTGTGTGTGTGTGTGTGTGTGTGTGTGTGTGTGTGCGTGCGTGCGTGCGTGCCTGCGTGCGTGTGTGTGTGTGTGGATGCATGTGCTTGTGTCAAAGACCAGCTCGCGGACGGAGCTTGGTCTTTGTCAAATTGCTAACATTTGGAAAGTGTGGAAGAAAACGTTCAAGCCACGCAAAAGGGATGTGCGTATGTTGGTTCGGGGAGTTATATATCATTGCATTGTTTGTAAGGAATAGAGCAATACCCTGGCTCATTTATATTGACAGGAACAGGCAGACTCTGTACTCTCAAAATTTCGCTTTTCAGGGTCTCCCACTTACCAGGACCACCTTTTCCACAAAATAGCCTGCCCATTCAAGTATTGCCAATCCCTTCTGATTCCATCAAAATCGCCAATCCGCTCAGATATCCTGTCAGGAAGTCGAGTGTTATAGAATGTAGAACATAGAATAGTACCGCACATTACAGGCCCTTCGGCCCACAATTGTGTGGTGACCTTCAAACTCTTCCTCCCATATACCCCTCCACCTTAAATTTCTCCATATTCCTGTCTAGTAGTCTTTTAAATTTCACTAGTGTATCTACCTCCGCCACTGACTCAGGCAGTGCATTCCACGCATCAACCACCCTCTGAGTAAAAACAAACTTCCTTTAATATCCCCTTTAAACTTCCCTCCACTTACCTTAAAGCCATGTCTTCTTGTACTGAGCAGTGGTATCCTGGGGAAGAGGCGCTGGCTGTCCACTCTGTCTATTCCTCTTAATATCTTGTACACCTCTATCATGTCTCCTCTCATCCTCCTTCTCTCCAAAGAGTAAAGCCCTAGCTCCCTTAATCTCTGATCTTAATCCATACTCTCTAAACCAGGCAGTATCCTGGTAAACCTCTCCTGTACCCTTTCCAATGCTTCCACAACCTTTCTATAGTGAGGCGACCAGAAATGGACACAGTACTCGAAGTGTGGCCTAACTAGAGTTTTATACCGTTGCATCATTACATCGCGATTCTTAAACTCTATCCCTCGACTTATGAAAGCTAACACCCCATACGCTTTCATAACTACCCTATCTACCTGTGAGGCAACCTTCAGGGATCTGGGGACATGTAACCCCAGATCAGATCCCTCTGCTCCTCCACACTACCAACTATCCTGCCATTTATTTGTGCTCTGCCTTGGATTTTGTCCTTCCAAAGTGTACCACCTCACACTTTTCCGGGTTGAACTCCACCTGCCACTGCTCAGCCCAGTTCTGCATCCTGTCAATGTCTCTCTGCAATCTTCGACAATCCTCTACACTATCTACAACACCACCACAACTGAGTGTTCATTTGCAGACCGACGTAAATGGACCCAGGTTCTGCAACTTCTCAATCAGGGTTGTGGGATTGAAGGTATTAAATGCTGAGCTATTGTCAATGAACAGCATCCTGACGTAGGTGTTTGTGTTGTCCAGATTGTCACAGGCCACGTGAAGAGCCATTATGATTGCGTCTGCCGTTGATCTATGGTGGCGATAGTCAAATTGCAGTGGGTCCAGTTCCTTGCTGAGGCAAGAGCTTTGTTTAGTTATGACCAACCTCTCAAAGCATTTTATCACTGTAGATGTGAGTGCTACTGGGCGATCATCATTTAGGCAGCTCACATTGTTCTTCTTAGGCACTGGTATAATTGTTGACTTTTTGCAAATGGGAAATTGACACCGTAGCAGAGAGAGGTTGAAAATATCCTTAAACATTCCCGACAGTTGGTTGGTAAAGGTTTTCTGAGACTTAGCAGGTACGTTGTCGGGGTCAACCGACTTGCGAGGTTTCATCCTCTTTAAAGACAGCCTAACATCAACCTACGAGACGGCAATTACAGGGTCACCGCCTGCAACAGGGATCTTGATAGTTACAGTATATTCTCCCTTTCAAAGCGGGCATATAAATCGTCGAATTCATCTGGTAGTGACACATCCATATTTAACTACATAACAATTACAGCACGTAAACAGGCCATCTCGGCACTTCTATTCCGTGCCGAACACTTACTTTCACATAATCCCACTGACCTGCACTCAACACAGAACCCTTCATTCCTTTCCTATCCATATACCTATCCAATTTTGCTTTAATTGACAATACCAAACCTGCCTCTACCACATCTACTGGAAGCTCATTCCACTCAACTACCACTCTCTGAGTAAAGAAATTCCCCCTCATGGTACCCTTAAATTTTTTCCCCCTAAGTCTCAACTCATGTCCTCTAGTTTGAATCTCCCCTAATCTCAATGGAAAAAGCCCATCCACGTCAACTCTATCTCCCTCATAATTTAAATACCTCTATCAAGTTCCCCCTCAACCTTCTACGCTCCAAAGAATAAAGACCTAACTTGTTCAATCTTTCCTTGTAAGTTAGGTGCTGAAACCCAGGTAAGATTCTGGTAAATCTTCTCTATAATCGCTGCCATTGGATTTCATGATATTGGATTTCACTTTGCAGAAAGTAATGTCTTGCAACCTCTGCCAGAATTGTCGTACTCCAACCTCGTTCGAAATTGTCTCTTCGTCAGAACAGTGAGTGGAGTAGCTGTGAAGACAGCTGTATGTGTGTTTTTTTTTGGAGACCTCAAAAAATGTCATTTGAATCGGGAGGAAGTTACAGCTTGTGATTCAGCTGGGATCTCAGAGAATTCGACCGTTGTAGGTAGGATTTAAGCCTACCTGGTCAATACCTGTGGAGGAGGGGGAACTGCGCAGGAGCGAGTGACGTCAGCGTCGAGCGCGCACTTTAAAAGGCAGGACTTCTTTTCAGAGCGGGCAGCGGGGTCTGTGGAAGCAGAGTCCTGGGCTTTGGCTAAGTGGGCTTCGGCGTAAGGGGACTTCGGTAAGCCTGTGTGATTGCTCGCTGAGGGGAAGAAGGTAAGGTCGCTAGATGCTTTTTAGACTTATTCTATAAATCCAGTTCAGGTATGGGGGAGACAGTCAGAGCAGTGGTGTGCTCCGTATGCAGTATGTGGGAGGTCAGAGTCAACACAGTTGTCCCTGATGACCACACCTGCAAAAGGTGCGTCCAGCTGCAGCTCCTATCAGCCCGAGTTAGGGAGTTGGAGCGGGAGCTGGATGAACTATGGATCATTCGGGAGGCAGAGGCAGAGATAGTTAGGAGTTATCAGGAGGTAGTCACACCAAAAATCCAAGAAGTAGACAGATGGGTGATGGTCCAGAGAGGCAGGGGGAGCAGGCAGAGAGAGCAGAGTACCCCTGCGGCCATTCCCATTAACAATAAGTATACCGTACTGGATACTGTTGATGGGGATGACCTACCAGGAATGAGTTGTAGTGGTTCTGCCTCTGGCACAGAGGTTGAACCCTCAACTAGGAAGGGGAGGAGGGAAGAGAAGAGAGTGATAGTTTTAGGGGATTCTATAGTCAGGGGGGCAGATAGGAGATTTTTTGGGGCAGATCGGGAGTCTCGGATGGTATGTTGACCCTGGTGCCAGGGTCCGGGACATCTCAGATCGGGTGCAGGCTATTCTTGAGAACGAGGGCATGAACCCAGATGTAGTGGTCCATGTAGGGACCAACGATGTAGGTAAGGTGAGGTGAGTGAGGGGATCCTGCTTAGAGAGTTCAGGGAGTTGCGAGTGAAGCTGAAAGGCAGGACCTCCAGGGTGACAATCTCGGGATTGCTACCTGTGCCACGTGCGAGTGAGGCGAAGAATAGAATGATTATGCACATTAATACGAGGCTGAGAGCTTGGTGCAGGAAGGAAGGGTTCAGGTTTTTGGATAATTGGTCTTTGTTCCAGGGACGTTGGGATCTGTTTCGAAGGGACGGTCTACATCTGAACTGGAGGGGTACTAACATTCTTGCAGGAATGTTTGAATGTTTGCCAGTGCTGCTCGGGGGGGGTGGGGTGGTTTAAACTAGATGTGCAGGGAGCAGGGATCCAGATTGCGAGAGAAGATGATATGATGAAGGATAAGGGACAGGTGGGGAATACACGTTTCCCAAATATTAATTGTGTAAAGGAGAAAGGTGAGACAGAACATGTGTTGGAAAAGTTACATGTACAGAGAGTTGGTCAGAAGGAGCATGGGGTTAAATGTGTAGAAGGGTTGGGTGATCTTGAGAAGGTCATCAACATTCAAGGTGCAATTAGCCCGATGGAAGTTCAAGGAGCTGGGTTAGGTACAATAGACAGTGTTTTAAGCAAAGAGAGGAGGAATGGGCTAAGAATTCTATATTTGAATGCGCGTAGTGTCAGAAATAAGACAGATGAGCTTGAAGCTCAGATGAAAATGGGGAACTACGATATTGTTGGGATAACGGAGACATGGCTGCAAGGGGATCAGGCCTGGGAATTGAGTGTACCAGGGTATATGTGCTATCGTAGAGACAGAAATATGGGAAGAGGGGGTGGGGTGGCCCTGTTGGTGAGGAATGAGATTCAGTCCTTAGCAAGAGGTGACTTGGGAACAGGGGAAGTAGAGTCTGTGTGGATTGAGCTGAGGAACAGTAAGGGTAAAAAGACCCTAATGGGTGTTGTGTACAGGCCCCCAAACAGTAGCGTGGATATTGGGTACAAGTTGATTAGGGAGTTAACATTGGCATGTGCAAAAGGTAATGCAGTCGTTATGGAAGATTTCAACATGCAGGTGAACTGGGAGAATCAGGTAGGTGCTGGACCCCAGGATAGGGAGTTTGTGGAGTGTCTAAGGGATGTATTTTTGGAACAACTTGTGCTTGAGCCAACCAGGAACGAGGCTGTTTTGGACTTGGTGATGTGTAATGAACAGGAATAGATAAGTGATCTTGAAGTAAAGGAGCCATTAGGAAGTAGTGATCATAACATGATAAGTTTTTATCTACAATCTGAGAGGGATAAGGGCAGATCAGAGGTGTCAGTGTTGCAATTAAATAAAGGAGACTACGGAGCCATGAGGGAAGAGCTGGCCAAAGTTAAATGGGCGGATGCCCTGGCAGGAAAGACAGTGGATCAGCAGTGGCAGATATTCTTGGGGATAATACAAAAGATGCAAAAGCAGTTCATTCCAATGAGACGGAAGGATTCAAAGAGGGGGAAGGGGCCACAGTGGTCGACAAAGGAAGTCAGAGATTGTATAGCATTAAAGAAAAAGAAGTATGACAGGGCTAAGATGAGTGGGAATACAGATGATTGGGAAAGTTTTAAGGAACAGCAGATCTTAATTAAAAAAGCAATACGGAGAGAAAAAATCAGGCATGAGCTCAGTCTAGCCAGGAATATAAAAGGGGATAGCAAAAGCTTTTTTAGCTATGTGAAGAGAAATAAGATAGTTAAGAACAATGTTGGCACCTTGAAGACTGAATTGGGAGAAATTGTTATTGGAAACAGGGAAATGGCAACAGAATTTAATGCGTACTTTAGATCTGGAGACCCCTGCGGCGACGGCGGGCATCAAATAACCGCTGGACTGTGTACGGCGGATGGTCGTCGATGATCGGGGGTGGGGGTGAGGGGGGATGGAGGCAGTTCGGTCGGAGGGCACAAGGGGCTGACAGAAACCCGTTTTAACTGGGAGACATTAAAATGTATGATAGTTCTTCATTGACATCGGTATTTGGAGCCGGATTGCAGTGGGATTGATAATGCTCTCAATCTCGAAGGGTCTCAGGAGGCGGGGGGCGAGATTCTTGGGCTCGTTCTTGAGAGGAATGTCTCTAGACAAGAGCCACAACATCTGCCCAGGTCGTTGCTCAGGAGCAGGGGTACGATGGCGATCGTCAATTTTTTCGGTTACGGTTGGCTGAGCGAAGAAGGGCGGAGCGAGTGTCTTCCCAGATTTTTTGGCACCTGTGTACATGGGCCTGGTCTCAGGGCACCGTAATCTCCTCTTCGTGGGTCGGAAACAGCGGGCTCGATACCCAAGAGAGCACTCAAACGGAGATTTTCCGGTAGCGCTGCTGACCAGAGAGTTGTGGGCGTACTCTACCCATGCGAGATGGTTGTTCTAGGTAGACGCATTGTTGGCTGTTATACAACGTAACGCCACCTCCAACACCTGGTTGACCCACTCCGTTTGCCTGTTCTTCTGTGGGTGAAACCCGGATGACAGGCTAACTGAGGCATCAAGGGTTCGACAAAAATATCTCTAAACTTGCGAAATAAATTGACGTTCCCACTCGGAGACAATATCCGAAGGGATTCCGTGATGTTGGAAAACGTGGGTATGAGAGGGTCTGCGGTCTCTTGCGCGGAAGATAGTTGTGGGAGGGCTACAAAATATACCGACTTGAAGAAACGGTTCACCACAGTGAGTGCGGCAATGTTTCCATATAAAGGGAGTAGACCTGTGACAAAATCTAGAGCGATGTCTGACCAGGGACGCCCAGGGACAGGTAGAGGACGAAGTCATCACGCAAGTGGCCGATGGGAGGCTTTTACCCGGGCGCAGGCGAAACATGCAGAGACGTAGGAACGGATATCAGCGTCCATTGAGGTCCAACAGAAATGTTTTTTCAGGAGGGTCAGAATCCGATCGATTCCGGGATGGCAGGTAAAATGAAATGTTTGCTCCCAATCTGCCATCCAACCGAATCGGGTATGATTAACAGATGCTGTTATCTTCTCCATTGTACAAAGAGGCGAATGGGAGGTGCGATGCCTCGGTCAGGTTGATTCCGTTGGGCCTCTTTGACTCTGGACTCGATCTCCCAGGTGAGGGCAGCCACTACACAGGATGGTGGAAGGATGGTCTCGTGGTTGGGAAGACCCTTTTCGGAAACGTATTGACGGGAGAAAACACCGGGCTTCCCATTCTTGGACCCCGAACGATAGGTGAGTGTAAACCTGAACCTGCCAAAAAATAATGCCCAACGGGCTTGGCGTTTCAGGGGTTTGGTGGTCTGGATATATTCAAGGTTATTGTGGTCTGTCCAGACGATGAAAAGGCGTTCCGCCCTCTCCAACCAGTGCCTCCATTCTTTCAACGCCTGTTTGACCGCCAGTAGCTCCCGGTTCCCCACGTCCTTATTTCATTCAGCGGGAGACACTCGGCGAGAGAAGAAGGCACAAGGATGTAGTTTCTGATCCGGGCCCGAACGTTAGGACAGTACTGCTCCCACTCCGGAGTCGGAGGTGTCAACCTCTACAATGAACTAACAGGAAGCGTCCGGTTGAATCAGAACGGGAGCAGACGTGGAACGCCTGTTTAGTTCAGCGAATTCCCAGCCCGCCTCGGAGTTCCAAAGGAATGGTGTGGCAGGTGAGGTAAGTCGGGTAAGGGGAGCCGCCCCCTGACTGTAGTTGCTGATGAACCGGCGATAGAAGCTCGCAAACCCCAGGAACCGTTGGAGACATACACAAAGCGTTTAATGAAGTCTCTTAGTTCATCGTTAATCAAGGCTTGAAAAACTGCGGAGGCATTGGTGAGGCCAAAAGGCATGACCATGTACTCGAAGTGGCCTAAATGGGTATTGAAAGCCGTCTTCCATTCGTCCCCCTCCCTTACTCGGACCAAATGGTAGGCATTTTGGAGGTCCAATTTCGAGAAGATGGTGACTCCGTGAAGGATTTGAACACAAAACATATAAGAGGCAGTGGGTACTTGTTCTTTATGGTTATATGACTTAGGCCTCGGTAGTCGATGGAGGGACGGAGAGAACCATCCTTATTCCCCACAAAGAAGAACCCTGCACCCATCAGGGAGTATGAGGGTCGGATAATGCCCGCCGTGAGAGATGATTCACTGATGTAACCCTCCATTGCTTCCCTCTCTGGCCGGGACAAGTGTAACAGCCGACTGGTGGGTAGAGGAGCTCCGGGGAGAAGGTCGATAGCACAATCGTATGGACGGTCTGCAAGCAGGGAAAGGGAGCTTTACTTGTCCCAGCTCGTGTTATTCAGCTGGAACCCTGGACAAGTAGGGGGGTTCAATGGCAGATGAGGTCGTGGTGGTTCTTGCAGGGGAAAGGGCCGACTGTGGACAAGTGGAGTGACAAAATGGACTCCAGCTGGCAGTCTTCCCGGTGGACCAATCGATTTAAGGATTATGGCGGCTTAACGACAGGTACCCAAGAACTATAGGATACGAAAAAGGAAATTAGTTTAAATTGTACCTGCATCCGATGGTTCCCAGAGAGAATTAAAGACAGTGGTGGTGTACGTTGAGTGACTCGGCCAGAAGTCTTCCGTCCAGTGCCAGGGCTTCCAAAGGGGTACTCAACGGCTCCGGATGAATACTAGCCTGGGAAGCTATGTTTTCATCCAATAGAGTCCCCTCAGCACCGGACTCTATCAAGGCAGACAAGGACAGGGACTGCTGGTTGTAGTTTACAGTAGCTTGGATCTGCATCTGGGATTGGGGGACAGAAGGGAGTGTAGTCTAACTCACCAGGGTCCCCCTTTCTACTGGTGATCCCTCTCTTTTGGTCGAAGGAAAGTGGTAGCACGAAAATGGCCAGACTGACAGCAATAGAAACATTCCCCGGCTCTGAATCTCCGGAGTCGCTCTGTGGAAAAAGACGGGTCCGACCCAGCAACATTGGTTCCTCTCCCGGGGTGGTGGAAACTGCCTGGCTGGGTGCTATTCTAGGAACGGGAGGAGGAGAGAGGTTAGTGCTGGGAGTATACGGTAAAGCGTGCCGTGGGGTAGCCAAAGAAGTAGGTCGACCAGTGCTGTCTGACGTTCTCGGAGTCGGTTGTCCAGCCTGGTGGCCACGGGGAATCACTGAATCCAGGAGGTTAGTGTCATCCCTAGCCGCCAACTCGTCCTTTACCTTGTCACAGAGGCCTTGCTGGAATACCTCCTGGGGTGCCTCATCATTCCAGCCCAAGTCGGCCGCTAGCATCCGGAACTCCACAGAGTATTCGGCAACACTGCGGAAGCCTTGACGGAGTGTGAGTAGACGCTTAGCAGCATCTTTACCACGGATGTGGTGGTCAAAGTTTTCCTTATTTCTGAGATGAAGATGGGGAAGGCAGAATAGGTCTCTGGCTGATTATCCCAAATCGTGGTGGCCCACCCATGCCAATAAAAATTGGAGTAGATTGAAATAAATACAAAAAAATTAGGGAGGATATAAATTTTAATAACATTAACACGACCTACCAAAGATATAGATAAAGGTGACCATTGTGACAAATGCTGCTTTGTGGAGTTCAAAAGATTTGCAAAATTTTCACGAGAAAGATCCTTAAAATTCCTTGTCACTGTAATACCAAGATAAGTAAATTGCTTATCGATGACTTTAAAGGGGAGGTCGCGAAATGCTAATGCGTGTGCTTCTTTACTAATTGGGAAAAAGTTCACCCTTATGTAAGTTAAGTTTATAGGCAGAAAACTGGTTAAATTGGCCAAGAAGTGAAAATATTGGCGGTAAGGATGTGGAGGGTATTGAAAGAAAAACTAATAAATCGTCAGCGTAAAGAGAAACTTCATGCGGAACACGCCTCTCCAGATCCCCATCAGTTCAGGACAGCTTCGAAGTGCAATCGCCAGTGGCTCTGCAGCCAAATCAAAAAGGAAGGGACTGAAGGGGCATCCTTGACAGGTGCCACGTTTAAGGCTAAACGACTGGGATTGCTGAGAGTTAATCAAAACAGAGGCGGTAGGACATAAATATAACAATTTAATCCAAGAGATAAAACTTTGACCGAGGTGAAATTTTTCTAAAACCGCAAAAAGGTAATTCCACTCTACACGGTCAAACACTTTCTCCACATCGAGAGAAATAACGCATTCAGGAGTACCAATTGAAGGTGAGTATAAAATATTGAATAAACGCCTTGTATTAAAAAAGTGAAGACGATTTTTAATAAAACCGGTTTGATCATCAGAAATAATAGAGGGGTTGTGTTTGTGATAAGTGCAAAAGTGGCGAGGCTTCTCTTATCCATATGTACTGGACCTGCCCTAGTCTAGAGAACCTTTGGAGAGATGTTTTCCTAAACTTATCCCATATTCTGAATTGCCACGTAGAAAGTAACCCTTTGATTGCTCTTTTTGGTTCCTTGGGTGAGACAGATATACATTTGAGTCCGACTAAACGTCGAACATCATCTTTTGCTTTTCTTCTGCCGAGACGTTTAATTCTTCTTAGGTGGAGAGATGTTGCCCCACCCACGTATGCTAAATGGCTTAATGATATTATGTCCTGTTTAGACCTTGAAAAAAATCACTATTCACTTCTCAATTCGGACATAAAGTTTTATGTGATGAGGATGTTAGGAGAATTCAGGGTGACTTGGATAGGCTGGGTGAGTGGGCAGATACTTGGCAGATGACGTTTAATGTGAATAAGTGTGAGGTTATCCACTTTGGGAGTAAGAACAGGAAGGCAGATTATTATCTTAACGATGTAGAATTAGGTAAGGGAGAAATACAAAGGGATCTAGGAGTCCTTGTTCATCAGTCACTGAAGGTGAATGAGCAAGTGCAGCAGGCAGTGAAGAAGGCTAATGGAATGTTGGCCTTTATTACAATGGGAATTGAGTACAAGAGCAAGGAAATTCTCTTGCATTTGTGCAGGGCCCTGGTGAGACCACATCTGGAGTATTGTGTACAGTTTTGGTCTCCAGTGTTAAGGAAGGACATCTTGGCTGTAGAGCAAATGCAGTGTAGATTCACGAGGTTAATTCCTGGGATGTCTGGACTGTCTTACGCAGAGAGGTTAGAGAGTCTGGGCTTGTACACGCTGGAATTAAGGAGATTGAGAAGGGATCTGATTGAAACATATAAGATTATTAAGGGATTGGACAAGATAGAGGCAGGAAATATGTTCCAGATACTGGGAGAGTCCAGTACCAGAGGGCATGGTTTGAGAATAAGGGGTAGGTCATTTAGGACAGAGTTAAGGAAAGACTTCTTCTCCGAGAGAGTTGTGGGGGTCTGGAATGCACTGCCTCGAAAGGTAGTGGAGGCCAACTCTCTGGTTGCTTTCAACAAGGAGCTAGATAGGTATCTTATGGATAAGGGAATCCAGGGATATGGGGACAAGGCAGGGACCGGGCATTGATAGTAGATGATCAGCCATGATCTCAGAATGGCGGTGCAGGCTCGAAGGGCCAAATGGTCTACTTCTGCACCTATTGTCTATTGTCTATTTTCAGTTGTGGGGACGTTTTGTTGAATATTTTCATAACTTTTCCTTAGATTGTTTTTTTTCCCAGTCCCTTACTTCCAGTTTTTTTTCTTCGTAGTAGGCATTATTATCTTTTGTTCTTATTTTCATGTATAGGTTTGGGCATTTGAATGTTAGAATTTATATTTCCGACATTTTGATGTGGTTGGTCTGGAGTGTTTTTTTTTCTTGCTGGGGGTGGGGGTGGGTACTAACTTTACATGACTTTAGTTTGGGTGCTTTTTATTATTATTTTTAATCATATTATCATTGTATGTTTACCTTGCACTGTATTGATCTCTTAGTTTGGTCTTGTTTTTTATGTTGTTGTAGTGTTGTAGAAATGCATAAAAAGTCAATTAAAAATATTACCGGTGAACGAATTCTTGATAAAGTATAAGCATGTTAAGTATAAGCAAATAGGAAAAAAAATGAAGTGCTGTTGGAGTATATAAGATGCAAGAGAGCAGAAAAGAATAAAATCAAGAGGTTGAAATAGTTTATGAGGTTGCTCTAGTAGAGAGGTGAAAGGGTATTACAAGGGATTCTTGAGGTATGTTATGAGTAGACGGATTACAAAAGACAGAATAGTTCTCTGGAAGATGAGAATGGTAATACATGCGTGGAACTTAAATGGATAGGGAGATTTTAAATGGATTTTTTTTGCATCTGTATTGATTCGTGTGACAGACTCAGGCACTATAGAACTGAGATAAAGCAGCAGCGAGTCCAAGGACATGCAGATTAAAGAGCTGGATGTGTTTGCTATCTTGTTCGACAAATCCAGTGGGCCTGACAAGGCATTCTTTCAGACCTTCTGGGAAGTTAGTACAGAAACTCTTAGAGTCCGGGCGGAGATATTTCTAATTTGTAAGTAATTTGTTATCAGATATTGTACATATATCCAATGGTATACAAACTGGGCTTCGTTTTCTTGTGGGCACACTCAGGAAATCTATAGAATAGTAACTACAATAGGATCAATGCAGATCAGCCAGAGTGCAGAAGACAACTAACTTTGCAAAGGCGAATATGAACAAACAGCAATAAATAACCAGAACAGAGGTAATGATGAAACCCCTCAGGTTTTCTTGGTAACGAATGTCTAGGGAATACCGACTCCAGTCGTGTCAAGCCCGTGAGATCGAGTCGGTTCTTCCCGCCTCACGAATCCCGCTTTGAGCTGGACACAGGCCAGCCTTCTCGGGGTCTCCTGATTCTTTGTGACCAACTTACAATATTGTCTACTTCTTCAGATTTATAAGCTCTCTGAGCTCTTTCCTACCTGTCTGGGGAGGCCCTCCCTATCCACTACTCGTCCCTCCCGCCAACCCAGACCCCTTCGTCACTTGGATGATCTCGCCTTCGTGCCCAGTGTCCACACTCTCGTTATTTTCTAACCGCAAACTTCCCCCATTTCACCCGCCTCAACGTGAGAAGAGTTGGGAATTGCCCCATGCATTATTAGCGAGTTTGCGAAGGGCAGCATATACCATACCTCCAACTCCTCATCGTGGGATCCGATCTAATCCTTCCCTTTGGCGAAGAGTCCTCTCACGAAGTGTAGGGTCAATATCAGGCTCAGAGTTAACGGGTGCCTCTTGCCCCAGAGGTAGTAGCTCATTCTGATGGAGAAATCCGGACAGGTCCATTCCCAGCCTTCAGTTTCATCCGGAAAACTAATACGTTGGACATCTGACTCTCCACTACTTAGGACGTTGTCACCCAGCGTTCAGCCAAATTATATTTCTCAGGTAGCCCCACAATCTGTTTATCTTTAGGAAGACTCGGTCTGCAGGCATTATTTGGGAGAACCTAACCTTTAGATCATATCTCCCTTCTTTCCTTGATTCTGCTTGATAGCCGAAACCTCAGCTAGTTCTTTTGCCTTTTTCAACTGCCTTCTCCTAACTGACACATACTTAGAATAAGTCTAGTGTTATAGATATTCCCCGACTGTTCCAAAACAGAAGTCAACGGGCAACCTCGTGTTGCACCCAAACATCAGATAATAGGGCGAGTAACGGGTAGCTTCATTTTGTGTACGGTTGTGGCAGTGGAGCCGATGTCCAATGTGTTGACTCCACTTTTTCTCATTATTGCTCTCCAAGGATCCGAGCATGTGTAGCAATGTCCGGTTGAACTCTCGTGCAGAGAATCAACATATGGGTGATAAGGTATAGGCCCAGACTTCTCGACTCCAAGCATACTCTGTATCTCATATGAACCTGCTCTCGAAATCCCGACCCTGATCACTGTCTATCCGCCTGGGGAGGCCATAGTGAATTAAATACTTCTCCCATAACACTTTGGCGAAGGCGGATGCCCTCTGATCCTTGGTGGGGATAGCTTGCGTATCTGTGTGGTGCTGATAACCAAGACGTTGTGACAACCAAGACGTTCGTGTTACGAGCATTAGCCTCTATTAATAGAGCACCCAGATAGAGCACACCAGATCCGGTGGCCCCGCACTCTGCAAATGGGTTATTGGAGCGGTCATTGTAGGCAACGTCTTCCTCCGGATACACTGAATGCACGGCTTACAGTGCCCGTCGACCTCCGTCTACATTCGGGGCCAATAGAACCGATCTCTGATCTATTTATGGTTTTTGTCAAGCCCCAAGTAACAGGAAACATTATGAAGTAACTTCAACACAGTCCTCCGATACTCCTCATGCAGAACCAGCTTGGAACGCCGAGGCCACTCTGAAGGCGACACGACCCAGTATAGAATATGGATCCTCAACTCCAATCTGGCGCATTCTCTCAGTAGTAGTGATACCGCAACAGTTTCATCCTGTCTCCTTAGGACGTGGCCCCTTTCAAAAACACTGACCAAGAAACATGAAGGCACCAGAAGGACTTAGACAGATGAGGAGAACATTCGGGAAGGCGACAAATATTGGAAAATGGTAGACTTTGGTAGAATACGTAAATATGCACCCTGTTTTCTAAACATCCTCCAAAAATCAGAGATGCAAAAGGACTTAGAAGTCTTTGTGCAGAAGGCTTACATGCAGGTTGTGTCGATTGTCAGGAAGGCAAAGGTGATGTTTCTATTCACTTCAAGAGGTCGAGAATATCAAAGTATACAAATACTGCTGAACATTTCAAGGGCACTGGCGAGTCCTCGTATTCAGTATTCTGAACACTTTTGAACCCCCAAAATAAGAATGGTTGTGCCAGTATCAAAGAGGTTTCAGAGGAGATTCACAAGGTCGTTAAAAGACTGGTAAAAAAAGGAATTTATGATGGCTCTTTGCCTGTACCGATTGACATTTATAATGATAAGGGAAAATCTCATGGAAACCTTTTAGAATTTTGAAAGTCCAAGAATGAATGGTCGTGATATTTCCCATGCAGAGCCTTAGATTAAAGGGGCGCCCCCAGAAAACAGAGATGCTGAGAAATGCCTTTAGCTAGAGGGTGATGAATGTGTGTTATTTATTACCAGATGCAGCTGGAACGGCCGGATCGATGGGTATATTTAAGCCAGATATTCAAAGGTTCTTGATTGAAAAGGTGTGTGTGTGCGTGTTGGAAATAATGGGAGAAAGTAATGTTGATGTTAAATGACACAGTGAAGGGAAATCGGAGCTGATATGGTCTGATCACGCACAATATCAACGTGACATTCGTTTGTACTAAAACGGAGCATTCCTTGGACAAGAAACAAGCGAAGAATTGATGATTTTGAAAAGTCGTCTTTTAAAAGGACAGTCTGAGCGACTGCAAAAGCAGAAAGAGACACATGACAATTAACGGAACAATGGCTAGGTTATTTTTTAAATCACGCAAGCAGAAAGCTGGAGTGTCTAAACAAACAGAAACAGGAAATGTATTATTTACAGATTCAGAAAGATGACGTGAGAGGCAGCATGTTGTATTCTGTGTTAGCCACTCGAGGCAAGGCCGGAATGAAGAATCTTCCTCTGAGTCCTTCAGTCAAGTGCTTGCCCTTCTTTGGGTGATCCAAATCAAGTCCATCTAGAGCCGGTATAATCTATATATCAACTCAAAATGTAGGTTTCATCGAGAAAGCTGATGGGTGATTGGAACACTCCAGGGAATTGTTAAACAGCGACTCTTGCATGGTTGGAGGCTGAACTCTGCGAGAAGATTGTTTGAGACAGGATTGACGAGTATTTGGAAAAACATATTTAAGGTCAGTCGTATGGTTCTGTGAGGGGCAGGTCGTGCCTTATGTAACTGAATGATTTTTTTGAGGAGGTAACAGAATACGTTCATGAGGGTAGAGTGGTGGATGCCGTGTATATAGAATTAAGAGAAAGGTTTGACAAAAGCCTCATAATGGACTCATCCAGAAGCTGAGGAGGCATGGGTCCATGAAAGCAGAGTGTTCGAGACTAGCAGCAGGTGGCGTGTTTCCAAGATGTCTGTTCGGAAGCCCTACGCTTTCTGATTTTTGTAAATTACTTGAAATAGGAAGTGCATTTTTGTTTTGTACGGCTTGTTAAGCCTCATATCACAGCCAGCCTCCCCTCATCGCTGATCCTCTGCAGTTTGCTTATCGTCCAAATCGCTCTACGGAGGACACAATATCCACCACACTGCACACAGTTCTCTCTCACTTGGACAATAAAGACACATGTCAGAATCCTGTACATTAATTTCAGTTCAGCTTTCAATACCACCATCCCGTTGAGACTAGTGGAGAAACTGTCGCAGCTTGGCCTTAACACTGCCATGTGTCGCTGGTTTCTGAATTTCTTGACAGACAGACCACAGTCAGCCCGTGTTGGCAGGAACATCTGACTTCATCACGCTGAGCACTGGATCCCCACAAGGCTGAGTGCTCAGCCCATTGCTGTTTACACTGCTAACACATGACTGTGCAGCCACATTCAAGGGGAACCTTATCATTAAATTTGCTGATGATACCACAGTGGTGGGGCTCATCAGTAAAAATGATGAAACAGTGTACAGGTAGGAGGTCAAACACCTAGAGAGCTGGTGCAGTGACAACAACTTGATGCTTAATGTCACCAAAACCAAGAAGATGTTCGTCGATTTCAGACGGTCTCAGCCGAAGCACACATACCTCAGCATCAGCGGCTCCACAGTGGAGATAGTGGAAAACATCAAGTTCCTTGGGGAGCAGATCTCAGACAATCTCACCTGGTCCAGGAACACCACTGGGATTGTGAAACTGGCCTAGCAGAGATTGCACTTTGAGGAAACTTAAACAAGCATCACTCCCCACGAACATCTTAACTACATTCTACAGTGGCGTGGTTGGGAGTGTGCTGACCTTTTGCATCACAACCTGGTACTCCAGCTGCAGTGCTGCCGATAAAAAAGCCTTGCAGAGGGTGGTTAGTGGAGCAGAGAAGTTTATTGTGGTCTCCATACCTTCTGTCCAAGACCTCGTTCAGAGTCGATGCCTCCAGAAGACACGGTGCATCATTAAAGACCCCTCACACGCTCTCCATAAACCGTTTGTTCTTCTGCCATCAGGCAAACGTTACAGGAGCATCAACACAAAAACCACAAGGCTGCTAAACAGCTTCTTCCCACAGGCAGTTAGACTGCTAAATAGCTGCTCCATCTGACTCAGCTTTGGGCACTTTTAACGTGCACTGGGCACTTATAACTTGATTTTAACTGACATGTGGCTGTTGAGTTTTACCATTTATTGTTGTGTTTATCATTTAGTGTTGCGTTTGTTATGTTATGATTACACTGCCCCTGGGAAACGCTGTCTCATTCTGCCCTGTAGAGCTGATGTACGGTAAGAATGACAAAAACGTTTTTGAAACTTGAATCTTGAATCCATTGCTTAGTAAATTTTAGGTTCGGGCCCCACAGAGCGTAGCGACTGACGCTACTCCAGCTCGGGACAAGGGAATTCGGAGTTCAATTCCGGCTTCCTCTGTAGGAAGTTGAACAACCTCCCCGTGATACGTGCGGCGTTTCTCTCATGTTCAAAATCAGTTGGTTAAATGGTCATTGTAAATTGTCCTATAATTAGGTAAGGGTTAAATAGATGCTGCTCGGCTCCGCGGTTCATTTTATAGAGAAACGCTTGTAGATAAATGTTTTACAGAGAATGGCGGGCATATTTTCCAAGTTTTTGTCATAATTAGAGAACATATATGAGTAAAATTTGAGCAAGGAAGGGCCTTTCTCTCTGCAGCAAAGGAGGATGAGAGGAGTAGTCTCCTCTCATATATAGGTATAAAGGGGAGAGAAAAAAAATGGATAACGTGGAAACACAGCAACATTTGTCAGGGTGGAAATGGCTAACACCAGTGGATATACCTTTCATATAGCTGGAGGAAATGATCGAGAAAGGGAGTTGCAAAGGGAGTTTTACTTTACACACTGAAAGCCCTGAGAGTTTGGTACTCCCTGCCAGATGGTGATGCAAGTGTGAGTTATCTGTGATTCCTCCAGGGCTAATGCTCAAACAAAGTAGAAGTCTATAAGGAAAAACAGTGTTAGCCTGGACTTGGACTGTTTCGATCAAGTACAAGACAGCCAGTCTACATCAAAGTGTTCAGAGTGTCAAATGCAGCCATGACAGTTGAAGTGGTGAAAAATATGCTAGTCAGGGCTGAAGATGTTAAGAGATCAACTATCTACTTCACCTCCTCAAAAACTCAATCATTCTTGTTATCACCTCCCCAGACAAACCAATAATAAAATGGACAAACTTCGGTTGAAGGAAAAACATCTCATATACCGCCTGGGTAGTCTCCAGCCGCTTGGTATGAGCATCGAATTCTCCAACTTCCGGTAATTCCCTCCCTCTCTCTTCTCCCTTCCCGCCTTCACTGTCTCCTCTTCTAGCTGCCTATCACCTCTCATGACTCTGCTTTCTTCTACCACCCCTGCTTTCCCCTTAGATTCCTGCTTCACTTCTCTTGCCTATCCCCTCCCTTCTTCCCCTCCACCACCCCTTGATCTTTCCTCTGATTGGTTTTCCACCCTCCCCCACCTTTTTATAGGGCCCCTGCCCCCTCCTTCTTTAGTCATGATGAAGGATCTCGACCCGAAACGTTGACTGCTCGTTTCAACGGATGCTGCCCGACCTGCTGAGTTCATCCAGCTTTTTTGTACGTCTTGATCAGACAAACCAATGTTACCTGTCCCCAAGCAGAGCACCACCGGCCTTTCCAAATGTGCATAAATCATGTCCCTCGGTATCGTCTTCAACATTTTCCCTACCATTGACCTGAGGCTCACTGTTCTAAAATTACCTGGATCAACCCTGTTTCCCTTCTTGAACAAAGGCACAACATTCAAAATCTGTAGTTCTGCAGGTCCTTGACTGTTGCTAGTGACACCTCAAAGTTCCCTCTCAAATCCCCATCGGGTCTTGAAGTCTTATCCACTTTAATGCTTTTTCCAGGATTCCCAGCACTCCCTTTTTAAAATCTCAAAATTTATCAGCATATTAGCATGCCTCACTCTGTTTTCACTATCCTGCATTTTCATCTCCTAGGTAGATACTGACACCAAGTATTCATTTAGTACCTAAACCAATTGCTTAATTGATTTAAGTCACTTAATTGACTTCAATCACAACATTCTTCCTTTAACCTTGAATGGATCTGCCTACTCCTTACTTATCCTTTTTACATAACAAATGTAAATGGCCTTGCTATTATCCAACTTGTTGGCTTTTCTAATCACCTAGTTGAACAATTGATGCTATTTTCCTTGTATTCAGTAAGGATCCAGTCTGATTTTAACTCCCTGAATCCTTTTAATTATGCCTTAGAAGGCTCCAGAAAACCAGATTTGCTTGTATATTTGGCTGCTTTGGTAACAATATTTTCAATTTTTGTTCATTATCAGGTACCGTAACTGCTTAACAGAGACCAACTGGACCCTCACCCACAAGCTGCTGTGTCTGAAGAGGGAGCGCAGCTCTGTTCTCGGAACCGAGGAGGCACTGACATCACTTTCAACTGGCTCCTCAAATGTTTATTTGCAAAAATGCAAAATAATTTCTTGTAATTTGTTAGAAGCAATGAGGCCAGGAAATCCTTCATTATTGATCCAGTGTCTGAGATTGCTGCATTTCAGCTATGTTGTGGGTATACATTTGAGAAGTTGAAGTTATACAAAGTCCATCATTTTACTCTCTCTTATTTTCCATCTTCTTCCCATACTCAGGCAGCTGTTTGTAAAATGAGACAACAGCAATTTGCTTGTGACTGTGTAGCAACCTCAGAGAAGCAGCATAATGTCTGCTAGATTGAAAGGAGGAGACAATGGTGAAGCCTGGTACCTTAAGGTACTGTGTGATAGCATCCAGTGTATCAGCAAGCCAGTTATCTACCGCCTCACCGTATTTTAGGCTGCAGGAGAAAATGCTAACTGACTCACTGAAAATTAAAGTCGTGCAGACACAGCAAGGGCTTGCTGCTGAAGGACCACAAGGTGGAATTGTTCTACTACCAGAGACGGAGTGGCTCGGTTGGATGAGGAAGCCCCTCAATTATTGCAGTTGTAAACCACCCCAGAGTGTCATATGAGTGGTATCAGTGCAACTAATTGACGTGTAGTAATGCAATAGAACACTACTCAAAGCATTGAAATAGAATGTAAAGACTGAATAAAAAAAATCTTTGCCTGGAATATTCTTGTAGCTTTTTTCTGTGAATAAAGTTCGTCTTTTTAACTATCTCCCACCAATTGTATGCGTAGAATGACTTGAGTATAGATGTTCATAGCCCAGCTCTCTTCAGCCTCCTCAAAAAGTACATATCTGTATTTTAATCCATTCGCCACTCTGTGGCCCTCTTCGCCAAATGATCTGCATCTCCTTTAATCTATGAATACCTTCTTGACTATCAATAACATGCCTTAACTTACTGAATCAATTGTCGTGCGTATGCAAATAATCAAATAAAATAATGAATAACAAGGCTCCCAGGTCAGCCTCTTGCAGCACATCACTAATCACCTGCCTCCATTCTGAAAAACAGTTTTATTTATCCCTTCAGAAATCTCTGAAAAATTCAGCAACAACAGTTTCCTGCACCCAAAGCTATGATGACACGTCCTAATCAGATACTGTCTATCAAAATGCTGTTTGGTTCTGTCCATCATAAACTGTCCAGTAACTTTCTTACCTGTAATATCAGGCTGACTGGACTGTACCACCCTGGTTAGGCCGTGATAGATCTTGGAGACAATCAAAGAACTTTAGCCAATCTCCAGTCCTTGAGACACCACTCAGTGGTTAATAATGAAGAAAATATCTTTGGATGGGCCTTCACTATTTCGCTCTAGAATTGTAAAAAGTAATTAGTTATTCCCCGAGGTTTCCACCACCTTAATTTACTGTGAGGCTGAAAATAACTGCTCTCAGGTAAGATTAATGTCCTCCAAAGCAACTCCACTCGTTTCCATTATACATGAAGCAACCATGATTGTATTCTCAGTAAACACCAAGAAGAAATGTACCTTATTGATTAATAATTACACCCGTCCCTTGGGGCTCAAGACACATGAAACTCTTCTGATATCGATGGGATCTGTCTCTCATTATCAACACTTTTGCTCTTTATTTAACTATAGAAACTCTTGGTATTTCACTGACCTGCCAGATCCATCACTTGCTTTAAAATTCTCTTTTCCCTCTTAAGAATATTCTTAAGCATTTGTAATATTATCGAGTGACTTGCCCGATCATGGCCCCTTACACCCAAAGTATGCTTCCTTTATTTCTTGACCAGGGCCCCTATATCTCTCGTTAGCCAAGGTTTGCAAAATATACCAGACTACCCTTGATGGGTCAAGTGAAGGTGAGTGAAGGTAACCCCTTTGGCTCAAGAGTAAATGTAAGTACGCTGTTTCCACTTTCTCTCGTTTCCCTGTGTTCCTGAAACCTCACAGCCTTGCTCTTTACCCAAAAAACAACATGCAATTTCTGAACGCTGACATTACACTTCTAAAAGCCTTCCAATTGGCAAATGCATCTTTCCCAAAACGAAACCCAATTTCCCTCGGGATCAGTAAAGTCTGTCTCTCTGTCTCTCTGTCTCGCTGTCTGTAAATAATCTTGCCCAGTTAACTACTGCAAAATCCCTCTTAATGGTTCCCATCTTTGACCCAGTCCTGCTCAGGAACTTAATGTCAGGAACGGGGGCCGGATGGACCCAAACGCAGGACGCAGACACTGAAGTTCTCGGGGGAGGACAGGATGGGGATGCCATGGCATTTAAGGTTAAAGCAGGCAGGGCTGGATCCAAGAGCTCAGACGAGGCAAGCAGGCCGGCAGGAAGATGCCACGGTTCGGGGCAGGCCGGCAGGCAGATGCCACGGTTCGGGGCAGGCCGGCAGGCAGATTCGTCATTGCGAGCCGCAGGGATCCCGGGCAGGGCCGCCTCCCAGGCGGGAACACGGAAGACTGGGCCAGTCGCGGACAACTGGGCAGGTGCGGGGCACAATCCATGGGAAACGAGGGGAGCAAAGGATAGGAGTCCCGAGGACGGGCCGCATGGATCCCGGGCAGAGCCGCCTCCCAGGTGGAAAACACAGAGGCCTGGGCCAGTCGCGGACACCTGGGCAGGTGCGGGGTACAACCCTTGGGAAACGAGAAGAGGAAAAGGTAGGAGTCCCTAGGGCGGACCGTATGGATTCCGGGCAAGGCCGCCTCCCAGGCGGAAAACACAGAGGCCTGGGCCAGTCACTGACACCTGGGCAGGAGCGGGGCACAACCATTAGGGAGCAATAGGTGCAATGGGCAGAACCCTCGCTGGGAAACTGCAGTCCAGCCGAGCCCACCCGACGGAAGCAACGGGTAGGAGGGGGCAGAACCTCCGCCGGGCAGCGGCAGTCGCGCCGCATCCGCCGGATGGAGGCAACGGGTAGGACTCTGGGTCCAGGGTGAACAGCAAAACTGCAGTGATCCACTGGTACATTGGGAAAGGCAACCGACAGCGTGGCAGCACAAGCAAGGAGAAGGCGGAACCGCGGTACCAGCGCACAGGAGAGCAGCAGGGGAATAAGACTAACCGGATAAAGCATATACAGACCAGCCCAGCAACCAGGTCAGAGCAGGATTCCGAGCAGGGCAGCAACCAGGGTAGAACAGGATTCCAAGCAGTGCGGCAACCAGGGCAGAACAGGATACAGAACAAAACGACCACCCACCCGGTCTCCGTTCCACGCAACGTTATAAACACCTGCAGCCGAATTGGCCACAGGTGTGCCTCCTTGATCCAGGATGATCTTAACATGCTCAATGGGGCCGGGAGGGACAGCTGCAAGACCCGGACTCCGGACTAGACCGGATCAGACCCTGGCAGGTAACCAGTTAATGGATTGAATTTTTCACCATAATATTTTAAAAACTATGAGAATTCTGGTTATTGGAGCCAAAGTGCTCACCGTCGGATAATTCTGCCACTTCCCTACATTATTTCACAGAAGGAGGCCAAGCGTTGTACCCTCTCAGGCAGCGTCCCCTGTATCATGATGAAGAAAGCTTTCTTAGACATAATCCACAAATTCAACTCCAAATGGACCAGTCAATATTACGAATTTAAAGTCTCTTACTAATACTACTTTATTATGTTTAACAATCTCTATGCATATCTACGATTCCATTTCTTGCTGATTTTCAGGGTGTCTATAGTACCATATGCTTGTCTAAGTGGTATATATAGGATGTTTTATGTAAGAATTATGCCCTCTCTGCAGATCATTATTCTGTCCATTGTATTCAAGAGGGTAACTGCTCCTCACCTCTTACCTGCATCTTTGTATTCTGGAACACAGAGCTGCACATGCTGCCCTTCCTCAGTCATGTTTCTGTTACAGCTGTGATAGGGCCAGTATTAGGCCATTCAGCCAAATCTAGTCTGTTCTTCCATTCCGTATTAGCTGCATCTTTTTCCTTCTTCACACCATTCTCTTGTTTTTCTGCACAAACCTTTGATGCACTGACTAATCAAAAAACCCATCAACAATTGTTTTATATTGAATGACCTAGCCTCCACAGCTGTCCATGACAATAAATTACAGTTTCACTACCCTCTGTCTGATTCAATCCCTCTTCTTTTCAGATCTAGATGGATGTCCCTCCATTCTGCCACTGTGCATTCTGGTCCTAGAACTTCCTCTCTGCATCAACTCTGTGTTGGCCTGCCAATATTCAATAGGAGTCAATGAGATTCTCCTACTTCTTATGAACTTCAGCGAGTACAGGGAGAGAGCCACCAATCACTCCTCAATCATTAAACATTACATTTCCCCAATCATTGCCATGAATCTTCTTTGAACCCTTTCCAATCCCAGTACATAATGTTAGAGATAAGGAGTCCACAACTGCTTACAATTCTCCAAACGTGATCTGGCCATCGCCTTTTTGAACCTCAGTATTAAATTTTTTTTTGTACTTATTCTCTCGAAATGAATACCAACATTTCATTTATCTTTTCACCACCGATTTAGAAATCCTTCATGAGGACTCCCAAGTCTCTTTGCACATCTGTTTTTTGAATGTTACCTCCGCTTGGAAAATATCCCACATTTTTGCTGCCTATATGGAGGAATATATGCTTCCCTGCTTTGTATTCCATCTTCCACTTCTTTGTCCATTCTCTCAATCTATCTGTCCTGCTGCACGTTCCTCTCTTTTACAACACTACCTGCCCCTCTACCTATCTTCTAATTGTTCGAAATCTTGTCCAGAAATCCATTAATTCGCTTACCCAAAATTCAGAACATGAAAAGAAGTGTTTCTGCAGTCCCCAGCACCAGTCACTCCTGAGTTCATCTACCTGACTCTTCAAGCCACTTTCATTTATGTAAATGCAGTTTAAAACAGATGTTTCTTTTTCTCTTTTGTCTGTGCTCCTGTCTAACTTATTGACTGAATTCGATCTAATTGGTGATCGTATTATCTCCTGCTTCAGGGTCACACTGACCGCCACTCCCATTTACACTATTTCGAGCATCACTCACAATTCTGTAGGGTATTGGCCCCCTCCAGTTTAGGAGCGATCCTTCTCCTGGACACGTCTCTACCACAGAAGAAATTTCAGTGATCCAAGAAACTTCAATCTTGCCCCTGCAGCCGCCTCCAAATCACATATTCATCTGAATCATCATTCCATTTCTATCCTCACCAATGCGTGACAAAAGATGTAATCTAGAGCTTAATGCTTATTAAGTGGTCCCATACTTCTTTTCACCATGTTATATGCACCACGAGCACTTGAGAATTTCTGCAGGTGCTCCAAAATACTCCCGACTGACACTGGTACTCTAGTGGCAACACTCCATTCTTATAGCCGAATTTTGAGTCTTCACTCAAATACTGTCCAGACTGATCTGTTCTTCCACTGCTGGACATTAGAGACTCTGTCACTGCCAGCAGTCTGACTGATGCTGTTGTTCCCTAACATTCAGAATGTGCATTTATTGTGAGGGGAGCAGCCAATGGGGGACAGTACACTATCCGACACTTTCTCTTTTCTCTCCTGGAGGTCACCAAGGTTATTAGCATGATGCACCTTAGGTGTCACCACCTCACTAATAACCTGATCTCAATGTCCGAGACTATCCTTCGTCTGTCCATCTCTACCTCCATTTTCATCACATGGTCAGTCAGGAGCCGCAGCTTGTGCACATCCCTCATGTCTTGAGGCAGAGTAAGTCACGAGTGTAACTGCTATTCGATCTAGCAACCAGGGAAGGGGACACTGAAGAAAACCTTTGAAATTTGACTTCCCAGAGTCCACCACCTCTTCTGCCATTTTTCTGCCCCCACCTCCAGCTGCTCTAAGTTCTGTTGAATCCTTTGGCAACTTTCTCACTATCCACACCTACAGCAAATTTTTGTCAATAGTGTAGTTTGCTGCTTTGTCTCTATTGACCTTGGTAAACAGGGGGTTAATATTGCCTCATCTGCAATCCTCTGCAACGTGTAATGAAAACGAGACTACAAAGGTCTCTGTGAAGGCCTTAGCCATCTAATGTCTTGCCTCACTCTCTCAATAACCTGAGGTGAATCCTATCCAGTCCTTGTGATTTATCCACCTTTGTCTTCGTTGAGAGCTCCAAAGCTACCATCAACTTATCAATGTGCCATCAGTTATCAGCGTACCCTCCCTGATCTTTCTTTCCTCCAGCATTTTCTGTTTGATGAATACTGATGTGAAATGCACATTTGGTGGTTTGGCTACTTTTTCTGGTTCCAAGGGTGCTTTTCCTCCTACACCACTGAGTTGTCTACATTCCTGTCAGCAGCTCCAGTTGAACTCTGTCTTTTTGTGTGTTTCCCCCTAGCTGACAGTCTAAAGTTTTGTAATGTCATGTATTCCTATGCCCGATCCTGCTCTACTGCGGCTCCTGTATTACTGAAAACTCCGTCTTTCATCTGTTTACCATCATTACCTGTATCGCTACCGCTTGTGTCTTATAGTACTCCACCTATCATCTACCTCCTGTTGTTATTCAGTGCATTTCAGCCCTGAGTTTTCACCTGTCTGTTGCCAGACTTTGCCAGTGAATTTTCCTGCGCCTTTTCAGCATTCGTATCTGTACCCTGTCCGTCTGAATATCGACTCTGTCTGTTCCCCCATTCTGGTCTTTGTATTTCGCTGGATACTTTGATCTCTGCCTGAACTTTGACGCCCACTTTGTTTGTACGTCGTAATTTGTTACTCAATTAATAACACTGTGTGCACAGTACTGTGTCTGTGATTGTGTCCCTGCTCCAGTCCCTGACATTACAATCTGGTCAGAATTGATCCAGCAGACCTCGATCGTCTGAGATCTGCCCTGGAAAAACAGCGGGTGATGCTGGGGAGAGACTAGAACCAGCTGCACTCCGTGTTCAGGGCAGTGGAGTCGCTTTCTGCCAATGTAGCCGATGTTGTGGCCTAGACTTAGTCACTCCCGCTCTACCGTAGCCTCTCAACATTCTGCGACTGCATCTTCCGCTCTGCCCTCCGCGTCCTCGCATGTCCCTCCCGTCCAAAAGCCCCGTGTGCCTACTCCAGAAAAGTATTCAGGTGAGCCCAGTACCTACTGCTCTTTTCTTTCCCATTGCACCCTAATTTTTGAATTGGAACAAACAACATTTCCGACTGATCGAGCTAAGGTAGCCTACGTCATCAAGCAACTGTCCGCTCGGGCGGGAGAATGGGGATCAGCCGTCCAGGAAACAAGCTACCCTTTCTGCACTAGTTTTCAGTTATTTTCTGAGGAGATGAGAAAAGTGTTTGACCGCTCCAAACATGGGAGAAAGGCTGCCTGTGAAATGCTGCACATGCACCGGGGGCGCGAATCTGTGTCGGATCAGCGGCTGGTACTCGAAGGCTCACTACGACAATTTCCTGAACGGCCTCTTCGAAGACATCAAAGTTGAGCTGGTCACCCAGGACCTTCCTTTCACCTTTTGAAGTCCAGCTGGATTTGGCTATCCGAATTGATGTTTGCCTTCAGCGGCTCCGCAGAGGGCGGGGTTCCATAGTGTTCCAGGGCATCTGGGTGAGTTCCAATATCCTCGTCAGTATACATTGCCCCGCCGTTTACCTCCATCTACAATTCCCTTTCCAGAGCCAGAGGCTATGCATGTTGACGGTACTCGCCTGACGCCGACTGATAGACATAGGAGAATCAGCGCTCTCTCCTGTCTGTACTGTGGCCAACCAGGCCATTTCATCTGTACCTGCCCAGTAAAAAGCCAACGCTCACTCGTAGGACGAGGAGTGCTGGTGAGCGTGACCCCTCACTTTCATACCTGCTTCTCTGGAGCGGGACGTCCAACGCTGAACAGTCTCCGCCTTGGTTAATTCTGGTGCGGAGGTGTGTTTTATTGATTCCAGCTTGGCTGCCAACGTCGCTCTCCAGTCACCATTAATGGCCAACACCTTGAACGGTCAAAGACTGGATAACATCACCCTTGTCACCTCCCCGGTAGTCTCAGTTTATCCGTCAAATAGCATAAAGAGTTAACCCTTTATGTTATTGACTCCTCAAGCTCCCATTGTCCAGGGCCATCTCTGGTTAGTCAAACACAACTCCCACATTGACCGGCTCAGTCGCATATTTTGAAAGCTGGATCCCATTCTGCCACTCCCACTGCCTCCGCCACTGCCTCAGATTCCCTTGTTTCCAAGCACAGATCCCCCCGGGAATTTCCAGAACTTAGTGCTATCGCTCCTGTACATATGGACCTCAAGGATGTGCTTAGCAAGTCCCACGCCACTTCCCTGCCTCCGCATCGTCCATATCATTGCGCAATTGACCTTTTGGTTGGCACATCTTCTCCAAAAGGCCGCCTGTATTGCCCGTCCGTACCTGAAACATATGCCATGAGTAAGTGCATGCAAGAGTCTTTGGCAGCAGGCATCATCCAGCCGTCTTACTCCACTGCTGGGGGCGGTTTTTTCTTTGCTGGAAAGAAAGATTGCTCTTTGCGTCCATGCTTTGATTACCGGGGACTGAATAAAGTGACTGTTAAGAATCGTTACCCTCTTCCGCTCATGACCTCGGAATTTGGAATACTCATTTTACACCAAGCCTGATCTCCATAACGCCTGCAATCTTGTCTGGAGCAGCGAAGGGGGCGAGTGGAAGATGGCTTTCAACACCACATCAGCCATTAGGAGTATCTGGTCACCCCATTCGGTTTCACCAATGACCCCGCCGTATTTCAAGCCCTGGTAAATGACAAGGTTTGAGGACAAACCTAATATTTTTTGGAGAAACAGCCTAATAATTGACAGACAAACTACTCTTTAATTTGCATGACTGCACTTCCTCCGCTATCGAGGAGGACCCACGAGAAAGAGTCATGTTTGTTGATTGAACAGCAAATGGCAGATACCAGGGTAACTCATCTCAAGCATTCAGGATCGAGATACCTCTGAACGTTTGCCACGTTTCGTGTGATTTAATTATAATTTGAAAACGGCGTAATTCCATTTCTTTCACTGAATAACACTGCACAGCTTGTGTTGTACTTCGCAACTTAAAACTAAACCACGTTACCCTGACAGAGACGATGTAGTTTTCATTCCTCAGTCTGTGATGACGGCAGTTGAAACTTCCATTTAACGTTACAGACATAGGGGGACAGCTTGATAGTTTTGCATTTAACCAATGTTTGCGAGATATTAGGCTCTTCGTTCATGCAGTAAGCTTGCACAACGTTTTAGATGGAACTGGTCCGTGAAAGCCCGAGGTCAGAGAGGGAGAGAGAGAGGTGACGGCGCAGAGCGAACTTAGCTCTGTCAGCACTGAGCAGGTTGTACTTTCCTGTCTAAGCGTTTTGTAAGCATATTGAACCATTATATATAAATTGTCAGTTGCGAAATCTCGTTGGTGTGGATGTTGCGTGATGGGTTGTCCGGTTACAAATCCGCGCTGCCAAATATCACACAGTACACCATATGCAATTAAATGATTGAATTTTAAAAAAATTAATCTGACTATAGGGTTAGTAAAGAAAATTAAAAAAGAGAGAGGGCCCATTTAAAGGGCAAACTCAAAAAGTGTATTTGGAGCACACTAATACGGCCATTTCCCAGCCGTCGACCTCCACCAAGCGTCGCCTATCTTTGGACCCTCGCTCTCAGTCCACTCCGTCCGGGGTCTACCAGTTCTAGCCACACGTATCTTTCTTCCTCTTCTCCGCCGACAAATAACCTCTTCCAGACTCTCAAGAAAGAAAAACATTTCTCTTATTGGATAGTTCCCATATTCAAGCCTCGTTATCTGCATTCATAACCCAAACATTACTGCTACAGAGAAACCATTACATTAGCAGTGAAACCTAACAACGTGTTACACTCTCCCCTCCCCCCCACCAAACTCAGTTATGTTCTCTTGACGTTGAGCTAATTCTCCAACCCTTCCTGCAAAACAGCAAATCCCAATCCAGGTGTAAAAGGCAGTGACATAGCTCCCCCGAACACTAGGGGTTCACGTTTTGTTGCTCTGATGCTACGTAGGCCAACCTATACGGTGGACTCCGAATTCTCTGAGACCTCCACACCCTTTCATCTAATTGTTCAGGTTCAGACACTGCTAGGGATACTTCTGGTCTACCTGGCGAGGTTCCTCCGATCTATCACTAGCAACCACCTGCAACTCGGAGCCCTCTGTCCTGTGGCCAAACTCTGCTTCCGACTTTACAGAATCCCGCTGCAAACCAGCCTGCCCACAGATACGACCACATTCTCCCCCCCCCCTTACTCCGACTACGCCTGAGTCAATGAGAAAAGGGCCCGGGGTCTGTTCCTCAATCAATGGGGATTTCGAAAAAGCAGAAATATGTCACATCCAGGTTCATCCTCCGAGTAAGTATCACTCTCAGTGGTGGGGCCGGCCTGACCTCGGCTGTTGTGGGCCCTGCAGTCGTCCCGAGTTTTCGAAGAGTCCTCTTACGAGGTGTGGGCTCCAAGTCGGGCTTGGTGTGTACCTGCACCTTTTGACCTAAGATCGTAGGTGGTTCCGATGGAGAATCTTTACAGGCCCATTCCCATCCTCTGGTTTCACCCGGAAAACTGGTAGGTTTGGCATCTGATTCTCCACTAGGTAGGTCGTAGCCGCCCACCGGTCAGCCAACTTATGCTTTCCAGGTAGCGCCAAATTCCTTATGACTACTCCTGTCTCCCGGCAGGAGTTGGGAGAACCTCACTTTTGATCATTCCTCCTCTTACACCTTTGATTTTGCTTGGCAGCCATGACCCCAGCTAATTCATACGCACTTTTCAGCTCTCTTCTCATGTCAGACACATACTTCAGATAAGTCTTCGGTTTGAAGTCACCATCGTCAGTCCCAAAATAAAGGACAATTGGCAACCACGTCTTGTGCCCCCTTCATCACAGTTATAGCGAAGGATACCAGCTGCTCCCCTTCTCGCGGAACCCCGGCAACCTGCAGCATTCGACGTAGTGCGTCCCCTTAGGGGGTCTCCCTCTCTACCGGTCCTATCATACGGGGAGTCCACCCGCGCTGTTAACATCCGGGACATCGCTGTTCTCAGCTCTGCCAGAATCTCCTTCAGTATTCCCCGGGTTAGGCTCGCCACAGTCACTTAAACAGCAGGGGCTACTATCGAGAAGTGTACCCTGCTGACGGAGCTCTGCCGCGCCTCTGATGCGTTCTTCTCCTCCTATAACTCTTTAATCAGCTGAACAAGGAGTGAGGGGGCGCGTCTTAGGGGAGTGTCGGAGACTCCAAGCAATCATGCCCTGAGTCTGGGCGCTCTTGTTTACATGGTCCATTCTTAACTTATCCACGTCAGCCGCTAAACTGAACACCACTCCCCCGCGGCGCAAACAATTTAGCTACCTCTGTAGCCGAAAAATATAAACAGTAAGCTTCTCCCCCTTCTCCTGAAGCATGTTCTGAAACCACGCCATGAGCACCAGTGGGCTCCCTGTTGTATTAAAAGCGTTCTCCAATGCGTCCAGATACTCACCAAGGACAGCGGAGTGTTGACGAGTCTTCACAGCACTCACCACATCAGCCGCCAACCCCTTCAAACGTTCATCCAATCCCTATGGCTTTACGTCAACAGAGATGCCACTCGTCTGACAACAGAGACGACTGCCCCGCCCAAGTCTCATTTTCCTCTTCCCCCTCAAGGGTGGGCGTTATTCAATAGAATATTCTTAGCTTCCGGTGGGGACCTTCTGCCTGTCTACTTGGCCACAGTTTCGCCAGGAAAATAACGGCTGATGCAAACTCAGAACTCTCACTCTTACTGAATGTCAGGGACTAGCTGGACATTCCAAATCCGACCACTTTTTCCCCTAACTGCTCAGAAACGATAGAAACCTGTCTTTCAAATCTCTTTTCCCATTTCCAGGAACCTCAACTTCTGACTCTGTCCGCTCCGCTACCTTCTCCTCCTCCCTGACAGGATGGACAGACCATGACACCGCCTCACCTGCGGAACCGATAGACGCTGGCAGTTCCACTACCGTTACGACAGCGTTAGTCTGAACTAAAAGATGATCTGAGCCCACCATTTTGTCAAAACACTGCGCTGCGATCTCAGCTTGTCAATTGCTTTAAACGTACACAAAATCGAAATAACTCTTCATCCGGGATAGGAATATCCAGCCCACTCAACATCGACTCATTAGCTGTTTGTAACCCCACAGAGACATACCCCCGCTGCACCCCAATTGCATCCATACCAGCACCGCTTTAAACACACAGCCCACTGGTTCAATGCTCAGGGCAATCACCCAGCACCAAATGGAATCAACCCCGTATGTAGCTCCCACAATTGTAACCCTCGGGATCGGCCAGCACGTGTTCACCTAGGGAAAAACAACTTCTGGCCCCGCAAAACTGATAAGTCTCGTTCGTGTGGATACCGCGTGATGTGTTGCCTGGTTGCAAATCCGCACCGCAATATAAGAGACAGTACACCATACGGAATTAAATGATTGAACATTATAATTTTAAAATCTGAGCACTCTGGCTTGCACGTACTCAGAACTTTAGTTCACAGTTGCAATCGAGTACAACCCTCGCACTTCAAGGAAAGGGATAAGTAAAACATTGAGAGGAGACTGCAATTCACCTTACTCCCATTGGTACCTTTCAGGATGTACAGGGTTGAGCTCATTAAACGGAACCTCCGACATGAGCTGAAATGCACAAAAAAGCATATTTCAAGTCTCCACATGTAGGGGCATGGAAAACAGTTAATAAAATCGCGTAACACACACAAAATGCTGGGCGAGCGCAGCAGGCCAGGCTGCAAATATAAGAAGCACTGTCGGCCCGAAACGTCGTCAGTGCTGCTCCTTATAGATGCCACCTGTCCTGCTGTGTTCCAACTGCATTTTGTGTTTGTTGCTTGAATTTCCAGCATCGGCAGATTTCCTCGTGTTTGCTAATAAAATCGCGTTACTGTTTTGGCATGAATTGAAAGCGATTCTACTGTCAATATAAGAAATTTGGAATAAATTTACCATGTGGAGAGTTGTAATTTGTGGTGTACCACAGGGATCGTTGACGGCCCCCTGTATGGCACTGAAAACAAAAGGTGACATGGTTCACACAATGTGGCCCTTTAAGGTGGAGCACTGGAATACGGAATGTAGCACATGCGTGAATTTGGAGCTATTCCACAGTTTTGACAGTATCTATATAGAGGCATAAATCGTAAATATTTCGGGCGAAACGGCATCTTGATGATCCAGCCCTGTTGCAGGTTCCATCCCATCTGTTTTGGAAGGTACAAGGTAGGAGATCTTTCAGAGGAACACAACCATGTTCTAGGGTCTAGTGGCTTGCCATGTTTCAACGTCTCGGAGTACTATATTGGCTGTAATTAGGGACTTGTAATTTGCCTCAATATCGTCACCCATGCCAAACGGGTCAAATGGTTGAGGCCAGACTAAGACTGATCCATCGGTCCTCCGGGGTTGGGGATGCAGCTCAAGGCTATGACCCATGACCGGTGAAAAGTAGGGAAATAGGGATTCAGATTCCTTCTTTCCCCGTCTGCAACCGAAGTCAGACAGAAATGCATGCCTTCATTACTTCCGTAAGCGACGGCTGCGTAATTGGCTGTGTTACGAACCCCGTAACTGGGTCACTTACCACCAAAGATGGAGAGGTCCGTTGAAGTCTGATGGTACTATTTTTAACAGTATTTATTAGTAAAAATACACAAAAATAATATCAATGCAAACATACAGACAAAATACGTCGTCAATACTAAATCTAAAAGTGCGGGTATAATAATAATCAATAAGAAATAAGCTCTATCGTTGTCTAGGGAATAATGGAAATATAAAAGTCACTCAGTTCATTCAGGCTGCAGCCTTCTGTTGGAGAGAGAGAGATTTTTAGAAACTTGCCGGCTTTTCCTTTTATGATCCTCAGAGTCTCGTTGTCGTGGCCGTTCACTTGTGGCCGCTCCTTTAGCTAAAGCCGTTCTTCCGTGGTAAGGCCGCCAATTCCCAGGCAAGGGAAGAGGACGCACGCGAGCCCCCCACCGGCTGTCACTATTAAACGCCGTCACGGGATTTCTAGCTTTTCTCCTGGTGCGTCTAAAGGTGTTGTTCCCCAGAGCCTCTTTTAACCTTACTCACGGGGTCCCAGATGTCAATCAAGTTGGGATGATGCAATCCCTCAACCAGCCCATTCTGCTCGTCCCCTGAGGGCTTCAATGAATAGTACAGTACTCAATACACAATTCCGTCTCCAAGAGACAATGACCGTTATCCGTGGCTTTGTCTTGCTGAGGCCAGGACATTCCAAACCCCTTGTGGATTCTCTCTCATTTCCTGGGTACCAGAACCGAATTAATAGCGAACTTGCGATTCTCAAAAAGGAGCGGGCGACTTTGTACCCTTCGGCCCCTCAGTGTTGTGGCACATTCGTAACACCCCCTTCCTTCAACGATTTTTACCATCGGTAAAAATGAATTAATACAGAGTCTTACAGGATTTCAGAATCTAACACAATACAAAAGAGTTTTTTTTCACTACAGAGTAATACAGTTATACATTCCATTTAGGATCTAAACAGTTAACGATTACATTATCACTTCCTTTAATATGTTAACATCTTGTACCTTAATAAATTCTTGTAGCATCAGACTCCAATTTAATAACCACCTATTTTTATTCCTTTTCTTCAGCAAACAAAAACTAAAGAGTTGTGATGTTAGCTTACGTGCATACTACAAAAGTTCATGCAAATACTCATCTTTATGTTACCTTCAAACTTAACAGTCAGTCTTCCATGGGTGTTGTCTTTATTGTTCACATGCTTTTTTGAAATTCCTTGAAACCGGATCCTGTTAGTTAAAATGGCATCCCGTCAACCCCTCCCCCTTTTCCAGTTAACTCCCACGTGGTTAACTTGTATACTAGTGTGAAATAGGCTTTCGCATGCTCCTTTCATAGGAGTTATTTTATCAACAATGTGTTCCAAACTTAGGCCATTTACCGAATTTTCACACGATTCTTTAATTTTAAGCAAGTTGCTAGTTTTCTCTTCAGGACCCTTCATGCTATTAGTTTTCAGTTTAAACTCTTGGTCCAAACAGCATTTCAAATTCTCCCTTTTCACAGCACACTCTTGAATAACAGTATCATGTGGGGCACCTTTATATTCCAAATCAACCTGTAATTGATTCGCAGCCAACGGGTTACCAAGCCATTGTCTCTGCAGCCTGGTCGCTGCTTCTGACATCAATCCAGACTCTAAATTTTGTCATTCAATTTAGGAACTACACTTTTCCCTTTTCCTTCAATAATAATATTCATCTCACCACATCTTATCTCCTCACTAACTTTTAACACACCTTCGAACACAAACAACTGGGAACTCTCACTTCCCACTATTACCAAGGTTAACCCTTTCTTCATTGAACCAAGTTCATTTGACCACAAGGACTGCATTCCTTTTCAACTGAATCAAATACCTCAGACTTTTTCTGAGCTCCATTACTAGGTTCAGTACAAGGTGCGTCCACATCTTGAACACACTCAAACGGGACATTTGTCCCTTCCAGGCTTTCAATACCCGTACCCTTTTCAAATTCTAAATTCCCCTGATCCTCCCAGTTACTCTCTGGGGAACTCCCTTCCAGAGTAAACTCAACCCCGCGGGCTGAAGCAACCTCATCTGCCAACCCAGCAGTGTTCTTCAAGGTAATGGCATCATTTTCATCTAGGACTGCCCTCATTTCATTATCGGGAACACAATTAGAATTTTCAACTTCTTCAAACAGTTCTGCCAAACCAGACAGATTATCCATGTCCAATCCTGGACCTTTTAACAGCCTTATCTGTTTCTCATCTTTACTCCGTGCCTCCTGGCTAAGGGCAGGTCTACCTCCTTTCCCTTACTCTCTTTCACTTTCCTATTCTACGTTTTTCCACGCTCTAAACCCTCTTGGTACAGGGTCGGTAAAAACGTCTCGGCCAAATCGATACTGGCCTGATTTAAACTGTTCTCGTTCTCAGCTGCTTTTCTGGACATGCTGCAAGTGGTCACGCATGCGGGATAGATTTTGGAATCTAGGGGCGGGACCTCAACACTCACAGGCTGGCTCGTCAGCTTCATTGCTGACCAAACCTTACCACCGGCTAAATCGTTACTAAGAAAGACGTCCACGTCAGTTCTCGGGAATTCTGATCGCACCCCTATTTCAACTGGTCCAGATGCCAGCTCACAATTTATAATGATCCGGTGTAAGGACACCACTTCTGTCCCTTTTCCTATGCCTCTCAAAGCTACCAAAACCTAGTACCGTCCTGCTACTCAAGGACAGTTCAGCTCCAGTGTCTCTCCAGATCCGCACTGGAACTGGTGTGTCTCCCTCTCTCACAGACACGGTTCCTTCTGAAATACATTTCTCAGACCCTTCTCGTACTCTGTCTACCTGGGGCTCTCTCGCCGATTTACTGATCACCACAGTACATCCTATAGGGACTGCTGGTTTCCATTTTCCTGTCTCCTTCCTCGGAGCAAGGCACTTAGGTTCAATATGACCCACCTTTCCACAATTAAAACAGGTCAAGCCAGGACCTCTCCTGCCGTCTTGTTTCTCCTCCTCAATCTTACCACTATCTCCCGGCAGGACCTCTGCCTCAGCCGGCGGGCTTTCTCTACCGTTCCCACGGTCTCTCTGGTAACTTTTATTCGAGGAAAACTTTGTTTTCTGGGTTAGGGCATATTCATCTGCGAATCTAGCAAATTCGGAGATGGACTTATTCTGCTTCTCATTCAAATGCATCCGGTTATCCTCTGAAACACAACCTTTAAATTCCTCAATCAGAATTAACTCCCTGAGATGCAAAATCTTCTTCCACTATTTCTGCTGCACACCAACGATCCAAGAACACACCCTTTTCATAGGCAAACTCGGTATACATCTGATTCCACCCTTCCGTTAAATTTCTGAACTTTTGTCTATAGGCTTCAGGTACCAATTTGTAGGTCCGAAGAATGGCCTTCTTTACTTTGTCATAATTCTCCGACTCTTCCTCCTCCATGGACAACGCCGCATATGACCGTTGTGCCTTCCCTTTCAACACACTTTGTAACAATGCCACCCATTGCTCTTTGGGCCACTTCTGATTCACTGCCACCTTTTCAAAATGCAAGAAATAACTATCAACATCCGTCTCCTCGAAAGGAGGTACTAACCTCAACTCCCGACTAACATTAAACCGCTCCTCTCGGTCTGAGCCTTGAGCTCTTCGTTCTTGCCTTAACTGCTCCATGTCCAAGTCATGTTGCCTCTGTTTCTCTTTCCCCTCATACTTCCCTCTCATTCTCGGCTCTTTACTTCTCCATTTCAGCTGCTTCCAGCTGCTTTAACTAAATTTCATGTTCCAACCTTAATTTCTCAAACTCTAACTGAGCCGTCCCACTAGCTGGTAACTTTTCAGGGATATTTCCCAATACCTCAGCTGAAAACAGAGTCTTCACAATATAATACTGAGTTATGGCCCTCCGCCCCTCCCGCTTTTTCATTGACAACCTCATCTCTGCGAAGTTTAGTCCTTTCGCAATATTTATCAAGTCCAACTTTTTGGCCGCCTCTAGCGCCTCCAGAGTCGAGTTTTCTATAAATTCATCTACGTCCATCTTTGCTGGTTTCCCGCCTGGCTACCCGCGCAACCAGATCCAAGTGTGGACTTACAAGCCCGATTCACTGGCCCTCCAATTTGGTATCAAATCTCGAGACGAGATCCCCACTTTGTTATGAACCCCGTAACTGGGTCACGTACCAGCAAAGATAGAAAGGTCCGTCTGATGGTACTATTTTTAACAGTATTTATTGGTAAAAATACACAAAAATAATATCAATTCAAACATACAGATAATATACGTCGTCAATACTAAATCTAAAAGTGCGGGTATAATAATAATCAATAAGAAATAAGCTCTATCGTTGTCTAGGGGATAAATGTATTGTCCGATGGAAATATAAAAGTCACTCAGTTCATTCAGGCTGCAGCCTTTGGTTGGAGAGAGGGAGATTTTTAGAAACTTGCCGGCTTTTCCTTTTATGATTTTCGATCCTTCAGAGTCTCGTTGTCGTGGCCGTTCACTTGTGGCCTCTCCTGTAGCTAAAGCCGTTCTTCTGTGGCGAGCCGGCCAATTCGCAGGCAAGGGAAAACGACGCACGCGAGCCCCCCACCGGCTGTCGCTATTAAACGCTGTCACGGGATTTCTAGCGTCTCTCCTGGTGCGTCTAAAGGGGTTGTTCCCTAGACCCTCTTTTAACCTTACTCACGGGGTCTCAGATGTCAATCAGATTGGGATGGTGCAATTCCTCAACCAGCCCATTCTGCTCGTCCCCTGAGGGCTTCAATGAATGGGACAGTACCCAATACACAATCCCGTCTCCGAGAGACAATGGCCGTTATCCATGGCTTTGTCTTGCTGAGGCCAGGACACATTCCAAAACCTTGAGGATTCTCTCCCATTTCCTGGGTACCAGAACCGAATTAATAGCGAACTTGCGATTCTCAAAAAGGAGCGGGCGACTTTGTACCCTTCGGCCCCAGAGTTGTGGCACATTCGTAACAGCTGTATGTTATGACTTTGATGGGGAAGTACTAGAGGTCACGCAAGAGATGACTAGAGATACCGGAACAGGATGTAGACAGTACATGGAACGACTGAAATCAACAGGTGGCTGTAACGGCTAATTTTCTTTTCCTTAGGACTCCATTCGATTCCCACACATCGTTCTACTTACCTTTCTATTTTTAATTTCATACCCTCTGATATTATGTTGCTTATCGAAGGATAATGGCAGTAGTTCGCGACCCTATCCATGACTCTTTCAATCTTATATAGTGGGATCAGGTGTCTTTCTCAGCCTTCCCTGCTCCAATGACAACAAGCCAGTTTTCTTCCATGCGCATCAATACTTGTGACTATTCAATAAATGAGCACATGCCCTCTTGTCCGGCAGCATTCTGCCAATCCACTGCTGCACCCTTTCTGAACCCTGCACACTTGAGCTATATCTGACAAACAGAAGCGATTGGAATATTTCAGATGCATACTGAATATTTCAGTAATTTTGAAAACCTGCAGCATGACTTTCTGATTCCTCAGCTCCGTGTCTTGACTAATACAACCAGCTTTGGCATATATTTTGTTAACCATCTTGTCAACGTGGGAAGCTACGGAAAACCACTAGCTGCGTAAGTTTAAGGAAGGACATCTCCCGCCCCGCTACCGTGTGAGATTGAGGCGCCAGCCCACCCCAAAGCTCCCTGTTTGTGTCGATGTAGCGTGATGTGATTCGTTACCAACTTACAAATAATTACGGCGAAATAACAGAGAGTAAACAGCATACTATTAAATTATTTAGCTTTATAATTGTTAATTTGACTAAACGGTTAATGAAGAAAGAGCGAAAAACCCCACTTTAATGGAACTGTCTAATGTGCACAAGTTGGAGCTCCTGGCTCCCAGTCGCCGACCCTCCTTCGATCTCAACCCAGGCTTTTGTGAAAGATACCCTGGCTCCCAGTCGAATTACGACCTATTCTCTGCAACGTATTCTCTCTTGTCCTCTCGAACAAAAGCCCAAAGCACAACCCTAGTGTTCATCAACACAGAAACCTCCTTTTAATCCGGCCATTCTAATTGGATGGCACACAATTCTCCTATCTCTTTACTTCAACAGTAACTCAAACAAACAAACAGCTTGCACAGAAAATCTTTAGAATTAAAAACAATGCACCACGGCATTACAGTACAGACGTAGACCCTAAGGTTCCTTTATATATCAATCTGTTCGGAGTCGCCTCATTAGCAGTGTTGTATCCTTTACCCTTACTTCTCCAAAGCTGCAGTAACGAATCCTTGCCCGGATTAAACTGCATCTGGTGACTCTTTGCCCACACGTCCAAAGGAAATATATCCTGTTTTTTTTTTCTTTTCTTGAACTATCCACAGTACCACCAACATTTTATGATCCACAAACCTAGAATTACATCCACACACATGACACGAGAAAGTCTGCAGATGCTGCAAATCCAAGGCAACACGCAGAAACCGTTGCAGGAAGTCAGCAGTCCTGGCAACATCTGTGGAAAAGTGAAACCAGACGGCGTTTAGGGCCGAAAGTCTTGGTCATAACATAATTAGCACTTCCATGCCTCAATGCAAGTCAAGTATGCCCAGAGAGAAAATGTTCGATCGACAGTATTCTCTGTGTTCAATGCAACCGACATTTCTGAAGCATGGAAACGAATATTGTGACTACGTTAGTGATGATTCCTGTATGTAGCCTTCAGAATACCCCCAGTAAGTCCTTTAGTGCCATCAGTTTTGCTGGTCTGTCATAGGTCAGTCTGCTCTGTCGCTCTTTGTGAACATCGACAACACTTCAGCAGCCTTCCAATCCTCCGGCACCGCGCCCGTGAGAGGGGAATAGGAAATCTATTTCACAGAATCTATTCTATTCCCATCTCCCTTGTTTCTGAATAAACCCAGCTCGGATTTGCTGATTGATTGGTTTGTAAAAATTCTGAACAAAAGTTTTTACCTCTGATACGTTTTTCACATTCATACCACCTGTTCCTTACGTTCTCATTCAGTTCCCTCCTCACTGCCCCATGCTCTTGCTGTACCATTCAATAAGGTGCGAATTGATCTCCAAGTTAGCACCACTTTCCTGCACTCATCTCAGATGCATAAACGCCAATAGGACCCGGTGTTACCAGAAATAATTGATTTCAGCTTTGAGTATTTTCACCCTCTGTACCCAAAGAATGTCCCTAAAATATTAAAGAACATGAAGACTAACCACGTTGTAATAAATTGCTCATCGAGACTATGACACTTGGTGACAGAATTCTTCAACAAGGAGAAGCATCCAGGATCCAGTTATTCTGTCATAACTCTTCAAAACTCTATGTTTCCAACGGATCTCAATTTACTCCTTTTGTGTATGGACCCCTCCCACAACCATACTTGTAACATCTCCAGTCAGTGTGAGGAACTCCGACTATTTTAGGGAAATCCTTCCTGAGGTAGTCAGATCAGATCTGTACATATTATTCAACGCGCGCTCTCAACAGCGCCCGAGTAACCCCTGCGAGACATTTCTGTCACCGTATTTCAACAATCCTGAACTACTAAACAAAATACTGTTTGCCAATCCAATTGTTTGCTGCATCTGCGTGATAATTCGCAATTATCTGTTTACATGAACAACGCAGGTGCCTCTGAAAGTTTCACTCTTAACTCATGAAAAATTTACTTTTCTTTTCTACTTGTCTTTACGGAACGGATGATTTCACATTTTCCCACTTTCTCTTGCATATACAATGTCCTCACCCATCCAATTGCTTTGTCAACATCCACCAAATATTCTCTTCAACATTTTCAACACTGACACTGCCAACCAGATCTGTAAAACCAGCGGGTTTACAGTCACAGAGTAATGCAGCAGGGGAAGAGAACTCTTTCATTTGTCCGTCTTGGTACTCTATTATGCTCAACATCTTATCTCCATGGAATTGTCCAAATACCTGTTAGATACAGTAACCAGACATGCTGGTACAACCTACACAGTCAGCAACCTCCGTATACGATGCAAGTTTTCCTATGAGAAACCTACCTCTCACGTTCTTTTTGAACCTTTCCTCTCGCTCTAAAGCTATGATTTCTCGTTTTGTCATCCACTACCCCGGAAATAGGTATAGATAGACTATACTTAGGCGATAGACTATGTCTATCTTTTGTTGTGAATTTATAAAGCTACCTAAGGTTACTTGCATCGCAGAGAATAAAATTGTTTTGCCCATTCTGCCTCTCTTTATCAACAAAGCTCTCTACCCCTGGTAACCATCCAATCTTGTTTGCCGCACTCCAATTAAATAACATCCCCCTGGTCGGATTTTTAGCTATTACTTCTGACCAAAGCCTGGCAAAAGTCATGAAATCTATTGGGTTTCCTTAAGCAAAACCAAACCCGTTGGGATTCTTTACGGAAATAACAGGCAGGATAGAAAAATGACTGTCAGCGTCTGTTTAACTTGTCTATATGGAATTTCAAAAAGCCTTTGACAAGGTGTTGTACACAAGGCTACCAAGCAAGTTTTGATGGAATATATTAGCAAGAAGGGAAGATTGACTCACTGGCTTGAGGCAAATTGTGGCAAGGAAGGCGGCCTTTACTGGTTGGCAGCCGGCGACTAGTGCCGTTGCACGTGGTTAATTTCTCGTCGCACTACATTTTCCATAACGTAAACGATCTCTTAGCTGGAATTTATGGCTTTGAGGCAAAACTTGCTGACGGTGCAAAGACAGGTGCAGGTCAGATAAGGTTGAAGAAGCGAGGGGTCTCCAGATGCACTTGGCGGAATAGACAAATAACTTGCAGACGTAATACAATGTAGGGAATTTCAAATCATGTAATTTGTTAGAAAGAATGAAGGCGGTGAGTATTTTGCACATGTGGAGGAGACTGAGAAATCTGAGATATGGCGAGTCGAGGAAGTCCAAGTGTGTGATCCCAAATGGCTGCGTTGCATTATACATTGGCGTTAAGTAAGGGAAATGCAATGTTAGCATTAATTTCGAGGGGAATACGATAGAAAAACATGGATATAATGCTCAGACTTTAAAAAAAAAGAGTTGTTGTTCCGACCGCATTTGAGGTAGTCACAACAGTTTGAGGCCCTAAATAGAATATAGAATATATAACATCGAACAGCACCACAGAGTACAGGAAATTCTGCCCACAGTGCTGTGGGGACCCTTTATCCTTTCTAGCGCAAGTCTCCTGATAGAAATATTTGCGCGTCTGATAGACATAGAAATGTGCTCATCTCCTTGTCCTCGCCACCCTCCCCCAACGCGTTGAGCTATGCCTTACAGAAACACGATGTTTAAATTCAATTAGATCCGCAGGTTTAGATGATTTACTTCAGTGGAAAGTATCAGGAATTTGCTGCCAGTGGATATGGCTGAAGCAGATATCAGAGCCATTGAAACAGACACTTGACGGCATAGAAAGGCACTGCCCCAATAGTATTAGTCTGGTGTCGTCAGACAAATAGCTGACGGCTGTCCCTATTGCCAGTGGTGGTCAACCACGGTTGTACTCAAGAGTTATATTAGGCGTCCTGCAATGTGAAATGCTAGTGGACACGAGGTCGTCGGTATAGATAACAGATCGACCCTTGCCCACGGCTGGATAGCTGATTTACATTGCCCGTCCAATAAGTGAAACAAAGAGGACGGCGAGAATGTTTCTTCACGTACTTCGGATTGGCAGACTGCAGCTTCCTCTAGATTTTTATGTGTGCCCAAACAATGAACGTACTATCCTGTTGATAGGCCCATTAAGTAAGGTAAATGCTATCGTAGAAGCGGGCAGAGGATTAAGAACATGGATAAACCGGAGCAGCAAATTATGTGCGACATGCAAAAATGCTAATATGGACACAGAGATACAACTGGGAGGAGAGGCAAGGCGATCTATTGAAATCATGCGGGGAAGTCCCAGGCGTAGGGGCCAAGCACAGTCAGGGGCTGTCAGAAGTAGTACAGAGGAGGTAGCAGCGATTAAAGTAAGGAACACCAGAAAGCGAATAGTATGGAGCAGAAAGGGAATACATGGGCAGCATCAGTCTGGGCAGAGCAGCAGCAGAAAAAGAAGCACCAGAATATACAAGAATACAGAAAGAAACTACAACTGTCAACTTAGTGAGATTACATGGCGACTTGAAGGGCCACTGTACCAGGGTAACACAATGATGGACCGACCAAAGCTACTGTAGCACATTGCTGAACAGAAGGAACCTGTTAACCTGTGATAGTCTTTTCGCAGCACGGTAAGGAGTCATGGTGCGTGTGCTGCCTGAAAAAGGCATTTTCTTTCAGATGAGAAGGGCAACACACAAATTTCATTTGTGATCGTGTGCAGACTTGCTGAGGTATTCAGTGGAAACACTGGACTCAGGTTAAAGAGCACACTCGTCCTTGTCACCTTCACAGTCTGAGCAAGAGATCAAGTGTTCCCGGTGACAGCGTATTTGCAGAGAGCCTCAGTGATGAGCACCATCTGGCTGCATCTGCTCCGAACCATACCTGATAAAAGCAGACCCAAAGAAAATGCGAAGGCACTGGAAACTGTGAAAGCGTCAGAGCAAGCCGCCAATAACATGATGAAGTAAAATGGTCACAGTCCTCTGGACTGATGTCTGGCTGCTGATGGTAGATGATTAGTTGTATATCTGATAAAATAAAATAAAACACTTGGAAAAATAGACAGGGATATGCATTACAGCAGAGATACCAATCTCTACAAATTTGACGCCGTGGCAGACAGAGGAAAAATATATATATACATAGCATCTGAAGGAATTCAACATAGCCTGAATGGAAAGTAAAAACAAATGAGTCGGTCCCTTCTGTGACTGTGTTAGAGATCGGACGATCAATCTGAAAGTCGGTGCCACGGTGGTGAGGTCCTTACAATCGTGCACATAGTGACCACCACAATCCCTCCTGATCGCTGACGTTTCGCTGGAACAAAGAGTTTGCCTCGGAACAATATCGCAGATCTGGGTAGAAGGATAATACGGGTTTCCTGCGCTTGCTAACAAACTTGCTAAGTTGGGACCTTCCATAAGTTGGGATGATCGCATAGATAATACTGGCGAGCAATTGGGCAGTTAGCTGGCTAGATTGTTACGAAAAACAAATTTTCCATCCAAAGGAGGCTCTCATAAGGATGGCTTTTGGCTGCTGGCCACAGCCCTGCGCCAATGGATGGAAAGGACCTGTGAAGTGGCACAAGAAAGGGATAAGTTGAGGGATGAAGTGAATGCTAAGAAGGAGAGGTGCTCAGTAATGGCTGAAGTGATAAGGACTAGTCAGAGCTGCACAGGAAGCTGAGGAGAAGGAAATTAAGATAGCATGTAGACTAGTGCAAATCACACATCAGGAGGCAGGTCGCCGCCAGAATTATACCCCTCATCCCATGAAGATAAGATCAATGTTGTTATCTAGGGGAGACCCAGATACCTGGGATGGCAATATATGTTACAATGATAATGCGTCCTTTGGTGAGAAAGAAACAGTTTTTCCCATGCAGAACCATTGAAGGCTCGGCCTGTTTTTGGTGACTCCTCAAAAGAATGTACATGGGCTGCCGGGAGTACAGACTCTCGAGTGCAAGGATTATAATGATATGGAGCTTTCTGAGATGGCTGCCCTTTTAAAGCAAATGTCTGAGGAGTGGCTGGTCGAAATGTTACTCCACTTGTGGGATGATGGAAGTGCTAGTATAACCTTTTATCCTGAAGAACCAGCAAAGCTAGGGTCGATAATCTCGAATTCCTGTATTAATACTGCGTTACGCCAAATTCCCCGTGCGAAAAGGTTATTTTTCAAGTATTTGAGCCTGTTAAGAAGGTATTCCCGCACCCCCTTGATTGGGATTCACAGGTACAGGGGGACTGAGAGACTACCGCTGAAGACATTCACCACTTAAGACAACAGGCCCTCGTCAAGAGGATGTATCTGGATTAAGACGCTCAGTGGCGACTGTGTCAGAGTCCTGACCAAGAGGAAATCACCGGAGGGATGTACACGAGTATCTTACCTCGCAAGCATGGGACACCTGAAGGAATCCTGTAATTACCACCCGAGAGTTCCTATTTCCTAACTTTCTGCCCAATTGCATAAATTCTCTTTGCAAAACCTTGTCACTCTGTTGTTAGTTCTAATCAGGACCACAACCTCTGCTGTTCACCTGGTCTTTTCAGCATGGCCTGTACCTTCTCAGAGACATCATTGGCTCTGGCGCAATTAGGGTAATGCACTATCCTGCAATCTCACTCATTTACACACATACTCCTGTCTGTGCCTCCGCTAAAATGATTCCTACATATGATTCGTGTATTTCCATCCTGTGTATTTATTTGATAGCCTCTTTTTAATGAACATTATTTGAAACTTCATTCATTGTATTTTTTGATTCAACTATGATCGGGGAAAATAAATCAGAGCAGTCCAGTTCATCAGCGGATGCGAGATAACGTCCAGGAGATCGGCCGCTGCCATTCCCACCAGGTAGCGAGTGATACATCAGGAAAGACCACACTTTCCCCGGGACAGGATCACAATCGCCAGCAAGTTCGCTGGAAGAGAGACAGGAAACAGCAGGTTGAGTAAATACTGAGCAGAAGCCAATGCAACAGTTTGAGGGGATCCTGAAATATTTCCACTTTATTGTTGCATTTGGCGGTCGAGGGTCGAGAGAGGGCGCCGAGATGGCAGAGACAGAGCAGGAGTTTAAACAGTAAAATAAAGTCAATATGATTTTCGCAAACAAAGGAGACTCCACACGAGTTGAAACCACGCAATTTGTTAGAAATCGTAAGATTTTTATATAGAACAAAAAAACTATTGTGTAAAGTAGTAGCTGCACATAACTCAAAATAATACGTATCATCCTCTAAAGAAGCCAATCTCAGTGACAGAGCGGAACCAAAAATCCCGCAATGTCACACAATTGTTTTCCAACTCTATCTCTCTCTCTCCTTCTATTTTACCTGTCTCTCCCACACGCTCATTTCCTCGCGCTCACTCTCCCGACATCTTCCTCGCACCCTGTCCCTCGCGCGCTCTCCTTCACGTGCTCTTCTGCGCGCCCTTTCCTCGTGATGTCTCATTCGCTCTCTCGTTCTCCACGTCAGTCCTCACGCTGTCTCCTGCTCGCGCTCACTTTCTCCACCCCTCTATCTCTCAAAGAGAGAAAAGTGAACCAAACGGTACTTTTTTCTTCAATTGTGAAACAGGAAAATAATTGGGTGAAGGAATGAAGAGGTTATGATGGAAGCAGGAGTAGTTGATACAAACGAAAATATGCTCCAAGATCAGGCAGTATTTTCAGAACCGGGTAACAGGGGTAACATATTCGCCTCCAGCTTTAACTTTATAAGAGGGGACGAAAAGGTGCTAAAGAGATATCTCTGCGATGGTGAGGCGAGTGATGCCGTCGGGATCAGCTGAAAACAGCTGTTTTTTTAGAACTCTAAAGCAGCACACACACGATGGAAACTAATAAACAGTTGACAGGACTCTGATGAGGGGACTCGTGAAAAAGTCGTCGGCATTCTACTGTTTTCCATCGATGTTGCCTGGCCTGCTGAATTCCTCTAGTATTTCTTGTGAGGAAAGGTGTAAACAGTCGACGTTTCGTGACGAGACCTTTCATCAGGACCTGATTTTATTCGTGTTGTTTTGTATTTCGAGCGAATGCAGATTTTCTCGTGTTTGTTTTGTCAATCTGTTCATTACATTGCTTCCATTTAGCCACAAGTGGGGGATAGAATAGGGAGCATGCGGGCAGCTGTATTGTAAAACTTTACAGCATTGATTTCTAATGCATTATGATTTTGAAAATCCGATTCAATGGGTATTTCACCGCATTCTTTAGTTCCTCTCGGAATTTGCTCTGAGTCAAGGCGTAAATACACGTGTTGGTGCAGGGACTGAGAACCTGCAGCATGTCCGCCGTGTGTCCTGTGATGTAACGGGGATCCGTAACAGAACCAAAAAAAGCCATTGAAATCCGTTTATAGATAGAAAATACCACCCGTGTTCCCCACAACAATATGAAACTACCGGTTATGCTGAAGAGCAAAACGATGGATTTGCGTCGGTTCTCCATCTCCCGGTCCTTGTCATTCTCTCCACTCTTTTGGCCCCGGAGCCTCCTGCGGGCTCGACTGGCCGCTAGAATCCGCCTAACAGTCAGAATATTCAACAGCAAAATCAGAAAGAATGGGAGACAAGGGTTTAAAGTGAGGTGAAACATCTCAAATGCCGCCCATGAGGGAGAGTTTGTGAAGCTCGTTGTATATAAACAATACCAGGGAACACCATCAATGATTTCTCCAGGCCCGTGTATAAAGCCGGAAGGGACAGTTTCCAAACAAGCCAGCACACTCACTGACCCGATAACCAGAGACGCAGTTCTCTCGGTGCAATATTTTGTTTTCATCTTATCACAGCAAATAGCCACAAATCGATCGACGGTGAAAGCGACAGTCAGCCAGACAGAGGCCACAGTGCTCGCAGTAATCAACCATTGAACGAGTCTGCACACAGGAGTGATGAACAGGAATGATCGGGGAAAATAAATCTGAGCAGTCCAGTTCATCAGCGGATGCGAGATAACGACCAGGAGATCGGCCGCAGCCATTCCCACCAGGTAGCGAGTGATACATCTGGAGAGACCACACTTTCCCCGGGACAGGATCACAATCGCCAGCAAGTTCGCTGGAAGAGAGACAGGAAACAGCAGGTTGAGAAAATACTGAGCAGAAGCCAATACAACAGTTTGAGGGGATCCTGCAATATTTCCACTTTATTGTTGCATTTGGCGGTCGAGGGTCGAGAGAGGGCGCAGAGATCGCGGAGACAGAGCAGGAATTTAAACAATCAAATAAAGTCAATATGATCTGAGTACGGATTCCTTACTGATGACCGAAATGTGAAATGGCAACGGAAAGTTAAAACTGGGGTAACTATTTCCTCAGGGTCAATACTGGATGGAACAATTTCTATCGGCGCCTTCTGCATCTCGTCTGGATGAAATGAATAAATCCGAAGGTTTATGGCAGGGTTCTTCTATAAGACAATCATCAACTTCCGGAGTTCCCTGTTAGCGACAGAAGAGCCGAAGGACGGAACTAAGACAGGAAATTCTGGAAACTCTCATCCAGGCAAAACAGAATATGTGGAAAAACAATTAAAGTATCTCTCCTCAGAACTGTTCTCAGAGAGTTCCCTGACACGAGTGTTAACTGTTTTTTCTTTCCATACATGCTGCTTTGGACTTAGTGTTTCCAGTATTTCCCGAGTTTGTTTCCTATTCCAGCATTTGCTACCTCACTGACTTTACAACAGAACATTGACTGATTCCAACAGATACAGCGCAGGCTGACACAACCTCACAGACAGGCATGACGCCTCCCACTGAATCCATCACAGGGAAGCAGGGGAGAGGAATTCAAACTCGGTGCCGTCTCAGATGCCTGTAACGCTGTCAGGTGTAGATATAATATAATACATTTCATAGTATTGATAACTATGAATCAACAGGTCGGTTGTGTTAATTAACTCAGCATCGAATTCATTCTGTTGTCCATCATCTGCTTTATATTCAGTCATATCGCAGACATTTACTAAAACTCCGCAACAGTTCCATGTTACAACACAGAACTCCTCACATTTGCTAAAGTGTTACCAGAGTCGATGGTTTGATTGTTGCTCCTAAGTAGACAATCACTTGCATTCAAATGCAGACGATCAATTTGCATAATCTCCGTGAGCTGTATAAACACATTATTTGCAAATGCAGTGCAGCTGCTACAAAACCAAAAGCTGAGAGCCGAACATCAAATTATTAATCACAAACCTCTGGAAGAACGCTGCTTGAACCGCTCATTCCCACAGAAAGTGGCCGATTCACTGAATTCCTGCAGCGGTTTGTTTTTAAATCCAAATCCCAGTATCTATAGTCCCGGTGTTTCCATTCCATTCGTGAAATGCGGAATACCGGGACTGTTGTGTGACAGTTTAAACCAGCGGCAGAATCAATCACATTATTGAGATTAAACTTCAACATCCGCCCACTGCAGCAGACACTGCGGCTTACCGGGAATTCCAAAGGCTGAAATAAAAGGATAGTAAACGTCTTCTATCCGCCAGATGACTGGATACACCATTTCAGTGAGAATCTGTGATTCTTGTTGCTCTTGCATTCGCAGCTCCGGCGGACAGCTGATGCATTCAAAGCGGCCCTGATTTATACAGAGGATCTGTCTCCAGAGATACGGTTATACACCTCACTGACTTCCTCAGTTACAGTTGCCTGAACAAACTCTTTAATTCAATATCATTCTCTCTATTGTCAATATTGGGGCGATTAGAGATAAATAGATCAAAATGGTTTGGCATTACCTGAGCAGCACCTCTGGTGCAAATAGGCCGGTAGATTTACTTTCAGACTGAGCTTTGTCACGAAGCAGCTACACTTACAGATTTCATATTTTTGTTGGGTAATTATTCATCTCTGAACGGAGACCAGCGGCACTGACCGATCCCTCCCCCCGTCCCTGCAGTTTCCCATTTTGAACTCTCCTTCAGTCCTTCAGCTTCTTCCTAGTGACACTCCCTCCCTCTCCCTCCCTCTCTCTCTCTCTCTCTCTCTCTCTCTCTCTCTCTCTCTCTCTCTCTCTCTCTCTCTCTCTTCTCCCTCTCTCACTCACTCACTCACACACACACACACACACACACACACACACACACACACACACACACACACACACACACACACACACACACACACACACACACACACACACACAGAAAACAAGTGCACTAATGAATTTCTACGTTATATGACCGTCCTTTTGTGCATAACTATTTATTATTCGTTACTATAAATTGTGCATTGCTCATTTAGACTGACATAACGCAAAGATTTTTTACTTCTCATGTATGTAAAGGATGTAAGTAACGAAGTCAATACAATTCGAAATAGACAAACACAGATTCGAACAAAGATACAATAGGGACACCGAGATCAGGATGGAAAAGGTAAAATGAGCACGTTGCTAATGTATAAACACGAGAAAATCCGAAGATTTGGCAATCCAGGGCAACACAAGGAACTCTGCTGAGTTCCTCCAGCATTTTGTGTGTGATGTTGCTGATTTAATGGACTTTAATGGGCATCTCTAATCTGTGAACGGTCAAAATAAATCGAAAACAAATATTTTAATTTTCAAAGGAATGGGCAGACTGTTCAACGATACAAACATACTGGAAACTGCCAAATAGATAGGTGCATGGCGGCTGGAAATGCTGGAAATGAACGAGAGAAAGACAAGGGTGAGGTAAATTGTTAGAAGTAAGGCGAGGAGAGAGCGAGAGTGTGAGTGAGTGAGAGAGAGAGAGAGAGAGAGAGAGAGAGAGAGAGAGAGAGAGAGAGAGAGAGAGAGAGAGAGAGAGAGAGAGAGAGAGAGAGAGAGAGAGAGAGAGAGAGAGAGAGAGAGAGAGAGAGAGAGAGAGAGAGAGAGAGAGAGAGAGAGAGAGAGAGAGAGAGAGAGAGAGAGAGAGAGAGAGAGAGAGAGAGAGAGAGATGCCGACAGGCAACCTGACAGATAGATAGGTACAACAGGCAGAAAGACAACGAGAAACAGATGCATAGATCGGAAGACTGTGGTGTTCCTGCTGTATCTCCCAGTATGTAGTACAGTGTGAGGGTGAGGGTTCATTCTGTTCCTGTCAGTCTATGATACAGTGTGATACTGCACAAGACCGAAAGAAGTACAGAAGGTTGTAAATTTTGTCAGCTCTGGCTTGGGTACTATCCTACAAAGTACCGAGGACATCTTCAGGCAGCTGTCTCTCAGAAAGGCAAAGTCCATTACTAAGTGCCACCAGCACCCTGGGGATGTCCCTTTCTCACTGTTACTATCAGGTAATAGGTACAGAAGCCTGGAGTCACACACTCAGTGATTGAGGGACAGCTACTTCCTAAACGGACATTAAATCTCTGGACAACACCTAACTTGAAAAAAAAGGTATTTCTGGTTTTGCACGTTATATTTAAATCATTCAATATGCTTATTATGTAATTGATTTACATTTTTATTTAATATCATTATTAATTTTTTATTCTTTATTTAATTATATTTTTTTTACTATTTTTGTTTATGTGTTGCATTGAACTGCTGCTCCTAAGGTAACAACTTTCATGTTACCTGCCGGTGAAAATAGCACTGATTCTGATTGTCAGAGTGTGTTCTTTTCCGTGTCTTGGCCCGAAATGTTGACTATGCTCTTTTTCCATGGATGGGGTCTGGCCTGCTCAGTTCCTCCAGCGCTGTGTGTATTCTGCTTGGATTTTTAGCATCCGCAGAATTTTTCTTGTTTGTAACAATTGTTTCCTTCCTGGAGTTGTGGCGGCACCTGCCACTACCCAGTCTTCATAACCTTGGAAGTAAAACATCTCTGTGAAGCTATAGATCTATCTATCTATCTATCTATCTATCTATCTATCTATCTATCTATCTATCTATCTATCTATCTATCTATCTATCTATCTATCTATCTATCTATCTATCTATCTATCTATCTATCTATCTATCTATCTATCTATCTATCTATCTATCTATCTATCTATCTATCTATCTATCTATCTATCTACCTAAAAATATAACTGGTGCTTATCTTTGATACTGAATTTGAAAGAAACCTTTTGTTTCAGAACATAATATTGTTTGAACAAACTTCTAACATTTTGTTTGTAATTAATGAGCCTTTGGCTGACTTTAAAACGGGAACAATTTTGCCATCAGATGATTTTATTTTCATTTTCTAATAAACTCTGATCTTAAAATTAAAAAAGAAAGATAATCATGACAGAATATACATTTGGACTGCTTATAAATGTCAGAGCTTGCCTTCAGCCTTCAAACCGATCTCCGTTTCTGAAGACCTTGTTCTCTGGCTAATTTAGTCAAGAACAGACTCTTGATGAAGCCATGCTCAAATTTCAGGAATAACATAAAAGCCTGATCAATTATGCTAGACCATCCAGGAGAAATCTCAAAAGGCAGTAATAGCAAGTATGCATTTGCTCAGGGCTGAAAAAGAAGTTTGGCAATTATCGAATTTACTGGATTAATATTTTGCTCTGGAGTATTCTGAAATGATTAGTGATCTATCGCCCATACTGGGACTAGCCACAGAAATTACAACTCCTTTCACACTCCACGGTAAAACTGAATTTCAATAGGAATGCAGTTGTTTAATCTTATTCATCATCTCACATTTGTCAAATGCAAACACTGAATTTTCTGGAGCTATCATCCAATTCCTCTAAGGAAGATGAGCCAAAATTGTCCTTTAAAAATATCCTTGCAGAGCTGAGTTTATAGGCCAAATGGCCTAACTGTGCTCCGATGTTTGACGCTCGGTAACTGGAATTATTTTGCATTAATTATAATTCAATTTAATATCCACCTTTTTATATTAAAATGAACATAAAATAGAGATTTAATTAAATGCACAATTTGAATATTGACCGAAACATCGACAGTGCTTCTCCCTATAGATGTTGCCTTGCCTGCTGCGTTCCATCAGCATTTTGTGTATGTTATTTGAATATTTATTTAGTTAGTAAGTTAATTAAGAAAAAAAATGTTGGATTGTAATAAAGATCTAATAAAAGTCAGAATTCTGTTTGCAGTGATGTCTCCAAAGTTGAAGAAATGTGGCCTTCCAATTTCATATATGATCAAAGTTAAGATCGAATAATTTTTCAGTAAAAACTAATTGTCCACCCATTCTGCATCTACTACGTTCCAGGCATGAATACATTTTTGAATAATATTTTTGCATGACTCAGTTGTCTTGGACAGAAACCTTATAATTGCTTCTCCACGTCTTGTATGTCTTTCTAGAGCCTCAGCCATCAGGCTGACCCCAACTTGTCTAAAACATGTTGAAAAGCCATTAGAGTTGAATGCAGCCTTACCATAGGTCCATTCTTTCTGTACCTGTCTGTCTATGCTACACTGTGAGAGTGTGGAGTTCATTCTGTACCCGTCAGTCTCTGATACAGTGTGGGAGCAGGGTACATTCTGTACCTTTCAGCCTATGCTTCTGTGTGAAATTGTTGTGTTCATTGCTGATCTGTCAAATCACTCTGTAAAGAATTGCTTTCTGATGCAAATCTGAAACTTCCCTTTAACCATTCTCCACGTTTCCTTCTTGATGGATCAATTTTCAAGTAGCAGTTGGCATTCTAATTACCTCTACCCTTAATGATTCTGAACATTTCAGTCATATCTCCTCTCATTATATGTCAACTTCGGCCAAATAGATTTAATTCTCTCAATCTTACTGCATAGCTCACACATTGCAGTCCTGCAAGTAGAGCAGTCGCCCTTCCCTGATCACTTTCCAGTGCCTTCACTTCCCTTACAAAATATGGAGATCATAATTGCACACAGTTCTCAAGGCGTGGGCTCGCAAGTGCATGAAACAGCTTAAGGAACCGTTCTAGCTCTGAACTCCTCTGAGCGCATTATGTAGCCCAAAATTATATCAGCCTTCCTGATTGTTTCAGTGCATTGCCTAGATGTTGATAGTGATGTCTTCCAGGAGACTCAGATCCTTCTCGTACAATGCACTTTCTTACTCAAGAAACCCATTGTATATTTATATCTAATGCTGCTACTTCCAATATGTAATATTTTACATTTACTTACATTAAATTCTAACTGTCGTTTATCTGACCACATCAGGATATTGTTTTGATCTATCTGCATTGATTCTGCTGCCTGAATGTTATTAGCCCATCTCTCTAATTTTGTGTCATCTGCAAACTCAACGAGTTTATTAGTTCTGTGCTTATCCAAACTATTAAAGTAAATAAAAACAGCAGCAGACCCAAAACGGATACTTGAGGAACCCCACCTATAAAATCTTCCGGGTGTGAAAACGATCCTCTCACCATAACACTTTCCGTTCTGTTTTTGACCCAATTCTGCACATATTCGCATCAATACCCTGATTCCCTACCTCCTGTAATTTGAATATTAATCTCTTCTGGGTTACCTTCTCTTTTTTTTTTGTAATTTTTTTTATTGAAGTTCATCATCAAACCAACATTTCCGTAAGATCTATTTCAGGCATTGTACATATATATCATATAATCACATATATCGCAAATCTCCACCAAGTATTTATCTCAGGTATACACTTATAAAAAAGAGTGGAAAAAGATCAAGAAAAAGGAAAGAACTGTGTACAAGTAGGGAGTGATAATTTTCTTACAACGTATTCATTGATCTGTGGGAATAAGATCAGGCCTATGAGGCATTATCTAGTTAAACCATTTTCCCAGTATGAATCAAATTGTTCTAGCTTATGATTAATAGATGCTGTTATCTTCTCCATTTTGTAAATGTCAATTGTAATTTCTATCCATGTATTTAAAGTTCAGTTCTCCTGTGGTAACCATTTACTAGTAAATGGTTTTTACCAGCCACCAACAGTATATTCATTAAATATTTTTCCCTTTTCAACTGTTCTTGAGGTATATATCCAAAATATAAGGTCTTACTCTCTAAGGGCATTTCACATTTAAAGATATCTTGTAGGGTATTGTGTATCCCCCTCCAATAGTCTTTGATAACAGGGCAGTTCCAATAATTATGATAATGATTTGCATTTTGATTTCCACAATTTCCACAAACAGGGAGGTTACTATCATAATGGGTTTCTGAGAGGGTGTAATAAAATATCTTATCAAGTTTTTCCATTCAAACTCCCTCCATTTCTGTGAACTGGTACACTTTTATTGATACCTCCATATTGTTGTCCATTCTTCTTCAGATATAATTATCCCTCCTTCCTTCTCCCATTTTGTTTTAATGTATGAAGTCGAATGTGTTTTAAGATTTGACAACCCCTTATACTTGCTTGAAAAGATTCTACTACCATTATCTGAATTATATGCATTTCTAAATAGCTCTATCAAACATGTACTTGCCTTGGTTACATTTTAAGCGTCCTATAATATATTTTCGCATCTATAAATACCAATAAAAATCTTGTTTTTCTAATAAGGGCTTCTCTTTAAGTATTTCAAAACTGAACAGCGTTTCTTCTTTCATTATGTTGCGAAGAACTGTTATTCTTTTAGCTGTGCAGTCCTTAAATCTAGCATCCAATTTATTTGGTGTAAAATCTGAGTCATATGCACACCATTTAAGAATTGCAATATCTCCCTCTAGATTATATTCTTTTATAGTAGTTTTCCATATTTTAAGAGTCAATTTCACCCATGGGTTACAAATAGTATTTATGTGCCTTTGCAGGATGTTATCAGCCAAAATTGCTTGTATGGGGATTGGAAGTACCCGCTCCTCAATGCTTTTCCACTGAGCGTCATATGATGAGTTGTACCAAAATATCATAGCTCTCAACTGTGCTGCAAAATAATAATCTCTAAGAGAAGGTAGGTCCAACACCCCCCTTTAATTTTGCTAATTGTAAAGTTTTGAGACAAACTCGGGGTCTTTTACACTGCCAAATATACCTTGTAGCATCTTGTTCCATTCATTGAACTGATTTTGATTAATCTCTGTTGGTAGGGTCTGAAAGAGATATAACAGTCTGGGCAGTATATTCATTTTAATAGCATCACTGCTTGAACTGAGACTGAAAAAAGGAATTAGCTTCCATCTTGCCACATCTTCCTTAATATTTTATATGTAGGTTGATAATTACATTCTGATAATTTTGCCAAATATTTTGGCATAATGATACCAATATTTGAAAGACTCTGTGTTCCATGCCCAGGAGTATCTACTTTCAATTTCTCTCGGTGGGCTATAGTAATATGAAACTAATTGGGTTTTATCTATGTTGATCTTGTATCCTGATAATTGACCATACTGTTCAAAGGATTGCATAAATTTAGGTAAAGAGTATGTTGGTTGCCCGAGATAGATCACAATGTCATCCGCATAACAAGCCAATTTATGTTCTGTCCCTTTAATAGTAATTCACCTGATATCTTCATTTTGTCTGATGTAATGAGCTAATGGTTCCAGATATAACGCGAAGAGTAGCTGTGACCATGTACAGCCCTGTCTCGTGCCCCTTTCTAGGGTAAGACTATTTGATAAATATCCATTCATTTTAATCCTAGCAGTAGGATTCTCATATAGTGTCTGTATAGAGTTAATAATTGTGTCTTGAAAAAGAAATCTATGTAAAACTCTGAAAATAAAATTCCAATTAACGGAATCAAATGCTTTTTCAGCATCGGCGCTTATCACTATTGCTTCGATTTTATTTTTTTGTACATGATCCATAATGTGAAATGTCCTTCATATATTGCCTTGTGTCTGGCGTTGTCGTATAAAACCTGTCGGATCGTTACGTATCAGTATGAGCAGAAGACCCTCTAATCGTTTCGCCATGATGGAGGTAAACCATCTACATAAAGAACAGATATCGGTCTAAATGACCCACATTCCATTTTATCCTTCCCTTCTTTCGGAAGAGCTGAGATTATCGTTTCCTTCAAACTGGGTGGCATTTGTGCCTTTTTTAGAGCCCAGTTTAGTGTGGGGAGTAAAACCGGAATTAACTCATTTTTAAATTCGTTGCACCACTCTGTCGTATACCCATCTGATCCTGATGACTGCTTAATTTAAGCCCACTAATTGCAGATTTTAATTCAACTTCAGTTATGTCAGCAGTCATCGTTCTATTTTGTTCTTCGCTTAAAGTGGTTAACTCTAGAGAATTCAAGAAGGTGTCAACTTGGGTAATGCTTCCCCCTGGAACTTTGGAAAATAGAGTTTTGTAAAACACTTCAAAAGCTTTTTGAATTGTATTTTCTGCTATCTTTTTTTACAGTTTCCACGCCAGTATTTTCAGAGTTTTGATCCACTTTTATAATGTATCTGCTTCAGAAACATTACTTTTTTTCCTGATTTCTTGGTTAGCCATACTATTAATTTCAATCGTAATTCTTTTAATTTCCCTTAATGTATCCTGTGCCAAATTCAATTTGTGTTTTTTTCTCTAGTTCAGCCTATTTTGTAACTCCTGTAATATTTTATTGCTTATTTTTTCTTATGTAAAGATATCGCTATGATTATCCCTCTTAAGACCGCCTTCAGATTATCCCATAAAATGGGAGGTGAAACCTCTCCATTATCATTAAATTCTAAGTAGAGACCAATTTCTTTTTCAATTTGTTCCTTAAAGTACGGATCATTGAGTAGACTTCAATTTATTTTCCAAATAGTATTCTTTGGTTGTAGGTCAAAATTATCAGACAAATATATAGTGTTACGTACCCCATAACTGGGTGTCTGACCAGCAGAGAAAGAAGAATCCGTTGGAGTCTGAACGTACCAAAATAAAGGTGTTTATTAGTAAACTGCACAATACAATATCAAAAATGCAAATATACATATAAAACAAGTTAGCAATAACAAACCTAAAAGTTTAGGAATAATAATAATCAATAATAAACAAGCTCTATCGATGTCTAGGGGTAAATGAATTGTCATAGGAAAGTATAGAGTTCAGTTCATAAATGCTGAAGTAGTTATGGTTG